>NC_051309.1:88849918-89449918 GCF_015220235.1 Choloepus didactylus | reverse complement strand
TCCATTTCCAATAATCAGGAGGGCACTGATAGTCCATGGCAGGAGTTGGCAAAGGAAATACGCAAAATAGCACCATTTGATTCTCCTAATTGTACTCTAGTATGAAGCGAGGCTCTGGGTGACAGTGTTTTCAACACTTTCACTGAGTTTTGCAGTATTAAGAGGTATAATGATGTTGGCTGGCTGCTCTTAGATACTTTGGATACAGTTGTAAGAGAAAGGGATGAGCTAAAGGCTTCAAATTCAAAACTTGAATGCCGTGTGACACATGTAAAGGGTTCCATCTGTGCCCTGAAAGAAAATCTTATTTCCTGTGCCCGCAGACTAGAGGTTTCTGAAAATCAGACTCAGTCTCTCATTGTGCGAGTACCACATTTACAGCATCAACTAAAATCTCAACCTCTCAGGGTGTCTGCTGTTAAAGTAAAGGCATTGATTGGAAAAGAATGGGATCCGGAAACTTGGGATGGGGACATATGGATTGATAATAATGACAGTGAGGACATTGGAACCCTGGATTCTGCTGGGTCATTGTTAGATTTACCTGTAGAGGGCTGTCCTGGGGAAACAGCTTCTCTGCCTCCAGTCTGCCCTAAGGAGCCTGCCACCCAACCCCCACCTAAGGAGATTAACCCTTCAATGCCTGCTAATCCTGCAATCACCTCCCCTGAGGAAGCAGCCCTCACTCTTTTGTCTGGAGAGATTAATCCTGTTTTAAGAGATGAAAATGCAACAGAGTGTCCTGAGGTGAATGGCTTGAGGGATAATTCTAACTCTTTTCATGACCCACCCCCACCACCAGTTTTTGCTTCAAGACCTATAACTAGGCTCAAGTCCCAACAAGCCCCAAAGGGTGAGGTACAAAGTGTGACCCATGAAGAAGTACGCTATACTCCAAAAGAACTGTATGAGTTTTCCAACTTATACAGACAGAAACCAGGGGAATATGTGTGGGAAGGGATATTGAGAGTGTGGGATAATGGTGGAAGGAATATAAGGTTGGATCAGGCTGAATTTACTGTTATGGGCCCACTAAGCAGAGATTCTGCATTCAATGTTGTAGCTCGGGGGGTTAGAAAGGGTGTTAACAGTTTGTTTGGGTGGCTGGCTGAAACATGGATCAAAGGTGGCCGGCATTACCAGAGGTTGAAATGCCAGAACTACCCTGGTACAATGTGGAGGAGGGGATTCAAAGGCCTAGAGAGATTGGAATGTTAGAGTGGATTTATCATGGAATACCTGCTCACACAGCCCTGGAATGTCCAGAGGACACACCTTTTACCAGGACTGTGAGGAATAAATTTGTGAAACTAGCTCCATCATCCCTGAAGAGCTCTGTAGTCGCCCTTCTCTGTAGGTCAGATATTACTGTAGGAACTACTGTCACTGAGCTGGAATCCTTAAACACAATGGGGATAATCGGGTCCCGAGTCAGCAGAAGCCAAGTGGCTGCAGTTAATCACCACAGACAAGGTGGGCATGGCTACCATAATGAAAAACAGGCTCAAAGCAGTAATCAAAATAATATGACTCGCAGAGACTTATGGCGTTGGCTAGTGGATCGTGGAGTACCAAGTAGTAAAATAGATGGGTAATCGACTAAATTCTTGTTTGAACTATATAAGCAGAAGAATTCTAGGTCACGTGAACAAAAGTTTCCCTTGAATTACAAAAACAGAGAGTCACGGCCCCTTAATCAATTCCCAGACTTGAGACAGTTTGCAGATCCAGAGCCCCTTGAATGAAGGGAAGGCCGGGTACCCTTGGAGAAGGACCCTGTCACACTGCCAAAAATTTATACTGTTAATCTTCCTCCCAGCCTTCCCCAGGGGGACCTACGGCCTTTTACCAGGGTGACTGTGCATTGGGGAAAAGGAAATGATCAGATATTTCATGGATTATTGGACACTGGGTCAGAAGTGACATTAATTCCCGGAGACCCAAAATGTCACTCTGGTCCACCACTCAGAGTTGGGGCTTATGGAGGTCAGGTGATTGATGGAGTTTTAGCCCAGGTCCGTCTCACAGTGGGTCCAGTGGGTCCCCGGACCCATTCTGTGGTTATTTCCCCAGTGCCAGAGTGCATAATTGGAATAGACATACTCAGCAACTGGCAGAATTCTCACATTGGTTCCCTGACTCCTGGAGTGAGGGCTATTATGGTGGGAAAGGCCAAGTGGAAGCCACTAGAGCTGCCCCTGCCTAGCAAAGTAGTGAACCAAAAGCAATACCGGATTCCTGGAGGGATTGCAGAGATTAATGCCACTCTTAAGGACTTGAAGGATGCAGGGGTGGTGATTCCCACCACATCCCCATTCAACTCTCCTATTTGGCCTGTGCAGAAAACAGATGGGTCTTGGAGGATGACTGTGGATTATCGTAAGCTTAACCAGGTGGTGACTCCAATTGCAGCTGCTGTTCCAGATGTGGTATCATTGCTTGAGCAAATCAACACATCCCCTGGTACCTGGTATGCAGCTATTGATCTGGCAAATGCTTTTTTCTCAATTGCTGTCAGCAAGGACCACCAGAAACAGTTTGCATTTAGCTGGCAAGGCCAGCAGTTTACATTCACTGTGCTACCTCAGGGTTATATCAACTCTCCAGCCCTATGTCATAATATTGTCCGCAGGGATCTTGATCATTTCTCCCTCCCACAAGACATTACACTGGTCCATTATATTGATGATATCATGTTGATTGGACCTAGTGAGCAAGAAGTAGCAACTACTCTAGATTTGTTGGTAAGGTATTTGCGTGGCAGAGGATGGGAGATAAATCCAACAAAAATACAGGGGCCTTCCACCTCAGTAAAATTTCTAGGTGTCCAGTGGTGTGGGGCCTGTCGAGATATTCCTTCTAAGGTGAAGGATAAGCTGCTGCATCTGGCCCCTCCTACAACCAAAAAAGAGGCACAACACTTAGTTGGCCTCTTTGGGTTTTGGAGACAACATATTCCTCATTTAGGTGTGCTACTCCAGCCCATTTACTGAGTGACTAGAAAAGCTTCTACTTTTGAGTGGGGACCGGAGCAAGATGAGGCTCTGCGACAGGTCCAGGCTGCTGTGCAAGCTGCTCTGCCGCTTGGACCATATGATCCAGCTGATCCAATGGTGCTAGAAGTGTCAGTGGCAAATAGAGATGCTGTTTGGAGCCTTTGGCAGGCTCCTATAGGAGAATCACAATGCAGGCCCTTGGGATTTGGAGTAAAGTTTAACCATCCTCTGCAGATAACTACTCTCCATTTGAGAAACAGCTGTTGGCCTGCTACTAGGCCTTAGTAGAGACAGAACGCTTAACCATGGGCCACCAAGTTACCATGAGACCTGAGTTACCTATCATGAGCTGGGTGTTGTCTGACCCACCAAGCCATAAAGTTGGGTGTGCACAGCAGCACTCCTTCATAAAATGGAAATGGTATATATGAGGTAGAGCTCGAGCAGGTCCTGAAGGTACAAGTAAGTTACATGAGGAAGTGGCCCAAATGCCCCTGGCCCCCACTCCTTCCACCTTACCTTCTCCTTCCCAGCCCACAGCTATGGCATCTTGGGGAGTTCCTTACAGTCAGTTGACTGAGGAAGAGAAGACTCGGGCCTTGTTTACAGATGGTTCTGCACGATATGCAAGCACCACCCGAAAGTGGACAGCTGCAGCACTGCAGCCCCTTTCTGGGATATCCCTGAAGGACAGTGGTGAGGGGAAATCCTCCCAGTGGGCAGAACTTCGAGCAGTGCACCTGGTTGTTCACTTTGCTTGAAAGGAGAACTGGCCAGAGGTGCGTCTGTATACTGATTCCTGGGCTGTTGCTAATGGTTTGGCTGGATTGTCAGGGACTTGGAAGGAACATGATTGGAAGATTGGTGACAAAGAAGTCTGGGGAAGGGGTATGTGGATAGACCTTTCTGAGTGGGCAAACAACATGAAGATATTTGTGTCCCATGTGAATGCTCACCAGAAGGTGACTTCAGCAGAAGAAGGTTTTAATAACCAAGTGGATAAAATGACCCGTTTGGTGGATACCAATCAGCCTCTTTCCCCAGCAACTCCCGTCATTGCCCAATGGGCTCATGAACAAAGTGGTCATGGTGGTAGGGATGGAGGTTATGCATGGGCTCAGCAACATGGACTTCCACTCACCAAGGCTGACCTGGCCACAGCCACTGCTGAGTGTCCAATTTGCCAGCAGCAGAGACCCACACTCAGTCCCCAATATAGCACCATTCCTTGGGGTGATCAGCCTGCTACCTGATGGCAGGTTGATTACATCGGACCACTTCCATCATGGAAAGGGCAGCGATTTGTTCTTACTGGAATAGACATACTCCGGATATGGGTTTGCCTTCCCTGCACGACATGCTTCTGTCAAAACTACAATACGTGGACTTACAGAATGCCTCATCCACCGTCATGGTATTCCACACAGCATTGCTTCAGACCAAGGAACCTACTTCACAGCAAATGAAGTGAGGAGATGGGCACATGCTCATGGAATTCTGTGCTCTTACCATGTTCCCCATCATCCAGAAGCAGCTGGGTTGATAGAACGGTGGAATGGCCTATTGAAGACTCAATTACGGCGCCAACTAGGTGGCAAAACCTTGCAGGGTTGGGGCGGTGTTCTCCAGGAGGCTGTGTATGCTCTGAATCAGCGTCCACTCTATGGTGCTGTTTCTCCCATAGCCAGGATTCATGGGTCCAGGAATCAAGGGGTGGAAACAGGAGTAGCACCACTCACTATCACTCCCAGTGATCCACTAGGGAAATTTTTGCTTCCTGTCCCTGCAAGTTTAAGCTCTGCTGGTCTACAGGTCTTGGTTCCAAAAGGAGGAGTGCTTCCGCCAGGAAACACAACAATAATCCCATTGAACTGGAAGTTAAGGCTGCCACCTGGCCACTTTGGGCTTCTTATACTTCTTATACCTTATCAACAGGCAAATAAGGGGATTACTGTACTGGCTGGGGTGATTGATCCTGACTATCAAGGGGAAATAGCACTGCAACTACACAATGGAAGTAAAGAAGAGTTTTCCTGGAATACAGGAGATCCCCTAGGGTGTCTCTTAGTACTACCATGCCCCATGATTCAAGTCAATGGAAAACTGCAACAACCCAATCCAGGCAGGACTACCAATGGCCAAGAAACTTCAGGAATGAAGGTTTGGGTCACCCCACCAGGCAAAGAACCATGGCCAGCTGAAGTGCTTGCTGAGGGTAAAGGGAACATGGAATGGGTAGTGGAAGAAGGTCGTGATAAATATGAACTACGGCCACATGACCAGTTACAGAAATGAGGACTATGATGACATGAATATTTCCTTCTCGTTTTGTTATGATTATGTTTGTATTTGTCTGTAAAGCAAATATCTTTGCTTTCTTCTCTGTCTTATCCCCTTATCATATGGCATAAGCTGTAACGTTCATTTTGAAGATATGGTTTTAGGTGATGTGTACAACTGCCAAGTTGACAAGGGGTGGACTGTGATGGTTGGGTTCATGTGTCAACTTGGCTAGGTGGCCTAGCTGTCTGGTCAAGCGGGCACTGGCCTGACGATTGCTGTGAGGATATTTGAGGCTGGTTAATAAACCAACAGGCTGGTTTGTCGGATCATCAGTCAATTGACTGCAGCTGACTGATGATTCATCAAGGGGTGTGCCTTCCACAATGAGAGAATGCAATTGGCTGGATTTGGTCCAGGTGATCAGTTGGAGGCTTATAAGCCGGACGGTTAGAGAACCTTCACTTCTTCTTCGGCTGCTCAGTGAAGCATTTCCTGGGGAGCTCGTCAAAGTTGCCGGTTCGTTTCCTGAGGAGTTCGTCAAAGTTGTCGGTTCGTTTCCCGAGGAGTTCGTCGGACGTCTTCCTTGGAGTTGACAGTTTGTTGACGGCTCTGCAGAATTTGGACTCGTGCATACCCACAGTTGCGTGAGTCACTTTTACAATTTGATAATCAGAGACATCTCTCATTGATTCTGTTTCCAAGGAGAACCCTAACTAATACAGCAGGGGATGAACTCACCTAGGAAAGGGTAAATAGGAAATAACAAAGGACTCTGGACAGCTCTGAGGAATTCCAGCAGTTAGCAGTTGGGATGTGGAGGAGGAACCCCAGAGGAAACCAAGTTGTAGACCAGAAAATGAAGAAATTTATGAAAGAGGTGAATCAAATTGGGCAAGTTACTTAAAGTTACTAAACCCTGCTTTTCTTACATATGAAAATTAGGATAATAGTAATATTTACCCTGCAATCTTGTTATGCTGATTCAAAGGTATCCAAATAACTATTGGGCATGTGCTGAACAAATTACATTCAAAATGCCCAAATCAAACTCACAATCTTTCCACCTATTCCCAGGCCCTCTACCACTGTTCTCTGGCCTCATGATTGCATCCAGTGACGCAATACAGAAATTTAAGACTCATTCTAGTTACTTTCCTCTTCCTGGTCCTTTAGAGCCAATCCAAGTCATGTTGATCTGATGAGCTCAACAATCAGCCTCTCCAAAAAGAAATTTTAAAAATGTATCTCTACCACAATCACTCTATTCCAGGCTCTCTCCTTTCTTGCCTGAACCTTGAAAACAGCTGTTTAGCTGTTCTACCCACATCGACTCACCCACCTCCCTTCCATTCTCCTTGTTGCACCTTGTCCACCAATCCAGAAGGCACTTTGGCCACAATCTGGAGACACAAACTGTAGCCTACTACAATACTTCAGTCGCCAGAGCCAAATCAGTCTCACTACAAGGTCTGTTTCCCACGCAAACCACCTTCCTTATCAACTCCTCCTTTGACGTCAACAAAGCAGGAAATACTTTCATCCCACTTCAGAGCACTTATTTCCTGAGAGAGCCAAAGCTAGTTGACACTTGGCCAATAGTCGCCAACACAGATAAGAGTCTCTGCAAGATTAGAATTAGTCTATTTAAGATTAGGATACCTCATCCTTGTCTCCCCACCCAATCCCACCTCTATTTCTAATACCTTTGCTGGAACTTTCCCTTCTCTGCCCCATGTCTGTCAAGTCTTTATACTGTTTACTCTACACTGTTGACAGAGCCTAGGAGTAGTCATAAATAATGTCCCAGTGAATTCACTTTATTTTGTCATGAGTATAATAAGGGTCTTCCAGGCCTTCATCATTCCAAAGACAGGGGATCAAAATTGGACAACCATTCTCCTCTGAGGATTTTTTAATAATCCACGAGACTGCAGCAAGTATTGGGCCCTTTTCTTAGCTTGCTATTGTTTGTGACCCTGAGGCTTATCAGTCCTTATGGTTTCAGGGATACTTCCTGCTTTCTCTGATATCCTCTGGCTTGCTTGAGAGTTCTCAATCCACTTTCTTACCCCCACAGAGAGAAACACATTCTTACGTTGTGTCACATCTAAACCTGCCATATCTATAGAAAAGTGCACATCCATGTTTTACAGACAGGCATCTGCACAGCAAAAGAAACAGAACATATATAGATTGTCTTTTTAAAATATAAATTTGATCATTTTGCATTGCCTACTCATGGATTGAAGCCCTTTCAATGGTTTCCCATTGCTCTGAGAATACCACAAAGCCCTACATTATTGGCCCCTGTGACCCCAGGCTGCCCTCACTCTCTTTAATCCAGCTGCCTCAGCCATCTCTCACTTATCTTACTTTCCAGCCTCCCTCACACCCCAGGACCTTTGCATGTCTGACCTAATTATTTTCTACTGTCCTCCAGTGTTAACTCTCATGGATCCCCATTATAATTCAAATCCCCAATAAATAAAATCTAGTAGGCCCATCAGGGAGGCACCCAAGCTAAGCCCCATGTCAACAAAGCCAAAAATCTAAGCCAGTTTCTATTTCTTGTAAATGCCCAGCTTGCCCAGAAAACCTAATTTAAATATAGTCAATCAGTTATGAGCAGCTAACTTCCTCATTCCTAAGCAATCACCTGCTCCCCACTCTGTAAGACCCCCTAAAGTAAAATGGAATTTTAATGGAGCCAATCAGAACATTTCCTCACTTGCTTCCACATTCACCCTATAGAGCTTCCCCTTTCCACCCTCTCAAGGGCTCTTCCTTCTACTTTCTGAAAGGAATGCCGCCCAACTCATGAATCCCTCAATAAAGCTGTGGGATCCTAAATTGCATGAAAGGTTTTTCTTTTATGACCCCCCCCATCACAGATATATAAATTATCATGAACATCTTTGAAGTACCTACCACACTTGCAATTTTACTTTTGTGCAATTTTTAAAAAACATACTGTTTGCTCCCCAGTAAGACTGGACACTCTGGAGTTCAGGGATCATACCTGATTGCTGCCTAATTACCTAGTTGAGTACTTAGCATATGATAGGTACCCAATAAATATGTGAACAAGTGGATCAGTCGGTGAATATGTTAAAGCACCTTGAAGAACAGCATGCACTTAAGGGATTTTAACTTCCTTCTTTCCAACCCCTAGCACATATTACAAGTTTCTCCTTGTTATAAAGTATAGGCATACCTTGCAGATATTACAAGTTCAGTTCCATATCACTGCAATAAACTGATTATTGCAATAATCATAATAAAATGATGTTTTGGTTTCCCAGTACACATAAACATTATGCTTATACTATACTGTAGTCTATTTAGTGTGAAATAGCTTTATGTCTTAAAAATGTATATGCCTTAATTTAAAAAATGCTAGCTATCATCTGAGCCTCCAGAAAGTCATAATCTTTTTTTGCTGGTGGAGGATTTTGCCTCAGTGTTGACGGTTGCTGACTAAACTGGGTGGTGGTTACTGAAGGTTGGAGTGGCTGTGGCAATATACAAAAATAAGACAACAATGAAGTATGCTGCATCAATTGACTCTTCCTTTTATGAAAGATTTCTCAGTAGCATGCAATGCTATTTGATAGCATTTTACCTAAAGTAGAACTTTCAAAATTGGAGTCAGTTCTCTCAAAACCTGCCACTGCTTTATCAGCTAAGTTGATATAAAATTCTAAATCCTTTGTTGTCATTTCAACAGTGTTCACAGCATCTTCACCAGAAGTACATTCCATCTCAAGAAACCACTTTCTTTGCTCATCCTTAGAAGCAACTCTTCATCTGTTCATGGTTTATCATAACATTGCAGCAATTTGGTCACACCTTCAGGCTCCACTTCTAATTCTAGCTCTCTTGCTATTTCCACCACATCCGCAGTTACTTCCTCCACTGAAGTCTTGAACCCCTTATAGTCACCCATGAGGGTAGGAATCAGCTTCTTCCAAACTCCTACAAATGTTGATATTTTGACCCCCTCCCATGAATCATAAATGTTCTTAATGGCACCTAGAATGGTGAATCCCTTCCATAAGGTTTTCAATTTACTTTGCCCAGATCCATCAGAGGAGTCACTATGGCAGCTACAGCCTTATGAAATGTATTTCTTAAATAGCAAGACCTGAAAGTCAAAATGACTCCCTGATCCATGGGCTGCAGAATGGCTGTTGTGTTAGAAAACAACATTAATTTCATTGTACATCTCCATCAGAGTTCTTGCATGACCAGATGCATTGGCAATGAGCAGTAATCTTTTGAAAGGAATCTGTTTTCCTAAGCAGTAAGTCTCAATATTGAACAAATATTCAGTAAACCATGTTGACCATGTGTAAACAGATGTGCTGTCATCCAGGCTTTGTTGTTCCATTTA
This sequence comes from Choloepus didactylus, assembly GCF_015220235.1. Lineage (NCBI taxonomy): Eukaryota > Metazoa > Chordata > Mammalia > Pilosa > Megalonychidae > Choloepus > Choloepus didactylus. The sequence goes on along the minus strand of NC_051309.1, from coordinate 89,440,246 downwards.
CAGAGCACAGACTAAGTAGATTTAGCGTAATTCTTAAGGGCCTTGTGATTTTCAGAATGGTCAATGAGCACTGGCTTCAACTTAAAGTTACCAGCTGCATTAGCCCCTAACAAGAAAGTCAGCCTGTCTTTTGAAGCTTTGAAGCCAGGCGTTGACTTTTTAGCTGTGAAAGTCCTAAAGGCATCTTCTTCCAATAGAAGCTGTTTTGTTTCCATTGAAAATCTGTTGTTTTGTGTAGCCACCTTCATCAATCTTAGCTAGATATTCTGGATAACTTGCTGCAACTTCTCCGTCAGCACTTGCTGCTTCACCTTGCACTTTTATGTTATTAAGACATCTTCTTTCCTTAAACCTCATGAACCAACCTCTGCTAGCTTCAAATTTTTCTTCTGCAGCTTCCTCACCTCTCTCAGCCATACTAGAATTGAAGAGAGTTAGGGTCTTGCTCTGGATTAGGCTCTGCTTAAGGGAATGTTGTGGCTGGTTTACTCTTCTATCTAGACCACTAAAACCTTTTCCATATTGGCAACAAGTCTGTTTCACTTTCTTATCATTAATGTGTTCACTGCAGCAGTGCTTTTAATTTCCTTCAAGAGCTTTTCTTTATAGTCACAACTTGGCTTTGGTGCAAGAGGCCTAGCTTTCAGCCTGTCTCAGATTTCAATATGGCTTCCTCACTAAGCTTAATCATTCCTAGCTTTTGATTTAAAGTGAAAGACATGAACACTTATGGACCATGTAGGGTTAGTAATTGACCTAATTTCAATACTGTTGTGTCTCAGGGAATAGGGAGGCCTGAGGAGAGGGAGAGAGACAAGGAACACTGGTCAGTGGAGCAGTCAGAGCACATGCCTTTATGGATTAAGTTTGCAATCTTACATGGGTGAGGTTCATAGAGCCCCAAAACAATTCCAATAGTAACATCAAAGACCACAGATCACAGCTCATCATAACAGATTTAATAATAATGAAAAATTTGAGACATTGGGAGAATTACCAAAATATGACACAGAGACATGAAGTGAACACATGCTATTGGGAAAATGGCGCTGATAGACTTGCTGGAGGCAAGGTTGCCACAAACTTTCAATTTGTAAAAAATGCAACATCTGGGAAGCACAATAAACCAAGGTATGCCTGTATAGTTTGATCACCAAAGAATTCAAATGAAAACTTTACGTTAGTCATATCCCAATCCCTCAAAACAGTACTGTGTATATACTATTTACAGAGCTGGAGAGAACCATAAATGCTTAAGACATCTACTTCCATTAAGGATTTTTATACTAGAAAGATCTTAATTTTCTAGACAGAGAAATGGAAAGACGATTATTTTCTGAAGATGCCCTGGAATCACATCTTATGAGTGCATGGAGTTGTTCACAGGGTAAATCATACCTGAATCTCTAAAAAGCAAGCGTCACAAATAAAAGCAAAGCAAAAGCCTCATGGAAATGATACACCATAATTTTTACGTGAGTCACATGAACTATCCTAGTTCATTTGAAGGTTTTTATTTTTAAATAATTTGTCTTCACATAGTTTGTGAGTCACTAAATCTGGGTGATACAGTGCAAAAACTCTGTACTTGCAATCAGAGAACTGATCTAAACCTATTTTACCAGGTAACTGTAAGGACTAAATGAAGTAATAATAATTGTTTTAAAAAAACCTCTCAGCTGTTGAACACCTACATTGTACTGTATATGGAGCTAAGCACATGATATACATTAAATCAATTGGTTCTCCAAAGAGATATATGGAATATGTTTTATTTCCCTCACTTTACAGATGAGAAAATGAAGCTCTGGGAATTTTAAAAACTGGCCCAAGATCCCACCCCACCAAGCCTAGGATGTATGTAAGCTGTAACATGCCATAAAAATATAGGGTGTTTATTATGTGTCACAGAAAGGGCAGTTTCCATTACCATCCCCATATATTTTTCTCTCCTCAAGACCATTTATTCCTCTTATCAGACATAGTGGACAAAACCAGCTTAGGGTCAGTAACCAGAGACCCAACTGATCTCAGCCAACAGATCCTCATGTGGGCAAGTTGCTTCTCTTTCCTTCCTCATTTAGGTTTTCCCAGCTTCCGTATTAGTAACTCACATGTGGACCGTATTGTCCCAGATCTCAGGATGTCACGAAAATTTAGAAAAATTGCAATAGCCCACTTTCCCAATCAACCAAATATTCAAAAGCAATGGGTGTGACTTTTGCTCCATCACAACAAGAGGCAGGGCATGGGACGGGTTATGGTGATGTAGGCTCAATGTCATGACAAAATAGAATAAAAGAGTCTAGTTCTCTGCTCTTCCACCTCCGTTTCTGTCCCCATATGATTATATTCTTTGGGTAGCTTGATGTCTATATATGTGTGGGTATGTGTATGTATATTTCTTATATATAATTATAGCGTATGAGACTGATTCCATTTGAAAAAATAGTAACTGATAGATACACACACAAAATACCCAAACTGTACTCTTCTTCAGTTAATTCAATGTTTAACTTTTAAGTTGCTTGAGAATAGACAGATTTATGCAAATTAGATACAAATTCCAAACAACCCATTTTTATTGCCTATTGTTTTATTGATGATACAATCTAAGTGGAAAAACGTCTAAGGGTTTTGGTGTCATTCGCTTACTAAACAAATATTCTAAGTGCCAAGCATGAGCAAATACTCTAAGTGCCACAAGCTGTAGATTGAGCAGTGTGCAAGGCAGACCCCATCTCTGATCTTGTGGAGCTTAGTAGTCTAGCAGGTGAGGCAAACATTGAGCAAACATTCATGATAATAACAAATGTGGTGAGTTCTAAAAAGTTCAGGGTGCTATGACAGTGTATCATGAGGGACTTCAGCTGCCTGGAGTCTCAGCAAAAGCTTCTTTGAGGAACTTACATTTTGGCTGAGACAGGCTGCCATCTGTTCAGAGTTGTGTAACTGCTTTCCCATCTCATTTCTGACAGTTGGACAAGTAAATGTCTCAGAGTTTGACTTCTCCTGTGTAAAGTGAGGATAATACTTGGCAGAATTGTTGTGAGAATTAGAGATAATCCAGAAAAAAACGCCCCTCAGAGTATCAGATATGTAGGAGGCACTAACTGCATGATGCTTGTTATATTTATACATCAACATAAGCGTCAAAGGAAAACTGAGGAAAAGTTTGGCCAATAGCTAAAGATGAATGTACAGAAAGGTAATACGGCAAAGGTTACAAATTCAAGGGACAGTCACTACCCCACAGCTGTATGGAGGCTTGCCTTAGTGAATACCAGATGCTGGAGCACCTGCTGAATACTGTCCTCGTGAGAACCTGATAAGGAATTTTTGGCGGCTGATCTCCTTCTAGCTGTACCTAGATCAGGCAAGATTTTCCAGGTAAAAGTAAGATGCCTGGGAAACAGCCCTCAGGTCAAGCTTTGGCTGTCTCAAGTGACAAGCATGTGTTTATAAGCCAGATAGGAGGGGAAGGATTAAATGCCCAACTGAGGCTTTAGTTGAGGGCTAGAAGAAGGAGACCTGGCGCCACCTGGGGTGCGACCTGGAGAGAGAAACTGGTATTCCCACAGCGCGCCGAGGGCATTACGCATGGGGACGCCCAGTCCGGGATAGCCAGCGCTCCTCCCCGGGCGCTCCCTCCTCCTTGGATCCCGTCCATCTATCTCCGCACCCTTCAATGGGTGTGGGTGATTTCGTGAGTGGACGCGACCGCCACCGAGAGGAAAGCGTGCAAGGAAATGGGTGACTGCTGGGGGAGGGCGGGGCGGGGAGAAACGGGTGCAGTGGGAGGGATGCAGGGGAGGAGTGGGAAGGGTGGAGGATGCAGTGGGAGGGGTGAGTGGAAGTGTGAGGGTGGAGGAAAGCAGAACGGGGCGCAGTGGTCTGGCGAGAGGAAGTGCGCGAGGTCTCGGCTCTTACTGCGCGGCCGCTAGCGGGCGGGGCAGCCAGGTGAGCCCGAGATGCTGCTGCGCTTCAAGCCCGGGCTGCCGTTTCCGCCGCCGCTGCTGCTTCTCCTGGGGCCGCTCGGTCCCGTCTCCCCGATCGTCTTGGCGGGACCGGCGCTGGCCGAAGACGTAGTGGAGCTGGACTTCTCCACGGAGCAGCCGGTGCACCTGGTGAGCCCCGCGTTCCTTTCCTTCACCATCGACGCCAACCTAGCCACGGACCCGCGGTTCCTCACCTTCCTGGGGTAAGCGCCGGCCTCCCGGTCCGGGTCCTCCTCTCCTGTGGTCCTGACGCCCCCACCCGTCCCGCCAGCAACTCCGCTCGGCTCTCTCCGCTGAAACAACTTCCCACTTGATCCCGGATCCTGCCCGCTTCCCTTTTCTCGCGATAACCCCTCCCAATTTGTCCTTTCCCTCATTCATTCATTCATTCATTCATTCATTCATTCAGTACGTATTGGGTGAGCGTCTGCTAGTGTCTGGGTAGTAAGGGAAAATCGGGAAAAGAAAATGCTCACCTGCCCCAGTGAGCCACAGGAGGTGGGACCCTGCCAAGTGCACCTTAGATGAAAAAGGTTTCAAAGAAGAATTAGCATTACCCCTCATATTTTAAAAAGTCTAAATATTAAATAAATGAGACCTAGGAGACTACTGTAGTGACTTACGGAACACTGATAAAAAGATATTTCTCCAAAATGAGGCTGCAAAATGTGATGCTGCTTTATGGGACGCTGCCAATTTTTTTCTCACCTGAGGAAGAATGAACCTGGTGCAGGTTCACCGCCCCGGTCTACGTGTGTGGGCTGACCCCAAGGGGTCAGGGGTGGGTGTTGGGGGTGATGCAGAGAACTTCCGGGGTCATCTAGGCTTCAGGTGCGTCCAGAGAGGCCACATCTCGCTCACCATTATCAGAGACCTAGAAGCTTTCCCTCCTGTGCTGACACTGTTATACAGGTTAGCCTCCATTGCTATTGCAGTCAATTATTCTGCAAGTAAAGTGGGCAGCCTTGTGGTTAAAAGCTTGAAAGTCAGACTACCCTGGCTTGATTCCCTACTGCATCAAAGCTGAATTTGTTTTTTACAGGTTGCTTGGCCTTGATTTCTTCATCTGTAGAATGGAACCTCTAACATATACCTCGTAGGATTGCTATGAGGATTTGATGAGCTAATAACTACTTAGCACAGTGTCTGACACTGAGTGTTGCAAATGAAAGCGAATTGCTTGGTTCTTTCTTCTTGGGAAATGGGGAGTTGTTGCTAACCATTCATCATTTCTCTATGTGGGTCTCTTGATCATAGTTAACCTCCGTTTTTTCCCTGTGGAAGGAGAATTTCCTGATGGGAAGGAGTCTTCATTTTTTCTGCCCTTCCCCTTGAGGATGGGAAGATGATATCGGGTGGCAGCTGGTTCTAGAGAGATGCTGAAGGAGCTCCAGATCTGAGGACCCAGACCTAGCTGGGGGGGTCAGGGTGGGTAGTAGATGAGGGAAGAGAGGGTATGAAGGGCCTCACTAAAAACAGAGGGATTGAGTAGATGTCTATTTACCAAAATTTGAGAACTCAAGTCCTCTTCTGCGGCTGCAGCTAGCATATGCCCCTCCACTTCCCTGAACAAGGATATTTAGGGATTCTTCCCTTGGAGAAACAGGTCCAAAAGAAAGTCCTATGTGTATGACTTTTGGGGTCCAGGCCTGATCACCCTGCAGCAAGCTCACCAGTTGACTAGCACCAACCTCCCCCTTCGCTCACACTCTCCACAGGTAGACACCCAGCTCCCAGTCTGCAATTTAGTGAGGGTGATACCTTTGTTCTCCTTAGACACCTCTCTTAATTTTCTTTCTTTCTTTTTTCTCCCTTTTCTTCCCCTTAATTCCAGAGGATAATGAAAAACCAAAAGAACATAGCATGCAAGTGGATAATGTGGTTTTACAGAGCACAGTTTATTACTGTTCATACAAACTTCTCTCCAGGACTGGCTCCAGAGCCCTTCCCATGGCAGGGACCATCTTGGATGCCTGCTCCTTAGGAGCATCCTTAAGCACAGCCACACTTCCCAGCTGAGGACTGAAAAGACTGCAGCTCAGAGGCAGGAGCTCCCTCTCCTTCTCACCTAAGACCTAGCTTCCAAATTAGGGTCTGAGGGTCCATCTCCCCAGGATGGCTAGCCCATGTCCCCAGTGACCCAGCCATTGCAGAAGACAACACATCTCAGAAAACAACACTATGCTTGGTATCTCTTCACAGTAGTGAGCAGTGAGATGGGTGTTGTTTGTTACAGTTTCTCAAAGGTGAAGATGCTTAGGCAAGGATGGCAGGAACTGAGCAGGTGAAAGCTGAAGTCATACGAAAGGAGAGGATAATAAAAATGGCAGAAACTTACTGAGTCCTCCGGTTATGCCAAACCCTGTTTAAGGCACCTTATGAGTATCAATTCACTTAATCCTTGCTACAAAACTCTGCAGTAAGTACTATTATTATCCCCATTTTAAAAATGAAGAAATCAAGGTTCAGGAAGATTAAGTAACTCACCCATGATCAGCCAGGTAGTAAATGAAGGAGCCAGAGTTTGAACCCACTCTGATCCCAGAGACAACAGTACACAAAAACAAAGTAAGCCAGTCTATATTTGTTAAATGAAACAGGGTAGAGTCTGGGAAAAAAAGAATGCTTGGCAACAAACTGAGAAGGCTGATACAATGAAAAGAGCCATGGACACAAAAGTAGAGAATCAGGGCCCAAACCTCTAAGTTACTGCAAAGGGGGTCTCAGTGAATTTAATCAGAGGGCATGGTTCTGACTTCCCACAATAGCAAGCAGGTTTTTTTATACATTTGCAACTGACAGTACACCAAACTTAAATGCCAATGATAAAACCACCTAGAATTAGAAATCTTTTCAATTTTCTCTCTTCCCTAAGGTAATTAATCAAGAAACCAATCAAACACCTTCCTAAGCCCAACTGTGAACAAGCCCCAAAGAGATCCCAGCCCTCAATGATGGGAGGCTCTAGACCAATAGGAATATAACGTGAATCTCATTTGCAACCCACATATGTAATTTTAAATATTCCATTAGCTGCATTTTTAAAAAGTAGAAAGAAACAAGTGAAATTAATTTTAATAATATATTTTAAATCAATATATCTAAAATATTATCTTTTTGGCATTTAATCAATATAAAAATATTAATGAGATATTTTGCATTCTTTCTATCAAACCAAGTCTTCAAAATCTTGTGTGCACTTTATACTGACGGCAATCTCAGTTTGGAGAGACCGCGTTTCAGTGCTCTATAGCCATGTGTGGCTAGTGGCTGTGGTAGTGGACAGTGCAGCTTTAGATTTCAGTCAAGACACAAATGCAAGCACAATTAATAATACAAGGTTAACACAAATGCAAGCACTAAGGTAGTGCCAGAGATCATAAGTACAAAAGAGCAAAAGTGGCGTTTAACCGCAATAGCTGTAACAAGGCAGTTGGGTTTGCTTCTCACGATGTCCAATGCTTAGTCTGATAACCAATGTGGGAAAGAGCCACAGGCCCTCTGCATGCCTGTTGCTGACAGAAATAGCCACGACCAAAGAGAAACAAGGAACTGAGAACAATTGCCAGCCATAAACTCACTTTTTCTGACCCTCCAGAGATGTGCTTTCCCCTGATTGAGCTCTCTTTGTTCCTGTGCCCCACCAACACTTTCTGCTCTGCTCCCGGGAGCCCTTTCCTGATAACCTTGGTCTACATTGTCCACTAGTTTGAACTCCAGACTGCTAATCCCTCAAATCCCTTTCCACGGTGTTACATTGGGCAAATCACTTAGCATCCCTATATTCTGGTTCCTTGTTTATAAAATGAGGCATTTACCTCATTGGATCTTTTTGGGGATTAAGTGAAATAACATATACAAAGTGCCTAAACTTTGAGTTCAGACTAGCCTGGTGCATCTTTAAAGACAGTTGTCATGACTTCAGTGTAAGGCTCTCTGCATCCATGTCTGGCTCCCTTCTATGCTCCTTGTCACCACTTTGCTCCCCACTCGCTCACTTCTCATGGATTGATGACTGGCACTGGTTTCACAGTTTCCTCTCCACCTCTTAGTCCCACCATTGTCCTAGAAAACTGTTAAGTCCACATGGATAAACTGTCTTTTAGTTTCTTTACCTCCACATTTTTTGGTAGACAGCTTGTACCAGAGTGTGAGATGTATGCACCTCCTCCGACTTTGCATTTAGTAACATCACGCTAGTATCTTGAGATCAGCCATAGTGAGAATATTTATACCATGGAAATTGGCAAACACTGAAAAGAAGGGCACTTTTTCCAAGAGCTGGCTTAACAGCACACTCTGCTGCACTGCATTTCAGCCACTTAATGCCATGGTCACACCTGGACTCTTTTCTTTTCTTTTTTTTTATCTTCATTTTATTGAGATATATTCACATACCACGCAGTCATACAAAACAAATCGTACTTTCGATTGTTCACAGTACCATTACATAGTTGTACAATCAACACCTAAATCAATCCCTGACACCTTCATTAGCACACACACAAAAATAACAAGAATAATAATTAGAGTGAAAAAGAGCAATTGAAGTAAAAAAGAACACTGGGTACCTTTGTCTGTTTGTTTCCTTCCCCTATTTTTCTACTCGTCCATCCATAAACTAGACAAAGTGGAGTGTGGTCCTTATGGCTTTCCCAATCCCATTGTCACCCCTTCACCCCTCATAAGCTACATTTTTATACAATTGTCTTCGAGATTCATGGGTTCTGGGTTGTAGTTTGATAGTTTCAGGTATCCACCACCAGCTACCCCAGTTCATTAGAACCTAAAAAGGGTTGTCTAAAGTGTGTGTAAGAGTGCCCACCAGAGTGACCTCTCGGCCCCTTTTGGAATCTGCTACTGAAGCTTATTTCATTTCCTTTCACATCCCCCTTTTGGTCAAGAAGATGTTCTCCATCCCACGATGCCAGGTCTACATTCCTCCCCGGGAGTCATATTCCACGTTGCCAGGGAGATTCACTCCCCTGGGTGTCTGATCCCACGTAGGGGGGAGGGCAGTGATTTCACCTCTCAAGTTGGCTTAGCCAGAGAGAGAGGGCCACATCTGAGCAACAAAGAGGCATTCGGGAGGAGGCTCTTAGGCACAACCATAGGGAGGCCTAGCCTCTCCTTTACAGCAACCGTCTTCCCAAGGGTAAAACCTATGGTAGAGGGCTCAACCCATCAAACCACCACTGGACTCTTTTCATCACTAAGAACCTTTTAACACCTAAATGTTAAATGCAAACATCCCATTCTTGGACCACCACTCCCTACCCTCCCAGTTATTTCACGCCAGGGCTTCTGCAACAACTGTTTTCTAAATGCCTCTGTTGAACATTCTATCAGTCGTCTCCTCTCTTCCATATCCAATTTGAATTTCTTCATTTATACATGAACCACTCATATGATAATATCCTCCAACCCTGCCCCATTGTTCTTCCTGTTAAAACCCCAAACATGGCTTAGTCAGACTATACTTTCCCCCTTGTAATCTATGGGTGACAATGAAGTCTGGAAGCAGAAGATATTACTTAATCATGAACTGTAATGCATATTAATAAACCACATTTATGTATTTACCTCTGTTTCCATTATTGGTTGTCATCCTGTATAGTATGGCTATTAAGCTCATGGGGGAAAACATCTCACAGCCACAATGATTGATGTTACACTATAAATTCTTAGACTCCATACCTACTTGGCTTGTAGTGCTACCCCTTGACCCATCATTTCCCTGCCTCTTTCATTCTCCACTTCTTCAAAACTCTGATCCCATCACTTGTAAGCATGTGCCCACATTTCTGCTTCCCAAAGAAAATGAAGTCACTGGACAGGAATCAAACGTGCAGACATGCCGTGTCTTTGTCCATCTTTCTTCGTCCTCTTATCTCAGGCCAGTCCTTCCAGCTCTGCCCTGCATCCTGTCCCTTCCTGCCTCCTCACGGACTTTGCTCTCCTTGTCATCTCCTCTGTCTTTTATCTTCAACATCTCCCTTTTTATTGGCCCCTTGCTCTCAGCCCTAAATATCCTCAAGGCTTTCCCATCTCAACCACCGCCCTGCATTCCTGCCTCAGTAGTGCTGCTTTCCCTCTCTCCTCCCCTTCACAGCGTCCTCACTGCTCATTTCTTCCTTGCTTCACTCTAGTGGTGTCACCATAATTGTGTCACTGAACACAGTCTCCCCACCTTCATCAGTGACCTTCTTTTGGTTGCTAAATCCGGTGAACACTTTGCAATGCCTAACTTGTCTGGTCTCTTGGCAGCATTCAACAACTTAAAGCATTCTCCTCCCTTTGGTTTACGTCACTTCCACTTCCTGGATTTACTCCCACCCCTGACAGTTCTCTTTCTCTGGCTTGTCGTAAATATGGGTGTTCCTCAGACATTTGACCTAGGCCTTCTTTTCATTTAGCATACTCTCCCGAGGGGTCTTACCAGCTTCCGTGGTTTGAATCACTCTTCATGATGTGGTGTGCCAGGAAAAGCTTAACAACTGGCTCTCCGGAAGTAGGAGGAACTGATATGTGTTTTTTGCTGATTTCCATGGTGTAAATTGTCAGCACTTTAACAAACGGCTCACAAAATTTCTCAAAATTTAACAGCTGGCTTTCAGAAACTGGTAGAAGCAGGCTCCAGCACACTTCTGCCTTCATGTTAGAGACAAGCAGCTGATTTTTGAACAAAAAGTAAAATAAAAATACCTGCAGCCTTTTTTTTCCCAAAAAAGTGCTCCAGAAATGGAATATCTGTAGCTGCTTTCAGGCATTCTTTTATTATTTCCCTGTCACTGTTGTATTGTTAGTTTTTCTTTTTTCCATTCTTCTTCCTGTGTGTGATTGAAATACTGTACCTTTGATCAATTTGCTTTTTATGACATGTTTTGCAGCTGTTTTAAATCTGGTCTTTGTCAAAGGGCATCAATATTGTACTCTCAAAACAAGACCATATTTATTGCAAAAGAAACACTCAAAAAGGTCCTTAATACCAAAAGTCCATAACATGTGATTTCCTTTACTTGGCAGCAGCCATGGATTGGGTTTTCATTTTGGTCAAAAAACAGTCTTTGTCTGTCCTTGCCTTCCCTTTCATCAGGCTGGACTCGCTTGTTCATTCACTTGACAAATACTTATTAAGCACCAGCTATTTGCCAGGCACTTATCTAGGTAGGTGCTAGGGAGACTGATGAGGCAGACAGAGAAGGTCCCTGCTCATGGAACTTACATCTGGGGCAGGGGTGGCGGTTAGGATAGATAGTAAACCAAGGCCACAAACAGAAAGCTAATTTCAGAGTGGTGAATGCTATGATGAAAATAAAGGCAGGCAGTAAAGTGATGGAGAGGGACCCACGTGGTGCAGTCAGCACAGTCAGTGCATGGCCCTGGCAGCCAGGCTCTGGGGCTCGGGTGTCTGACCCAAGCCGTGCAGTGCACATCTTGTGCTCCACAGCTTCTTTTCCCAGGTGCTAGTTTTCTCTCTATTTCCCAGGGAGCACCCATTGCTCACTAGTCTCAACTGTTCACAAATGTCAGCTACACAAATCTCATCAAGTTTCCTCTTTCATCAAGCACAATTGAAATGCCAAGGACCAGAACCAGTGTCTGGCCAGAGGTGGTGGATTGGGGCCACACTGGCATGACTCTCTCTGAGGAGGCTTCTCATGTCCGTTTTAGGGCCACGTCTCAGGGCCAGTGGGCTAGGTGTCACTAGTCACTGGCTCTCATGCTGAATATTCTCAAATCTATTTCCCCAGCCTGCATGGGTCTCCTGAGCTCCAGACATACATGGCCAACTGAGCTGAAACAGAATTTCTTCTTTAATATTTCATTGGCATGTCAGATTCTACAAAACCGAACTCACCTCTCCCCTCCCCCTTCTACAACCTATCACTATTCCTCATCTCAGCAAATGATGCCACCGTCTTCCCAGATGCTTCCCAGGAGGAATCCTTGACTCCTCCCTTACACCAAATTAATCACCAAACCTGTTATTTCTACCTTTAAATATTTGTTGAATTCATCCATCTTTCTCTATGCCTACTACTGTTACTTTGCTTCAGGCCATCATTTTCTAACTAGATTAACATGAGCACAGTTGTCCCCTAATTCTTCTCTGACCACCCCCCCCAGTCTTGATCCTTATAATCTTTTATTTACCTGCAGCCTGAAATTCCTTTCTAATAAAGTAAGAGTCTGGTTAGGTCACTCCACTGCTATAAATCCTTCCATGGCTCCCCATTGCCCTTATATATAGTTGGAACTCTGAGACATGGCTTATGGGGCCTCTAGAAAAAGCCCTACTTGCCTCTCAGCCTACTCTTGCCCTACTCCTCCCTGCCACCCTCACTAGGGTTGGGCCACACCCCTCAGTTCTTTAGTGGTGCCATATTCTCTCCTACCTCTGGTCTTTGCACAGACTGTTCCTCTACCTGGAATACTTCCTTCAGTCCCACCCCACTATCTTTGATCTGGCTAAGGCTTATTCCTCTTGCCTGTCTAACACTGAAGCCACTTCCCTTGGAAAACCTTCTTTAACCATCCCCTCAACCCCAGTCCAAAGCCTGGGTTAGGAGCCCCTTCTATGTGTTCCCATAGCCAAACTCACACTCTTTTGGAATTACCAATTTACTTCTATATATCACTAGGCAGTTAGCTACATGATAGCAGCAGTGTGTCCATCTTATTTATCATTTTGTCCCCAGCAACTAACATAATGCCTGGCAAAAAAGGGGCCTGCAATAAATGTTTGTTGAATAAATCAACAATGGCAAAGTCGCTTTCAAGTATATCCTGGTTTCTTCATCTATCCTAAAATAAAATTAAAACGTGTGTAATTTAAGTATTTTGTGCTTACTATGGAAAACTGTAAAATATGGAAAAGTAGTAGAAAAGAGTCTACCACTCATCTCACCACATAATAATGACCACTGCTATCATTCTGGTGTATTTCTCTCCTTCTATATATATTATTTTCATTGTTGAAATCACATTTTATCACAGTTTATTTTTAGGTGCCTTTGTAGCAGAGTGGCAATAGTTTTCTTCTGCCTCACTTATTGTTCTGGTTTGCTAATGCTGCCAGAATGCAAAACACCAGAAACGGATTGGCTTTTCTAAAGGGGGTTTATTTGGTTACAAAGTTACAGTCTTAAGGCCATAAAGTGTCCAAGGCAACAGGGTACCTTCATTGAAGGATGGTTGATGGCGTCCGTAAACCTCTGTTAGCTGGGAAGGCACATGTCTGTTGGCTCCCATGTTGTGTTTCAAAATGGCATTCTCCAAAATGTCAGTGTCAGCTTCCAACGGCCATCTTCAAAATGTGTCTATCAGCTGCAGCTCTTCTCTCAGCTCCTGTGCATTCTTCAAATTGTCCCTCTTGGCTGTAGCAAGCTCACTCCTTCTTCTGAGCTTATGTAGTGCTCCAGTAAACTAATCAAGGCCCATGCTGAATGGGTGGGGCCACACCTCCATGGAAATTATCCAATCAGAGTTATCACCTACAGTTGGGTGGGTCGCATCTCCATGGAAACACTTACTCAAAGAATTACAAGCTAATCAACACTAATACATCTGCCCACACAAGATTACATCAAAGATAATGGCATTTTGGAAGACATAATACATTCAAACTGGCACACTTCTATTAAGTTTGCATTTCCATTTATTCTCAAATGTTTTTGCTTATTCCACGGGAGATGCCATCTTTCCTAGAAGTCATCACTGTTGCCAGGAATTCCAGGTTTATAACATTTCTGAAGCCTCACTTTGTGCTCCATTTTACCACAATACTTTTGGGGCCCACAAAAATATTTTTTTTTTCTTAAGATCAGAAGAAAAGAGATGACTTTTGGGGTTGAAGAAAATGTCTTGGTATATAATATTAACATATTTGTCTTTATATTAATGCAATCATAAAATATATTTTTAATATTTTTTAATGGGTTCAGGGGCCCATGAAAGCAAAAGTGCATAAGGTCTACACAACTCATAATGTGGGCCTACCTAGTACATTAAAATACTCTCGATACCCACCCCCCCAAAAAAAAGTAAGGAGGAATCGCTAATGTGTTCAATGCAGGATACCTAGCATTTGGTCAATTTCTATCTTTTAATTTCTCCATCTTGAGCATGAAGAAAGAAATCCTCTGAAAATTTTACATAGTACTATATGTAGCTAAGCAGGAGCACACCTTAAAAATGGTAATTTTAGGTCAGGTCTTGAGTTCCCAGGATGTTAAGCAGTACTGGCGATTGGGTAGTCCTCCTGGCATAATTTTCTGATTTGAAATAAACCCTTGTGTAAATCAATTAATTAATTAATTGGGCCATTCCGAGAACCATGTGGCATTGGTTTTATGTGTTTTAAGAGCATTCCAGGAAGCACTAAGGAACTGTTGGCCAGAACCACTTGTGTGAGACCTCAGAAATGTATGGCAGGTGATCCTGTTACTTGAATCTTCCGTTTTTTTGGTTTTTGCTCACTTAAATATTCACATACACGCTCAGCTTTCTGAGGGAGGGATTATAGATGATTTAAATTCCATTCTATAGCATTTGGTACCATTCTGAGCACATAACAGGACTTAGAAGGGTTTCAGCTTAATGGGATATATTATAGAATTCTATGTCATTTGACTTAAATTCAAAAGAATAATCTTTCTTTGGGGTTGGCAGTAGAAGGAGGGGGAGGAATCGGATCAAAAATAAAAATTTTTGAAGACAATCTATTTTTCAGAGACATCTCTCACTTAGTTTTCACCCTGTTACCTCTTTGTCTCCATCAAGCATAAAAAGGAATGGGTCTTTTTTAAAGTACTGAGCACTATCCTACTTGTCAAACATAAGCTCTTGCCCAAATTCAAGCTCTAGATTGCCCTTACATGCCTGGAAGAATAATCTTGCAATTAGAAAGATTCCTCTATTATACAAATATTATTTCATATATTATTTTTCTGCTGCTTCTCTTCTTCACACAGATATTAAGAATCATGTCCACCAAGGGAGAAGGGAGTAAAAATGTTTGACTGGATTAATTTAGTGGGAAAAAAAATGTTAACTTCTCTCTTGTCTTCACAACAGTTCTCCAAAGCTTCGTACTTTGGCCAGAGGCTTGTCTCCTGCATACCTGAGATTTGGCGGCACCAAGACAGACTTCCTAACTTTTGATCCAAAGAAGGAACCAACCTTTGAAGAGAGAAGTTACTGGCAATCTCAAGTGAACCAGGGTGAAACTTTTAAAAAATTATATATTTTAATGCACTTGAATCAGCAGCCATGGGAATACTTAGAGCAAAGGGTCATGACTCACACCTAACAATTAAAGAGATTAAGAGCCTCTTCCCCCCAACTGGCCTGTGGAGGCACCTAAACAAAAGGAGGACACAGTGGCCAAGTGTCCTCATCATTATGTGTTCATGGGTGTGAGAAATCACACAGAAAAAATGTGCACTGGGAATAATTTAAAGTTAATTGTTCTGTAAATACAAGGACTGTAGCTAAAGGATGAGCTGCTTAGTGGGAGCTTGTGGATAAAAATGGGACAAACTAAAGAGTATTTCCACCTGAAGATACAGCAATGAATTGAAGCACATTTATTCTAGAAATAGTATGTGGATGAAAGATGTATCAAGGGGATATGGAGATAGACTCTGCTTCTAAGAATGGAATTGAAGAACTTGATTTATTGGGCCACATTCCTCCAACTTTATTGAGTATGCACAATCACCTGAGGTGCTTTTGAATATTTGGATTCCTAGGCCCCAATCTTAGACTCCAATTTTAACAAGCTCCTCCGATGATTTTGATATTGGAAGTCTGTGGGCTTCACCAGAGGAACCTGCCCTAGGACACCTTGAGGATTTGCCCCACATCTTTCATTAGTGCTATTCAGACATCAAATGGAAGTTAATTTATCATTAACAATTATTTAAAATATTGTATAATTGTTGAATTGTAAGACTGTGTGCATAATGTCATACTAGCAAATTATTTTTTTATCGATTGTTTTCTTTCTATTCTCTTCTTTAGGTAGCAATTGTTTAGAAGAGGGAATGAGCAATTGGGACAAAGTAGATAAAATAGCAATTGGAAAAAATAGAAAAAAGGCAGTAGGTTTCCCTTTGAACAAGTTGAAAGAGTTGATGTTTAGACTTGGCTCTTTTCTTCTCCAGTCACATGCTGTCAAAAGGTCTCAAAAGTTTAGACAGGAAACTGTCCTTTACTCACCAGTCTTCCTCATCCTGTGTGGTGGTCACTGGAATGATCCAAGTCCCTCTGAAACATCCTTTGTGAGAACAGGGAAGAAAGGCACCAGCTGCCAGAAAACCAGAATGCTTCCCAGAAGGGAAGTCGTCAGCCCATCAACCAGCCTTGGCAGCAAGCGCCTGGCAACCCTGCTGGTTTGTGATAAAGCAGGACAGTTGGCTGACAGGAAGGTGGTAGATATTTCCAAGTGCTCATGCTAGTTGTCCCAGAAGCTTTGGTGGTACCAAATTTGAAAGATAAAAAGTCGAAATTTCCCATCTTACCTTCCATTATGGTGAGAAAATCACCACAGATCAGATGTAGTCCAAGTACAGCAAATTTCCATCTACTTTAAAGGCAAATCTTCAGAGAAGGGAACCATGATTTCTTCAGTAGGTTTCTGTGGTAATTCTTCTGAGGCACCTTCTGAGTTGTTCAATCATGTGAATTCTTTCCAATGTATTTTTAATCATAAGCTTATTTTATTGTATTGTAATTCTTAGGAAACCTGCTGTCTGGTTGGTTTTTGTGGTGATTGGTTAGCCAGAAAGAATTTAACATGTATAACTGAATGTATCTAACTTTATACCTAATAATTAAAAAAGTAATTATCCTTCCTTACTCACATAATAGCTAAGTAAATATATATCTATATATATATGACTTCAACCTTATCTCTGCAGAAAAAGATTCTCTAAATTATTTTTCCCATTTGCAGATATTTGCAAATCTGGATCCATCCCTTCTGAAGTGGAGAAGAGATTACAGTTGGAATGGCCCTTCCAGGAGCAACTGCTACTCAGAGAGCAGTATCAGAAAAAGTTCAGGAACGGCACATACACAAGTAAGAAATGAAAGGCACCAGCAGGTGTCCCAGCCCCCAAAATACTTGGATAGCTTAGACTTGGGCTTTAATCTAACAAGCCCTAAATACAGCAGCTATATAAAACTGTACAATACTCAAATGCTATAAAGAGCGAACAGGAAGTCTTGAGCTCAAACCTCTGTCTTTTTTTTTTTTTTTCTTTTTCTTTTCTTCATCTGGCTTTGCCTACTGGCCATGGTGTGAAATGTAGAAACCAATTGTTCCCAAGCTGATACTACCTTCACTGCTCTGAGCACTAGGGAGTCAAGAAAGACATGACTGTATTCTTCATGCAAGAGTCAGATACTAAAGTATAAAGGTTACAATGCAATTATCTTTCACATCTCATCGCCTGCTCTGTGTTTCCTCCCCAGAGGTGACCCCTGTTTTCAGCTGGGTGTATCATTACACAGGGCAATCCTGAGTCATACCGGAGAGTCTTGTCCACCAAGCAGCTTTCTCTGTTTCTTTCCTCTGTGTCTTTACAAACACAGGGATAGCTCAATTAGCTGGGAATTTTTATTTCTGTTCACTGAAACGGCTTTCCAGTCTTCAGAATGGGTTGACATTGTTATGAGCAATCCTTACTTAACTATGAAATATGGTTTTATCTGAAAGATGATGTTTTATGCCTAACCAAGATCTCAGTTAAGGAAATAACCTGCTCAGATGTTCTAGAACTGTTGCCATTTGACTTTGGAAAGTAAATATTTTTGAAGTTAATTTAATTTGGGTTAGGTAACATTTTTAAAGCACAATATTTAAAGTAAATTATGTATCTTTGTAAGATTTTACTGTATATAGCCTGGATTCCAATGCAACAGGTGGATTTTTTTTTTAATTCCTATTTTTTATTGCTAGAAAAAATGACACTTGATAAATCAGAAAATAGATTATATGCTAATAGTTAATGTAGTCCCCTAAATTATTTTTTTGCATTTTAAAGAGGGGAAGAACTGCTCTGATGTCTTAATGAACATGATTTACATATGAACAGAATTTGATACAATCCTGCTGTGGCAAGGACCTGTTAATTGCCTAATCTGTGGTCTCCACCCATAAAACAGGTGTCCTAGAAGATACAGGTAAAAGTTCTAATACTGATCCAATTGGGTGGTGTGTTCCACTAAAGAAGGAGATGACAAAAACATTTGTCTTAAGAATATAAACTCACCCTGCAAACCTGTTTGGGCAGGAAAAGGAAGCTTTATTATTGATGTAATTCTGGGTGTGACAGCGGAAAGGAGGACTCCCTTATTAAAATAATCATAGTTGATGAGCTAATTCTTTGCTGTCCTTCTCCACCTCTCTTCCTTCTCACCCTCTCCCTCCTTAGCGTCCACACCCACAGAGGGTGCTGGACATGGGGGTAATGCAAGGGAAAGAGTCGGCACCGTTTCTTAATGTGTCATCTAGATTATCTTCATTACAGAGATCGTCCCACTCTGTCAGGCAGGAAGAGATGAGTATGGAAAGTGATTAGGAACAGGGTGTTTAGTTGTCAGTATTTTTATTATTCTTATTTTGTGGAGTGAAGGAGAGAGTCTGGGTGGGTCATATAATTTTTTTTTAGGAGTGGATTTGAACTCAGTATTATATAGCTCTTCTCTAGAAGATTTTACTGTTATTATGTTATAGTGGGCTATAATTGAATTTCAAGCTACATAAATATCTAAGTGCATTTGGAAGAATAAAGAAATAAAGAAAGGTAAAGTATGAGCTGGATAAATACTCTAAAATGCAAACATTCCAGGCTTTTTGAAAATGCCATAATCTTTGTAAAGGAGTTAGGCAATAATGATGCTTTACATTGTAAGATCTTTTCATGGTTTACAAACAGTTTTCACATATGTTGTTTAATCCTCAGTTATGCGAGGTAGACAGAATGATGGTGGTTGTTCCAGGAGTGTGGTGAGCGGTAACTGAGGCTAGTGTGGGATAAAGATACCATCCTTGATCATGGGAGAGCTAGACCTAGAACCCAGGTCTTAAGACTCCTGATGCAGGACACTTTCTACAATATGGTCTTGAGATATATAAGCCTAAAATATAGTTATCACTAAGGCAGTTGCTAGAACCCCTTCATAACGCGCTCTAGCAATGGCACTGTCACCGAATAACCATGTGATATTGGGCAAATCATTGCATTTCTTTGAGTCTCAGTTTCCTCATTAAAAAATGGGGGTGGAGGGTAGAGAAAGATTCAGTGATCCTAAAGGTTCCATGTTGTCCTGGCTCCAAAATCCAGCTGGGCCCCAGGACTCAAGAGAACATTTCAAACCCCATCACTCCTTGAGAGGCAATGGTTTTGTGGAAGTGGGTGACACAGGAAATATCAAGCCCACTTAAAGCAGATTGCTAGAGTCCTTTCTGCACCTCAGCCTTTATCATTCATTAAATCCAGGGTTTCATTGTTATGATTATACAAATAATTCAGACTGAAGACTTAGAAAAAATCAAAACTACTATTAAGAAGGAAGGGTGTAAGTTTGCCAAATAGATAGGCAGGTAGAGATATTTTTGAACTAGGAGAGTTCATGAGTTCAACTTTAAATACACAAGGACTTGTTATGCACATGATAACTGATTTAAAGGCAACACTCAAAATTACATTGTTGGACACTCAAAAAGAGATCATAGGCTCAAGGATTAAAAAAAAAAAGCCAAGTACATAAATTTCCAAACTTTTGTGGCTCCTAAGTGACTCAGTAATGTTTTTCACTGTGCATCTATTGCAAAAGAAATAACCTAACAGTTTAGATTATTAAGTTGTTAGGCCCAAACAATATAATATAATAGTTCACATCATGTCCAACAGATGTTGATGTGTTTCCCTTGAAAGTGTAAACAATCCTGCATGCTTTTGTGAGTAGAATTGCCAAATAAAATGCAGAATGCCCAGTTAAATTTAAATTTCAGGTAAAGACAATAATTTTTAGTATAAGTACGTACCAAATACTGCATAGGACGTATTTGCACTAAAAATTATTCTTTATTTGTCTAAAGTTCAAATTTCATTAGGTGTCTTTTTTTGTTTGTTTGCTAAATCTGACAAGCATACCCAGGAATTAACTGTGGCTTCCCAGGGTGTCTTGGCACATACATGGTTTGGAAACCACAGACCTACTCATAGCCAATTTTTTAATGTAAAATTCTATTTATTTTAATGTAATAAATAAAGTACAGGAAATTTTCAAAAATTGTTTTAAATAAAGTTAAACTTACCAAAATATTTTGTAGCTAAGTTCGTGCATGGAGATATTTAGATTATGAAGACTGGAGCTTATGTTGACTAATGAAGGTCTGTCCAATTCATGTTGCACACTGAGTCCTAAAATGTGTTTTCCCCAGTTCATCTGAAGTCACTTGAACAAAACCTGAGTATCAGACCAAAGTTTCTGGTACCTTCTGTGGGATTCAATTCAACTGCCAAAGCAAATGAAGTCAGATTGATTTCTTTTTTTAAACAGCTAGTCTGATTTTGTTGTCTCAGACATAATTACAGTCACTCAGTAGGACTGGAATTAACAAGACATAGTTATGAAGAGTAACTCTGGAGGCTTTCTTCATTGTGGTGCCAACTAGCAACCATTAAATTGCAACATTTTTCTTTTAGGAAGCTCAGTGGATATGCTGTATAGTTTTGCAAATTGCTCAGGACTGGACCTGATCTTTGGCCTAAATGCATTACTAAGAACAGCAGATATGCAATGGAACAGCTCTAATGCTCAGTTGCTCCTGGATTACTGTTCTTCCAGGAGGTATAACATTTCTTGGGAACTAGGCAATGGTAAGTGCCCCCAGGAACATTTCATTATTAAGGAGATTCCCTTTTGTTGCTATTTAGGAAAGGAAAACAGGGTTAACAGGAGCAAAACAGTTCCTAAAACCCACAGGACAAACTCCATTAGATTTCAAAGTCTGAGAGTCATTAACAGAACAACTTTGCATCCTTGGGGCTTGAGAGAGCGGGAGCCGAACCCTTCCCAAGGGCCTTTTTGGAAGCTGTTTTCTCTCGAAACGCTTGGGTGAGTGCTCCAACATATCCACACATTGGGGAGACCACCTTCTTGGCCCCACCCTCCTCAAACATCGGGGCAGCTCCCGGATTCCCTTCCATCTCCGGGGCACATGCTCAACCCCTTCAGAACAGTGTGGTGGCAGCCAGGCTCTCCCCCAATTCCCTGGGAATGTGCTCCACCCTGTTTGGGACGGGACCTGAGGTGGCAAAACTCTTCCAGAGCATCGAGGTGGAATGCCTACCCTCGACCTCTGGGGCAAACTCACCCTTTCCATGCATGTGGGCTGCTCCGCTCTCCCAGCCCGAGACCTCTTGACTCCAGACCTCAACCTCCATGGCTCTGTCTTTGAAGAAATTTTTCCTTTAATTTTTTCCTTGTCTGTCTCCTCCAGTCCAGACCGTCAATGGCTCTGTCTATAAAGATCTCGTAAAAATTCTGTTGGCTTTGCATGAAGCACACAGGGGTCAAAGCCAATAGAAAATAGGACTTTCCACAAATCCTTTCTGGATAATTCCATCTCCAATCTTGGCTTGTACTGAAATGGTGGCTGGGTTCCATGTTTGGTTACATCCTCACGTTGGGCTGTAGCTTCTGGGATTCCACCCCCTGGAAGCTCATAATTTTCCAAGCCATCAGCTTCTGGTTTCTTTGAACCCAAGAGTTCAGTTCTAAGTTTCTCTCTCTCCGCTCGCATTTTACTATAAGCTGCAAGGAGAAGCCAGGGTACCTCCTCCACATGTAGTTTGGAGATCTCCTCAGCTAAGTATTTCAGGTTGTCACTTTTAAATTCTTCCTTCCATCTGACACCAGGATTCAATTTTGCCAAATTCTCTGCCACTTTAAAACAAGGATCACCTTTCTTCCAGTTTGCAACAACACATTCATCATTTCTGCTCAAGTCCTTATCAGAAGTATCCGTAGAGTACATATTTCCATAAACAGTCTCTTCAAAGCAGTTTAGGCCTTTTCTATCAAGCGCCTCACAATTCTTCCAGAATCTTCCCCTTATCCATTTAAAAAGCCGTTCCAACATGTTTGGTATTTGCAAACTCAGCAGCAAAAGCACCCCACTCCTGGTACCAAAATCTGTTCTAGTTTGCTAATGCTGCAGAATGCAAAACACCAGAGATGGATTGGCTTTTATAAAAAGGGGGTTTATTTCGCTACACAGTTACAGTCTTAAGGCCACAAAGCATCCAAGGTAACACCTCAGCAATCGGGTACCTTCACCGGAGGATGGCCAATGGCGTCCGGAAAACCTCTGTTAGCTAGGAAGGCAGCTGGCATCTGCTCCAAAGCTCTGGCCTCAAAACGGCTTTCTCCCAGGACATTCCTCTCTAGCAAGCTTGCTCCTCTTCAGAACATCACTGCCAGCTGCACTCCCTCAGTCCCCTCTCTCTGAGTCAGCTCATTTATATAGCTCCACTGATCAAGGCCCACCCCAAATGGGCGGGGCCAAGCCTCCATGGGAACATCTCATTGAAAACATCACCCACAGCTGGGTGGGGCACACTCCAAGCAAATCCAACCATCACCAAAACGTCTGCGCCACACAAGACCACAAAGATAATGGCATTTGGGGTACACAATACACTCAAACTGGCACACAGGAGGTATAACATTTCTTGGGAACTAGGCAATGGTAAGTGCCCCCAGGAACATTTCATTATTAAGGAGATTCCCTTTTGTTGCTATTTATGATAATCTTTTAAATATTAGTAAATATACTGCTGCCTTGGGCACATACTTAAAAGCACTCAGCTATGCAACTTTTGGAACTGTTTATGGCAGAAAACTCCTTTATTCATCCCAGAACTTATTGCTAAACCCAATTTATGATACATTCGAGTTGAGAACAGTCAGCTGGAGCCAAAAACCTCCCCATGGCTCCCAGGTTTCCTTGAGATTTTCCCATTCCTTTTCCTGTTTCTCAACTTGTCCGTTAATCTCAGCAACCCCATCCCAACCCTCATGATATTCTCAAGCTGTCTACAGGTTCCCAGTATAAGTTCCTGATTGTCTCCTTCATTCTTTTTTGCAGGGAACTTAAAAATTCAAACTAAAGTGTTAATGATTAGCTACATTCATTCTAAAAGTATTTGTTGGACTTTCTCCACACCACTGCCAATTGACCAAAATGAAATGGGATGTGTGATATAATATGATGTGTACATACTATATTCCAGGCATTGTTCTGAGAACTGCACACGTATTAACTTTTTTTATCTTTATAAACACCCCTGAGATAGATATAATTATGACCCTCACTTCACAGAAGAGAAAAGAGGCACAAAGAAGTTAAGTAAATAGCCATGGGATTCCAGGCAACTAAATAGAGGAATCAGATTTGAACCCAGGCAGTCTGGCTCTTGTGGAGCTTCCTTTCTAGAGGTAAGGAGCTAGACCAAAAAGAAAACATGCTGTTAAGTAAGATAAATGTCTGCAATGATATGTGTTGTAATAAAGATTAGCAGCAGACTTTTGCCTGGGGTTGCTGAGGAAAACTGGCAAGCTGAAGCAGAGAAAACACAATAGAAGGGTTGAGGCCATCGGGTCTTAGCTAGATGCTGAACAATTTTATTATGGCAATTGTATGACTAATGTATCATCCATCCTTACTCATCTCTATACATCCTTCCTTACCTTACTTGCTACCCTTCCCACCCAACTCCTTCTCCTCTTCAGAGCAAGAGAAAAGAGTGATATCATGTTCCCTTCTTCTTTGGGTCACATTTTGCAAAGGGTGAAAGGGAAGGGAGCAGGAAGAGCCTGCCATAGGTGTATTTGAGAAGTAGATTGGACACTCCCTTACCTCCCTTTCTGTGCCTCTCTCCTGTCTCTTCAGCTTTGCTACTTCCGTGTACACGCACATAAAATTTGCAAGTAAACATTCTTAATAAGGCTTTTAATTCTATCATAGAGATGGGTTTTTAAATGTCTTCCACCCACCCAACTTTTTTTCTTTAAAGAAAATTAGGTTATTCAATACTGCATACAGACTTTTTTCCAAATATTTATTGGTTTAATATCCCCATTATTCACTTCAAATTATTTCAATACCCATTTCACACTCTAATTACATAATTTCGATTTTTGTTTTTTTGGAATATCTTCTTTATAACTAGAGGTTTCACTTTTCCTGCCTTTGAATTACAGTTTTTTTGTGATTTGGAAAATGTTTTAGTACTTTTAAATGCTGTTGTATGTTTTCTTTTAAATAAAAAAAAAAATTCTTGGTAGATGATTATTTGAGAATCGCTGTCTTTCAGAACCTAACAGCTTCCGGAAGAAGGCTGGTATTTACATCGATGGATTCCAGTTAGGAGAAGATTTTACTGAGTTGCATAAACTCCTAGGAAAGTCCACTTTCAAAAATTCTAAACTCTATGGTCCTGATGTTGGTCAGCCTCGAGGAAAGACTGTTAAGCTGCTGAGGAGGTAAGAGCTAAAGGAGACAGAACTGCTTTTCTTAAAAGTAAATGTTCCTCTCTGGTAGAGAATCTTCAACAATCCACATGTTATTAACTGTGGATTAATTAACCATATGATTAATTGACTGTATGATTTATCAAAAGAGGAAACAATAACTGGCTCAGAATGCCAAGGGTTCTGGAGTAAATGGCACCTGTGATAAAATTTGTATTCGAATTAGGAAGATAGTATTTACCTGACCCTAAAGTAGTAACCAGCCCATGTCCAGGGAATAAAGTGCTTATGCATTTGTTGTGCAGATATATTGTACATATGAGGACTAAGTGATGACATCATGGATTTTTTTTCCCAGTTTCCTTCAGGCTGGGGGAGAAGTGATTGATTCAGTTACATGGCATCAGTAAGTATGTCTCCTTTTCTTAATACTAGGACAGTAGTGCTAATTTTACTTAGTGCCTTTTTTCTAAAACTCATTCCATTTACCTGCCAATTGACTTTATAATTCAGATAAGAAACAAATAATGTCTCAAGAACACAATGCTAGAACCTTAATATTAAGAAAACAAAAATTAAAAGTTATTTTAAATAACATGGTAGTTTCTATAAGATCAAGGCATTTTGTCACTTGACCCATGGAACATATAAGTGGCTAAAACCAACATGCTTACCAAAGACCAGGTAACCCTGTGAGTATCTGTGTATGTGACTCTGTCTTCTCAAGACAAAGAAACTAATTTCTAGTTATTTGTATAGAATAGGCTCTTCATGTCTCCCTTCCATCCTGGTGTCTCCCTAGTAGAATTTCTGACTTTTCTTTTATGCAAGGGGGTGGGAGAGTTAGAAAAGAGAACAAAATCAGCCACTGAACTTAAAGGCAGAAGGTAAAATTCATTATTTTTTTCTGAATAATACAGCTACT
Organism: Choloepus didactylus; assembly: GCF_015220235.1. Taxonomy (NCBI): domain Eukaryota; kingdom Metazoa; phylum Chordata; class Mammalia; order Pilosa; family Megalonychidae; genus Choloepus; species Choloepus didactylus. Next base: position 89,414,767 of record NC_051309.1, on the reverse strand, counting down.
ATTTGAATGGACGTATTGCTACCAAAGAAGATTTTCTAAACACTGATGTACTGGACACTTTTATTTTATCTGTGCAAAAAATTTTCCAGGTAAAAGGTTTTTTTCCCCTTTTTAATGTAATACCAGAGTCCTCATTTTGTACTCTAGCCAGTTCTAAACTCTAAAGGCATATAAATTTACATGCTTTTCTAATCTTAGAGCATAAGTTTATTGAGGACAGGCACAAGGTCTTATTTGCCTTTGTTTTCCACTTAGCATAGGGCCTCATCCGTGTATGTTGATTAGAAATGAGAAATATGTTCTCTAGCTTCTTAGTAAAATTAACTATCATAGGTCATAAGATTAGTTTTGCTTATGCTCCTTCCACACCTTAGTATTCCGATAAATGTGTATTGCCCAGGACCTAAATGACTGAGCATATAACTCTACTGGATGGATAGGTCCAGATCACAATGAATACAAGGTTTCGAATGTTGTTAACCTTCTACACCACGGTTGGTCAGCTTATTTGCAATTACCGTGGAGACTTCCCTGTTCCATAGGTTGTTGAGGAGACCAGACCCCTCAAGAAGGTCTGGTTAGGAGAAACGAGCTCGGCATACGGTGGTGGGGCGCCCTTGCTGTCCAACACCTTTGCGGCTGGCTTTATGTGAGTAAAGCAACACTTGCCTCCAGTATCCGAGCGTAGCCATTCCCCTATCCCTCCACTAGCTCAGATAGCTTGTCAGCCAAAAAGCAGATCAAAAGATGACTTCTGCAGCTGATTCCCAATATTCCTGCCAGATTTTGCAAAAAGATGATTTATTAAAGCTTGTTAGACACTATAATGTATGTCCTAAATTAATCACTGTAAGAATGAATTGTTTTAAATTAAATTTTGATCCTTAATTATGGCCACAAATATGCCAAAGGATTCCTTCTTTCAAATAAGCACATTGTAAAAGAGTCCCTCTCGGAACTTTGAGACTGAGAAGGATACTGATTATGTGTAGCTATATTCGTAGATTCCCAAGAAGTTTTGAGCCTGAAGTATGAGGTCACAATAGAAGGGGCTACCAATGATTTTAAAGATTTACTAAATCACCTAATTATCCAGCCACCACAAGCTTGATTGCTACAAAATACTGTTTACATACGTTCAAAAACTCTGTGAAACACTCCCAATCTATATTTCTATAATCTCAGAATGAGACTTATCTCCTTCCTCTCTGTTCTCATTCATTTAAGCCCAAAACAAAGCACAAATCCTGTTGGGATGGGGGCTGTGGAGGGAGGGAGAATAGAAGAGAGAAGTTTGTTTTGCCCGAAACCAAAAGATGCAGTGGGTCCCATAAAATTTCAGGGGCAAATCTACGTATTTCACATTTTACCACTGCTGACTGCAATTTTTTCTTCAGACCTCATTTAGTGAGGGAGGAAAGAGAGTTGGGCTACTCCACAGAATGAGGAATTATCTACAGGAGTGGAAATTTGCCTTGTCTTCCCCTGACTGGGACTCCCTGCTTTCTCATGGTATATTAATAGTCTCCTAGGAATTGTCAGCATGCTGAACTGTGGGAAGATATGGAGGGAAGGTTTCTGCTGCTGCTTCATATAGTCTCCATTTTATTAGAATGACTTATTTATAATTAGTGCCACTTTTTTGGTTTCCTGTTAATCCCTCACACATAGCTGAATAAATCAGGATAGAGTGTAAATAAAATTGTTATTTTATTTTCTCAAGTTGAAGAAAGCTGAGTCTCACTCTTTGCCAGGTGGCTGGATAAATTGGGCCTGTCGGCCAGAATGGGCATAGAAGTGGTGATGAGGCAAGTCTTGTTTGGAGCCGGAAACTACCACTTAGTGGATGCAAACTTTGAACCTTTACCTGTAAGTGACCGTTATTTTCCTCTTTCTGTTAATAGATTAGCCTAGGCTGAGGGCTCCTTGTTAATGTTCTGTCATTCAGTTCTCTCAATACAGAGCCAAACCATAGAATGATGAGTTGGAAGGGACTTTAGAGATCATCCATGCCAATATTTTTGTTCCTCGAGAGAAGAAATCGAGACCCAAAAATCACTTGTTTAATGTGGGTCCTTTTGGAATAGGATTTGTTTAAAAAGGGATAATTTGAAATTTTGTGACTCACATTTTACAAGATAAAATACTTGAATCAAAAAATGCTTTGCAAAGTAAATTAAAGTTAAAATGACCTACAGCATCCAAAACTTAAAAACCACATGCTTAGGCTCACCGTAAGAATTGGTTATTTTGTTAACACTCTTCAAAATAATTATGAATAAAGTCTCATTTCCAGCTTACCTCCAACTGCATCTGGTGCTAAATCAGGAAATGTAGCTTTTCTGTCTAAAAAGCTACCTGGAAGATATATATGTCTAAAAATTGGGATAATATAGATGTGGTCCTGTGAAATATGACCTTGACTTTTATAGTCTAAAATGGCATTTGAAGATATCTATTTTTTAAGAGTAATTCCTAAGGAAATTATTTGAATATCATAGGAAAGCTAAGCAGTTTTGCAAAGAGCACATGTCAAAAAGTAAGCTAGACTTTTGTGGTTTGTGGTTAAATTTCCTGACAAAATTGCTTTTTATCTATAGTGGTCCAAGCCCATGGAACACACTGTTTAGAATATTCTTAGAAAAATGACCTTTCAAAAAATGGAATTTATCTTTCCCAAAGTATATTATGAGTCATCTGTAGAGTTAAATTAAGCACAATAATTTCATTAGGCAAACATCCAAACTCTACTGATGGCCCTTCCTTAAATGGACCTTGTGCAAAGAAGGTAAATAGTTTCTGCAAAATTCACTTTGACTTCAATGTCTAGAAATCAGCCGGCTTATCCTGTAATTCTTCATTAATATTGTCAGCTATTTATTATGTAATCCAGACCTTTCCAGTATCCAGTCCTTTGTTTTAAGAACCCTTTGTACATGTATTAAATATACTTCCTCCTCAAGGTTCACAGTCAGCTAGAAAAACTCACAAGAGTAAATGGTACCCTTGACACCTGCAGAATCCAAGGGAATAAACCTTAAACCCACTATGCATTTGTATTTCCTCATCTGATTTGCTAAACAATCCCGTATGGTGACAAGGGAGGTATCTTATAACCATTTTTTCAATGAGGAAGTTCAAGTTGACAATAAGTGGAATGCTTTGCTGGAGGTCACACAGTTGTCCAGTGTTCTAAAAAATTCCATTCAAATCCTGGCCCTCTGGCCTGCCTGTTTTCCACCCTACCACTCACTAAATCCTGCTAATTTTACATCTCTTTTGAAAACATCTAATTAATTCCCCTCACCTCCAGTGCGGAGTTTGAATTTAAATAGAGAAACTAAAGCTGCTTGCCCTGTTGAGTTTACTTTCTCTCAACTCAAGAAGGAAGAGTTTGGAGTATCTATTGACTGTTTTTTTTAAAAACTTTTTTTTTATGGAAAATTTAATCATACAAAAAAGTAGAGGAAAGTGTGTGAACCCCATGGAATCCCTCATCTAGCTTCATCAATTATCAATTCATGGTCAATCTTATTTAATCTATAATCCTACCTATTCCTCATCTCCAATTTTCTAGATTACTTTGAAGCAAATCTCATATATATCATTTTATCCATAAATATTTCAATATGTATCTCCTTTAAAAAAACACAATACCATTTTCATACCTTAAAATATTAACAATAATTTCTTAATGTCATCAAATGTTTAGTGTTTCACATTTTTCTAATTGTCTCAAATTTTTGTAATTGACTTATTCAAATCAGAATACAAACGAAATCCATATTTTGCATAAGGTTGATATGACTCTTAAGTATTAATATTTAAGTTTTCCTTCCCTCTTTCTTTTTCCCCCCTTAAAATTTATTAAAGAAACCATGTAATTTGCCGTATAGAGTTTCTCACATTCTGGATTTTCCTAAATTTACTCCTCTGGTGTAATTTAGCATGTTCCTCTGTCCCCTGTTATTTCCTGTAACTGGTAATTTGACTTAGAGAATGATTCAGGTTTTATTTTCATTTATTTATGTTTTTGCAGGAGTACTTCATAGGTAATGTTGTGTGCGTCCATCAAGAGGCACATAATATGTGGTTGTCCCTCTCTTTTTTAACATTAATAGCTACTGATGCATTGCCTAGATTCATTTTGTTAGAGGGATTATTAGGTTTTAAAGAAAATTATTTTAGTCAATAATTTGACTTTTAGACAAAAATTAGAGTTTTATTGTAAAAATTTGTCTTCATGTGTATTGGTGTATGTATCTAAAAGTTCTTCTTTGAGCTGTGTTTTGAGTTATTGGATGAAAGATAACTGAGAATATTTAAACTCTTTCTCTTATTAGTAGAGAACATTTTTGAAATATATCTCCTAGAGGGTGTGGTCCTCTGAATTCTTGAAACATAGGTCCCCAGTGATAAAAGCAGCAAACAAGCCATTGCCTTCAGATTCATGGTGGTACTATGGACCAAAAAGAGAAATGCTATTTATCATAGGATAATTATTTTCTTGCCACTGCTTTTGTTAAATAAAAAACTAAGATCCAGTCTTTGCCCCCTCCATCTAGGATTATTGGCTATCTCTTCTGTTCAAAAAACTTGTGGGCACCACTGTGTTAATGGCAAGTGTAAAAGGTCCAGAAAGAACAAAACTTCGAGTATATCTTCATTGCACAAATCTCAACCAGTAAGTATGATATTCACTCTTTACCAATCAATAAGCGTTAATCGGTAAGCACACAACTTCCTACCGTAACTCTCTGTTGTCACATAATAAATGGTGTGTCTAAGGTGTGGCAATGTTTTTTCTCATATTTATGGTGGTACAGTACCAGATTCTAACTAAAAACACACAGCTTAAATATAGGCATTTGCAGTCCAGCAAAGATTTACACAATGGTTTTAATTGTCAGAATTTATAATGCAAGTATATCCTGAATTTAAATAAATAGATAATAGTTTTAATGTATGACAATATAACTTTGTATATGAATGATTAATTCACTGAATGACTATGAATGAATGGCAATATTAATAGTAATTCATAAGAATGAATAATTATATGTATATACTTATCCCCTTGCATCATACTTGATAACTTAAATTTAATAAAGAAGAAGAAGTAAAAGAACAATAAAAACAACCTTATTTTCAGGTTCAATCACGATTTTTGTAGTTGAGAGGCCATAAAGATTTTTGTAACCCCAATGGGTTACAATGCTCTGGCTTTAGGTAGCAAAAAATATTCCTAAATCTCAAAGGTTTTCTTCCATTTTCAATCTATCTCTCCTGATAGGATAAGAGAACACTCATTCTGGCCCAAAAGCTACCTACTATTTCCCATGTCTGTTAGTGGGAACTCCGTGGATAGCGAGGGCCCCACTAGGAAGTATTGTAAGGAATGCTTCAGATGGGTAAATTCTGAAAAGTGATAACAGATTTAATTTTCTTGTTCATTTCAATGTTTTTATAAGACTAGAAAAAGCCTCTGTTCTTATGGTTTATAACCTGAATTCTCACGAATTCACAAAATTCACTATTATTTGGCCTTCCTACATTTGAAAAATGGATTGGCTAACTGGCTTACTAGGAATTCAGCCTGGCAAAGCAGTACAGATTGCAGAGTGCTCTAGCCCTGAAAGTGGTAGTGTGAAGGTCAATATTTTTAATCTTGTTTTCAAAATAAGACCACTAAGGTGGTCTAATATTATCATAAAAGGAAGAATGCTAAGAGGACGTCATCATTAGATATGCGAATACTTAGTACACATGATTATAATCGCAATTGAGGTTTTAATTGCTTAAATTAAATATTCTTATTGAGTTAATCTATTTTCTTTTTAGTCCAAAGTATAAAGAAGGAGATTTAACTCTGTATGCCTTAAACCTTCATAATGTCACCAAGCGTTTGCAGTTACCATATCATTTATTTGACAAGCAAGTGGACAAATATCTTGTCAAACCTTCAGGTCCTGATGGATTATTTTCCAAGTGAGTAATTTTCCTTGTTCATTTTTAGTTTTCACTAAATTTTTTTGCTGTTTTTCAGAATAAACAGTATTGATTGGGAGCAGGAAAAGAATCAACTATTCCAAGTTCAGACAGTTCTTAATATTCAGGAAGTTTATGTACTAAAGGTATAATTCACTTTGAGAGCCCAAACCAGAAAGACATGAACACAAACTAGCAATATCTTAGGAAATAGTTTGCATGTCAAAACAACTTGATATATCAATATTTGCTCAATGCATTTGGATTATTTGCTCCAAAAAGATTTGTAATTATTAGTAACACAGCTACTGAAGCAAAGCATACCTATATATAATTGCTATTGAGAATATGTATATTGCTGTAAAATGTCATACCACATGAGCTGGGTGTGATTCTCCTACAGCATTAAGGTAATATTTTTATTGCTTAGAGTAAAAAAAAAAAAAAAAAAAGGCAAGATATGTGCTTTCTAAACAGATTAGGTTGGTTCTAATACATTTTAGTTTTAAAAACCAATCACTGAATGTATCTTATAAAAGCCCATATTCAACAGAACCCCAAAGAATGATTACGAATATAGAAGTGATAAAAGAAAAACTTTTCATACAATTTAGGCTCTCAGTCACAGTTTTATTGAATGATTCATGAATCATCTAGCATCCCATTCAGAAAGTAGAAGGGGGGACAGAGAGGGAAAGCTCATATAGGGAGAACACGGAAGCAAGTGAGGAAATGTTCTGATTGGCTGACATTAAGTTGGGGGGGGTGTCTTACAAAATAGACAGCAGGTATACATTGGTTAGTATGGTGTGCTTGTCCATTCTAATAAGCTCCCTCTACTGCAACAAAACTAGTTTTATCACCAGGTATTTCTTACCAGCTACTCTGTAGGGTATGTTCCACTTTCTTGGAAAACTCCTGCAAGTCAATGGTTGTTGTCCTCTGGAAAAGCCTTATCCGAAATGGGTCTTCTCACGGCAATGCCCAATGCAGGTGGCCATTTTATTTTACTTAACAGTGTTCCCCCTTTTGGTCATTTTTCCAGTGATCTCATTGGAAGCTTGACTAAAACACTCTGGTCACCACCATTTATTTTCTTGTCAGGCAGTTGAGTAGGCTCAGTCAGTTGCTTTGTTCCATTTTTCCTTTAAGTGGATTACAAGTGTATTAGTTAGAATTCTCTAGGGAAACAGAACCAACAAGAGATATATTTAAATGTAAGATTTTATAAAAGTGTCTCATGCAACTATGGGGATGCATGAGTCCAAATTCCATAGGGCAGACAGCAAACTGGCAACTCCAATGAAAGTGTTTGATGAACTACTCGGGAAATGCCGGCTAGCTGAAGAAGAAGTAAAGGTCTTCTCTCTCTCCCTTAAAAGTCTTCAACTGATGGGATTAAATCCAGCTGATTGAATCCTCTCATTGCAGAAGACATGCCCTTCATTGATGTAATCAGTCACAGGTGCAATCGATGATTTAATAAACCAGCCTTCTGGTTTATTAACCAGCCACAAATGTCCTTGCAGTAACGGTTAGGCCAGTACTTGCTTGACCAGACACCTGGACACCATCACCTGGTCAAGTTGACACATGAACCTAACCATCACAGTCCACCCTTTGTCAACTTGGCAGCTATACACATCACCTTAAACCATACTTTATCTCTAAGTAGAGAACAATAACAGACATATATTTCACCTAAGAATACTCAGCTGTCCTGCATACAACCAGAAATGCAGTAAATCACTCCAGAATAGGGTGCAAGTCTTTGGGTGACCTTGACTCTTAAACTTGATTTCCTTTAACTTAAATACTGCAAAATGAACAATACGGCTTATGTCATATGATAAGGGGATAAGATAGAGAAGAAAACAAAGATATGTCCTTTATGGACAAATACAAACATACTCATAACAAAACAAGGAGGAAATACTCATGCCATCATATCCCTGTTTCTGTAACTAGTCACATCGTCATAGGTCATATTTCTCACTACCTTTTTCCACTACCCATTCCATGTTCCCTTTACCCTTAGCAAGCACTTCAGCTGGCCATGGTTCTTTGCCTGGTGGGGTGACCCAAACCTTCATGCCTCATGTTTCTTGGCCATTGGTAGTCCTGCCTGAATGGGGTTGTTACAGTTTTCCATTGACTTTAATCACAGGGCATGGTAGTATTAAGCGATGCCCTAGGGGGTCTCTTGTATTACAGGAAAACTTCTTTACCTCCATTGCATAGTTGCAGTGCTGTTTCCTCTTGATAGTCAGGATCAGTCACCCCAGCCTGTACAGTAATCCCCTTCCTTGCCTGTTGATTCAGAGGCATGAGAAGCCCAGTGTGGCCAGGTGGCAGTCTTAACTTCCAGTTCAATGGAATTATCACTGTGTCTCCCAGTGGAAGCACTCCTCCTTTTGGAACTAAGACTTGTAGACCAGCAGAGCTTAAGGTTGCAGGGACAGGAAGCAAAAATTTTCCTAGTGGATCACTAGGAGTGATAGTGAGTGATGCCACTCCTATTTCCACCCCTTTATTCCTGGACCTGTGAATCCTGGCTATAGGAGAAACAGCACCAAAGAATGGAAACTGATTCAGAGCATACACAGCCTCCTGGAAAACACTGCCCCAGCCCTGCAAGATATTGCCACCTGGATGGCACCGTAATTGAGTCTTCAACAGGCCATTCCACTGTTTTATCAACCCAGCTGCTTCTAGATTATGGGGAACATGGTAAGAACAGAGAATTCCATGAGCATGTGCCCATTCCCTCACTTTATTTGCTGTGAAATGGGTTCCTTCATCAGAAGCAATACTGTGTGGAATACCATGTCAATGGATAAGGCATTCTGTAAGTCCACAGATGGTAGTTTTGGCAGAAGCATTGCATACAGGGAAGACAAACCCATATCCGGAGTATACAGATCTGCTTATACAGATCAAACAAGAATTTAGTAGACTGCCCATCTATTTTACTTCTAGGTACTCCATGATCTACTAGCCAATGCCATAAATCTCTGTGAGTCAGATGATTTTGACTGCTGCTTTGAGCCTGTTTGACATTATGGTAGCCATGCCAACCTAGTTTGGTGATTAGCTGCTGCCAAGTGGCTTCTGCTGAACTCGGGATTTCATTATCTGATTATCCCCATTGTGTTTAATGATTCCAGCAGTTCCCACAGTAATATCTGACCTACAGAGAAGGGTGACTACAGAGCTCTCCAGGGATGATAGAGCTAGTCTCACAAATTTATTCCTCACAGTCCTGGTAAAAGATGTGTTCTCTGGAGATTCCAGGGTTGTGTGAGCAGGTTTTCCATGATAAATCCCCTCTAACATTCCAATCTCTCTAAGCCTTTGAATTCCCTCTCTACATTATACCAAGGCAGTTCTGGCATTTCAACCTCAGGTAATGTCGGCCACCTTTTGATCCATGTTTCAGCCAACCACTCAAACAGTTAATGCCCTTTCTAACCCCTCAAACTACAACACTGAATGCAGAATCTATGCTTAGTGGGCCCAAATCAATAAATTCAGCCTGATCCAACTTTATATTCTTTCCATCATGATCCCACACACTTAATATCCACTCCCACACATATTCCACTGATTTCTGTCTATATAAATTTGAAAACTCATGCAGTTCTTTTGGAATATAACATACTTCCTCATAGGTTACACTTTGTATTTCACCCTTCAGGGTCTATTGGGACTTTAGTCTAGTTATAGGTCTTGAAGCAAAGACTGTTGGTAGGGGTGGGTCATGAAAAGAATTAGAAGTATCCATCAAGCCATTTACCTCAGGACATTCCATTGCAGTTTCATCTTGTGAAACAGGATTAATCTCTCTAGACAAAGAGAGGGCTGCTTCCTCAGGGGAGGTGATTATAGGTTTAGCAGGCACTGAAGGCTTAATCTCTTTAGGTGGAGGCTGGGTGGCAGGCTCCTCAGGGCCAACAGGAGGTTGGGAAGCTGTTGCCTTGAAGCAGGCTGGAGGTTGGGTAGCTGTCTCCTCAGGGCAGACTGGAGGGAGGCAGGGGGTGTTTCCTCAGGGCAGAACATTACAGGCTTATCTAGCAAAGACTCAGCAGAATCCAGGGTTCCAATGTCCTCAGTGCCATTATTGTCAATCCATATGTCCCCATCCCAAATTTCAGGATCCCATTCTTTTCGAATCAGTGCCTTTACTTTAACAGCAGACACCCTGAGAAGCTGAGATTTTAGTTTAAGTTGTAAATCTGCTATTCCCACAATGAAACTCTGGGTCTGGTTTTTAGAAATCTCAAGTCTGCAGACACAGGAAATACGATCTTCTTTCAGGGCTCACATAGAAACCTTTAGGTCTGTCATTTGGCACTTAAGTTTCAAATTTGAAGCCTTTAGTTCATCCCCTTCTCTTATAACTTTATCCAGTGTATCTAAGAGTGACCAGCCAACATCATTATACCTCTTAACTCCACAAAACTCTGTTAAGGTGTCAAAAACACTGTCACCAGAGCCTTGCTTCATACAAGGGTATGATTAGGAGAATCAAATGGTGATATTTTGTGCAACTCCATGGCCAATTCATGCCATGGGCTGTCAGTGCCATCTTGATTATTGGAAATGGAGTCATTAGTGCCTTTGAATCTAATTAGAGTGGAAAACCAACTGTAAATGCCCATTTTAAGATTGTATTTCTCAAGAACCACTCCCTGAACCAAGCTATATTAGTTAGGGTTCTCTAGGGAAACAGAGATATCTGTAAATAAAAGATTTTCTAAAAGTGTCTCATGCAACTGTGGGGATGCACAAGTCCAAATTTCATAGGGCAGGCAGCAAACTGGCAACTCCGATGAAGGTGTTTGATGAACTCCTCAGGAGATGCTGGCTAGCTGAAGAATTTCAGGTCCTCTCTCTCTCCCTTAAAAGTCTTCAACTGATTGGATTAAATCCAGCTAACTGAATTCTCTCATTGCAGAAGACATGCCCTTTGTTGATGTAATAAGTCACAGGTGCAGTCAATTGACTGATGATTTAATAAGCCAGACTTCTAGTTTATTAACCAGCCACAAATGTCCTTGCAGTAAAGGTTAGGCCAGTGCTTGCTTGACCAGACACCTGGATTCCATCACTTTGCCAAGTTGACACATGAACCTAACCATCACAACAGGTATGGCCCTCTCTCCAAGTCTGGGTGTCAATTATTTTTATTTTTTATTTTTTTAGTCTCAGTCTACTAGAGGCAGTCCCATTGCTATCTCAATTTTCTTTTGATTAGCTGTCTTAAGGGCAGACATCTGTCTTGAGGGTGGCAAGGAATTTGGACGGAATCATGAAACAGTTTGTGCAACAAGAAATAAAAACATAGAGACTGCTAATCACAATTAAAAACATATATCCAAAGCGTGCTAGTTTGTCCCCATATTCCATTAAACCAAGAATCTAGGTCAGGAAATGTCTGCCCATTGAAATATTTGATCTTAACTGATATCATGAATCACCTTAACTTGGTCCTTTAAAATATTCATGTTATCTATCACTGTGCCAGACTTATTGACATAAATGCAATATTGTTCGTGGGCAGTCAAGGTATCTAAAGCCTGTCTGTTTTACAAGAACACTGATGCTGAGCTGTCAACTTCAGCCTGGAGGGCCTGAAAAGCATTTAGTATGGTGTTAAAGGTTTCATAAACTTAGATATATTTATAACTGCTCACTCCAGATAGTGTGTTCCTAAGGAAGGTATGACAGTGTGCATGACAGAGTTGAACTCTGTATTGCAGTAGGTCAGAGGATTGGCAGTTTTCTCCTTCTATTGTCGGTTTGAGACATGGTTATAAAAGATACAAAATTAGCTTTCTGGATGGCATTTAGGGTAAATCATATATGCAAGATCACAGGATTCAGTTCAGTTTACAGGTAGGTAAAAACCCATGCAGTTAACTGCAGTTTGCAGAGGGGATGCAAAATAATTCAATGAACAGGAGCAGAATCTGATAATCAACAGGAGTGTGCTATAGTTTGCCATCAAAATACAAAATTTCTCTACAGTCACCTTCCTTTTGAACAAAGATAATCTTTAAAAAGATGATTCTTAATCATAAAATAAGGCTATTTTCATTAAATTTGGCCTGATTTTTTACATAGATGCAGCAAGAATGGTGATTTACCATAAAGGCCCTTTTAAGTTTGCTTTGCTGGTAGTTTCCATAAGGAACTTCTGATTGGACTTTTAAAAGCCTGTGGAGGCCAGGAAGCCAAGCCAAGAGCTTGACAACAGATTTCACCTGCAGTATACACAGATTTGGGTGAATTCCTCTTTCTCAAGGTCCCCAAAGTATCACATGGTTCCTATGCTTGCCAGAAAGTGACCTTCCTTACTGACCTGTAAGGCTGGCAACACTGGAGCCAGGTACCAGACCAGTTTTTCCAAGAGGGTTTTGTAAGCTTTGACTCCATAAAGTCAACCTTAGTTCCTTAAAAGGCTCTGGTCATGTCTGCTTAAATGAGCATCATTCTCAAACTTGACATATATAACCAGTGTCTCCAATTGTGTCCTGTTAACAAGGAGGACAGATTCTGACGGAACCTATGCAAATAATTATTTTGCCATAAAAATAAGAATAATTGATAAGAATTTCCAAATTCTGGAGGCTATAGGCCGGGAGAAAAAGAATATTTTATGAATTATAGCTTAAGGGGAAAGAGTATGGGATTCCTTTTATCTAGAAAATAGAACATTTAAACGTCAGCAATAATCCAAACAAAACTATATTCATTCTTTATCATTTCATTCAGTCCTAGGTAATCAGTCCTTGTTCCACTTGTATTAGTAATCTATGACCCATCGGCTTCTTCACTAGAATTTTGGAATCTTGACTCAGTCCAGTGGTATGGTCTCAAAGTTATTTGAGTTGTCAGTAGCAACCTGTTCCTCACAGTACCTGGCATAGTCCTTGCTGTGGGTTTCTGAGATAGTCCTTTCTTTGTTGAAGATGAAACACCTGGTTTGTACCTGACTGCAGCAAGTGTTTTCAAGGAAGTATCAGAATAAAAATTGTCTGTAGAGAGATAGATTGTGGTGATGAACGCATAACTATGCTATCATACTGTGGACAGTGGATTGTATATCATGGATGATTGTATGGTGTGTGAATGCATTTCAATAAAACTGAATTTAATAAAAAAAATTGTCTGTAGATGACAAAAGACTTAAAACAGCCATTGTTACCTGATTGCTGTTAAAGTAATAAAAGTTCTGATGAAAGTTCATTACAAAAATAATGCAGTTCAGAAGGAATTTGGTTGTTTCAGTGACATGTAACATTTTTTAAAAAGAATAGCTGAATTTATGACCAATAATTCTATGTTGTTGTCTAATATCAGGCAGATCAGGACTAGGACATCTCATGGACAGTGAGATATTGAAAAATCTCTGAAATGTCTATATTAATAACATTTTACCCATAAAACGTTTAATGAACAGAAGGTTACAAAATCCTTTTTAATTTGATAGCACTTCCCATGCAACTAATAGCATATCAAATAAACCTAATTATTTCAAGCACCTCTCTTTTTACAAAGTGAAAGAACAAATTCTTTGTGATTTTCCAGGGGACTTCTGAGAAATTCCAAAGACAGTTTGAGATCAATAAGATGTCATTTAGGGTTTGATTTTGGGAAGGCAAAATGTCAAAAAGTTGTCAGGTTTGAACATTTTGTTAAATAGGATCATGAGTGACTATGAAACAATATTTGGTTCTCTCTTTAACCAAAGTGACAATAAAAGATTTTAAAAGTAAATATGAGTTACATGATTGTTAAAAAAAAAAAAAAAAGAAAAGCCAAATGACTTGTTCTCTTAAACAATAAAAGATAATAAGGTCAATATAAGGGAGATTCTTCTGATTAAGATACAGAATATTTGCCTTCTAGGCGATTACTCAGATGGTTAAGAAAAACCTTTTTACAACTCTTCCTAACAGTAGACCAATAATCCAAGAAAACTGTCATTTTAACAGAGCAAACAAAATTCTAGTTTTGTGTAAGGCTACTATCTGATAAGAAAACTCTTAAAAATCTTTAAAGCTTATCAAATCTTAGCCAGTCTTGACCATGACAAATAAAATTGCTTTTCCACAAACTTTATACAACTTTCCACATTCTTTCAGGTTTTTCCTACACATTCCTGTTTCTCATTCTGCAACAACCAGTCATTTTACTTTAGGAAAAAACTACTCTCTTTTTCCTTAACCAAAACACACCCTGCATACCTTACATATTTAAGTTACCAAAGAAGATCTTGCAGACTGTCTTCAAGCAAGCATCCTACAAAACACAATTATTCTTAAAATAAAGTTTGTCAAAATAATAGCTCAATTTCTTTAAGCACAAATTTACATTTTTCATCATCTTAAAGATCTACTAGACATAATGCTAGATTATTTTATCGGTAAACCTGTGTAATTGTAAGAAGAACATACCCAAGTAGAATAAAATTGTATGCTCATGTTGTACTTAACATTGATAACTCAGAAAGCATAGCTATTTTTATTTAACAATATTAAATAGTCCCATTTTTCAAAGCTTTATCTCAATTATGTGGACTTGAATATTTTTTTAAAACATTTGGGTTTAATTCTATGAGTACTTTTTTCATTTAGAAATATTAGAAGTTTGGTTTCTTTATTTTCTGGGACTTTAGGAATATTAACTTACATATAAGCATTTATTTATCTTTAAGCCAATTTGAGTTGAGCTCATTTAAGGAGTTTTATAAGTTAATTTGGTAATACTATCCAGAGGTGGGTAAATATCATACATCAAACCTACAGACAGACACAAATAGAGACCTTATAGCTTCAATTCAAAACTGTTCAGCCATGAGTCACATACAAAAACAACAGAAAACATAGAAATACAAAACTCACTAGTTTATATAAACTATTTTTAGAATTTTGCAATTCCTTAATAGACTCTGAGTACCATTTAAAGTAGGCATCCCATTTGGCCTGTTTTAATTCAGGAGCCCTTTTTCTCGGGTGCACTTCTGAGATGAGTAAATTTGTCTAATTAGAACATTCCCCATACTGGTCATTGCAACTCTAGGTTGTTTTTGATGAGATTTTGCTATTTGGTGAGATAGGCACAGCTTCCGGCCCCATAATTTTTGAACATGTAATATGCCAGGATGCCAAAGGGTGGAGAATCAAAGTTTTTAGAGTTTTAGGATCCCATTTTTATCATTAGTTCTTACCTTGTGCAAAGCACAAATAAACCAGCAGTAGCAAAAATGAAACTATGGACTGAAAGACAGGCTAGCGAGCCTTTTTGTCAATTAAGGCTCAACTAACCTTTGACTAAAAGCTAGTGAGATCACAGATGTGGCCCTCTTTCTCTACCTAAGCCAACTTGAAAGGTGAAATCACTGCCCTCCCCCCTACGTGGGATCAGACACCCAGGGGAGTGAATCTCCCTGGCAATGTGGAATATGACTCCCGGGGAGGAATGTAGACCCGGCATCGTGGGACGGAGAACATCTTCTTGACCAAAAGGGGGATGTGAAAGGAAATGAAATAAGCTTCAGTGGCAGAGAGATTCCAAAAGGAGCCGAGAGGTCACTCTGGTGGGCACTCTTACGCACAATTTAGACAACCCTTTTTAGGTTCTAAAGAATTGGGGTAGCTGGTGGTGGATACCTGAAATTATCAAACTACAACCCAGAACCCATGAATCTTGAAAACAGTTGTATAAAAATGTAGCTTATGAGGGGTGACGATGGGATTGGGAAAGCCATAAGGACCACACTCCACTTTGTCTAGTTTATGGATGGATGAGTAGAAAAATAGGGGAAGGAAACAAACAGACAAAGGTACTCAGTGTTCTTTTCTACTTCAATTGCTCTTTTTCACTCTAATTATTATTCTTGTTATTTTTGTGTGTGTGCTAATGAAGGTGTCAGGGATTGATTTAGGTGATGAATGTACAACTATGTAATGGTACTGTAAACAATCGAAAGTACGATTTGTTTTGTATGACTGCGTGGTATGTGAATATATCTCAATAAAATGAAGATTAAAAAAAAAAAAAAAAAAAAAAGCTAGTGAGATCAGAGAGCTCAAACTCTGAGTGGAGCTTCAACCTGAGAGGCCCTCACCCACGACCCTTGAGATGATGAGGACAGAGAACTCAAAGGGTTCTATGGGGCTGTTGCCTTTCTCGTTGTCTCCAGAGCCATCAGCCGTCACTTTCAGGTCCTGTCCTCATTGTCAAAACTGATAAGAAAACTTTTTCATACAATTTAGGATCTCACAGTCTTATCGATTCATGAAGCAGATGGCATCCCATTCAGAAAGCAGAAGGGAGTTTCACTGAGGAAGTGTACAAGGAAGCACAGATAGGGTGAAAGCCAAAGCAAATGAGGCAATGTTCTGATTGGCTAACATTGTTTCCATTTTACTTAGGGGGAGTCTTACAAAACGGGGAACAGGCACACATTGATTAGTATGATATGCTTACCCATTCTGATAAACTATCTCAACTGTACCAAAACTAGTTTTATCACCGGGTATTGCTTATGAATGACCCTGTAAGGCATGTTCCATTTTCTTGGAAAACTCCTGTAGGTCAATTACTTTTGTCCTCTGGAAAAGCCTTCTCAGAAAGGGGTCTTCTCCCGGCAATGCCCAATGCAGGTGGGCATTTTATTTTACTTAACAGAAGAGTTAAGCACATAAACATTGTTAGATTTTAGCCCAATGTACATTGGAAGGAGCTGTTTTCATTATTACTATTCTCATATTGCAGCATAAAAATTTAGAGTTTACAAAATTCTCACCCTCCATTCCCATCCTTGCAAATGCTATATGAATGATATTTTTGGTGACAATTAGCTTCAGGACCTGAAAGCATGTTTTCTCCAAAGCGCCCCCCCCCCCCGCCAGACAAGCGTTATTAACAATACCAATAAAGCTGTGGGCTCTCTGCCTGATGAGCTCAAATGATCAATTCCCGAGACACCCGGGTTTCAAAGAGTTTATTACTAGGCACAAAACAGGATATCAGGTGGCCTATCAGCCTAAAATTCTGTCTCTCTGAACTGCAGTAATTCTGATAGTT
Organism: Choloepus didactylus; assembly: GCF_015220235.1. Classification (NCBI taxonomy): domain Eukaryota; kingdom Metazoa; phylum Chordata; class Mammalia; order Pilosa; family Megalonychidae; genus Choloepus; species Choloepus didactylus. The sequence goes on along the minus strand of NC_051309.1, from coordinate 89,397,682 downwards.
TTATGGTATCAAAAGATGGGCAAGTTTTAGGATAATGAACACAAGACTTCCAGATGACAAGGATAGAGATGATCTAATTATTAGCCATGTGAAGATTGATTACATGTTTAGTCACAGAACATATGTAAGAAAATGGTGGCCTTAATATGATGATGGGTGTGATTTTTAGTAAATGAGGTATAGGTCACTTATAGGTTAAAGTTTAAGCTTATGGATGCATGACTGTAATCTCTGCCTCCTCTGTTTTCACATGACCTTCTTCCCAGTGTCTCTCTGTGTCCAAATTTCCCTCTTCCTTATAAGGATACCAGTCATGTTGGATTAGGGCCCACTCTAATCCAGTTTGGCCTCTTCTCAAGTAATCACATCTTCAATGACCCTATTTCCAAATAAGATCATATTCACAGGTATTGGGGGTTAGCACTTCAACATATCTCTTTGGGGGACACAACTCAACCCTCAAATAAAACCCTACCCTCATCACTCAGCCTGATGCAGAAATAATCAACATACTTTAACCTTACACTCCATTTATTTACATCATCCATTAGCTATATGCATAGCTGATTAAACAATATAACCTGATGGTAGTATTAATATCTTGCCATATTTTGTCATCTTATCCATAGCAATTTTAACTCACTATGATCAGATTTACCTTTAAACTCTGCAGCACAATACTGTCTTCACAATATTTCTGAAACTTCAGTGTGTACCCTTGCAAATGGTCCTCAGTCCCACACAGAACAGACTCTTACTGGTGTCATTTAGAGAGGTTTACAAGACCTCTTCTTGTTTGTGGTTTCCTGATGATGGTCGTTGCATTTCCTCCCCCACCCAGCTAAAAATTGATGTGATATAGGTGATAAAAAAACAGCAGTGCACAGGACAGGGTACAACTGCAATGCAGGCACATTCACCGATATGCTATTGATATGCCTTAAGTTACAGAGCCAAGAGCCGAGCATCCAACCAAGACTAAGTGGAAACCACTTTTTTTCTGCTGAATGATACTTAGCGAGGACAGAATGTGAGAGATCTTTAAAAATGAAAACTTTGTAATAATGCTGTATTGGAAACAACAAAGTCTAAAAGAGGATTGAATAAATAAATTCATACACACCATCAAGTCCTGTATAGCTATTAAAGGGATGTCGTGGATGAATGTTAAATGGTGTGGGAAAATGTTTGGATGTGTCAAGTGGGAAAAAAATCAAATTTTAAGAGTCTATGAATAGAATACCCATTTTTATTTACATAAAAATAATGATGATAGATGATACTTTTATAGTGCTTACTATATGCAAGATGCTATCATAAGTGTTCTACCTATCTTACGTGTTTGACATATATGACATGCATTTTAATCTGATATTAACTATATCTGTTAAGTTTTCATCAATAAAAGTACTGAGGCTTTTTTTTAGTAATATAAAAAGCATAATGCAAAAAGGTAATTGAAATATAAGCATTGTTTAAGATTATGGAAGTAACTATCAGTGGAACAATAAGCGAACTATTGCTTTTCTTCATAAGCTCTTGTTTATATTAGGTTTGTTGCCATGAGCATATATTAATTTGATTTAACCAATGGTGGATATGCATAAGAAATAATCCTTGCCCTTAATTTATTTTCATTTTTTGACTCAACTTTGAGTTTGGATTTCTACAGCAAAATACAAAGAGATTTTTTTGGAATCTGTAGGTTAGCCAAATAAAATTGGTTTTGCTTCCTACAGCAATATGTTTTCAACTGATATACCTTATCAGCCTAAGAAAGTGAATGCATATCTCCTGGGAGGTTAGAGGGTTTATGAGAATAGTAACAAATGAGAAATTTCATTCACTGTCATTTTTTTATGTTAAATTTGTGAATATTACATTCCATGATATATGTACCTTTGTTTGCTTTATATAAAAAGGTCTTCAATTATCACCATCAAGTAAGATTGCCACAACTCCAGAAGTTATGCCATGCTGCTTAACCTTTTTATAGCTCCCTCAGATTGCCTCATATCTGAGGCAATGTGTGTTCGTTTTCTGTAAAGGGTCAGATAGTAAATATTTTAGACTTTACAGGTCTATGGTCTCTGTCACAACTACTCAACTCCACTATTGTAGCTTAAGGATCATGTAGGTAAAATACCTAACTGATGTAATGTTGAGATACAAGTTGCTATGTAATATAAGCTGCCATACACAAAAACGTTTTTGGGGGGAGTGCTATGACTCTTGTAGGGTAAGTGGAGCATGCACAACTTGACTAACTCAGGTGTATCTTTCCCCTTTGCAGATCTGTTCAGCTCAATGGCCAAACTCTGAAGATGGTGGATGATAAAACTCTGCCAGCGTTGACAGAAAAACCTCTCCGCCCAGGAAGTTCACTGGGCTTGCCAGCTTTCTCATATGGGTTTTTTGTGATAAGAAATGCCAAAGTTGCTGCTTGCATCTGAAAGTGAAAGGCATACACTAGCCCTGAGATTGAATTTATCAAATGTACTGATTAAGAATAAAGCAAAACTCTAGCTGTAGAAAGGCAAGCACACATTACAAATCAACTCATGGGAGCTTCAGCGATGCTAGGACACGCTTAGTCCTACATTTGGTACAGTATTTTGATCTCTGTAAGCAGACTACTGCTAATAATAATAACTTGAAATCCCTTGTGCCAAGCATGGTGCTTAGAACTTTGCATGCACTGTTTTTATTTACGGTTATTAGAAATGAGTATGAATACTCCCAATCGCACACCATCTGTAGCAATTACTTGAGCTATAGCCAAGAGGCAAGTAAATGAAGGAAATATCATTAGTTTTAAGAAAGTGCTTTGTTGTTTTTATTTTTAAAACAGTTATAAGAAGATCATTGCATTCTTTCCTTCATACACCCTCTCTATGGTCTCCCACTGGAAAATGTTTATTGCCACAGCCTTCAAACTGGTTATGTAAGAGAGACTCTCTTTGTACCTTAGGGAGAGAGCTGAAATTCAACTGCTGCTTCTCTGCCCTCTGTCCTGTTTGTCTTTGTCAGCATTAATATGTGAGAGGACAGATAACTGGTTAGATGCTAACTATTAATGAAAATTCAGAGGGAAGAGATTATGTAAACTCCAAGTGAAACTTTTAAATGACTTAATTATATTGCTTTACCAAGAGCAGAAAATTTAGAAAATATCGAATACCAATAAATTATAACCATCTGTTAAGTTTCACTTTAATCTATCTTTAGTTATTGTTTTAATTGGGAAGTTTTGGGCTGCAAGTAACAGAACCCTGATTCAAAGTGGCTTAAGTAAGAGGAAATTTATAACTGCACATAAGAAGAAACTCAAGTAGGTGGACTTTATCAGCTCAGTTATGTCACCAAGGACCAATTTTTCTATCTCTGCTCTATCATTTTTAGTGCTTGCTTTATTCACAAGCTGGGAACATGATAGTTGTTACCTCTTCCAAGATGTGGCAGCAGCCAGAGAAAGAAGATGGACAATTTTTTTTGTCTCCTTCATAGATTTTGAAGAAGCCTCTCTCAGAGGTTCTTCTAGCAAACCTCTCTCATGTCTCCTCATGTCTTATTGATCAGGAATGGGTCACACGGCCTTTCATCCAATCACTGGGAAGGCCAATGAGATTGTTATAATTGTCCCAGAGTAATTATTTAGAGTGGAGTCAGCGTTAGGGGGGGTGGGCTACAGCACTGACCACTACAGTTTTGTGCATTTTATCAGTGACAAAATATATTTTCCTTGTTAGAATCTTCTCTTTTAATTTTGAATATTGTCTCAATTAAATTTAAGTGCATTTTTAAGGAGCTAAAGTTGGAGCTTAAAATTTGGATGCTTCAGTATCCTCAAATTTTATATGCAAGTAGTTTTTATATTTTCACATTTGAAATAAAGTAATTTTTACAACCTTAATATTGCATGATGATTATTCTTCAATAAAGCCTAAGCCTAGGATCCCTACATTCCCCCAAGCCTACAGAAACTTTATTTTAGTTCACCACTTTGTTTACACCTCCTACTTTTACTTGTTCTTTCATCCTCCCCAACACTGAAAAGTTGATCAAGCACAAACATGATTTCCTACATTCATCATATACATCCAGTATGATCTAAGTTTTGTCCTTTCTGTTTTTCTCTTCCTTGTCCTCTGCCATGTAATAAATTCAAAGTCTACTTCCTTGTTTGTATTATTACAGCCATACCTTAATTGTTCACCTTGACTTTACCTGCAATTCTTAAATGGCTGCCCATTTCCTATAGGCACATAAGGTCCTCCATAACCTGGCACTATCATCTGTTTCAGCCTCAACTCTTATTACTCTCCCCCTGAACACTATTCTCCAACCCACAGATCAGTTGAGAAGTTTGAGCATACCTGCACTTTTTTTTTTTTTTTTTTTTTTTTTTTTTAGTTCCTTGTATTCCCTCTGTTCTCTACCTGGACTACCCTAGCTCTCTTCCCTATGTGACAAACTCCTATGTTTATTAAGACCCAGCTTAAACATCAGTTCTAATACCTCCCTCTGTCATTTAAGTAGGTTTAGTCGTTTTTCTTTACTCCCATAACGCTTTGTACATTGATTGTGGCACTTAGGATGCATTTTAAATGCACAAATACATTTTTCTCACTTGACTCTAAGCTTTTAAGGAGCAGGTACTATTATCTTAAATCATCTCTGTAGTCCCTGGGCTTAGCATGTTGTCTGGCACAAAGTAGCCCCTCAGATGTTTCCTTAATGGCATAAATGAACATTCAAATTTAAACTAGTTCAGGTATTTTGATTTTGGGATATACAGAAAAATGTAATGACGTTTCAAACCTGAAAAGGTATTGTCCATTACTTTTTTAAAATCTTTTAAAAATATCATTAGTAAGCTATTACTAATGGGGGAGATGGTGTGTGGTTATGTGAAGAACTGGGGGGATTATTATGTGAAGAAAGAAATACTCTCAGTTATATATTAATGAATATTAAATGCATTAATATTAAGGTTTACTTAAAATTGCTTAGAGTAATCTCTTGTTTGTCATGTCAGTGAGAATTTTTGAGCACAAATTCTTCCTTTGGCGCTTAATAATCAAATACATTTATTTTCTGCAATTCATTATATTGGCTAAAAATTATTTGTCTTTTAGTTTGACCTTTGTGGTTCATTTCATCTCCATGATTTCCTAGCCTTGTTGTGATACTTATGTGTTCAGGGCTTGTCAGTTCTGTAATTGCATCCATTTTCTTTTTCTTTCTTTTTTTTAAATTCTGATGTGTCTCATAAACCTACTGAATCACCTTGCAGTTGATAAGTCTTAATTATCCTTCTAACCAGAATTTTGATTCTGAACAAAATTAGCGTAAATGCCTATCAGTTTTTAATTGCATTAGATAAATATGCAAAATAAGATATATTTTGATATAGATGTCTTCAGTGATGTTTTTAAAAATGTTATTGACAATGCATAGACTAGCTCATGTGTTATATACTTTAGGATGACATACTATGTAGATTCCCATATACATTCCACCCCTAAGTTGGAGATTTTTTTTTTCAAGGAGAAGGTACTTCTGACCTATTCTTTTCCAATTTTATACTACTCTTGATTTTACAGAGTCATGCATTAGAAAGTCCTGGAGCAATTTAGATACTTAAATAGTTAACAGTATTTTTTTAATCTTCTATTTTATTGTCATTAAATACTATAGGTTTTTATGACACCTTTGATCTATGTGAATTTGTTCTTTACCTATTTCCACATATTTGATGATGGTCCGCCAGTTTTTTGACTTGGTTTTTAGGTAGTGTTGTTAAATACAACTTACATATTTATTCAAATTCCCATAGACCCTTCAAAGGATGATAACAAATCTAGTTTATGTGATTCTGCAACACTCCAATAAGGCAAACATGCAAATTAAACAGAATTGTCCTAAGCACACTAAAAAAAAAAAAACCATTTTGTAAACCTAATAAATCATATACAAGTTTAGTAGATAAGAGTCTCTAAACATTTAAACATCTTAACAAACATTGATAAGAAAACCTATATAAATAGAACTTGCACAAAAATATCATTTCCATATCCCAAAGTTACAAATTTACTCCCCTAACCAAAGTTAACAGAATTACCAATTCAAGTCCACTACATTAGCTAAGGTAACAGATTCAGTTTTGACTACAGAGTCTGGAAACAGGATATAGAACCGCTAGTGTGTTGGGTCGGACCCCTCCTTCTTCTGCTTAGGGGTCAGGAGCGAGATTCTCCCAAAGCAGAGCCTGAGACAAGGGCCTGGGGTCAGGTTGTTTCCTGGGGAGGTGATCCCAGGAAGCAGGAGTGAGAGATCAGGGAGAGTGAGATGGAGAAAGGAAAAGCCAATATTTGAGTGTGTTATTGAGTTTCTGCTTCAGGCAATGGATCTCAGTTCCACCAGTACTGCTGAGAAGCATATGCAGTGCCTCCCAGAATTTTTCTTATTATTCTTATTTCTATCAGCTTATTTCTTCAGCTGTTATGGTTATAATAACAGCTTCAGATAGTGATAGTATCAACTATCATTTTGTAGTGACTTTATTGTCAATTACAACTTTCTAAAAGAACACCGACTTCACATAGAATTTTTTAAGGCATGAGGCAATTTTAGTTAATGCTTGCGCTATTTAAGCTTGAAGGTCACTTTTGCAACACCACAGTCCCATTTTGGGAGTCAAACAACATATTTTTTTAAGCCTAAGACACCTTCTCTAGTGCCCACCCCCAAAATCAGATGGCATACTGAAAGCTGTAAAGATCAAATACTATGATGAATGCGGAAGTACTTCAAAAATGTAAATCTACGCAAATGAAGGGGACACATAGGGTCAAATGTTATGGTTGGTTTAACATTTAAATAACTATTTGTGGGATGAATGAATTTATTCATCTTCTATGGATAATAGGTTTTTAAAAAGTAAAACAGAGTCATCCCTGCACCCAGAGATGACTGATGGGGAATCAGAGCTGTACAGGTCCTTTGAAAGATCAACTAGTCCCTGCTTTTTTCTGACCAGTTTGCAGCAGCTGAGTAGTATGTCCGAGAACATTCAGTGCCGGGGCGGTAGAGCCTACAGGGGACCCCTGAAAGGTGGGACTCCACTCTCTGTGGTTGTTCTATGTACTATAAATTAACAGAGTAGCATTTGGGTACCCACCTTTGCTCCTCGCATTTTAATTGACTGACATTCTGGGGGTCACATCCCCTCCGTGCAAGGCCAGCTTCAAGGGCATGCAACATTTGCAGTCTGCTCAGGGCTTGTGCTCAGAGGGCCTCATGTTTGATTTAATTCCTGCTATTGCCATCTTGAAATTCTTAATAACTTTTTAACAAGGGGCTTTGCATTCTTATTTTGCAATGCACCCCACAAATCATGTAGTCGCTCCTGCCTTTGGGCACTGGATAATGAATGAGTCTTCAAATCTGAAATTCAGATCTGCAAGTCCTCCCAGCATCTCTATTTTCTGCTAGATGTACTAAAATCTCACTCTCTACCAGTTTTTAAAACATGTATCTTTGTGGCTTTCTCCTCCCACTTTTTAAACTCTTTTGCCAAGGCACTGTATTTTATAGCATTCTTACAGCTTTTGTGAAAATCAGCTATATAATTGAGTAAAAACAAAACATACATAACGTTATTTCAGAAATCTAGCCCAAGGAAAAAGTGGGACTGAAAATTTACTTGCAAGGATAGTTGAGGGGGGGGCGGTATTTATAGTAGTTAAAAATTGAAAATCATCTAAAAGTCCCACAAGAGAAACACAGTACACCCATATGAGGGAATATTTTGTAGTCACTAACAGCAACTTTTGGAACAATATGTAATGACAGTGAGAATGCTCATAATATTTCAAGTGCAGAAAGCAGAGAAAACCTTCTGTATAAAGGCTACAATCAGCAGTCATAGAAAAGATTTAAATTCCTAAAATACAGCATATATCATGTGCTTAAAGATAGTGCCAGTCACAATTAAAAGTCAGATGTTCATGTTTCCAGTCTTGTTCCCTACACTACAGTCTAGCAAATATATGTATCTATTCCTACCATATGAAAGACACCATGCCAGCTGCTACCAGAGATTCAAATATGAGTAAGTCCAGCAGACACTTTTCAGTTCATATCTTACTTGAAGCATCTGATACTTCCTTTTCCGGAAACAATCTTCTGTCTTGGCTTCCATGACACCACTCACTCCTGGTTTTCCACTTGTCTCTCTGACTGTCTCTCTCTGTATCCTTACTTGGTTTCTGTTCCTCTGCCTGTCCTACACAATGAAATTTCTTGTGAGTCAATCCCCAACCCTTGTCTTGTCTCTCAACACATTCTTCCTGGATGAAATCAAGTATTTTAATACCTGAAGTTCCAGTAATAATCCATGATCTCTCCTACTCTCTGTTGACTTTTTAATATGCATCTTTATTAGTTTTATCCTGAATGTGCCCACAAGGTGTTCTAGATCAAAAACAGTTTATCATTATTCACTTAAAAAGCAAATACTGACTGTGTGTTTGCCCATATCCTGATTCTTACTCCTGGTGTGATGTGATGAAAACCAGGTCAAATGTCCTACACAAATAAACTTCAAAGTCCATATCTTAGGCGAGAAATGGGGGAAAATAGATATCCTCTGCTTATATAAAGGAGAAAAAAGCAGCTGCCTCCTCTGCCTCTTCTGAAAGGAGGGAGAAAAACCTTTGCATCTTGGAGAAGGGAAAGGATTCTGGGCTCTCACACTAACATTTTGGGATGTAAATAAAATCTTTCCAGGGACCACTTAGTCTTGTGTGCCTCTGACTTTTGCGTGGGCTAGAGATGTCTCCAAGCTCCTGGGAGTCTTGCTGCATGATGATACCTAGGGAGATAGTGTTCCAGGCTTCCTAATACCTTGGGATCATAATCTAAGATTCTTGTCTGGGCTATAACCATTTGGCCCTCTGTGATGGTTTGGAGCTGTTATATACCCCAGAAAGATCATATTCTTAAATTTAATCCATTTCTGTGGGCGTGAACCCATTGTAAGTTAGATCTTTTGGTGAATAGGGTCTTTTTTTAATTAAATTCAGTGTTAATGTGATATACTCACATACCATACAATCATCCATGGTGTACAATCAACTGTTCATAGTACCATCATATAGTTATGCATTCATTACCCCAATCCATTTTTTAACATTTTCCTTACACCAGAAAGAATAAGAATAAACAGTGAAAGTAAAAAAGAACACCCAAATCATCCCCCCATCCTATTTTTCATTTAGTTTTTGTCCCCATTTTTTCTATTCATCCATCAAAACACTGGATAAAGGGAGTGTGATCCACAAGGTTTTCACAATCACACTGTTACCCATTGTAAGCTACATCGTTGTACAATTGTCTCCAACAGTCAAGGCTACTGGGTTGGAGCTTGATAGCTTCAGGTATTCACTTCTAGGTATTCCAATACATTAAAAACTAAAAAGGGTTATCTATATAGTGCATAAGAATGTCCACCAGAGTGACCTCTCAACTCCATTTAAAATCTCTCAGCCAAAGAAACTTTATTTCATTTCATTTCACATCCCCCTTTTGGTCAAGAAGATGTTCACAATCCCATGATGCTGGGTCCAGATTCATCCCTGGGAGTCATATCCTGCATTGCCAGGGAGATTTACACCCCTGGGAGCCAGGTCCCACATGGGCGGGGAGAGCACTGAGTGGTGAATAGGGTCTTAACTTGAGATGCGACCCACCTCATTCAGGGTGGGTCTCAATCCTCTTACTGGAGTCCTTTATCAGAGGATAAAAGACAGAGAGAAGATGCAGAAAAAAAGCCCCAGAGAAGCTCAGAGAGAAAAACCAGAGAAGCTAAGAGAGACAGAAGCTACAAGAGAGAAACATGCAGAAGCTCAGAGAGGAAGCCACTGAAGCTAAAAGCTGGAAGCAACAAAAACCAGGAGAGAAGGGAGAGACCAGCAGACATGCACATGCCTTCCCATGTGACAGAGGAGCAGAGGATGTGAACATCTGTCTTCAGAGTCCAGGTATCATCCTGCTGATGGCTTGATTTGGACATTTTCATAGCCTTGGAATTGTAAACTTGTAAGTTAATAAATCCCCATTGTGAAAGCCAACCTATTTTTGGTATATTGCATTCTGCAGCTTCAGCAAACTGAAAACATTCTCTCAGGGAGATCAGAGAATTTTATTATCATTTTGGATCAGAGCAATTAACTAGACAAATTGGTTTCCCAGTGCATATAAAAGTTATGTTTACACCATACTGCAGTCTATTAAGTGTGCAATAGCATTATGTCTAAAGAGACTATGTAATTACCTTAATTTAAAAATATTTTATTGATGAAAAATGCTAACCATCATCTGAGCCTTCAGTGAGTAATAACCTTTTTCTGATGGGGGGTCTTGCCTCAATGTTGATGGCTGCTGACTCATTAGGGAGGTGGTTGCTGAAGGCTGGGGTGGCTGTAGCAATTTCTTAAAAGAAGACAACAATGAAGATTGCTGCATCTATTGACTCTTCCTTTCACAAAAGATATCTCAGTAGCATGTGCTGTTTGATAGCATTTTACTCACAGTAGAACATCTTCTAATATTGGAGACAATCTTCTCAAACTCTGCTGCTGCTTTACCAACTAAGTTGATGTAAAATTCTAAATCCTTTGTGGTCATTACAACAATGTTTGCAGCATCTTCACCAGGAGTAGATTCCATCTCAAGAAACTATTTTCTTTGCTCATCCATAGAAGCAACTCCTCATCTTTTCATGGTTTATCATAAGACTGCAGCATTGGTCATATCTTCAGGCTTCACTTCTTTTTTTTTAATTTTTAATTTTTATTTTGAAATAAATTCAAACATACAGTAACAGTTGCAAAAATAATACAAACCCCATACACAGAACTCCAGCATACCCCAACCCCCCTCCACCGATACCCCGATCTACCAACTTCAATATTTTGTCACTTTACCATTTCTTTCTTTCCCTCCCTCCCTCTCTCCCTATCTTTCATCCTTCATCTATTGCTCTGTCTTCTGAACATATGAGAGCAAGTTTCACACATCCTTGAATAAATAATATAATTCACATACACATTTCCTATGAACAAGAATATTCATTTATGTAATCACATTAAGTATAGTTAAGAAGTTCAAGAAATTTAACATTGATATAAAGCTTACAACCCATATTTCATTTTTTTCTTATGTTCTAATTGTGTCCTTTTGAGCCTTTTCTCCTCTATTCTTAGATCTCATCCAGGATCATCTATGGCATTTAATTGCCATTATCTATTCAGACTGTCTTTTTTTTCAATTGTGGAAGCATACATACAGCATAAATCTTCCCAATCCAACCCCTCCCAAGCATTCCACTTACTGGGATTAAACACATTCACAATGTTGCAATGCCATCACTTTCCCACCATCCATTACTAAAGATTTCCCTTCACCCCAAAAAGAAACCCTACACTCATTTCTTATAAACTCCCCATTGCCCCTCCTCCCACTTCTCATAACCCATACTCTACTTTTCATCTCTATGATCATATTCTCTGATACTTTCTTTGTGTTTACTGTGGGTCTTAAATTTAACATCTTAAGTCTATAACAATCTTGTTTTCTTTGATACCAACTTAACTTCAATAGGACACAAAAACTATGTTCCTATACTCCTCCATTCCCCCACCTTTATGTAGTCCTTTTCAATAATTACATATTTTACATTGAGTCCAAAACCACTGATTTATCATTACACTTTATGTATTTTAGATCCTGTAGGAAGTAAATAGTGGAGTTACAAATCAAAAATACAGTAGTATTGGTATTTATATTTACCATGTGATCTTTACTGGAAATCTTTATTTCTTCATGTGGTTTCAGTCATTTAGTGTCCCTTCCTTTCAGCCTGCACAATTCCCTTTAGCATTTCTTATAGGACTGCTCTACTGGTGATGAAGTCTCTCAGCTTTTGATTATCTGGGAATGTTTTCATCTCCCCCTCATTTTTAACCTCCAGGTGTTTGTGAATTTTTTAAGTCTCTGATGATTTTTGACTTCTATTTGTATTCCATTGTGGTCAGAGAATGTGCTTTGAATAATTTCAATTTTTTTAAATTTATGTTTTATGTCCCATCCTATGGTCTATTCTGGAGAAAGTTTCATAATCACTAGAGAAGAATGTGTATCCTGGTGATTTGAGATGTAATGTTCTATATATGTCTGTTAAATTTCTCTATATCTCTCTCTCCTTTCTTCATTTCTCTGTTGGTAGGGCTCCCTTTAGTATTGAAGTAGGGCAGGTCTTTTATTAGCAAAATCTCTCAGCATTTGTCTGTGAAAAATTTAAGCTCTCCCTCAAATTTGAAGGAAAGTTTTGCTGGATAAAGTATTCTTGGTTGGAAGTTTTTCTCTCTCAGAATTTTAAATATGTCATGCCACTGCCTTCTCGCCTCCATGGTGGCCGCTGAGTAGTCACTACTTAGTCTTATGTTGTTCCCTTTATATGTGGTGAAATGCTTTTCTCTTGCTGCTTTCAGAACTTACTCCTTCTCTTCAGTATTTGACAGTCTGATCAGAATATGTCTTGGAGTGGGCTTATTTGGATTTATTCTATTTGGAGTTCACTGGGCATTTATGCTTTGTGTATTTATATTGTGTAGAAGGTTTGGGAAGTTTTCCCCAACAATTTCTTTGAATACTCTTTCTGGACCTTTATCCTTCTCTTCCCCTTCTGGGACACCAATGAGTTCTATATTTGGATGTCTTATTTTAGCTATCATATCCCTGAGATCCATTTTGATTTTTTTTATTTTTCCCCCATTCTTTCTTTTGTTCTTCCATTTTCCATTCTGTGGTTCTCGAGGTCACTGAGTCATTGTTCAGCTCTCTCTAGTCTTGTACTGTGAATATCCAGAATCTTTTTAATTTGGTCAACAGTTTCGTTTATTTCCATAAGATCATCTATTTTTTTATTTACTCTTGCAATTTCTTCTTTATGCTCTTCTAGGGTCTTCTTCATGTCCTTTATATCCTGAGCCATGCTCTCATTGTTTGTCTTTAGTTCTTTGATTGATTGCTCCAAGTACTGTATCTCCTCTGATCTTTTGATTTGGGTGTTTCAGTTTGGGTTTTTTCATATGCTTTAAAATTTCTGCTGTTTTTGGGCTCTTGGCATTTGCTTTACTAGACTCTTTTATGATATGATGGATTATTCAGACACCAATCTCGAATTGGCAGATCTACAGCTTAGTGGCATACACTTTCTCTAACTAACCAGCAGGTGGCATCCACGAGTCACCTATTCCCCTCAAGTCAGTTCTCCCCAACTTTGTCTTTTTGGTGTGTGGGGGTCTGGTTCTTGTGGGGCCCAATTGGTGCACCAAGTTTGGGTGTGTTGTTGGTGCTGTCTGCCCTGAATGTGGGGCGTGTGTCTGAGTGGTTAGGGAGGCAGGGCAGCTTTACTAATCAAACCTCCCAGGTGTTCTAGGAGATTTAAGGCTGTTGCAAGAGTCTAAACCTTCATTTCAGCCTCGCCACAGATTGTCTCTGCTGCTGACCCACAAGTCCTTGCTATCGGCGTAGGGTCCCTGGGTTCTCCAACTGGGTTCTTCTTCCCAGCTGTGCCCTTCCAGGGCCTTTGCTGAGGGAAGGCTGTGATATGTCACAAGTGCATGCCATCCCTCAAGGGAAGCCCTGGGCCGCTGTGCCATGCAGGGTCATTCCCAGCCTGCTGCAAAGATGGCTGAATGGGGCATGTTAATTTCCCCCTTTTCACACAGCTCTGTCTTCCCAGCTCTGGGACAATTAGCTGTGGCTGCACAAAAGGCTATTGTCCATGCCCGATATTGTGGTGTGTGTGCGGTCTTGCTGGAAACACTTCCCATCACACTGGGTCCCTCGGCGCGGCTCTGGGTTGTGGCACCAGTGCCAGGCAGGAGTGTTCCCAGCCCGCCGGGAAGATGGCTGCAAGGGGTGTGGTTTTTTCCCCTTTTGGCTCTCCTCTGCCCTCCTCGCACCAAGACAACTAGCAGTGGGTGTGTGAAAGGCTATCTTCCACGCCACATATCGAGGTGTTCGCACAGCCCTTTCTTGCTGCACTTCACTGTGTGGTTCTCGCTGCCGTATCTACAGCAGCTTTTGGGTTTTTTGCAAAAATAACTAGTCCACCTCCAAACACCAACCCACAGTTTGGCTGCCAGACATTCAGCTGACTTACTCACTCATTTCAGAATGCTGACTCCCAGATTCACCAAGTATATGGTCCCTGTGGTTTTAGCAGACCTTGTCCAGCTGGTGCATTGCTGGAACTGGTGTTCTGGGTCACTTTCTAGCTTCTAGCTAGTATTTTTCACGGAGGTGTTTTTTTGCCCTGTCTCTCCTAGCCACCATCTTAGTTTCTCCCAGGCTCCACTTCTAATTCTGGTTCTCTTGCTATTTCCACCACATCTGCAGTTACTTCCTCCACTAAAGAACCCCTCATAGTCATCCATGAGAGTTGAAATCAACTTCTTCCAAACTCCCGTGAATATTGATATTGTGACCCCTTTCCATAAATCACAGATGTTCTTAATGGCATCTAAAATGGTGAACCCTTTCCAGAAGGTTATCAATTGACTTTGCCCAGATCCCGCAAAGGAATTACTTTGTGAAAATGAACCTCAAAATCTTCCAACAGGATTTATTTCTTTATAATATATGTATATATTGTATTTTGAGTATAAAAAATTAAACTATCATCTTTTTTTCCAAAGTGGGAAAAGTATTCACTATATTTTTTTGAACTCTAGATGGGATCTCAAAGAGGACACTGTGGTGCAAACCCCAGGCAACTGGAAATAGCATGCAGGTACAAAGGTATCATGGATGGGGTAAACCTGCATCTTGGTTTCCTGGAGTTCTGGGGGCAAAGTTTGGGAAAATAACGTAAGGTCAAAGGCCTTAAATGCCAAGCTGGGGATTTGCATCGAATTTGGTAAGTCACGGAGTGCCTCTAAGGTAAGCCGAGCAGAACGTGTTCACAGTTTACTTTCAGAATATGAATTTGGGGACAGCCCCAGCTAACCACCAGACATATGAGTCCGGCCACACTGGATCTCCCAGTGAACTGCGGTTAAGTATCGCGGGAATCTCTCACAGGAAAAAGTGACCACGGTAATGCCTATTTGACAAGCCACTCGAAAGGCCTGGAATACGTCCCTGCCCACTCTTGCCAGGAGCTAACAGGCCTCCCGCAGGCACCACTGCGCATGCCTGCCGAGGCTGCCGCCAGGGAGTTACGTCAGACCAGGGTCGGGCTACGCCCTACTAGCACCATGCTGGCCTCACGCGGCGCGGGACTCACGCCGGTACTGCGGGCCGTGACGCAGACTTGGCTGCGGGGCGATCGGGGCCATTCCCTGGCGCTGGAGCGCGCGGCTGGCGTGGCTGGCGCGCCCCGCGTTGGGGACTGGCGGCTCTCACCCTGGGCTACACCCGGGCCGATGCCGCGCGGCCGACCGCTCAGCGTAGCGGCGGCAGTGGTGGACTCGGCGCCCCGCCCTCTGCAGCCGTACCTGCGCCTCATGCGGTTGGACAAACCCATTGGTGAGTTCGGGGGTGCGCGGCGCGAGCGGCCCGGGGATTCGCGGACCAGGGCTCTGCGGAGCTGTCCGAGGTGACCCCGTGGGCGTAATGGAAATAAGAGAACCGGAAATCCTGGTCCTCACCGCCAGGCGCCTTATACCTTCGGGCGAGCCAGCTCGGGACACTGTAGACCGGGCTGTCTTAGGGGACCTGCGGGCTCTCACGCTGTCTGGATCCAGAGCGCCTCGAAGAGCGGAATAGATTCGCTCATTCCACAAATACTTGTTTAAATGGTGAATGAAGCGGAGCATTCCATTCGTGTTTCCCGTCGTTTGCGTAGATTTACAGTATTGAAGCACTTCCACGTTCATTATAATCTTTGATTCTCACCACAATCCAGTAATGCTCCCGAGGCAAACAACTGAGATGCTGAAGAAACTAAGGCTCCTCGCAGAGCCAGACCTGAAGAACCCAGTGTTTTTATGCTGAGGCCAAGGTCTTTTCCCTGCAACACCCTTAACATAAAGATTTAATTCATTTGAACACAGCGGGTGCAGTGCTTACAAACTGCCTTTCAGCTCACTGTCACTTCTTGAAGTCGGATTTCCCTCACCTTCCTGTCTACAGTAACACTTCCTCACTATCCTTTTGCTCTCCGTTTTTCTAAACATTCACCAGTAACTAACCTTTTGTACATATTGGTTGATTGACTTTCCAATACAATGTAAATTCCGCGAACATCAGACTTTTTAATCTAGTGCCAATAGCAGTGCCTAGCTAAAGCAGTGTTAAATGAAGCAGTAAATTCCTCCCACATTGCTTAGCCTTAGGGATCAACTACGGAAACTGCTTTCAAGGAGCTTCCAGTCTAATTTAAAAAGACTCTTTGTTGAGCTGGAAAAGTATGGGATCAAATGAGTGGTACAGATAGCAAGTGATGCCAGGAAAAAGAAATTACTGTGAATTTCCATTTCTGGAAAACGTTTCAAGAAGAACTTATACCTCAAAGGACAAGTAAGGGACTAGTATAAGAAATTTCAAGAAGAAATTATACCTCAAAGGACAAGTAGGGAAGTAATCTGTACCAGATGGGTATGGAAACTAGTGGGAGACAAGGCAAGATAAGCATGGGACTAAAGAAGAATGGACCATGGGGAGGAGTGATGGAGTCGTAACTCTGATTAATCTATATGGTTACGTTTGTCATTGCAGTGCATGGAATTACATTCAAATGCTTAGATATATTCACTCCACCTTTGCCCAGCCCAAACCCCCAAATTAGCTTTTGGTATCTGAATTCATGCACAAACCTATTTGGGATCAGAGCCCTAAGAATTACAACAAAATCAGCAACTAAAATATAAAAACAAATCAAATGGTAGGAAAGCACTGCCATCGTTAGCAGGGTTGCATGTGACCCCTTGCATTTGGGGGCCAGGTACAGATTGCTAAGCATAAATTCCCAAGCTCAGTTCTAATCCAAAGCCTGACTGTAATTCTCTTCTGGGGCCTGCATCACAGAGCTGCAGTGTAGACTTACAGGTATCCAAGATAAATCAACAGCTGCCGTTATTCCCAGTTTCATAATTAAACCTCTGGCTTCTACCTTAGTGGCTAGGGCACGTCACCAAAGAGCAAGAGGTTACAGAGGGATTATGAGTAAAAGTTCTGGAGCTAGACCCCTAAAATTTTTGTTTTTTTATTTTTTTCTTTCCTAAACTCCCAGGCTGGATTAACTCCTCCCTGCTACATGCACTAATACTTCTCCTGTTACAAAACTTACTATATTATAACTATCCTTTTACTTGTCAGTGAGCAAATAAAATCTCAGATATTACTGTAATCTACTTAAGGGCAATAATCTTGTTCTCACTTGGCATTCAATAAATATTTGATGAATTTATTGAATGAACAGGTAACTGGATGGAAATTTAAAGTAAACAAGTTGACGTGAAATATCACAATGTCAGATGTGAATAAATATGAGTTATGGAGTCAGCAATATGCCCTGAAGTTCAGAGTAAGTAAAAATCTCTGTGGCTGAAGTACTCAGGGGAGACTTTGTAGGAGTAGGACAAGAACTGCTCCTTGAAGGTTGGATACAACTGGGTACGGGGAGAGAGGACACTATTCCAGAAGCAGTGACAGAGAACACAGCTTGTTCAAGAGAAAGACAAGGTCAGTGAATAGACAAGGACTGTAGCGGAATTAGTGCCACAATATCAGGTTGGAATCTGATTAGGGAGTGTTTTGATGCCCAAGCTAAGGAGTCTGAGCTTTTTCCCTATAGATAATGGACCCCTTGGGTATGAATCTGTACTCTGCCCATTTGAGGGACCTTGTCAAGTTACTTCACTTTTCTGGGCCTTCATTTCTCATCTATAAAATGAAGATACTTATAATACTGACTTCACAGGGTTGTCATGAAAATTCATTAATATATGTTAAGAGCTTGGAACAGTGCCTGTAGTAAGTGCTTAAGAAATGTTATCCATTATTACTACAGAAGTAAGGACTGGAGAAGATTGTGTTAACAGTTATTATGAATGTTAAGAAGTTGCCAGCTTGCATGCTTTGGTTCTAAATAAGGTGAAGTTTGCAGGATTTTTCAGACAAC
This sequence comes from Choloepus didactylus, assembly GCF_015220235.1. Taxonomy (NCBI): domain Eukaryota; kingdom Metazoa; phylum Chordata; class Mammalia; order Pilosa; family Megalonychidae; genus Choloepus; species Choloepus didactylus. The sequence goes on along the minus strand of NC_051309.1, from coordinate 89,379,483 downwards.
TTATTAATAGAACTGTTTTATAATTCATACAACAAACATTTTTTGAGCCCCTACCATATGCCAGGAACAATATATTGACAGTAGTAGAATTCCAGGTTTGATTTTTTTTTAATCTCTTCTTTTATGAGGAATTTTATGTTCATTATTTTACTTTGGATCATTACCTTAAACCAAAGTGAGTTTCATTGTTTTTGAGAAGGGAGTACAGCTTCTTTCAAATGGTTCAGTCACCCTAAATTACTTCAGGAAGTTTCAGCAGGTGGCCCTCTTTCCACTAAATTGGCAGCGTAGTTTTGTTTTACTGCATTTATGAAGATAATGTGTAATTAGTGAATGAATCTTAGACTCAATTTGCATAGATTCTTTGATCTGCTCATAGCTTCTTGGAACTTGCTTATTTTTTTTTCACCTCTCCAGAGAGTTCTTCCTTCATCTACGATAAACATTTCTTTCTTAAGCCTATTTATCTCCTCTCCCTGCCACCTCCACGTCTTTCTTCATGAAAGAGAGTGTAATGAAAGGTAGAAAACCATTATGTTGACAATCAGAAGGGGCAAGAGAGCAATAGGCACTTAAGTGTATATAGAGATGTAGGTACATAACATGATAGCATTGGACTTAACACCATAAACCAGCCAGGCTGCTTGGGTGTGGCCTTGGGCAGATTACTTACTAACTATACCTCAGCTTCTCTATTTGTAAAATGGTTATAATAAAAACAGTGCCTATCTCATAGTTTTGTTGTGCATATCAAAGTTTTTATGAAAGCACTTGGCACATAGTATTTATCACTGTTGTTGTTGTCATCACCATCATCATCAATGTCATCTTTTTATAACAACAACTCTGCAAAGTAAATGTTCTTTTCCCTCCCTTATAGAAGAGGAAACTGAGCCTTAAAGTTTAAGGGACTTGTCCAGTGTCACTCAGCTTACAAGTGGCAGATACGGAACCGCGTCTTCTGACTTTCTCCTCCACAGGAACCTTCCTTATTTGAAGGGGAACTCTACAGAGGCTTATCAATAAGTGAATATGGTATTTATACTACAGACTTACGGCCAAGAAAATTTTGTTCCTGAACAAATGTTATAGGTGGTGACACATCTTTCTCTCCAGAATCCTTCTCTTTTTAATGGAATCTTCAGTTCTAATTGCTTTGAAGTGATGTTCTTTTTTCTCGAGCCCAGCAGGACAGGATCAGCTACTCCTCTGTCCTTGTGAGCTGTACTGGTAGCTCCAGAGAAAAAGAAATAGTAGTTGACCTCATTATGTTTTACTTAACCTCTCTGTGCATCTATTTCATCATTTGTGAAATAAGGATAGTGTTAGTGCCACTTTATGAGAGTGTTGTTGAGGACTAGATGAATTTATATATATAAAACCATTTAGAACAGTGCTGACATTTAGTGAACACTCAATAAGTGTTAGCTATTGTTATTGTTTTAGATGGAGCATAGAAAATATGAGTCTGTCCATGACAGCCTGAATTTAGGTCTGCACTGGCCTTCTCTCAAGTTTTCTAGCCTCCCCTTGCTTTTTTCTGCTTGTGGAGTTTAAGCTCCCTTTGCAAACCCCTGCTTGACATCCTCCCCAACTCATCACCAATTAAGTTGGGTGTTCCTGTTTTATGCCATTGTAGGACCTCTATTTACACTGTTGTTGAAAATTAATCTACTTTATTGTTATTGCTTGTTTAACTGTGTTTCTTCCTTTTGATTTATAAGCTAGGTAAAGGCAGAGACCAGCTCTTTCTTAGTCACCGTTGTATTCCCAGTTCCTGGCACAGAATATATACTTTATAAATATTTGTGAATAAGCAAAGCTTAAACTTAATGAAACTTAAACATGATTATAGAGACTTTTTTCCATTTTGACCATTTGACTATTTTTCTATAGAACCTGATCTTTCTTTAGCCTCATATTCTTTTTTCTCTTATATTCCTAAATAGGGAAAGAAAGCTCAGAATTTACCTAATAGGCACAATATCCAATCAATAGTTGGAAGACTTTCTTTTGGAAGTAGAACATCTATTAAAGTTTATATGTGAAGTCACTATCCATATAATCAATTTGATTTTAGCTTAATTTCATCTAGTTTATGGGCTAAACACCAAGAATTAATCCCATTTATGCATGCAGTTGTAAGGTATTCAGTACAAAATAACAGAAAATCTAAGATTATAAGCCCCCCACCAAAGACCATTTTAGTTTATTGTACTAACAACAGTAAAGAAAGTTTTTATTAACTTTTTTTGAGTAGGTAATATGTGTACATGGTACAAATTTTGGAAGGTACAATGGTATAGAGTGAAAAGTCTCCTAACCCTGTCCCCTAGCCACCCAGTTACCCTCCCAGAAGAATTATTATTATCAGTTTCTAATGTATCCTTCTTTAAGTGCATATATTAAAATTCAAATATATGTATATCTTTATCTGTAACAATTTCTATATCTTTCCCCCATTCCCCAACACAAATGGTAACTGTTACACAGGCTGTTTTATTCTTAGCTTTTTATCAATTAACAATATTCTTTGCAGATCACTCCATATTAGTACATGTATAGAGAATTGGCTGTTAAAAATTTTTTTATTTAATTTTTTTTTAATTAGAGAAGTTGTAGGTTTACAGAAGTATCATGTAAAAATTATAGCATTTCCAAATACCCCCTATTGTTGAATCTTTGTATTTGTGTAGTACCTTTGTTACAATTGATGAAAGAATATGAAAATTGTACTATTTACTATAGTCCATAGTTTACATTGTGTGTATTTTTCCCCTATTCCACCCTATTATTAACATCTTGTATTAGTATAGTATATTTGTTTTAATTCATGAAAGAATATTTTTATACTTGTACTATTAACTACAGTCTATCAATTACAATAGGGTTCACTGTGTTATACAGCTTTATGTTTTATCTTTTAGTTTTTAATTCTAGTAACATATATGGAAACTAAAATTTTGTCTTTTAACCTCATTCACATATGTAATTCAGTGTTGTTAATTATACTCACAATAATGTGTTGCCATCACCACCATCCATATCTAAAACTTTATAATTAACCTAAGTAGAAATTCTGTACAAATTCAGCATTAACTCCTCATTCTCTACCCCCAACCCAGCCCCTGGTAATATATATTCTAGATCCTAACTCCATGAGTTTGCTTATTCTGATTATTTCATATCAGTGAGATCATACAATATTTGTCCTGTTTTGTCTGGCTTATGTCACTCAACATAATGTCTTCAAGGTTCATCCATGTTGTCGAATGTATCAGGACTCCATTCCTTTTTACAGCTGAATAATATTCCATTGTTTGTATATACCACATTTTGCCTATCCATACATCACTTGATGGACACTTGTATTGCTTCCATCTTTTGGCAATGGTGAATAATGCTGCTATGAACATCAGTGTGAAGATACCTGTTTGAGTCCCTGCTTTCAATTACTTTGAGTATTTACCTAGTACAGGGATTGCCAGGTCATATGGTAGTTCTATGTTTAGCTTTCTGAGGAACTGCCAAACTGTCTTCCACAGTGCCTGCACCACTGAACTTCTCCACAATCAATGAATGAGTGTTCCTATTTCTCTACATCCTCTCCAATGTATGTTCAAGTCTTTTGCACATTTTAAAAATTGGGTTGTTTATCTCTTTATTGTTGAGTTGCAGGATTTCTTTATACATTCTGGATATTAAACTGTTATCAGGTATATGGTTTCCAAATATTTCCTCCCACTGGGTTGGTGTTTTTTGTTTGTTTGTTTGTTTGTTTGTTTGTTTTTTATAATGTGCTGAATTATATTGTTTGATGCTTTTCTTTTTTTTTTTATCTTCATTTTATTGAGGTATATTCACATACCATGCAGTCATATAAAACATATCGTACATTCGATTGTTCACAGTACCATTACATAGTTGTACATTCATCACCTAAATCAATCCCTGACACCTTCATTAGCACACACACAAAAATAACAAGAATAATAATTAAAGTGAAAAAGAGCAATTGAAGTAAAAAAGAACACTGGGTACCTTTGTCTGTTTGTTTGTTTGTTTCCTTCCCCTATTTTTCTACTCATCCATCCATAAACTAGACAAAGTGGAGTGTGGTCCTTATGGCTTTCCCAATCCCATTGTCACCCCTCATAAGCTACATTTTTATACAATTGTCTTCGAGATTCATGGGTTCTGGGTTATAGTTTGATAGCTTCAAGTATCCACCACCAGCTACCCCAGTTCTTTAGAACCTAAAAAGGGTTGTCTAAATTGTGCATAAGAGTGCCCACCAGAGTGACCTCTTGGATCCTTTTGGAATCTCTCTGCCACTGAAGCTTATGTCATTTCCTTTCACATCCCCCTTTTGGGCAAGAAGATGTTCTCCGTCCCACGATGCCATGTCTACATTCCTCCCCGGGAGTCATATTCCACATTGCCAGGGAGATTCACTCCCCTGGGTGTCTGATCCCACGTAGGGGGGAGGGCAGTGATTTCACCTTTCAAGTTGGCTTAGCTAGAGAGAGAGGGCCACATCTGAGCAACAAAGAGGCATTCGGGAGGAGGCTCTTAGGCACAATTACAGGGAGGCCTAGTCTCTCCTTTGAAGCAACCGTCTTCCCAAGGGTAAAACCTATGGTAGAGGGCTCAACCCATCAAACCACCAGTCCCCTATGTCTGTGGTCATGTTAGCAACCGTGGAGGTGGGGTAGGCCAATACCCCTGCATTCTCCACAGGCTCCTCAAGGGGGCACTACATATTTTTTTCCTTGTTGTTTTTTTTGTTTTGTTTTGTTTTTAACTTATTTTTTCTTTTTTAAATCAACTGTATGGGAAAAAAAAATTAAAAAAAAAAAACGAAACAAAACAAAAATACAATAAAAGAACATTTCAAAGAGACCATAACAAGGGAGTAAGAAAAAGACAACTAACCTAAGATAACTGCTTTACTTCCAACCTGTTCCTACTTTACCCCAAGAAAGTTACCTAATATAGCAACATTTCTGTGAACTTGTTCCTACTATATCCATTCAGAAATTAACAGACCATAGTCATTCCTGGGTTGGTTGTTTTTTCACTTTTGTGATACAGTCCTTTGATGTACAAAAGCTTTCAGTTTTGATGAGGTTCCAATTATCTATTTTGTTTTCATTGCTTGTGCTTTGGGTGTGAAATCTAAGAAACCATTACCTAACACAAGATCCTGAAGATGCTTCCCTATGTTTTCTTCTAGGAGTTTTATAGTCCTGGTTCTTATATGTAGGTCTTTGATCCATTTTAAGTTAATTCTTGTGTTTGGTGTGAGATAGGGGTCCTCTTTCATTCTTCTACATATGGGTATCCAGTTCTCCCAGCACCATCTGTTGAAGAGACTATTCTTTCCCAATTGAGTGGTCTTGGCAGCCTTGTCAAAAATTAATTAGCCATAGGTCTGAGGGTCTGTTTCTGAACTCTCATTTGATTCCGTTGGTAATTATATCTATTCTTGTGCCAGTACCATGTCTTTTTGACCAATGTAGCTTTGAAATATGCTTTAAAGTCAGGAAGTGTGAGTCCTCCAACTGCGTTCTTCATTTTCAAGATGTTTTTGGCTATTCAGGCCCCCTCACCTTTGCAAATAAATTTATAATTGACTTTTCCATTTCTGCAAAGTAGGCTGTTGAATTTTGATTGGGATTGCATTGAATATGTAAATAATTTGGGGCAGAAGTGACATCTTTATGATATTTAGTCTTCCAGTCCATGAACACAGAATATCCTTCCATTTATTTAGATCTTCCTTGATTTCTTTTAGCAATGTTTGTAGTTTTCTGTGTGCAAGTCCTTTGCATCCTTTGTTAAATTTAATCATAGATATTTGATTCTTTTATTGGCTATTATAAATGGATTTTTCTCCTGATTTTCTCCTCAGATTGCTCATTACTAGTGTGTAGAAACAATACTGAATTTTGCATGATGATTTTGTATGCCACCACTTTGCTGAATTGATTTATTAGCTCTAGCACCTTTATTGTAGATTTTCAGGACTTTCTACGTATAGGATCATGTTATCTGCAAATAGTGAAAACTTTACGTTTTCCTTTTCATTTTGAAGCCTTTTATTTCTTTTTGTCGCCTACCTTTTCTGGCCTGAAATTCCAGTACAGTGTTGAATAACAGTAGTAACAGTGGGCATCCTTGTTTTGTTCCAGATCTTAGAGGAAACACTTTCAGACTTTCACCCTTGAATATATGATGTTAGCTGTGGGTTTTGCATATATAACCTTTATCTTGTTGAGTAAGTTTCCTTTTATTCCTATTTTTCTAAGAATTTTTATGGTGGATTTTGTCAGCTGCCTTTTCTGGATCAATAGAGATGATCATGTGGTTCTCTCCTTTATTTTGTTAATGTAGTGTATTACATTAATTTTCTTATGTTGAACCACTCTTGCATACCTGGGATAAAACCCACTGGATCATGCATGATGTATAATTCTTTTGATGTGCTGTTGGATTCGATTTCCAAGTATTTTGTTGAGGGTATTTGTACCTATATGCCTAAGAAGAATTGGTCTATAATTTTCTTTTCTTGTATCTTTATCTGGCTTTGGTATTCAGGTGATGTTGGCCTCATAGAATGAGTTAGACAGTGTTTCCTCATCTTCAATTTCTTGGAAGAGTTTGAGCAGGATAGGTATTAATTCTTCTTGGAGTGTTTGGTAGAATTCACCTTTGAAGCCATCTGGTCTTGGGCTTTTTTTGTTGGGAGGTTTTTATGACTGTTTCAATCTCTTTACTTGTAATTGCTCTGTTGAAATCTTCTATTTCTTCTAGAGTCAGTGTAGGTTGTTCATGTTTCTAGGGATTTGTCCATTTCATCTAGGTTATCTAATTTGTTTGCATACAGTTGTTCGTAGTATCCTCATGATCCTTTTCCTTTCTGTGGGGTCAGTAGTAATGTTTTATTTATTTGGGTCTTCTCTCTTTGTTTCTTTGTCAGTCTATTTAGGACTTTGTCAATTTTATTGATCTTTTCAAGGAACCAACTTTTGTGTTTTATTAATGCTTGCTATTGTTTTTTATTCTCTATTTCATTCATTTCTGCTCTAATATTTGTTATTTCTTTCTTTCTGCATGCTTTGGGTTTACTTTACTGTTCTTTTTCTAGTTCCTCCAGGTATACAGTTAGGCCTTTGATTTTAACTCTTCTTTTTTAAGGTAAAATTTAGACCTATAAATTTCCTTCTCAGCACTGCCTTTGCTGCATTCCTTAAGTATTTATATGTTGTGTTCTTGTTTTCATTCATCTCAAGATATTTACTGATTTCTCTCGTAATTTCTTCTTTGACCCCTGTGTCAGTTTGTATATTTATGTCCCCCAGAAAAAGCCATATTCTTTAATGCATTCTTGTGGGGGCAGACATCTTAGTGTGGATTGGGTTATTGGTTCAGCGTCCATGGAGATGTGACCCACCCAACTGTAGGTGATAACTCTGACTGGATAATTTCCTATCCAGAGGTCGAGGAGAGCCTGGCTGCCACCCCACTGTTCTGAAGGGGTTGAGTGTGTGCCCCGGAGATGGAAGAGAATCTGGGTGCTGTCCCAGTGTTTGAGGAGGGTGGGGGCCAAGAAAGTGGTCTCTTCAATGTGTGGATATGTTGGAGCACTCACCCCAGCGTTTGAAGAGGAAAGGGCTGCCACAAAGGCCCTAAGGAAGGGTTAGACTCCCGCTCTCTTGAGTCCCAAGGATGCAACGTTGTTCTGTTAATGACTCTCAGACTTTGAAATCTAACGGAGTTTGCCCTGCGGGTTTCAGGAACTGTTTTGGTCCTGTTAACCCTGTTTTCCTTACTGTTTCTTCCTATGGCAATGGGAATGTTTATCCTATGACTGTCCCTCCTTTGTATATTGGAAGCAGATAACTTGTTCTAAGTTTCACAGGTCCATAGCCAGAGGGGAATTTTGCTTTAGGACAAACCATGCTTGTAACTGATTTTGATGGGATCTTGTACTTACCTATTGTTACTGAAATGGTTTAAGTTTTTGTGATATTGTGATGGGATGAATATATTTTGTATTTGGAAAGAATATGTTTTTCTGGTGTCCAGGGGCCGGAATGTATCGGTTTGTATATATATGTCCCCCAGAAAAAGCCATATTCTTTAATGCATTCTTGTGGGGGCAGACATCTTAGTGTGGATTGGGTTGGAACCTATTGGTTCAGTGTCCATGGAGATGTGAGTCACCCAACTGTAGGTGATAACTCTGATTGGATAATTTTCATGGAGGCATGGCCTTGCCCATTCAGTGTGGACTGTGTTTAGTTTCCTGGAGCACTATATAAGCTCAGAGAGAAGTAGCTCATAGCTAGCTGGAGCTAAGAGACATTTTGAAGACAGCCGTTGGAAGTTGATGCAGACGTTTTGGAGAACGTTATTTTGAAACACAACCTGGGAACAAGCAGCCACGTGCCTTCCCAGCTAACAGGTTTTCCAGATGCCAATGGCCTTTCTCCAGTGAAGGTACCCTTTGTTGGTGGACACTTTATGGCCTTAAGACTGTAACTGTGTAACCAAATAAACCCCCTTTATAAAAGCCAGTCCTGGTGTTTTGCATTCTGGCAGCAAACTAGAACACCCACTGATTGTCCAAGAGTGTGTTATTTAACTTCCATATATATGTGAATTTCCCAGTTCTCTGCCTGTTTTAGATTTCCAGCTTCATTCCATTATGGTCAAAGAAGATGTTGTGTATAATTTCATTCACTTTAAATTCATTGAGACTTGTTTTGTGACTCAACATGTGGTCTATCCTGGAGAACGATCCATTTGCAGCTGAGAAGAACGTATATCCTGCTGTTTGGGGATGCAATGTTCTGTATATGTGGGTTAGGTCTAGTTCATTTATCATATTCAAGTTCTCTGTTTTCTTATTGATCCTCTGTCTAGATGTTCTGTCTATTGAGGAGAGTGGTGTATTGAAGTCTCCAACTATTATTGTAAAGGGGTCTATTTCTTCCTTCAATTTTGCCAGTGTTTGCCTCATATATTTTGGGGCACCTTGCTTAAGTGCATAAATATTTATGGTTGTTATTTCTTTTTATTGCCCCTTTTGTTAATATATAGCATCCTTCTTTGTCTCTTACAACAGTTTTTGACTTAACGTTTCTTTTCTGGTTGTTGTTTGCATGGAATATCTTTTTCCAACCTTTCACTTTCAATGTATTTGTGTCTTTGAGTCTAAGGTGAGTCTCTTATAATCAACCTATAGTTGGATCATTCTTTTTTTTTTTTTAAACTGACAGTCTTTATTTGTTGATTTCATCATTGCCTTGCAAATCATAGCCAGATTTGGAAATGTGACCTATCTAAAATTGAAATCGAAAGTTTGAGATTTTGACCGTCTGTTTGCCTCCAAATCAAAGTAGACTTTCTACCATTAAGTAGAAAAAACTATTACAGAATCCTTGAGTCCTTTGCGTTGTGCCCTCTGGCATTGTCTAGACCTCAATGGCCGACCTAACCTTCTATGGTTTAATGTTACGATATCCAGCCTGGGGCCTGGTGGGTAAAAGAAAGGAGGCCAGAGGTGGGAAGTGGAGGTTTTGTGCAGACTATCATTTTTGTCTCCTCTTCTCTCCATCCTAAACCCAGTACGTTTTAGGTCTTGTTGCACTTTTCTGTTGTACTCTATGCTAGTCCATTTCCCAGTTACTCAAATCCAGTTTTCTGGACCATCAATGATAGATAATGACTAACTGCTTCTCTCGGGCATTGTTTTATCAGCAGTGGATCATTCTTGTTTATCCATTCTGCCAATATGTGTCTTTTAATTGGGGATTTTAGTCCATTAACATTGTGTATTACTGTAAAGGCAGTACTTACTTCCACCATTTTGTTCTTCGGTTTTTATATGTCATATCTTTTTCTGGTCTCTCTTTACCTTTTTGGCAATCTCCTTTTCTATATAGTTGATCTTTTGTAATGTATCTGATTGATCCCTTTCTCATTTCAGTTTTTGTATATTTCTAAAATACTTTCTTTGTGGTTACCTTGAGGCTTGTATTACACAATCTACATCTATAACCTAATTTGAAAAGATGCAAACTTAGCTTCAATAGCACACATGCTCTCTGCTCCCATATCCCTCTGTTTCCCTTCTTTGTGCTGTTTTTGTCCCACTTTACCACTTTGTATTTTGCATGTCCATTATTAGGAAATATGCCTTTTTCTTATTCAATTGTTTTCTGACTCTTATAGGAATTAAAGAGTAGAGTTGTATATTGATGATAGAGTACTATTGGGTTTTGCATTTACCCTTTTAGTTACCCTTACTGTAATCTTCATTTCTTCATACTATTCCCAGCCACTCTCTCCTGTCTTTTCCTTTCAACCTGCAGAACTCCCTTTACTAATTTTTGTAGAGTGGGTCTTTTGTTGAAAAACTGTTTCAATTTCTGTTTACCTGTGAATAGTTTAAATTCTCACTCATTTTTTTCTATATAAAATTTTTTATTTAATTGTGTCCATATTTAAAATTATACTTTATAAACTATATAATACTAATTGCAAGAATTGCTTGTTTATTCTACTCTTACATTTCATAAAACAATAGTATTAACATTTTTACATGCCCCTTTGACATCAGTAGCTTCATACTCATTAGAACCACTTTTGAATCACTTGACAGTTTTTTTTAATACAGTTTTATTGAGATACAGTCACATACTATACAATCATCCAAAGTGTACAATCAGTTATTCACAGTACCATCACATAGTTGTTCATTCATCACCAGAATCAATTTTGGGACATTTTCCTTACTCCAAAAAAATAAATAAAAGTCAAAAAGAATACCTAAAATATCCCATCCCCCAATCCCACCCTATTTTTCATTTAATTTTTGTCTCCATTTTTCTACTCATCTGTCCATACCCTGGATAAAGGGAGTGTGAGCCACAAGGTTTTCACAATTACATAGTCACACTATGTAAGCTAAATAGTTATACAATCATCTTCAAGAATCAAGGCTATTGGGTTGCAGTTTGACAGCTTTAGGTATTTCCCTCTAGCTGTTCCAACACACTAAAAACTACAAATTTAGGGGTATCTATATGATGCATAAGAATACCCTCCAGAGTAACCTCTTGACTCCATTTGAAATTTGAAATTTCTCAGCCACTGAAACTTTATTTTGTTTCATTTCTCTTCTCCCTTGTGGTCAAGAAGATTTTCTCAATCTCACGATTTCAGGTCCAGGCTCATCCCCGGGAGTCATGTCCCATGTTGCCAGGGAGATTTACACTCCTGGGAGTCATGTCCCACATGGGGCAGGCAGTGAGTTTACCTGCTGAGTCTCACTTATTTTTGAAGGGAAGTTTTGCCAAATGAAGGATCTTTGACTGACAGTTTTTTTTTTCTTTTAGTAACTTAAATATACCTACATACACTATATACCTTCTCACCTCCATGATTTCTGATGAGAAATTAACACTTAGTCTTATTGAGGATCCCTTGTTTGTGATAAATCGCTTTTCTCTTACTGCTTTCAGGATTCTCTCTCTCTTTCTTTGGCATTTGACAATCTGATTAGTATGCATCTTTGAGTAGGTCGATTAGGATTTATTCTGTTTGGAGTAAGCTGTGCTTCTTGAACATGTATGTTTATGTCTTTCATAAAAGTTGGGAACTTTTGTGCCATTTTTCCTGAGATATTCTTTCAGCCCCTTTGCCCTTCTCTTCTTCTTTTGTGACACCATGACACATGTTTGTGTGCTTCATGCTGTCACTCAAATCCCTGAGACACTGCTCAATTTTTGCTATTTTTGCTCTGTTCTGACTGTATGATTTCAATTTTCCTGTCTTCTGGTTTGCTGATTCTTTCATATGCCTGTTCAAATCTGCTATTGTATGCCTCTAGTGTATTTTTAATTTCTATTATTGTGCCTTTCTTCCCGATAATTTCTCTTATGGTCCTTTTAAACTTTTGGATTCTTATTTATGCTCACACATTGTCTTAATATCCTCTAGCTCTTTATCAATATTTTCCTTCATCTACTTGTGTTGATTTAGGAGATTTGTTTGAACATCATTGATTAGTTGTTCCAAATCCTGTGTCTCTTCTGAAGTTCTTATTTGTTCCCTTGACTCAGCTATATATTCCTATTTCTTAGTATAGCCTATAATTTTTTGCTCATGTCTAGGTATCTGATTATCTTTATGAGTTAACTCTAAAGGTTAGTTTTTCCCTCTTTTCTCTGGTTTTATTGTTGATTGGTTTTGTGTTAAAGCTCTTCTTTGATACTTGATCCAACTTATTATAGGCCTTTCTAGTAGCCCCTGTTTAACTGCAGATTTTTTAGCTCTTCATCTTATTATTGCCCTGCATTTGCGAACAGTTTTTATGATTGCATTTTTTATTTCACTTCCAGTAGAAAGCTTCCTCTCCTCTGCTGTCCTCTGGTAATCTTGATCTGTTATGTTTGTTTTTGTGTAGAATTTTCTGTCTCCTATAATTGTTTAAATTCTCCCCCTTACTCAGTGCCCCCTCTACTGTCTTAGAGCAGTAGATTTTAGATTCCTCTTCCCCATTTTTTTTTCCTGTGGGGCTATTCTGCCTCTGTTTTCTTCCCCTTTATGGTATCTTGTCCCTCGGAGCCAGATGGGATCACTCCAGAATCTATTTTGCATTTAGGTGGTCCAGCCAACAGAAAATGGATTTAGTAAGCACACCTCTTGTCAGCAGTTCTGCTGCGCTCTCTCTCGCACTCTCTCTGGCACTCTCTCTCTCTGTCTCTCTCTAATCATGTTTGCTCTTTTGCGTGTAGCAGGTCTTAGCAGCTTGTGTTCTACCCTGGGTCTCTGTGGACTTGAGTCCCTGTGTCTGGTTTGCGTGGGGTTGAGTCTTGTTTCTGTGACTGGCTCTATAGTTTGTGTCCATGATGGGAGGGCTCCAGGCCAAGTCCCTTCTGGGAGACTTACAGGCTGTGTGGGACCCAGTGAGGGGAAGGAAGAGGACGAGCAGGTTCAGGACAGAAATTTCCTACCTGCTTTTGTAGATTATTTTTCTTTTTCTTTGATTCATTGTTTATAGAGTCCTTTTCCATTCTCTAATGTCTTCCAAAGTTCTAAGCAAGTGGGATTTGTCCTTTTATTAGCTAATTCTGAGGGAAGACTTTTCCAGGGTATGTCTTACATCACCATGTTGATGATGTCTCTGCCCAATTTTTAATAGCTGCATTATAATCCTTTTAATGGATATACCATAATTTATTTAAGTATCCCCTGTTGATCTACATTTATTATGTTTATAGTCTTTTACTATTACAAATGTCAAATATGTACCTTATAAAGTAAACTTAAAGAGGAAGAATTTATGGGTCAACAAATATGTGCACATGTAATTTGGGTAAAAATTTTCAAAACGGCCTCCATAATAGTTGGGCCATTTTGTAATTCCATCAGAAATATATGAGCGTGCCTGGCTCTCCATGGTGTATTATCAGACATTCGAGTTTTTCCAGTCTTATAGGGGGAAAATGTTAAGTTAGTGTAGTTTTAACATGCATTTCTCAAATTTGAGTATCTTTTCATTTGTATATGGGCCATTTGTATTTCTTTATCTGTGAACCTTCTGTATGTTTTTTATCCATTTTTAAATCAGATTATTGATCTCTTTCTTCTCAATTTCTAGGAACTCTTTACATATTAGGGAAAATAGTCCTTTATGATATGAGTTGCAAATTTATTTTACCAGTTGGTCATGTGTTTTTTGAATTTGTTATAGTTTTCTTTACTTCTTTGGGATGTGGTATTTAAACAAATGAAGACAGTAAATGAATTTGAATTTGTACCTTTTTTGTTTTTTATTTTTGTTTAGGAACCTGGCTGCTGTATCTGCCATGTACCTGGAGCATCAGCTTGGCAGCTGAACCGGGTTGTTTTCCGGACTGGTACATGTTATCCCTCTTTGGTACTGGAGCTGTTCTGATGCGTGGAGCAGGCTGTACTATTAATGACATGTGGGACCGGGACTTTGATAAAAAGGTAGTTTCTTCCTGGAAAGGGACAGAGAGCCTTCTCTCAATTCTACAGAGTAACAAGATGGCTTCACTTTTGAATAACATGTAAACCAAAAGATTATTTAGTATCCTCACTGAAATCCAACATAAGAAGTGTTGTTATCAATTGAATAACTGGTGTTACAAAATACAATATAAATCTTATCTCAGCATAAGAGTGGCCATGGGTCCTCATAATTCATTTTTACTAAATGAATTAACAATTTTTTTACTGAATGAATTAAGAATTTGAAGGGCCAAGGGTAAAGATATTAGGAGTGAAGGTGAAAAATCCATCCTGAACCTATGAGTGTCCAAAAAAACTGCCATCCCTTCCTTTGAAATGTGTTTTGGAGCCATAACTATTCTTAGTAAATCAAACCTTGATTTAAATTAACCAAGGTGGCTTTAGTAGCAGTTACTATAATTGTCTCTTTATTATGTTAAGGATAATTGTTAAAGAACATAATTATATCTTTATGTTTTCCTTAGGAAAGTAATATATACTTATTCACACAGTTCAGAAATGCAGAAGATAGTAAATGAATCCCCCTTATGCCCTTCCTCAAACCCCCAGAGAAAATTTCATTTAGCAGTTTGATGTATTATATTACTCTGAATTATTTTCTGTGCATATGCTAATGCATATGTATAATTACTTCTTTTTCCTTAACAGAGAGTTATTTTTTCAAGGGAGGGGGCCATCTTTTTTACCTTTATCCTAGCACAAGTGCTATAACAAGTACAAGATCATTAAATGCTTGAGTAAATAATCAAGTGAACTTTTAATTTAAAAGAAACCCATAGTGAACTCTTATCAAATGAAATTTACCCCTAGTTTTCCTTTCATATAAGACTGAATTTTCTTTAAGCAAGGTATATCTATAATAATTTTTAGTTTACAGAACAGTATCACATTAATATAATTTTTAATTAAAAAATTATTCATTGAGTACTTAATACTTGTGAAACACAGTGACAGGTTCTAGGATCAAATACAACAGTCCTAACCTCACAGTTTAGTAACTATAATACAGTGGGAGTGTCATGAGAATGGTGGTCTTTACTGAAGACCACCTACCCCATTTAAGGGAGGGAGTCAGAGAAAACTTTCCTAGGGAAGATCTTTGAACTGTAGCAGAACAATATGGCAATAAAAGGAAAAAAAAGGTTGGGGGAAGATAGGGTGGAGGGTGAAGGTCATTCTAGACAGAGGAGACAGCAGGTTCAGAGACATGCTGTGAGATAAAGTTTATTGTCCCTGGTAACTGCAACCATATGTGGTTTGTATATGGCTGGAGAATAAGATGTAGCAGGGGAGTAGCAGGAACTGCATAGTAAAGGGATCTCTATGCCACACTAACACAACTGGGATGCTTGATCAAGTGGATCCATGCCAGGAGATGAATATTTTCTTGACTTGGGAATTTACCCATCCTGGTCAGTTTTTCATTCTGCATAACCATATGAATGAAACTTCTGGTATATATGTCTTCAAAATAGTTCTCGAGATGTTTAGAGCAGCTAATCATTTTTTAAAAGCATATTTGCTAACTCAGAATAAGGCTTATAGGAAATGATAAGTAGTACTATAAATTAATAACAATTCATGAGTCGTGGGTCTAAGGGAGTATCTAAGATTAAATGTTTGAAAAGCATTTTGTTCTCAGTAACATACAAAAACAAATTAAGACCTATGACTTTGATTGATAGGAAATTTGAAGATGAAATGCAAAATTTATGATTTCTAAGTTGTTTCATCTTATGATTGTATAACAATGTAGATTACAAGGGATGACGGTGTGATTGTGAAAAGCTTGTGGATCATACTCCCTTTATCCAGTATATGGATGGATAGTGGATAAATGGGGACAAAAACCTAAATGAAAAATAGGGTGGGATGGGGGGGATGATTTGGGTGTTCTTTTTTATTTTTATTTTTTATTCTTATTCTGATTCTTTTTGGTATAAGGAAAATTTTCAAAGGTAGATTGGGGTGATGAGTGCACAACTATATGAAGGTACTGTGGACAGCTGATTATACACCATGGATGATTGTATGGTATGTGAATATATCTCAATAAAACTGAATTTAAAAAAAAGATATGATGGTAGACCTACTGTACCCTAAAACTTTCAGTCCCTCTCTTTCACTAATATTAAAACTGATTACCTAGATTTTGACTTCTACTTCTGGGAAGATTGAAGAGATGTACTTTTCCCTATTCTTCACACTAAGTACAAATAAAAACCCTGAGCATTATATATAAAATGAACAATAGAAAACTGAAAGATGAAGAGAAGGCAGCAGGCTGACAAGGTTCTTAGGACCCAACTGTTGAGTTTCCTGGATTTTCTTTTTTGTCTCATATATCCCAGATCTGAAGCAGAAGAAGTTGGCAACTTAGAAATTCCAATGGGTGCAGAAAAACAATAGCAAAAGCCTACTTTTCCTAGCCAAAGGACCAGAAAAGGAGCATCCTAACAAGACAGAAGACTTTTAGACAGCAGCCACCCTACTCTAGCCAAGTACCATAAGAGAAAAAGAAAACATGTCAGCAGAGGTCAAATGGAGAACCTAGACAGTCCCCCCTTACCAGGCAATGACAAGGTACTCCAACCTCCCTGTCAGGGTGGTATTAAAGAAGGCTGCATAAAGAAGAGGCTAGGCCTCCCTACAATTGTGCCTAAGAGCCTCCTCCCAAATGCCTCTTTGTTGCTCAGATGTGGCCCTCTCTCTCTAGCTAAGTCAACTTGGCAGGTGAAATCACTGCCCTCCCCCCTACTTGGGATCTGACACCTTGGCAACATGAAATATGACTCCCGGAGAGGAATCTCAACCCAGCATCATGGGATGGAGAACATCTTGACCAAAAAGGGGACATGAAAGGAAATAAGCTTCAGTGGCAGAGAGATTCCAAAAGGAGCCAAGAGGTCACTCTGGTGGGCACTCTTATGCACAATATAGACAACCCTTTTTAGGTTCTTATGAATTGGAATAGCTAGCAGTAAATACCTGAAACTCTCAAACTACAACCCAGAACCCTTGAAACTTGAAGACGATTGTCTAAAAATGTAGCTTATGAGGGGTGACAATGTGATTGGGAAAGCCATATGGACCACACTCCCCTTTGTCTACTTTATGGATGTATGAGTAGAAAAATGGAGTAAGAAAAAAAAAAAGGTACCCAGTGTTCTTTTGTACTTTAATTATTCTTTTTCACTTTAATTTTTATTCTTATTATTTTTTTGTGGTAATGAAAATATCAAAAATTAATTTTGGTGATGAATGCACACCTTTATAACGGTACTGTAAACAGTTGAGTGTTTGCTTTGTTTTACATGACTGCATTGTATGTGCATAGGGAACTGAGACTTTCATCCTCACCACGTAGTAACAAGCTCCCACCATCTCCACAGTGTAGTGGAGACCACATGGGGAACCTAGTCTTCTACCCCTACCCAACAGTAATGAGGCATCCCTACACACTGTAGTGGTATTGGAGGCAGCCTACTAGAGAGTCAGGACTTCCACCAGGACCCAGCAGTAACAAGGTTCACTTCCCGACATTGTATCAGTGGAGACCACATAGAGAGTTGTAATGTGGCACTCCTACCCCTCCCACGAGGGAGGTATCAGCAGAGGACTAGTGGGGAGGCAGAACCCAGCAGGAATGAGGAACCCTGTTCTAGTTTGCTAATGCTGCAGAATGCAAAACACCAGAGATGGATTGGCTTTTATAAAAAGGGGTTTTATTTGGCTATACAGTTACAGTCTTAAGGCCATAAAGTGTCCAAGGTAACACATCAGTAATCGGGTACCTTCACTGGAGGATGGCAAATAGCGTCCAGAAAACCTCTGTTAGCTGAAAGGCACGTGGCTGGCGTCTGCTCCAAAGTTCTGGTTTCAAAATGGCTTTCTCCCTGGACATTCCTCTCTAGCAAGCTTGCTCCTCTTCAAAACGTCACTCACAGCTGCACTCCGTTCTAGTCTCTTTGAGTCAGCATGTTTTATATGGCTCCACTGATCAAGGCCCACCCCGAATGGGCGGGGCCACACCTCCATGGGAATATCCCGTCAGTTATCATCCACAGTTGGGTGGGGCTCATCTCCATGCAAACAACCTAATTCAAATGTTCCAACTTAATCCCCACTATTATGTCTCACAAGACCACAAAGATAATGGCATTTGGGGGACACAATACATTCAAACTGGCACAAACCCCTACCTCAGCGAAGAAATAGAAGTTATAAAAAAAATACCAAATGAAAATTTTAGAATTGGAAAATATAATAACCACAAGAAAAGATTCGGTGGATGGGCTCAACAGCAGAATGGAGAGGACAGTGGAATCAATGAACTGGGAGAACAACAGAAATTACCCAATCTGAAAAACAGAAAATACATACAGTAAGAAACATCAATAACAGAAAGATGATAGGAAAATCTCCAAAATACTTGAAAACTAAACAAAACACTTCTAAATAAACCAGGGGTCAAAGAAACAGTCTTTTGAAAAATTTTTAGAAATATTTTAAACTAAATGAAGAAGAAAACACAACATGTCAAAATGTGTAGGATACAACCAAAGCAGTGCTGAGGGACAATTTTATAGTACTAAATACATGCATTAGAAAAGAGGAAAAGCCTCAAATTAATCTAAACTCCCACCTCAACAACCCAGAAAAAGAACGCAAAATAAACCTAATGCAAGCAAAAAGCAGGAAATAAAGATAAGAGCAGAGATCAATGAAATTGAAAACAGTAGAGAAAATCAGTGAAACAAAGAGCTGGTTCTTTGAAAAGACCAGTTGCAAAGACAGCAAAATTGACAAAAGAATGAGAAAAGATACAAATTACCAATAACAGGAATGCAATAGGGCATATTACTACAAACTCTGCAGATATCAAGAGGACCAAGAGGATAATAAGGGAATACTACAAACAACCCTACACACAAAAATTTGACTACTTGGATGAACCAGTTCGTAGAAAAACACAGCTGTCACAACTCACCCAATGTGCCAGTTTGAATGTATTGTGTCCCCGAAACGCCATTATCTTTGATGTAGTCTTGTGGGGCAGACGTTTTGGTGCTGATTAGATTTGCTTGGAATGTGCCCCATCCAGCTGTGGGTAATGACTCTGATGAGATATTCCCATGGCGGCATGGCCCCACCCATTCAGGGTGGGCCTTGGTCAGTGGAGCCATATAAATGAGCTGACTCAAAGAGAAGGAACTCAGTGCAGCTGTGAGTGACATTTTGAAGAGGAGCAAGCTTGCTAGAGAGGAACGTCCTGGGAGAAAGCCATTTTGAAACGAGAACTTTGGAGCAGACACCAGCCACATGCCTTCCCAGCTAACAGAGGTTTTCTGGACCCCATTGACCATCCTCCAGTGAAGGTACCCAATTACTGATGTGTTACCTTGGATACTTTATGGCCTTAAGACTGTAACTGTGTAGCCAAATAAACCCCCTTTCTATAAAAGCCAATCCATCTCTGGTGTTTTGCATTCCACAGCATTAGCAAACTAGAACACCCAATATAAAATAGGTAATTAGAATAGCCTGATAACTATTAAGGGAATAGCCAAAAATCTCCCCCCCCCCCAAAAAAAAATTGTAAGACCCAGATAGTTTCTCTGGAGAATTCTACCCAATGTTTATAGAAAAATTAACCTCAGTTCTACACAATCTCTCCCAGAAAATAGAAGAGGAAGATACACTTCCCAATTCATTTTATGAAGCTAATATTGCACTGTTAGCAAAACCAAAGACAGTACAAAAAATAAAATAATAGATGAATATCCCTCATGAATATAGTTGCAAAAATCCTTAACAAAATATTAGCAAATGGTTTTCAGAAACATATTAAAAATATTTATATATACCATGACCAAGTGGGATTTATTCCAGGGATGGAAGCGTGGCTTAATATTTGATAACAATCAATATAATCTACCATATTAACTGACTACAGATGAAAAATCACATGGTCATATAAATCAATATAGAAAAGGCATTTTACACAATTCACCACCCATTCATGATAAAAACTCAGAAAAAATAGGAATAGATGGAAACTTCCTCAAATTGGTAAAGAGCATATACAAAAAACCTACAGCTAACATTATACTTAATGGTGACAGACTGAGTGCTTTACCTCTAAGATCGGGAACAAGGCACGGATGTCTGCTCTTACCACTCTTATTCAACATTTGGCTTGAGAAAAGAAAAGGAAATAAAATGCATTCAGATTGAAAAGTAAAAAATGAGTCTCTACCTATTTGTAGATGACTTGTGTGTCTACATAGAAAATCCCAAGAAATCTATAAAAACTTTCCTAGAATTAATAAGTGAGTTGAGTAAGGGTGCAAAATATAAAGTAAACATACAAAAATCAATTGTATTTCTATATACTAGAAATGAACACAGGACACCAAAATTAAAAATACAGTACCATTTACAATTGCTCAAAGAAGATGAAATACTTAGATATGAATCTACCAAACCTGTACAGGACTTGTATGCTGGAAACTACAAAACACTGATGAAGGAAATCAAAGGTCTAAATAAATGGAGAGATGTACATGTTCATGGATTGGAAGATTCAACATA
Source organism: Choloepus didactylus (assembly GCF_015220235.1). Classification (NCBI taxonomy): domain Eukaryota; kingdom Metazoa; phylum Chordata; class Mammalia; order Pilosa; family Megalonychidae; genus Choloepus; species Choloepus didactylus. The sequence goes on along the minus strand of NC_051309.1, from coordinate 89,358,819 downwards.
GTAAAGATGTCAATTGTACCCAAGTCTTGTACAGATTTTTGGCAATTCTTGTCAAAATCCCAGTGAGATCTGTAGATGCAGACAATATTGTCCTAAAATTTATATGGAAAGACAAAGGAACTAGAATAGCTAAAACAATTTTGAAAAAGAAAAAAGTGGGAGGTATCAGAATACCCAATTTCAAGATTTAGTATATAGGTACAATACCCAAGACTGTGATATTGGTGGAAGGATAGACACAGAGATCAATGGAACAGAGTAAAACACCCAGAAAGAGTCATACAAATATGTCCAACTGACTCCTTCCCTTCAATCCTCCTCCCTTCCTCTCTCCCCCTCCCTCCCTCCCCTCCTTCCTTCCTTCTCTCCTTCCTTTCTTTCCTTCCTACCTTCCTTCCTTCTTTTCGACATTATAGGTTTTGCCCAACTGATTTTTGACAAAGGTGCAAATACAATCCAGTGGAGAAAAGAGCCTCTTCAATCAATGGTGCTAGAGCAAGTGGACATCCGTAGGCAACAAAACAAAACAAAGCAAGACAAAACCCCTCAACTAAAGCCACATCTCATACAAAAATTAGCTCAAAATGGATCATGGACTTAAATGTAAAACATAAAACTTAAAAAAAAAAATAGGCAAAAACGTTCAGGATTTAGAGCTAGGGAAAGAGTTCTTTGACTTGACCTCAAAAACATGATCCATAAATGGATAAGCAGGACTTCATCAAAATTAAAAATTTTTGATATGTGAAAGACCTTATTAAAAGGATTAAAAGACAAGAAGCAGACTGGGAGAAAATACTTACACACAACATATCCAACAAAAGGCTAGTATCTAGAATATATAAAAAACTCAAAATTCAGCAGAACAAACAAGTTAATTAGAAAATGAGCAAAAGACCTGAAGAGACATTTCACTGAAGAGGATCTACAAATTGCAAATAAGCACATGAAAAGATGTTCAACATCCTCTGCCTTTAGAGAAATTTAAATTGAAACCACAATGAGATATATACACACCTGTCAGAAGGGTTAAAATAAAAAATAGTGACACCACCAAATGCTGGGAAGATGCACAGAAACTGGACCACTCATAAATTGCTGTTGGGAATGTAAATTGTACAGCCACTCTGGAAAACATTTTGGCAGTTTTTTTAAAAAAACATGCAACTACTACACAACACAGCAGTTGCATTCTTGGGCGTTTATCACAGAGAAATGAAAACTTATGTTTACACAGAAACCTGTACTTGAATATTTGTAGCAGCTTTATTCATAATAGACCCAAACTGGAAATGAACCAGATGTCCTTCAACAAGTGAATGGTTAAACAAAATATGGTATATCGGTAACCATGGAAAACTACTCAGCAATGAAAAGGAATGAACTATTGATACACTCAGCATCCTGGGTGGATCTTCAGAGAATTATGCTGAGAGAAAAAAAAACAATACAAAAAGGTTAACACGGTATGACTCCATTTATATAAGATTCTTGAAATGAAAAAATAAGAGAAATGGAGAACAGCTTAGCTGCCAGGAGTTAAGGAAGGGTCGGAAGTTTGAGGTAAGTGGATGTGGCTATAAAATGGCAACGTGGGATCCTTGTGGTGAAAATTTTCTATATCTTAATTGTGCCAGTGTCTGCACTTTTGCTGTATATTACCATTGGGTGAAGCTGGGTGTTCCAGTTTGCTAAAGCTGCCATTTACCAGAAATACCAAAAATGGATTGGCTTCTATAAAGGGGATTTATTAGGTTACAAATAACCTAACTTCTATGGTTGTAAAAGGGTCCAAACTAAGGCATTAACATGAGGATATCTTCACTGAAGAAAGGCCAGTGGCATCCAGAACACTTCTGTCAGCTGGGAAGGCACGTGGCTGGCATCTGTTGGTCCTTTGCTCCCGGGTTCTGGTTTCAAAATGGCTTTCTCCAAAATGTCTCTGGGCTTCTGTCTCTCTTAGCTTCTCTCTCTCTCAGCCCCCATGCATCCTTGCTGCTTTTCCCAGGGCATTTCTCTTTAAGCTTCTGGGGTTCCTCTCTTAGCTTCTCCAGAGCAAACTCTGGGCTGCATCTTTTAGCTTAGTATCTCCAAACGTCTTTCTGTCTGCATCTCTAAGTGTCTAGGTCCATATCAGCTCTTGGCTTTCTTAAGTACTCCAGTAAACTAATCAACACCCACCCAGAATGGGCAGGTTCGCACCTCCATGGAAATAATCTAATCAAAAGTCCCACCCTCAGTTGGGAAATAACATAATCAAAAGGTTGATCTAGTCCCACCCCACAGTACGTCTTCTCCTACAAGATTGGATTAAAAGAGCATGACCTTTCCTGGGGTCCATAACAGTTTCAAACCGGCACACTGGGTAAAGAGTACGTAGGATCTCTGTATTATTTCTTATAATTGCATATGTATTTACAATTATCTCAAAAGAAAAAGTTTAATTAAAAAAAAACTAATTACACATCTTAAATAAACCAGTATTATGTCTATAAAATATAGTATAATATATTCAAGCCAACCAATATTTTCCCTTTTTTAATTAACAGTTTGACCTTTTTAGTGCCCCTTTAAGTGATTTTCTCCATAGATAAAAGAGAACTGATTAGATACTTTACATCCCCCTCATGCATTTTTCTATGATTAGAGGAGTTCAAATTCCATACTGACGTAGAACAAAGCAATAAATGGGTGTTTTATACCTACTGAGGGGGCTTTGCTGACATGAACTTTAAAATATTATATGAATCTCTTTTAAAAGATGAATTAAAAACCTTGGCCAAATTACAGTGCTTACCTCACAGTTTCTTTTATATCATTAAGGACATATTTATGGCTCAGGGTTTTATAAATTACCTGGGAATTGCTAATGCATTAGTAAATTAGCAATAACTTATTAATAGTAATGAATTAGTAAATTGCTAACATTAAATAAGTGAATTGCTGTTAGTGTATGTTGGTTGAGTGTGTTTTGTTGATGTTCTGTGTAATCCACTAGCCGTATGATGAACTGATAAACATTAGGTCCACAAACACTGAAATAATCTCAGCACTCAGCTACTAATGATTTGGTTTTGTGAGCTGTGAGAATGCTGGTTTCATAGAATGTGTTTTATCATGTTACATTGTTTTTAGTCTTTTGACAGAGTGCTTGTGTGTTTTCAGCTTTCAAATTTAGCTAGGTACATTTACCACAGGGACGGTATAATTTTGTGGTCAGTAATGTGGTCTGTAAACTGAACCAGCTATGCAACCACTTAGCACTTTGTGACCTTGGAAAGTTACTGAGACTCTCTGTGCCTCAATTTCATACAAGTTGGAAATGGCAAGATCTTGTGAATGACTGAAAGACAAGATTGTTATAAGGGTTCGGTGATGTGATAAATGTATAGCACTTAGAATGGTGGCACACTGTAACCACTCAACAGATACCAGCATGCCTGAAACAAATATAAGACACAAATATTATTTCTAATTTCCAACTAAATTAGGAATAAAAGATCCAGTTCTGGCATTCCACCACGATGAGTCATTACTCACAGTTTTTGACAAGTTATTTTATTGCACAGTGATGCATGACATAATTAGGGTCAGCAAACTTTCTGTGAAGAAGCAAATGGCAAATATTTTAGGGTTTACAGGCCATACAGTCTCTGTAAAACCTACTCAACCCTTCATTGGCACCTGAAAGCAGCCAAAGACAATATGTAAACAAATGGGCATGGCTGTATGCCAATAAAGCTTTATTTATGGACACTGAAATTTGAATTTCATATAATTTTCATGTGTCACAATACATTATTCTTCTTTTGGTTTGCTTTTAACCATTTTAAAATTTAAAAACCACTCTTAGCTCATGGGCCATACAAAAAAGAGGTGGCAGGCTAGATTTGGCCCATAGGCCATTGCTTGCTGATTCCTGATATAAATCATACAAAAATATGTTAATAATAGATAACATTTATTGCATACTTATATGCCTCTAGCACTGCATTTACGCTATGAAGTAGACACTACTATTTTCTCTCCCTCTCTCCCTCCCTTCCTTCCTCCCTCCCTGTATTAATTAGGGTTCTCTAGGGAAACAGAATGAATGAGACATATCTATGAATATAAGATTTATAAAAGTGACTTATGCAACTGTGTGTATGCACGAGTCCACATTCCGTAGGGCAGTCAGCAAACTGTCAACTCCAAGGAAGGTGTCCGATGAACTCCTCAGGAAACGAACTGGCAACTTTGAAGAACTCCTCAGGAAATGAACTGGAATCTTCGACGAACATGTTCGATGAACTCCTCTGGAAACGTACTGGCAACTTCGTTGAACTCCTCAGGAAAAGCTTTGCTGGTCAGATGAAGAAGAAGTAAAGGTCCTCTGTCTATCTCTCTTAAAAGTCTTCAACTGATTGATTGGATTATATCCAGCCAATTGCATTCTCTCATTGTGGAAGACACACCCTTCGTTGAGTCATCAGTCATAGCTGCAGTCAATTGACTGATGATTTAATAAACCAGTCTGTTGGTTTATTAACCAGCCACAAACATCCTGGCAGCAATGGTTAGGCCAGTGCTTGCTTGACCAGACAGCTGGGTACCATCACCTGGCCAAGTTAACACATGAACCTAACCATCACACTCCCTCTCTCTCCCTCCCCCAACCCGTGTGTGTGTGTGTGTGTGTGTGTGTGTGTGTGTGTGTTTTCTGTAACAGGTACATAACCTAAGGCTGAGAGATAAGTAATTTGTCCCTAATCACACAGCTACTAAGCAATAGAGTTGGATTCAAATTCTGGGCTCTCTGATCCAAGATTCTGAGTTCTTAACTTCTGGCAATATTAGGAATTTGGTTATGGTGTTATCTGTGGTTGGGTATAAAATAGTCACATCTCAAGATCACTCGGAAGGAAAAGAACAGCTAAAGTATATTGTTTGTCTACCTAACAGCTCTGTCTATTGTCGCTCTTCCCATGAGTTTGCCCTTTGGGTGAGGTTTGCTGTTTGGGGAGTGACTTGAATCAATGTAAGATTATAGACTCATTCCTAAGTAGCCTAGCAAAAGCAATCCCTCTTATAGACCCAGATTATGTCTCTTCTTTCTTCACATCTGACTTCTGATTGCATTACTTCCTGTGATCAAAACATTCATGTGATATCAGCTTTATTCAGTATCTACTACAATTTCCTCATTCCATGTTTCCTGCAAATTCTCTTATTATTACCCCTCTTTTCTCTATGGAAATTGAACATACACTTGCTCAGCTAGATGAAGAAGTTGCTTTGTTTGGTTTGGATAGAGATGGGAGAGAAAGGGGAATGGTGGGAATTTTAATTCTTTTCAAAACAATTTTATATCTGAAGTTTTGATTTGGGGCCATACTTCAAATGTTGATTTTACCCTTTACTCATATTTGTATCCTTAGTGCCTACCAAGGGGCAGTCTCTCGATTAAATGTCTAAATAAATGAGTGAGTCATTTCATAAGGCTAAAGTATCTATTTTTCATATGTTAAGGTTACAAGGACAGCAAATCGCCCAATAGCTGCTGGAGACATTTCAACTTTTCGATCCTTTGTTTTTCTTGGAGGACAGCTGACCTTGGCACTGGGTGTTCTTCTGTGTTTGAATTACTACAGGTATATTAAATATAGTTTTCATAATCATATATACAATTTATCCTCTGATATAGAGGAAATAGGAATAAAATAAAATTGAAATATCTTTATCAAGAGATGTTTATTGGATACATATTGAGCATCTATAAGTTTGCAAGTGTTAATAAGTCACAACACATTGTGAAATTTGCTTCAAGAATGTTTTCAACTAAAGGAATTAAGAGATCAAGATTTATTTTATTCAGCATCACCTTCAGTATATTCACTGCATGTTCCCTAAGGGAAACAAAGCAGTTTCATATATTTGGCTAAGTGTATGCATGTGTTTATGTGTGTGTGTGTGTGTGTGTCTGTGTCTGTGTCTGTGTACACCCACATGTCTATGTGTAATGTTATTTATGCTGACAGTATCTCTGAAGTACATAAAAACAGAAGTGATTATACTCACTCTTCCAGGGTCATGCTCTTTACCAATCAATGACAGAAGGAAAAAGGGGAGGACTAATTCCTGTACCTCTTAGAGATACAAAGAAAATACTTATTTGATACTTTGTGTACCCGAGACAAAATTAAACTTTTATGAATCAAATGGCTGCTTATCAAGAGCTTCAATGAGAAGGAAAAAGACAAAAACAAGTGGGGGGGGGTGGTTAGCAAATTAGTGTTACTTTATAGAGACGAGACTTAATTACATGTCTTGCCCTGACAGCAAGGGTGATGTGAAAACACTTTGGAAGGTGATTCCTGGAGGAGTGATGTTAGGGAGGCCTGAGGTGCAGAGCATCTTGTGTTATCATCTTTCCATAGATGCTTTGTGACCTCATCCTTTTCTAGAGAAATAATACCCCTACTGTCATGCATCTAGGGAAGGGTATTTGATTCTGTTCTCTATTAAGATGTCTCAGTTTACTAAATGCCTTAATATTTGAAAACATAGTTTAGAGAGAGAATAGAATTTAACGTTATTAGGGGATGGACTTTGCAGCCAGACTGCCTTGAATCCTGGCCCTGCTATTGACAAGCTATATGACAGCTAGCAAGTTGCTTAATTTCTTTGTTCTTTAGTTTCCTAATCTATAAAACAAGGAGAATAAAACTACCTTTTAGAATCATCGTAAAGATTAAAATGAGTTCACATATGTAAAGCACGTAGCATAGTGCCTAATATATGAAAGCACTATATGTTAGCTATGATTATTTTCTTTGGTTATTCTGTAACTCTTCAGATTTTTCCCAGGTGTCCTTTATAATAGGAAAAGTCAAAGGCTAGGAAGATAATTTTATATAACAAAAATATAATTGAAGTAAATAAAGATTTTCCAATTAGTGTTGCTATTGTTATGGTCTTAAAGTATCTGGCGATTTCTAAGAGATAGTAACATTAATCTTTTTATGTTTTTCCCTGATTTCAGCATAGCTCTGGGAGCAGCATCCCTACTTCTTGTCATCACCTACCCGCTAATGAAAAGAATAACATACTGGCCTCAGTTAGCCTTGGGTGAGCTTGAAATAACTATAAATATTTGCTACTCTCGAACTATACTTTTTCTTGATAATGTGACAGGGATAAAATGTCAAGTCAGTCAAGACATTTTTCAAACCAAGAGATGACTTTCATATTTTAAAGGAGGGCAGTTAGCCATTTTTATTGCATAAGAATCTGCATATTTATTAAGATTATCAACATCATCATCATCAATTTCTGAAATGCTCTTTTTAAAAATTGAGGTGTGCCATGAAAAAAATTTTTAAAAAACCAACCATCACCCTACCTCTCTCTTCAGGTAGCTGATCTGAATGCTTTGAGGAACTGGCAGGAAAACAAGGGATGAAAGTGTGTTGATAGCCCAGGTAGTTCCTTTTCCACACAGCTCTCCCTAAAACTCCTAGGAAAATAATTAGCCAGTCTCCTCCTCTGGACTCCCATAATACTCCAAAGTAGCACTTACTCATTTAACATTAATCCAACAAGAATAAGTTTTGAACCTCCTTTGTCTCCACATCAAGAAACTGTACACACCTCAAAGATAAGACATTCTTTACATATTACCCAATAGATAGCATAGCACCTGGCACATCCCAGGGATTCAATAAATATTTGTTGGTAGAAAGAGAGGAAGATAGGTAGGCAGATATGTCAAAATCAATTGCAAAAATATCTGCTCCCAACTTTTCTATTCTGTTCTGTTCTTCGTTCTTTGAGCTGTTTTTCTAACAAATAAAAAATGAACCAAGGAATTGATACATGCCTGGTTTGTGGAAAAGTTGGGGTAGAATATTTATTTTCTTTGTAAGATCTTTTGATTCAACATTTCTTTTCATTATTAAAAAGGCAGGAAATTATTTTCTCAGCTGCCCTTCTGGTGAGAGAAGCATAAGCATTTCCTATCTATTAGATAACATATCTACTTCATACTTTTATTGAACCTCTATTTTCTGCTGGGAACAGCACCACATGTTAGAAAAATAAAAATTACTAAGACACATTCCCCATCTTTCAGGAGCTAGAGAAGGAGACAATAGATAAACAGGCAATTGCTGAACAATGTGGCAGGCTTAAGTGCTCTGGGACCACAAAGGAGAGGCCCTGAATCAGTTGAGGAGGGGGCATTCTGAGTGTAAATAGGCAATATAGGAGGAGAAAAGGGGCTTGAGACACATTGAGTTGCAGGGACCTGAGGGATGTGCAGATACAGTTGTCCAGCAGGCAGTTCAGTGTCTAGTCCCAACCTGAGGGGAGAGATCAGGCTTGCAAATAGAGATTTAGGAGTTGCCAAATGTAGGTGTAGTAATCAGTCCTCAGAGAAGATTATAGAATAAATAAGGATTGTAGAGTAAATAAGTGTTTATTATCTAGCTTATTTTTATGACCTGTAGGGGGAGGTAGAGTGGTAATGGACAGACCATAGCTTTTTAAGTCATATAGGTCTAAATTCAACCCCAGCATCAACTGTGTATTGGCTGTGCCAGGCACCCCATTAGGATAAGTGTTCTCCTTAAACTTTAGCTATGTTATTTTAATTAATTAACCTCCTTGGGCCTGTTTTCTTAACTGTAAAATGGAGCTAATAATTACTATGGAAGTTGAGAGGATTTTAATGAAGGAATATTAGAAAACAGCATATGCAGAGCCTGATACAAAGCAAGCACTTAGTATGTGCTGGTGTTCCTCTCCTTTCCTTTGGAATTCTAAAGTATATTTAGCCTTACCTGTTTATGTTTTACTAACTGTAGGGTTGACTTTCAATTGGGGAGCATTACTTGGATGGTCTGCTATCAAGGGCTCCTGCGATCCGTCTGTTTGCCTGCCTCTTTATTTTTCTGGAATTATGTGGACACTAATATATGATACTATCTATGCACATCAGGTAAGGAAATTATATCTTTTTCTTAACTTTGGTTTAGAATTTTGTTTGCATTTTTTAAAGAACTTCAAAATAAGAACCAAATTAAGGAAAAATAATTTTTTTCTTAAGAGAAAATCATTCATAATTCCCTGGCTCAAACAAAAAAAGAAATTTTTTATTAGAGAAGCTGTAGATTTACAGAAAAATCATGCATCAAATACAGAGTTCCCATATACCACCCTATTTTTAACACTTTGCATTACTCTGGTATTTGTTATAATTCATGAAAGATCATTTTTATAATTGTACTATTAACTATAGTCCATCATTTACAATAGGATTCCCTGTGTTATACAGTCCTATTTTAACAAAATATTTTTGTTTCATGTTTTTGTGTATTATAGAGCTCAATTTATTTAATTTTATTTAAAAACAATTAAGTAGTATTTACTATTTACCCTTTTTAAAATACTTTACAAAAACTAATTTAGAGATCTGAGATGGTGGTATAGAGAGGAATGGAAGCTAAGTAGTCCCCCTGGAACAACTAAAAAAACCAGAAACAACCAGTAAATAATCTGGAATAACTGCGGGGGGACAAACATGACTGTCCACACGTCATACACCAACCTTAATTGGGAGGAATGCCCGAGATCACAGCATAAAATCTGTAAGTAAAACCTGCGGATCCAAATCGGGAGACCCCTCCCCCCACAGCCTAAGCTACGAAGTCTGGTGGTGCCAGAGAGAAGCTCTCTCCCAGCAAGCAAATATAGCTCAGCTGAGCTCCAACTGGGGTTTTAATTAGTGAGTGTGAACTGCTCATTATGAGGTAACAAATCCCCAACAAGCAGACAGAGGTTTTGGGTGACAACTGACCTTGGAGAGCTGGAGGGTCACCTCACACTAGCTCTGAAGGGGACTCTCTGTTCCTTTTTCAGCTCAGTGGAGAAAGCTTCAGCCATTTTCAGTTCCCAGTTCTGTGACTCAGACAAGGGTATATAGCACAGGCAGAGAGAGACCATTGAAATGCTAATGACCTCCATGTAGGGCGTCTATCTTCTCTAAGAGGAAAGGGGTGGGGCCCAACTCTACTACCTGCCTTTCATTCAGAACTTGGGGAAAAAGAGCCACACCTCCTTACACCAGTCAAGAATTATAGGCTAACAGGCACCACCTGCTGGGCAGAAAAGCACAGTGACCGGAGGCATCACAGGGTATACCAATTTTCTAAGACACACCCTCAGGGAAACTGGATACTGAATATTTCTTCCTTCTGGTCTGGGGAGGCCTGACTGGGGTAACCAAGGAAACCATGCCTAGACAACAGAAAACTACAACCTATACCAAGAAAAATGAGGTTATGGCCCAGTCAGGGGAACAAACTTGTACTTCAACTGTGATGCAGGAATTGAAACAACTAATAATAAGTCAATTCAAAAAGTTTAGGGAAGATATGGTGAAAGAGCTGAACTGTATAATGAAAACACAGGACGTACATAAGGTAGAAATTGAAAGTTCAAAAACCCAACTGGCGGAATCTATGGAAATGAAAGGCACAACAAAAGAGATGAAAGACACAATGGAAACATACAGCAGCAGATCTCAAGAGGCAGAAGAAAACACTCAGGAACTGGAGAACAAGGCACCTGAAAGCCTACACACAAAAGAACAGATAGAGAAAAGAATGGAAAAATATGAGCAACGTCTCCAGGAACTTAAAGACAAAACAAAAAGCAAGAATTTACGTGTCATTGGTGTCCCAGAAGGAGAAGAGAAGGGAAAAGGGGCTGAAGCAATAATAGAGGAAATAATCAATGAAAATTTCCCATCTCTTACGAAAGACATAAAATTACAGATCCAAGAAGCGCAGCATACCCCAAAAATAGATCTGAATAGGACTACGCCAAGACACTTAATAATCAGATTATCAAACATCAAAGATAAAGAGAGAATCCTGAAAGCAGCAAGAGAGAAGCAATCTATCACATACAAAGGAAGCTTGATAAGGCTATGTGTGGATTTCTCAATAGAAACCATGGAGGCAAGAAGGAAGTGGGGTGATATATTTAAGATACTGAAAGAGAAAAACCGCCAACCAAAAATCCTATATCCTGCAAAACTGTCCTTCAGATATAAGGGAAAGCTTAAAATATTCTCTGACAAACAGACAATGACAGAGTTTGTGAACAAGATACCTGCTCTACAGGAAACACTAAAGGAAGCACTGCAAACAGAAGGGAAAGATAGAAGTGAGAGGTTTGGAAAACAATTTTGGGAGATAGTAGCACAGCAATGTAAGTACACTGAACAAAGATGACTGTGAATATGGTTGAAAGAAGAAGGCTGAGATCATGTGGGACACCAGAACAAAAGACAAACAATAGAGACTTGGGACTGTGTAACTCAGGGAAACCTAGGGTGCTCAATGATTGTAATAAAAGGTACAAATATGTTTTTACATGAGGTAGAACAAATGAATGTCAATATTGCAAGGTGTTAAAAATAGGGTGGGATTGGAGGGAAAATACAATCAATGCAAACTAGAGACTAGAATTAACAGAAGCATTGTATCATGCTTCCTTTAACGTAACAAAAGCAATATACCAAAGCTAAATGCATATGGGGGGGAATAGGGGAAGGGTATGGGATTCCTGGCATTGGTGATGTTGTCTGACTCTTTATTCTCCTTTAGGTTAATGCTGTCTTTCCTTTTGTCACTTTCCAGCTATCAAATTTTTTTGTTTGTTTGTTTTTCTCTCTTTCTCTTGCCTTTTTCTTTTGCCTCTCTGCCTTCTTTGACTCTTCCTGTCTTTGTGGAAGAAATCTTCTTATATAGAGAGTGGCGATGGTGCTCAATATATAAATACGTGATTATACGGGGAACCAATGATTGGTTACTTAGGATGGAATATATAGTGTTTGAACAAAACCATCTTAAAAGAAATGGGTTGATGAAGAAACATTGAGGGCACTATACTTAGTGAAATAAGACAAACACATAAAGGCAAATATTGCAGGGTCTCACTGATATGAACTAATTACAATATGTAAACTCATAGACATGAAATATAAGTTACCAGGATACAGAATGAGGCTAAAGAATGGGGAGCGGTTGCTTTTCATGAGCAGAATATTGAATTAGGGTGAACTTAAATATTTGGAAATGGACAGGGGTGATGGTAGCATGTAATGAGAATAACTAGCAGTGCCAAAAGGTGTGTGAAGGTGGTAGAAAGGGTAAGCTCAGAGTCACGCATGTCACCAGAAGGAAAGTTGGAGGTTAAAAGATGGGAATGTATAAAACAGTGAATCTTGTGGTGGACAATGTCTGTGATTAACTATGCAAATATTAGAAATCTCTCTCACGAACTAGAACAAATGTATGTCACTATAACTAGAGGTTAGTAATAGAGAGGCATATAGGGAAAAAATATACACCTATTGCAAACTATATACTATAGTTAGCAGTATTTTAACATTCTTTCATCAACAGTAACAAATGTACTCTACCAAAACTATAAATCAATAATGGAGAGGGGGGCGTGGTTAGGGATATGGGAGAATCTGAGTTTCTTTTTTTTTGTCTTTCTTTTCTGGAGTAGTGAAAATGTTCTAAAAATTGGAAAAAAAAATAATTGTGTTGATGGATGCACAGCATGGTGGAGCCGTGGACAATTGATTGTACACTTTGGATCTTTGGATAGTTGTATGGTATCTGAACAAGCTCAATAAAATATATATATATATATATATATATATATATATATATATATATATATATAAATAGATTGGGGTGATGAATGCACAACTATATGATGGTACTGTGAACAGTTGATTGTACACCATGGATGATTGTATGGTACATGAATATATCTCAATAAAACTGAAAAAAAAACTAATTTAATTCTCAAAGAGAGAAAGGTAGAATTATTATACACATTTTACAGATAAGGAAACAAGCGCAAAGAAGTAACTCATCCATGCCACACAGCTAGTTGGTGGCGGAGTTGAGTGTCTCCACGGAGTCCACGCTTTCAGCCAGTACACTCTTCTGCTTCTCTGTCTACGCCTTCAGTCATTGTGTTATGCTGCTTTTTAACTTAGCAGCTTAGTTTGCTAGAGCTGCTGTCGCAAAGACCACAACCTGGTTTTGGCTTAACAACAGGAATTAATTAACTCACAGTGTCAGAAGCTAGGAGTCCAAAATCAGGGTATCAACAAGGCTTGTTTTCTCCCAGAGTCTTTAGCATTCTAGTGCTGACTGCCGGCAGTCCTGGGGCTTCCTTAGCTTGTATCTCTGCTTCCTGTCTTGTGGTGATGTCCTCTCCTCTCTGGCTTTTGTGGCTTTCAGGTTCTCTTTATAAGGCCTTCTCTAATATGGATTAAGACCCACCCTCATTCAGTTGCCCACACCTTAACTAAAAATAACATCTTCAAATAACAGTTCTACAAAGGGTTCATATCCACAGGGACAGGAGTTTAAGAACGTTTTTGTTGGGGTACGTAATTCAACCTACCACAGTTAGTATTACATAAACATTTCCCATGTTTTTAGGCATTGTCACTTTAAAACTGCATAATAGTCCATTGATTTGATTTGCTGTAACTTTTATTATTTCACTACTTGTCTATTTTGGCCATTTAAGTTTTTGTGTTGGAATTTTCACAATTAAAAATAATATTGTTTAAGTCATGTCTAGCTTAATGAATGTGAGTATTAAGGTTTTTTATAATATTTCTATCTGGATTCCATACTGTTTTTTTCCATTAACATCCTCCTCCCCACACCACATTTGTATTACCATGAAAAAGTTCACCAGATCTTTAACCAATCTGATTTTCTGAAGTGAAGCTGACAGTTCAGGAGAGATGCCTATACTTTTTTTTTTAATTTTTTAAATTAAGAGTTGTTTTAGGTTTATAGAAAAAACATGAAGAAAATACCGTGTTCCCATTTGATGTCTGTACTTTTTGCAGTAAGATCTGGAACTAATGGTTAGGACAACTGTACTCCAATTAGATTATCTTCTTTGGTAAAAGCACCTCCTACTCCTTGACATTTTTGTAGTTTACATGATTAAAGACAAAGTTTACACCTGAAGGAGCTTGCAATAAGAAGGAAAAACAGGTGAAATGTAAATAGATGTGTTTAGATGGCAAGCGAGCATTTTTCTACATCTGTGATTTTAATAAGATTTAAAATAAAACATATAAGAAAGTATTGAGATTTGAGAACTCTGAGGTAGAGAAGAGCTCTTTAAAGAATTGGAGTTGATTTTTTGGGTTTTTTGTTTGTTTGTTTTTTTAAGCAATTTTATTGAGATGTACTCACACACCATATAATTCATCCAAAGTATACAATCAATGGCTCACGGTCTCATCATATATAGTTGTGCATTCATCACCTTAAGCAATTATAGAACACTTTTATTTGGAATTGAGTTTTGATCCTAATATAATACAATATATAGGTACGTGTCATTATAGGGTTATAGAATGGAAATAGAGGTGAAAGATAATTATAGTGGTAACATTTAACTTTGATTTGGTTTGCACATTCTTTACTGATCACCCTATGTTTCTGAGTTATGTCATCTTTCTCAGCTTATGGAATATCTACATGTCCGTTAAGATCATTTCTTCTGGCATTAGATAGTGGTGATGGTTTCATAGCTTGTGAACATAACTAAAAGCCACTGAATTATATACTTTAAAATGGTGAATTTTATGGTATGTGGATTATATCTCATTTTTAAAAAACTCACCTTACTTTCTGATAATAGGACAAAAGAGATGATGCTCTCATTGGTCTGAAATCGACGGCGCTGCGGTTCCATGAGAACACCAAGCGGTGGCTCAGTGGCTTCGGTCTGGCCATGCTGGGGGCGCTGAGCCTGGTGGGAGTGAACTGTGACCAGACGGCTCCCTACTACACTGCCCTGGCCGCTGTTGGAACCCACCTGGCTCACCAGGTTGGACAGGTTTCTTATGTTTCACTTCATTTTTTCCTTGATATAAATTAGAAAAATTATTTAAATGAAATGCTCTCTGTGTTTACCAAGCAAGATACTTCTTGCCATGAACAATTCGACTTGTACTGCTGTGAACCACCCCCTCCTGCTCCTAATTATCATGTAAAAAAAGCTAGCTGTATTATTTTAGAAAAATCACATAAACCTAAACCTGGATTTTCCTGAGAATATTCTCTCATTTTCCTGGAATTACTTCTAATGCATGTCTGGAAAAATTTCAGCAATTTCTGAAGGTTGTGGCTGGAGTTGAATTACTGTAAAAGAGAACTGATCAACGAAACCGTTTTTTGAAAAATCTGGGCTTCTATTGATGGTAAACAAACTAATTCATCGGTTGGGTCCCACTAACAAGAGACCAAGACCAGATAACAAATGAAATATCAAACATGGTGGAGTTCTGCCTAAACAACAGGAAACTGTCATTTCAGGGTGCTCATCTAACACCCCATCCCCCAAACCCCACAAGGCTTAGAATGATATTCCACATTATTGACTTTTGTGAAATTCAATCTACATTATTGAATTTTGTAAAATGAATTAATTAAATCTAACCTTAATTAAATAGATTACTAAAAATGTATTGTAGTTTTGTATCAGTGTTATTATTTTCATTTAGCAGCAGCCAAAAGATTTTAGTAAACCTATATTTAGATCATTTTTTAGTACAGATTATTACAAGTTAATATCAGTATAGGCAAGACTTACGCAGCATAGTATGAATGAAACTAAAATCTGAAGTTCATAAAAAAAATCATGTGCTGTATCACCTTCATTGTTTTCCTCACTGAGAAAGCTAAAAAATAGGATTCTACCATTTCCCAACGGCAGAATTTCTCAGCACCTCCTTTTGTTCATAAGTCAGCTCCACGAGTGTTTTAGCATCTTTTTTGACAGAATCATCAGTTGATTGTCTGGTTAGGATAACGTTTGTGTAGCAACATTTAAGTGCTTGGATATTAGAGAGCAGAGAAAGCAAAAATATTGTAAGAAATATTTGGTACACACTTTATATTGTAGATTGTATTCGTGATCCTCTGTCCAGTCCTTGATGCAGCATTTATGATGGACATAGCCTTCTAGTATTTGAACAATGGAAGTACACATAATAGAGTTGGGAAAATGAGGGATGCCGAAGTTTAACGAAGAATAAGACTGGGACTTGAGACATTCTTGATATATTTGTGGGGTTGCCACAGGCAAAAAGCATATATTTGTTCCAGGTCACTAGCAGTAGTTCTCAACACTCCCTCTCTATGTGAGGGGGGCAAAGATTTGAAAATGGGGGGGGGGGGGCATTTTTATTATTATAATAAAGTAGAGAGGAGGCACTACAAGCATGTAATGGGTGAGAACCAGGTATATTAAATACCTTTCAATGAACCATACAACCCTGCACAATAGAGAGTTGTCCTGCCCCAAATATGACTTGTTCTCCTGTCAGGAATCATTGGCCCAGAGAATAAATCTAGCACCAGAGGGTAGGAATTTCAGGGAAGCAGATTTTAGATCAGTCAGTGTAAGGAAGAGTTTTCCAAATAGAACTAAAGTAGCAAGGATTGTCTCTCAAAGCATTCTGGTATCCCTTCACTGGAAGTTTTCAGAACACAGCTTGAATGATCCTCAGTGAGAGATGCAATAGATTTTTCTATACTGGAAAACAGTTTGGGCTTAAGGAACTTGCCATTGCTTAACATTCTATAATGAGATACTGTTTTCTTGTTTGCATTGATATGTTCATTTGTGATGCCACCGCATGCCATACTAGGTATTAATGAAGCATTATGTTATTCTTTTACAGATTTACACTCTAGACATCCACAGACCTGAAGATTGTTGGAACAAATTTGCCTCAAACCGAACTATAGGACTAATAATATTTTTAGGGATTGTCCTTGGAAATTTGTGGAAAGAAAAGAAAACAAAAGAAACAAAGGAACATATAGATATTAGATCAGAAAATTAGCAAATGAGGTTTAGGGATTTTTAAAACAAATTTTTACAAAACACTCTCAGGTATTGTTATCACATAATTAGATTTGAATAAATAATCTTATACAATATGTTAAAGAAGTAAGAACCAGAAAATGAAGATTTGGAGAGTATTTGCCTAGATTTTAGTTCAGCTATTTGCTAGCAAAATTCTTTCCCTGTCTCAGAAACCAGGGGCTCTTCAAGCTCTGAGATGACCCTGAATGTTGAAGTCAGTGCATTCTTTTGCTCATCCTAATTCTTATAGGATGTGATGGGAGTTTGGGCACTTTAAAAATACAGATGTGTATCCCATCTAAATGAATGTATCTTTAAGAAAATGGACTCTTTTTTAAGGGAAAAATAAAAACTGCTGTGGAAAGTTAGGGCTTATTGTTCTTTATTGTAACCTCTAAGCACTGCCAAAAACTTCTAATTCAGGAAACCATTCTGCTTTTCATGTTTTAGGAACATGTAAACTATTCCCCTTTGCCCTGCTCTTGTTTCCAGCTCCAGCATTTATTTGGAAGATCTGGTGTGTGTGTGCAGCCACAGAGACAAGAAAACAGGCAGTGAGTCGGTCACCCTGGACTGTCTATTTTAATTTCTACTTATTTATTTTTTATCGTATTCAATTATAATTTACAGGATAGCAGTTAACCCTGGAATACTGATTGAGTGTATGGACTCTAGAGCCAGAAACCCTTCAGGATCTCCCCGTGTTACTCAGTAAAAATTAAAAAGTCCTGTCACCTACCAAGCACTACGTGATCTGGCCCTGTCTCCCAACAACTCTCCGCACATCATACTATAGCCCTGTTGGCCTGATCACTGTTCCTCAGATATACTGGGCAGACTCCTGCCCCAGGGCCTTTGCATTTCACTATTCCCTTTGCATGGAATGCTCTCGCCAAATATCAATTTATGTTTTACTCTTTCACTTTAGGTCTTTTCTTAAATGTCACCTTCTCCAAGCAGCTTTTCCTTGGCACTGTGTCTAAAATTTCACATACCAGCATAATTTCACATACCAACATCACCCCACACATCTTATCCCCTAATTCTACATTATTTTTTCTCTTCAGTGCTTATGTCAACCTAAAATATATTTTGCTTGATTTAAGTGGCTCTTGGGGGCATTGGTGCTTAGAGGAAGTAGTTAGTTGTATATATGAATTACAGGCAGTTGCAAATGCTGGATTGCATAGTATTTTGCAGCTAACATTTATAGAGCAATTGATATACCTGGCACTGATAAATAAGCATAGGAAAATTTATTTAATTGTTGATTAAACAAATACTGAACCACTGAGAGTGAGTGCTTAGACAGTAGTAGTAGTTGTAACTGCTCTACTATAGTAGTAATGATTTGAAGAGGAGAAAAAAGAGGAAATTTGTCCCCTGCATTTAGGGAATTATGATTGGCTTTGATTGTATCTAATTCTGACACCGCATTAGAATAGATAGAGTAAAATGGGTCGTTTACAATCTGTTGTGTTTTTTTACAAATGTCACCCTATATTTTAGAATGCTTAAATATCTTAACCCATTAGGGCCAATTCCAATTAGAGGAAGGTGAGTGTAGTGTATTTCAATTTCATTTTCAAGTCAATCAATGAAAGTTAAAAATAGAACAAACCTTAAAATCCTGCAGCCCTTTGTAATAAATGGGAACAGGAGAATATAGGTAAAGTTAATTCCTGGATTCTCTTGTTTTCAAAAGCTGCTTAAACTTAATGTTTTAGTTCTTTTTTCATTTCTCCTTCCTCCTTCCAGGTGAAAAGCCTGAAAAAGCAGAAAAATGAGTAAGGAGTAGGTTGGGAGGGTAAAAAGATAAAATAGATTATTAGCCTCTAGAATCATGGACATAAAACAATCAAGGTTGGAAAGAATTGCAGCAATCATCTAGTATTAGGGTTGTTTATAGTCAATATAGTTGTGAGGGTATTGCAAGTAACTTTTCATGATAGATAAAATTACCAAAGTTCTTACCCTAACCTTGTGCTTCAGGGTCACTGTGAGGATCCTAAGAAAAAAACCTGTGAATGAACTTTGTAAATTGTGAGTGGTTATCTAACAAAAGTTTATGATGGGGGTGGAGTTGGGGTAGGAGCTACAGGAAACCTGGCTGCGGGGTCTGAAAATTGCATCACAAACACTGCCTCTCCCTTTTCTTGGATTTCTTTGCTAAATTGCTCAGTGCCTCTTCCAGGTTGTAAAGGCCTCCACAATCAGGCTGCACTCTACTATGTCCCCCAACTCAGCATATCCTGTTTTAGTTTCTAGGCTGCTCGAAGTAAATACCATAAAATGGGCTGGTTTAAACAATGGGAATTTATTAGCTTACAGTTTTAAGGCAGAAAAGATGTCCAAATCAAGGCATCATCAAGGTGGTGCTTTCTTCCCAAAGACTGGCTGCCAGCGATCCTTTGCTCCTCTCCCACTTGGCAAGGCACTTGGCAAGGCACATGGCTGCATCTTTTGGTCTCTCCCTTCTCTCCAGGTTTCATTGATTTCAGCTTCTGGCTTCCATGGCTTTCTCTCTCTGGGTCTGAAGTTCATTCCATTTATAAAGCACTCCTATAATAGGATTAGGACCCATCCTGATTGAGGTGAGCCACACCTTAACTGAAGTAGCCTCATCACAGTGTCCTACTTACAATGGGTTCACACCCACAAGAATGGATTAAATTTAAGAATATGTTTTTCTGGGGTCCAGATAACTTCAAACCACCACCTCCACCCCCTACCCTTTGGGCTGGTCTCTTCACTGTCTACAAGCCTCTCTGCCATCACGACTGTCCTCCCTGCAGCTGGTACCATGGTGAGGGCTTGGTCTTTGGAGCAAACAGGCCTGGGTGTGAATCCTACCTGACCTTGCCCCCTGGAAGACCTCATAGAAGTGGTGAATGCCATCTGCCAATCCCAGGCAGTTGTGAGCATTACGTTGGCATATGTTAAAGGGCCCTAGTACTGAACCTCACTGGCAAATGGCACTACATAAATGCTGTTCACTAAAAGCTTTCCCTGGGCCACTATAATCCTTCCATTTTGTTCCAAAGCACAAGTTTTAGCTCTTCCAATGTCCACAACTGTGGCAGGCTGAACAATGGCCCCTTAAAGGTGTCCATGTCCTAATCCCCAGAACCTGTGAATTTGTTACCTTACCTGGTGATTGAGTTACAGGCTTCGAGGTAGGGCGAGTATCCTGGATTATCCAGGTGGGCCCAAAGTAATCACAAAAGTCCTTACAAGAAGTGGGCAAGACTGTCAAAGGCAGTGGTGAGAGACATCATGATGCAAGCAGGAAGCTGGAGTGATATGAGGGAAGGGGTCATGCAGCAAGGAATGCAGGCGGCCTTTAGAAACTGAAAAAAGGGAGGAAATGGATCTCTCCTCGGAGCCTCCAGAAGGAACCAGCCCTGGCAACCCTATGTTTTCCCAGCAACACCCATCTCAAACTTCTGACCTCCAGAACAGATAAATTTATGTTGTTTTAAGCCACTAATTTGGTGGTAATTTGTTACAACAGCAACAAGGAAACTAATACAATTGCAGCTTTGAGTGGCCAGCCTCTGAACCCTCAGAGCATTTGTTGGTACCAGTGAAGCAGTAGCTCAGAGTGCAATTCCTGGAGACAGCCTACCTGGGTCAGAGTCTCTGCTTGCACACTTGGACGATCTTGGGCAAGTTACCTGAACTCTCTGTGGTTTGTTTCCTCAAATGGGCATTATAATAATACCATTCTCATGGGTTTAAAAATGATCTGTCTCCACCTGCTGGAATGGAGATTTCATGATAACTGGGACCTTGTTGGTCTCATTCACTGCAATACCTCCAATACATCACACTACAGGTACTCAGTGTATATTTGTAATTTATTTTACTGCAAGTGAGCTAACATCCTAGTTATTTGCCAGATCCAGTGTTGGGTGCAACCATTAGAAATAATTAATGCCATTTGATGACATATTAAGTTCACAATGTGAAGCACCATAATAAAAATACAGATTTGCATGCATGCATGATTAAAACTACATAAAAATGTAATGAAAAAAATGAAAAGTTATGAGTAACATGTTATTATATGGCTTTGTAAGAAAAATTGGAAGGCATTGGTTCTAAATTCCATGTTTTAAGCTGAGCTAAAAATTAACCTTTAACTCTTCTAATACTATTTGTACTTTTTAATGTTTGCCTTTTAAAAATAGACTTCAAGATAACCTAAATGTAATCCCCACAAAAACAAAGGAAAGGAGATTATTATTATTATTTAATAAGTTCTTTCCAAAATAAAGGACAGGCTCGAGTACCAGAGAAAGCCTATAATTGCAGCCTCAGACTTCCCTGTCTCCCTTTGAGCAACAATCCTCCTTGCCCACATCTGAAAAATAAGTGCAGTTCTAAGAACAAAGATAAGCCCTGTGAGGGCTACTTTCATATGTGAACCTATGAAAGCTTATGGTGTCCAGTTGTTTGTTAAGCAAGCACTTGGTTGATTGTTACTGTGCAGTATTTCATGGATTTAAATCATTAGTCAATTGATTGCATCTATGGCTGATTATATCCACAGTCAACAAAGGAGAATGCTTTCAGCACTGAGAGGAGCTACAGGGCCAGCCAGAAGTCAAGAAAATCCCAGAAGAGAAAGGAGAGGAAGCCACAACGTGCATTGCCATGTGACAGAAAAGTAAAGGGACCCCAAAGATTGCCAGTCAGCCAGAGACACTGACCCCGGGAGGAAGCAAGCCTTTAGCCTCTGAAACCATAAACCAATAAATTCCTGTTAAGTCAACCCATTGTATGGTATTTTTTTTAGCAGCTGGGAAACTAGAACA
Organism: Choloepus didactylus; assembly: GCF_015220235.1. Classification (NCBI taxonomy): domain Eukaryota; kingdom Metazoa; phylum Chordata; class Mammalia; order Pilosa; family Megalonychidae; genus Choloepus; species Choloepus didactylus. Next base: position 89,337,019 of record NC_051309.1, on the reverse strand, counting down.
GACACCAACAGAGTGCCCAAGTTGAGACATCTTGAACTACCAGTAAGTCACATTGTAAAACAGTCATAACCCCACCTCACGAAGGAGCCAACATAGCGTCTTGATCAGTGATGTCCAAAGGCCTCCTGCAATGTTGGGAAATGAGTCACCACACCTTGCTCATTATCAGATACTTGGTTGGGAACAGTGATGCCACCTTGCTTAACCTCAGGAATAATAACTGATAAAGGACATGAAATGAAAAGTTACCCACAGCTGTCTCTCTCTTATCTTTTTAAAATAATATTTTCTGCATTTTTTTCCTAATGCAAAAGTAGCATATATTGTGGTAAGTCTAAAATAGGAAAAGCACAAAGGAAGAAAATAAAAATTATCTATAACACCATTATCCAAGGACAATGCACTGTTATCAGACTAATAGTCATCTTGGCTTTTACTACACATATAAACATTTTTAATAAAATTGAGACACACTGTACTTCTTTTCAAAACTTTTTTCACTTAATGTTTTTCCTTGTCATTAAATGTTCTTTCAAAATATGAGTGTTTGTTGGCTTCTTAAATTTTTAATCATATGTATGTACTATAATTTAATTAATGCTATTATTGAACACTTAGGATTTTTATATTTTCCCCCCACAAACAATAGTGCTATGAATAAATTTATATCTTTGGGTATATCTCTGATTATTTTTGTGGGATGAATCCCTAAAGCGGAGTATCTCTTCATGCATATTTCGAGGGATTGTAAGGTGGGTGTGACGGTAGGCACACTTTTAAGGTTTTGGATACATTTTCTGAAATTGCTTTTCCGAAAGATTTAATGTCTGCATTTCAACCAGCAGTGCATGCATACTTCTTTCCTTAGACTTTTGCAACACTAAGCCATAACTTTTTTATCTTTGCCAATTACATAGGCAAGACTAATGTTGTTTGGCATTTCTGTGATGACTAGTGTGGTTGAGTATTTTTCAAAATGTTTATAGGAGGTTTGTATTTTTTCTTTTGTGAATTACCTGCACATCTTTGCCCATTTGTTTATTGTTCTATGCTGCCTCGTTGATCATATCCCCAAGATCTGATATTAAACTTGCTTAGACTGTGTCTTCATTTTAAAGGATCAACATTTTATTAATAGTTATGGGATTTTGGATTTTGTGCTTTATGTAAAACTCTCTCTTCCATGGGGAAGTAATGTATTTAACATCTTGGAGTCACTGTCATTAATGTATACTATTAGTTTAGACAGTCATCAAACCAAACATTTCTTGAGCATTTCCGATGGCCCAGGTACAGACTAATTGCCGCAAACACAGAGATAAATCAGACAGTTCTTATCTTCAAAAAGCTCACAATCTGGTACATGGGGCTGTGCTATCCAGTATGGTAGCCTCTCGTCACATGTGGCCATCGAGCAGTGATAATGTGGCTAGTGTGGATGAAGATGTCCTGTAAGTGTAAAATACACACCAGATTCTGAAGACTTTGTATAAAAAAGAGAATGCAAAATATCTCAATGATTTTCCATTGATTTAAAGTTGAGGTATTTTTAGAGATCAGGCTAAATATATTGTTAAAATTAATTTCACCTGTTTCTTTTTACTTTTTCATGTGTCTACTAGAAAATTTTAAATTACATTTGTGCCTCACATTATATTTTTATTGGACAGCACTGATATTTAGCAGTGTACCATATGAGATATCAATAGTCAAAAGGTTTGAACTATAAAAATGGCAATCTCAAATGGTTCAACATTTTTAGAAGACTCTCTACATATGTATGTGCCAATAGCATATTAATGAGAATATTTATAAATACTTCAAGCAAATAAGTAGGTGGTTTGCAAAATATTTTGTCAAAATAATCTTAGATTATACCCCTAAATTACTCCTTGTTTTCTCTTCCTTTCTTGTTTTTTTCTTCCTAAATTGCTTATACTCCAATCTGAGTATCAATAATGTGGCTTTCTTTAGTATTACAGATGTCAGGGTCTAATCTAATTTGTAAAGAGCTACATCATTTTTAAAGCTCTTTTACATGTGTCATCTCATTTGGGATAATGTTAGATATATAAGAGGAAATGCAGTAAGTTAGCAAACATGAAGAAATGTTCAAATTCACTAGTACACAAAGATCAAAAAAATGAAAACAAGCAGATGAGTTTTCTGCCAATTATGTGGCAAAAAAAAATTTATATTTATATATATATATATATACTTTTTTTTTAAAATAATATCCAGTGGTTACAAGGATGTGGGAAAACTGGCATGGTCGCCTCTGGCTTTTAAGTCTAAAGGCTAGCATGGCATTTGGGGAAGCAATCTGGCAACATGTAACCAAAGCAATAAAACTGTTTATAAGTTAGGAGGTAAAAGAGGACGGTAAATTCCAGAATACAAAGAAACCATACTGATATTGGTTTGGCAAACAGGAAAGTTTTACAACTGAGTTGCAAGCTAGTGACAGTACAGCATACACAGGTTCTGGCTTTGGGGTTGGACAGGTCTGGATGTGAATCCCTGCTTGAGTGCCCTCAGCCAAGTTATGTAAACTCAGCTTTAGTTTCCTTATCTGTTAAATATATGGAATAATACTTAATTTCACTTGGTTGGTATGAGGCAAAATTGAGATAAATTTCCTGGCACATGATAAAACTCAAAAGATGTTAATCCCTTCTTCCCCTTCTCCCTTGCTTTGAAAAGTAATCAACCAAATGTGCTATGGGAAAAAAATGTTGAAATAAAACAGTATGTCAGTGTTTTTAGTGTTCATGCCAGCAACAATATTATTTTTCTAGCTGGATACTCTTTCATGCATAATTTGAGAGGTAGATATGATAGATGAAAGACGGATGAATGGAAGGAAGGAAGGAAGGAAGGAAGGAAAGATAGACGAATGATCAGGTTGATAGATATGTAGATATTCAGTTACTCTTCCCTTCTCAATATTGAGCTAGACCTGTAAGAGTGTAGCACAGTGCACAGACTACCATGAGCAGGCACTGATTGCTGGCTGGATGAATAAATGGAACTCTCAGAACTGGCAGGGGCCATAGAGACCACTTATTCCAATGAATTTCTCTCACTTTTGTTACATAGGCAACTGATTTTTTTTTTCCCCAAATAAAATCTTACGTAAAGTGCCAACATATAAATACAGATGAAAACAGAGCTGCCTCCCTTTAACTGGGTGAAAATTCCTGAACCCTTCCCCTGAGCCTCCCTTTCTTTTTCAAGGGAGCTCTGAAGAACCTCTAGGAAGCCTTAGAATTCCCACAGAATCCAATTTGTAAACCATTTTTCTATAGTCCTAATTTTGCAGATAAGGAAACCAAAGCCCAAAGAAACAATTTTCTCATAATCAGAACAAGTTATGAAAAGATGAGAATTGAGATAAGAAGGAACATTTGCATCCATACAGTTACTAACTATATGACTTAGGCAAGCTATTTAAACCTCTCCAGCCTCGGTTTCCTTAAGTCTAAAATGGGGGTTAAAATAATATTTACGTCATGGTGGTTTCTAAGAATTTCATGAGACAATAATCTTATCTAGTCTTGTAACTTTGAATTTTACTTGAATCCTGTGATCCTGGAAAACAGGTTAGTTTAAGTATCATAGTTTACCAGGCTGCCATGACAAATCCCACTCTTTTATGGCAGATCTATATAAAAGAATGGGTTGGTTTAAACAACAGAATTTATTGGCTCACAGTTTGCAGTCTAGAAGTCCAACATCAAGGTCTCAGCAGGTCACGTTTTTGCTTGGAGTCTGTAGTGGCTGAATCTCTGCCTCCGTCACATGGTAATCTGTCTCTTTCTATCTCATCCTCTGGTTTCCACTTCCATATCCAATGGATTTCAGCCATATTGGATTAAGGCCCACCCTCATTCAGTTTGGGCACAGCTTAACTAATAATATCTTCAAGGTCCTATTTACAAAAGAGTTCACACTCGCCATCTTGAGCATGCCTTTTGTGGGCAGCAGGATTCAATCCCCAACACTAGGAATTCTCCCTCCCTATGTGTTATTTACCAAGACACCCTTAACTTCCCCTTAGCTTAATAAACTTTAGACAAGCTTCTCCCTGACTCTAGACCTTTGGCCCTTCTCATCCTAATCCTTACAGTCTCCAAATGGAACATGTTGCACCATCTGGCCTCAACAGCAAACTCAGGAGATAACTCCAGGTAATTGACCCACCCCATTGCTTGACCTCCCCCTAATTCCTCCAGTACTTTTCCACCAGTTCACCCCAGTCCTTAAAAGCCCTCCTGTTCTCTGCTTCAGTGGAATTGAGTTCAGATTTTGTTCTGGTCTCTTTCCTTATCACTATAGCCTCTGGTCTCTCTTTTCTCAATTGCATATAGCTTTGAATGAAGTCATCCTTGCCTGTTTAATACTGTCCAGTGCAATGTTGTCCTTGACAAATGTCATCTGTATATTGATAACTTCCAAATGTGTACCTCCAGCATAAACTTCCCCTTGAACTTTGCTCCAGCCCAACTCAACCCCAAGACAAAAGAACATGCAAGGCAAAGAGTTTCCCATGAATTTCAATAGGGACTGACTTAAAAGAGGATTTTTCCCAACGGTGGCCAGTTTGGAGAGGAAGTCAAACAAGACAAATAGAAGTGCCTTATATAACTCAGCAGAGCCTCATAAGATTTGGTTACAAAGTAGTCTCAGCTGAGTCTTCTGAAAGTTGATTTCAGCAGAGCCTGATGAGATGTGGTTGCAGAAAAACCTCACCTGAGTCTTGTCAAATTTGATTACCAACAGTGATTACGCTCAATGACCTTCAATGTCTGCGCCCAGGTCACACAGGTCCCTGAGTGCTCAAGGCTCCAGCCCTGGGATGCCACAAACTTAGCATTTGAATGCATATAGAAAGCTTAAACCTCCTCCTCCCAGCCACCTGTCTATTTCAGTAACCGAAATGCCACTCTTCCAGTTACTCTTCCACTCTTTCAGTTCCAAACCTTGGAATCATCCACAAATCCTCTTTCTCTCACGTTCCACATCCAAGACATTAGAAAAGCCTCTTGGCAATACCTTCAAAATAAATTCAGAATCTGACCTTTTCTTACTACCTCTGATGCTCGTGCCAAGTTCCCATCCTGTACTAGTGTGATCAGTTCCTAACTGGTCTCCCTCCTTCTGCTCTTACCCCTTTTAGTCTCTTCTCACCATTAGAGCCAGGGTGATCCTGTTAAAGCATAAGCCAGCACATGTCATGCCTCTGCTCAGAATCTCCCACTGGATCTCTCTTTCTCTCAAAGTAAAGCCAAAGACCCTGTTACCTCCTGACTCTCGTACCACTCCTTTCTTTGCCAACACAGTGCCAGCCATACTGGCCTTGTTGCATTTCTGCAATACTTCCCTAGATATCTTCACAGCTGCCCCTTCACCTCCTTAGTCTTTGCTAAAGGCCACCATCTCAATAAAACCTTCTTGTACTCTTTCTAAATCTGCATGCACTCTAATAGATAGTATCTAGTAGATAAATTACCTTGCACCTGTCCCTGATTTATTTTTCTCCACTTATTTTCTTATTTATTGCCTGTCTCCATCAACTAGAATCTTAACTCCATGAGGCCACACATTTTCTGCTTTGATCAGTACTGTATTTCCAGTGCCAGGAATAGCATCTAGCACATAATAAATGCTCAATAAGTATTTGTTGAATGAATAAAGTATATGAAGCTTTCAGCAGCACCTGGCTTATGGTATGTGCTCAGCAAATACTGTTGTTGTTTGAAGGCATTTTTAGCATTCTTTTTCCTTTCTAAGTATCTCTCTTTCTGAAAGCCACCTATGAAGAACTATTCACTTAAGAAGAGCTGATTTTCAGGTCCCATTTTAACGAAAAAATGTTAACATTCAGTTCCTAAGGCTGAGTTCCTTAAGTAGTTTCAGTTTGGTGGGGATGGCGGAATGCCGAACAGAAAATTGAAAACTTGTCAAAATTACCGATAAACTGTAAAAGGGATGTTCTACCCATTAATAGAGTATAAGTTCAATGTGAAGAAATAGAAATTATGCAAATGTTAACTATATTTCTATTTGTTGACTTGCCCAGTTTAAAACTCCTTAAGAATCTTCTTTTAAAAACTAAAGTTTTTAGTTTCTCCTTTAGGCAGCAATGAGCATTATAACAAAAGCCTAAATTATCATGACTCTTACATCCTTCATAATTGTCAGCAATAGAAACCCTGACACAGTGTTTCTGAGAGAATTACTGAAATCAGAGGTCACGTCCTGTTGAGAGAATGCCTCATCCACACAGATTGCTTTCAGTTTACATTATTTCCTTGAAGAGAAGTAAAGACTTCAACACTTTAGAATCCAGAGTAAGATTATGTCACTGATCAGTATTTTAATACTAAAAACAAACACTCCAGATATTTTTTAATTCACCTGAAAATATATTACAAATAAGATAGTTTTATCACAAATTATTCATTACTAATTAAAATTTGTTAAGATCTCAGGATATGTGGAAGAATGTAGGAAATAGGTATGTGATTTTATAATTGTTCCCCATTCATTCATTCATGTTTCTGAATTTCTTCTCTTTGCTTTTAGCTGGTCAGTCATAGGTTGTGTTTTTGTTTCTCGTGTGTGGAAATTACCATAGCAAGTGCTAGTGAGGATGCAGAGCACCTGAAATTTTTATATGTTGCTAATGGACCTGCAATATGGTATTGCCACTTTGGAAAATGGTTTGGCCGTTTCTTACAATTAACCATGCACTTACCAAATGACCTAGCAACCCCAAACGAAGGTGTCCCCCACACAAAGAAAAGAAAAAAATACTTATATTCACACAAAAACCTGTATGTGAATATTTACAGTAGCTTGATTCATAATCACTCCAAACTGGAAACAACCAAATGTCCTTCAACTGGTGAAAGGATAAATAAATTGTGGTACATCTATATAATGGAATACTAAAAGGAGCAAACTATTGATGCATGCAACAACAAGCATGTATGTTAAGTCAAAGAAGCCGCACTCAAAAGACTATATGCTGTATGATTCTACTTATAGAAAAAAAAAAAAAAACATATTCTTAATCCCATTCCTGTGGGCATGAACCCATCATAAAAAGGACTTTTGAAGATGTTCTTTTTAGTTAAAGTGTGGCCAATTGAATCAAGATGGGTCTTAATCCCATTACTGGATGCCTTATAAGGAGAAAGCCACAGGGAAGCTGGAAGTCAGCTAGAACTTGGAAGACATGGGAGAAGACATCACCACATGACAGGAAAGCCAGGGAACTCAAGGATTGGCAGCCTACCAGAACACTACCAACCCCAGGAGGAAACAAGCCTTCCAGCCTCCAAAACTGTGAGACAATAAATTCCCATTGTTTAAGCCAACCTGTTACGTGGTATTTGTCATAGCAGCTGGGAAGCTAAGACATATGGTATCCTGGAAAAGGCAAAACCCTGGGGACAGAAAATACATCAGTGGTTGCCAAGGGTTGGAGACTGCAGGGAAGGGTTGAATTGGATATGTGTGTGTGTGTGTGTGTGTGTGAAACTGTTCTATATTTTATTGCAATGGTTTTACATAATTGTATGCTTCTGTGAAAACTAATAGAGCTGTAAACCAAAAAGGGTGGATTTTATTGCATGTAAATTACACCACAATGTAGTAGGCTGAATATTGGTGGCCCCTTAAGATGTTCAAATACTAATCCTTAGAACCTATGAACATTACCTTATATGGCAAAGACTTGGCAGGTGTGATTAAGGGTCTTGAGATGGGGAGATTATCCTGGATTACTCATGTGAGCCCTAGATGTAAGCACAAATGTACTTATAAGTGGAAGGCAGAAGAAGATTACAGACAGAAGAGAAGAAGGTCATGTGATAGGGGCAGAGGGAAGCAGAGTCACAGAGAAAAGATGTTATGCCACCGGCTCTGAAACCAAGGAATGCAAGGAATTGAGCTCTAGATACGGGAAGAAGGAGCATGACCCTATTGACGCCTTGATTTCAGCCTTGTAAGACCCATTTTGGACTTCTGGCCTCCAGAACTGGAAGAATATAAATTTCTATTGTTTTGAGCTGCCACAGAAAACTAATACAATGAAAAGAAATGTGAATGGAAGTCATTTTCATCAAGTTGGGCAAGAATAACCAAAATGCATTTAGGTTGTTTTCATGCTAATGAAGTTAAGAGATAAAATTCTATTGCTGTAATGTGGAATATGACTCCAAGGGAGGAATCTAGACTCGGCATCGTGGGATGAAGAACATATTCTTGACCAAAAAAGGGGATGTGAAAGGAAATGAAATAAGTTTCAGTGGTTGAGAGATTCCAAAAGGAGCCGAGAGGTCACTCTGGTGGGCACTCTTACACACAATATAGACAACCCTTTTTAGGTTCTAATGAATTGGAATAGCTAGCAGTAAATACCTGAAACTATCAAACCACAACCCAGAACCCTTAAATCTTGAAGACGATTGTATAAAAATGTAGCTTATAAGGGTGACAGTGGGATTGGGAAAGCCATATGGACCACACTCCCCTTTGTCCAGTGTATGGATAGATAAGCAGAAAAATGGGGGAGGTGGGGGAGGCAACCAGTGTTCTTTTTTATGTTAATTGTTCTTTTTCACTTTAATTTTTATTCTTATTATTTTTGTATGTGTGGTAATGAAAATGTTCAAAAATTAATTTTGGTGATGAACGCACAACTATATAATGGTACTGTGAACAATTGAATGCACACTTTGTATGACTGCACGGTATGTGAATATATCTCAATAAAAATGAATTAAAAAAAAAAAAAAGCTGACCCTGTCAACTAAAATAGTCCCCTTTCTTTGGCAGGCCTCATGCCCTTGCAGAGCTTGCATGATTCATTTGTTTTATTACCTTTGAACACAAGCACACATGCTGTAAAAAGGGCCCCTTTCCAACTAGCGTGCAAATTCCTGAACAGAGGGAACCATAGATGTATGCAAAATAAAAGAGAAAAAAGAAGAAAAGAATGTGCTACCTTGTGTTGCCAAAATGCAAACTGAATAGCATTGACTTGTGTTGAAGGAAATTTCTCTTGAACCTCCACTGCTGACTTAAATTTGTTCAATGTAAGAGAACACAATAAAATAACCATGAAGCCATGAAGCCAGGGAAAATTAAAAAAAGAAAAATTCTGTTGCTATAGATCTGTCTACATATGGACTTAAGTTCCAAAAGAGCCACTCCTTTTCTGACACGGACTGTTATTCATTTAATCCATATTTATTGAACACCTTCTACGTGCCGTGCACTGTTCTAGGTTCTGAGGACGCCACAAACAAAACATGTCCCTGACTTTGTAGAGTTTACATTTCAATAACAAATAAGTAAGTGAAAAAATGAGTAGGTAATAAATAAATATATTCTTTTAATTAATATAATTTGGCATAGTTGTAAGATGCTATAAGGAAAATAAAAACTGGCTAAAGTGAAAGAGAGTTATGGGGAAAGAAGACTTTTGGATACGGTCTAGGGAAGGAATTTTAAGTAATAGCTGGAAAGAGCCTTAAATGATGTGATGAGACAGAATAATATGGTACCTGGGGGAAGAATGTTCCACAGAGAAGGAAGAGTGAATATATAAGCCTTGAAATTGGGCTAAGCCAAACACGTTCAAGGAAGAGCAAGAAAGCCAGATTGCTGGTCTTGTATCTATAGTCCACAGGCATAACACATTACAGGTTCAGATCATTTTAACTCATACTTATAAAATTTTTTAATACCAGGGAATTTTATGGTGTATCCCTCCCAAAATGACAATTTGAAGTCACAATAATGAAAACTATTGTCAAAAGAAACTAAACAAAACAAGTATATCAGTTAGTGTTCTTAGTTGCAAGTTGGCTGATTTAGGCAGAAAAGAAATTTATTCAGGGAGCATCTGGAAGCTCGCAGATATGCTGAGAAAGCTGACAGACTGATGTGCTGGTTCAATCTATCACTTCACAGCTCCAAATCCAGGCTTCATTATTCATTCTGCAATTGAGCTGGACCCTGTAGCATTTCGCCTTTACAAGGAGCACATTAGGTTTTGTCTCTAGAGGGCACTGGAGGGCCACTTCCGTAGGAAGGGGCTTCCTGTCCTAGATCAGATGTGCTTCCTTTTGCTTCTTCTTGCTCCTACTTGTGGCTGCCAGTGTTGTGAGTATCTCGGGGATTTCCAGCTCTTCCCCAGCGGTGTGCATATGACATGCAATCCCTTAGTAAGTTTTCAACCCCAGCCCGGCCCAGTAACCACTTCACTGCAGCCCTCCTGACACGAGATGTCCTGACACTCAGCTGACAAATGGCTTCTTGATGCCCCAAATCCCTGTACACGACCAGCCTCACTCCTCTTTAGAGGCCCCTTTGCCAGCCTTGCCCACATGCACCCCAGAGAGGTGTTCTCTGCTTACCTGGTGACTCCAGACCATCTCTGATCCAAGGCAACCCAGAAAACTTCTCTACCATCCAGTGTGCTGCAACCACACCTTCTCCAACAGGGTTTGAAACCCAACCTTGGGGAGAAGGACCCCTTCCGAGTTTGTTCCTTCCTTGGGTTCTTTTCCCCAACTCTGGTATATTCTTTAGCATTCTCTTTACCTCTGTTATAGTTAATAATTCTTTGTATTAAACTTTCGCAGTTCAAATTATACTTGGTCTCTGAGTGATACAGAAGTGGTGCTGAGAGTGACCCCAGGAGACAGACCTGCAAAGATGGGACTTAGGGATTGATTTGGTCACGTCTCTGAGCTTGAGGACAGTGCTGAGCTTCTTGCCAGTGGGAAATGGGAAGTTAGTAATCCATAGCATGCAGGGGCCCCACAGTCAAGCTGTCACCTTTGCGGTTGATTGTTGTGAAATACCAAGTGATGCAAGTGTCTTCAGAGCCCAAGTGGCCATTGCACTTAACTGTTATGGCAATAATAATGACTGTTACAATGTGGTATAGGATAGATTTTTCTGAGTGCACACAAGTACTTGCAGAGAGAATCTGAGAAGCTCAAATCCTTTACCTCTCAACTCAAGTCACAGTTGGTGCACCAAACAGCTTCCAATACAGCCCTAAAAGAATCTCTTATTTCTGTAGCCAGAGGGCTGATATTGCTGAAAATTCAAAATAAATTGTAATTGTCTGAGTTGCTGAATTACAATAACAGTTGAATTCACCATTTTTGAGCCTCCCTTTTATGTGGCAGTAGCTTGCCCTCTGATAGAAGACTAGCCTTCCTTTGCCTTAAATATCCTGTGTTAACCTCCTCTGGGGAAGGTGCCTTAAAAAGGTGTTGCTTATTCTCCTCAAGTCCCACCACAACCACCCCTTATGCATTGGACACATAACTAGGGTCCAATTTCAGTATGTTACAGCAGGACAGGAAACACTATGATCCAAGAGGAAATAGTTTACACACCAAAAGAATTGCAACACCTTTCTAATATATATCATCAGAAACCTGAAGAACATATGTAGGAGTGGATTTTAAAGACATTAGAACAAGAAAAGTGGAATATAACACTAGATTTGGGCAAAATCATTGATATGGGTGCACTTACTAGAGAGCTTTCCTGCCATAATGAAAAGGAAAGAACCCAAAGAGAGATAAGGAGGTTGGACTGGAATTATTGTGTGAATCTTGCACACTTAACTCCCCCCACCTTCCAGGTACATCCCAACCCAAGGCCCAGAAGGTACTCCTATTACCAAATCATTAGTGAAGGGAGTACCTGCATCCTTTAAAGCTCTTGTTGCTCTCCTTTGTAGGTCATGCACGACTACAGGGGATATCGCCATTGAGATGGATACATTGATTTCAATGGGGATGATGGGATAGCAAAATAGCAGAGGCCAAGTGGCATTATTTAACCACCAAAGATAAGGTGGGTGGCCACATGTACTGTGGAGGGTAGCAGGATACACTGGTAGTCAGAATACATTGGCTCATAAAGATCAATTGCGGTGGCTAACTGATCACAGTGTCCCTAGGAATAAAACAGACGGGCAGCCTACCATATTGCTTGATCTACACTACAGCAAAAACTCTAGGTCTGGTAGCCAAAAACCTGGCTTGAGGTGCCACAGCGGAAATCACTGCCTTTCACCAGACCAACGTGATTCACAGACTGACGTCCTTGACTGAAGAAAATCTCCTTTGGGCCCACATAAACTGGAAACACACAGGGAGGGGAATTCTGGGATACGTAATTCAGTCTAGCCAAGTCAACGCTACAAAGCCACCACATTTAGATGGGCAGAGTAGGAATTTGACCATAGGTTGTCTGGATCCCAGCCACACTCTTAACCTTTACTATAATTTTATCTCTCCACGGAGCACAAGGCGACAAAACCCTCAATCCTGACTCGGATGGCCATAGCTCTAGCTGAATTTCACTGTGCTGTGGGTATTGGTGGATGTATATGGGTCTAGGTCCTAAATGACCTGTAATTTGAGGGGTGGGGCAGTGGTCCAGGGTAAGGAAAGATTGTGGCCACTTCCCCTCCTCATTCCCCCTCTGGGAGAAGAGGCTTCTAGGAATCCATAGGAGATTTTTATAGTACTTGGTGCCTGATTATTCACTTTGCTGCTGATCCAGTACACTCAGACCTTTCTAGGTTGGCATTCAAGGCCTCCACCCCTCCATTAGCCCCCCAGCAAGGGGGACCAACCATCCCAATTTGCCCAAGACTGGGGCAATTCCTATGTGGGGGGACTTTCATTGCTATAATCAGGAAAGTCCTGGGAAAGCCAAGATCCCCTAGTTAGGGTAACCAACTGCCCTGGTTTGCCCGGGACCGAGGCATTTCTCATGATGCAGGACTTTCAGTGCCATAATCAGGAAAGTCCAGGGCAAACTGGGACCCCCTCATACAGCAATCCAGTAACCATTCCAGCTGCCCTGTCTGGAGTACAGGAAACTGGAAGAGGATTTTCTCCAGTTTTATCTGATTTTGACACTACTTCAGGATAGAACCAAGTGTGTTCATCTATGTGTAATTTTTTTAATAAAGTATATTCTAAAATGTACAGACCTTTTAACTATTAGTACTGATTCCAATCAGAATATGGTATAATATTTAAAGCAAACTCAGTAGATAAATAGTTACTATGAAGCAGTAATGGCTCAGAATTACGTAAGGTTCACTATACATTTTCTTTGAAACAAACTTGAGTTAAAAACAATTTCCTAAGAATTTGCAGAATACCTAACACCAATGAAAATCTACAGTCACCAAAGGAAATAAATGATATATAGATAAATTTAATGCACAGGCAATGAGGAAACTCTTTTAGACTTTCTTTCACAGATGCCTCATGAGCTTTTTCTCCTTAAAAAAATGTATTTCAGTTCTCGTTTTTTACCCCTTTATTCCTTCAGGTAGAAAGACTGATAATCAGTTTGAATGTCTAACAGAGAGACAACAGATAAAGGGCAAGAGAAAGGTAACATTTTAGATCCTGAAATCACAGGCTTAAGCATCTCAAGTTTCAAAACTATCCCAGCAGCCGTCTGACCCTGTCATTGCAGCTACCTAATGGAGTAGCCGTGCAGGTAACATATTAACAATGATGGTTAAAGTATAAAAGGATTTGCTGGTAGTTTACTTCTTAAAAATAAAATAAAGTGGAGAAAATTCAAAGTCCCCCAATTTGCAAGTCTGTCAGCGGAAACAAATAATGATAATAGTCAAAACCTTATAGGGCTTACTCTGTACCAAGAGCTGTTCTAAGCACTTTGCATCTATTAATTCATTTTACAGGTGAGAAACTGAAAAGAGAGAGGTTGAGAACATTTGTGCACAGTCACACAAGTGGTGGGTGATGCTGGGAGTCAGCCCCAGGTTTTCAAACTCAGGCAGAGACCTTCCTCTAACCGTTAGTTATATCACCTCATCACAGGCCAAAATGCACAGTGCAAAGACACTGTGGTTGAAGACTATATTTTGGGCCAAGGCTGAAACAAATAAGTAAGAACTATTTTCATTTATAATAAAGACCCAGAAACAGGAAGTGGACATCCCAAAGAGTGTGGAATGAGAGTGCTGTGGGACACTGAAAAGAGGATCCAGGCCATTCCAGAAATATTCCCCTGGCCACAGAGGTGAACTGTTATCTCTAGTTCCTGAGAGTGGAGGAACTGGAAGTTGACATCAGGACCTTTAAACTTTTGTGAAGTACAGTCTGGGCTCAGTCATTCTTAAAAAAGTACTTTTGTCTTCTTCATAAAATCCTTAATTATAGAATCCCTCTGCGAATATTTCTATGTTGCTAGCTGGACAGAATGGACACTACCTGCTAATTATCATCTCAGTTCTGATGCCGTGTCTTCTGTACTTCCAGTGTGTATGCGTGTGTGCATAAATGTTTTCAATATGTATCAAGAGCATGGACAATAGAACATCTGTGTGTTTGTTAGTTTTAATCTAATGGCAGCAATTTACCGTCAGAAGTTCCCTAATCAAATAGACTTTCCTGGGTGTAGTTGCAGGGTCCTATCAAGTCTCCACATTCCAGAGGGCCAATCTGTAGCTTCTTGATATGCTAATCGCTAATAAGCTTCAGTTATGATAGAAACAGTTTTTAATTGGCAAAATGAGTGGTGTTCCAGATATGTGGATTAATTAGCAATACTGTAGAGGTATGTCTAGCTCACATGAACAGAGGTATAAAAATTTACAAACCCAGCCGTCTATACCTTGTAGAGTAGTCTTTTGCTCAGGCTCTAATTTGGGCCTGAGGATTCTGCCACCTGTTCTGACTAGTAAGGAGCTACAACTGCTTCTAGAATATTGTTGCTTCTGTCTTGACTTACCCTTTTGTTTCCAGGAAGGAACTCTAGTAACCCAGTTATTGCATAACTTTTGTAGCATTTACTGAAAATCTGGAGGATCATAGAGAGGGGTCCACTACACAATGATGTTCCAGTTTGCTAAATCTGCCAAAATGCAATATACCAGAAATGAGTTGGTTTTACAAAAGAGGTTTATTAGCTTACAGTTTTACTATTCTAAGGCTGTGAGAATGTCCAAATTAAAGCAACAACAAGAGGATACCTTCTCTGAAGAAAGACTGTCACATGGGAAGGCACATGGCCAGTGTCTGCTGGTCCTTCTCTCCTCAGTTTCAGTGGTTTCAGGTTCTGCCTTTGGTGGCTCTTTCAGTTTCTGTGGGTGTTTCTCTCTCTTTTATCCTCATAAAGGACCCCAGTAAAGGATTAAGAGCCACCTTGAATGGGCAGGGTCACACCTCAATTGAAACAACCTAATGAGAAAATCCCACCCACAATAGGTCTGCACCCACAAGAATGGATTAAAAGAACATGGCCTTTTCTGGGGTACATAACAGCTCCAAACTACCACAAATGTCCAGCGCAATGCTATCCTTAGACTTGGGCAGGAAGGGCTCCTGCCCTTTGCTCTGGGATTTACATGGTCTTACTCTTAACCCTTCTCTGACTATACTCCCTCCCTACAGGACAAGGAGACAAGCCCACATGGGTTCTGCGCCATACCCTTCTATACCATGCTCTGGGTAAGTATCTGCCCATACAGCCTTGAGCCTATCTCTGGGGTCTGTGCACCCTTTCTCCTGGTTCAGTCCTCCCGAGGTAGACCACACAGTTGAGTGCACACCCCTAGGCTCCCGGGCTAACCAGAGACACATGTTTTATGGGGGTGTAGTTAGAGCTCAAATGTGCAGATTGAGGTATCCACTCATGAGCACCCAAGCCCCTCTGCAATATGGGATGGGGCAATGGGTAGAAATAGAAGGGGAAGTGCCTTACAGGCCAGGTGCGGGTGGACAGGGAACCAGCTCTTTCTGTCCATGTTCTGTTGTGGCACTCGGAGGAGTCTAAGGATTCTAAATCCAAATTTGCCTCTCCAGGTCATTATAAAAATATATTTGTCAAGGCAAGGGGATAGGAATATATTCTACATAACAATTTCTTACCCTGATTTGTAACTTTTAAATATTTAGGCACATGATATGTGGCCTTCTGTTTATTATCCTTGCTCCATACCCAGAGGTGTGATGGTAAACAGGATTTCTGAGAAGAAAAAGCCTGATTTGTAGCATTTGTGAATTTCTACGGTATAATTATTTCCACCATGGGTTATTTCAAGCTACCAACGTGATGGCACTGAACATGGGGTTGGTACAATTTGTCTCTCCTGAGCCAGTGCAAGCAGATACAGCACAACCTTGCCAAACCTCACAAATGAGAGTGTGCAGCCTCGCTCTGCATTCTACTATCTTGCTTGCTTTTCTTCCTATTATCATACTCTTTGTCTTTCCCTCATTTCCTTCTTTTTTCCCCTGAGGAGCAATGTAACTTCTTCTCTTTATTGATGTAGAATAATTTCACAACCATCTTCTTTTGCTTGGATCTGATCTTAGGTCTTCAACTTTACCCTCACAGGCTTTACAAAGTATTTCTTATAAACAAATTTAGTGCTCTTCTCTAGAGAATTTCCTGGTGAATTAACTCTTGTCCAGCTTGTTACACTGTAGATTGGCTTCTATAATAATTTAGGCTTCAATTACCTCTGGTCTGAATATAACTCTCCTTAATGAAGAAGATTAACTGAAAACAGAGGAGATGTTAAGAGGCCTTTGAAATGGGAAAACTGCCCCACTGCTGTTGCCCCAGTTTACCAACTCTTTGCAAACTGCATACGTAAGTTTCAACACTGCTACTTGCCTGACATCTACTTTCTGAGTAAGAGCTGTAGAAATTAGTTCAACTTGGGGGACTCCAATTCTCATTTTATTCTGAGACTGTAGTTGCCATTTGCAGCAGGGCGTCTATTGGGAATTGACTCATGTCCCCCACAAAAGGCATGTTCAGGTCCCAAACCCTGATCCTGTGGGTGTGAGCCCATTTGTAAATAGGACCTTGGAAGATGTTATTAGTTAAGGTGTGGCCAAACTGGATGAGGGTGGGCCTTAATACAATATGGCTGAAGTTCTTGGAAGCAAAGGAAATTGGACATGGAAAGAGAAAGCCACAGGGAGAAGCAAGAAGCCAGAAGTCAAGGGAACCTGGAGGCGACAGGAGGTATTGCTAGGTGCATTGTCATGTGATGGAAAAGCCAAGGACCCTAGGATCACTGGCAGCCAGCCCCAGAACACAGCAGTCTTCAGGGAGAAAGCACTGCCTTGCTGACGCTGCAATTTTTAACTTTTCCCAGCCTCAAAACCGTGAGACAATAAATTCCCATTGTTCAAGACTACTCATTGTATGGTATTTGTTTTAGCAGCTGGGAAACTAAGACAATGTCCACTTGAGTACTTGCCTCTGAGCCTCAGGTTCTGAGAGTTGTTTTTACATTCCCTCCTTGAGTTAGCTGAGTAGTGACTAATTCCCTATTTCATCCTCATGCTGGAGGTTGTCCTTGTAGGGATGCTGTGTGGGTACTAAACATGACAATTATTTTTATTTTAGTTAGACTCAAATTAGTTAACTGTTTCATAGTCGTGAATATCTTTAATACTCTAGGAAATGAAGGCAAATATGAAATTCTAGAAAAGTACTGAACATCATATGTTAAAGATAACTCAGTAATAAAGTTTTTTATGAAAGTATGCCTTTGGAAATAGTCCTTTTCATGTATATAAACATTTTAGTAAATATTTCAAAATAGATTATTCATAAAAATAAGATGTTGTTTCTGCTGCCTCAAGCTACCTAAGACAAAAAGTCTACATTTTCTAAGCCTTGCTAGTTCATTTAGAATATGTGTTTAGCATGCTTCTTAGGTTCTGTTCTTCAAAAACTTAAATAAGAATTACCTCTGTAGTTGTTACATTCCCAAGAAAACATGCCAATCTCCTCTTTCCAAAACAGGGTGGAGAAAGGATAAAGTTAGCAGAGACACAGACAGATTGCATTTATTAATCTTGGTTTTTGTCAAGTGCATATAGATTTTAAAAAATAGTTCCTTCTAATGAAATAAAGTTTCAGTGGCTGAGAGATTTCAGATGGAGTTGAGAGGTCACTCTGGTGGACATTCTTAACGCACTATATAGATAACACTTTTTAGGTTTTAATATATTGAAATAGCTAGAAGTAAATATTTGAGACTACCAAACTCTAACCAGTGGCCTTGACTCTTGAAGACAACTGTATAACAATGTAGCTTACAAGGGGTGACAGTGTGATTGTGAAAGCCTTGTGGATAGCACTCCCTTTATCCAGTGTATGGATGGATGAGTAGAAAAATGGAGACAAAACCTAAATGAAAAAGTGGGGTGGGATGTGGGGGTGACTTGGGTGATCTTTTTTTATTTTTATTTTTATTTTTTATTCTGATTCTGATTCTTTCTGGTGTAAGGAAAATGTTCGGGAATAGATTGGGGTGATGAATGCACAACTATAAGATGGTGCTGTGAATAGTTGATTGTACACCATGGATGATTGTACAGTATGTGAACATATCTCAATAAAATTGAATTAAAAAAATTTAAAAAAAGTTCCTTCTTCTTGAATCTTTACATTTGTATCATTTCAATAGTGTAGATGTCAACTTAAATGCTTGGTCTCAATGTCTTCCTATGATTACCAAGTCAACACAACCAGTACTTAAAATTATTATTAAAGCAAATGAAGGCTGGGTTTGTCAATGCTTTATTAAAAGTAGTAAGTAGAATCTATGGATTGGTTAAGATTTTCTGTATTTATAATTTTGAAATAAGATAAATAATATCTGATTCTGCCAATTAAGATGGTCTTTAGGCTGATAAGCTATTTGAGTATGCATTTTTATTCTATTTATAAATTTCCTGGGGATGCCAGCCATGTTATATTTTATGTATCATTCTATCAGCTTGTTCCAAAGTTCCCTAACCATAATCCAAATTTTCTTTTGTTTTTTCCTTAGGAGAGTTAAGAGGAACTTTTTTTCTTAAAGGTTTTTTTTGTGCTGGGTAGATAGTTAATGGTACAGATATCTCATCTTTATTGTGCAATCAAGGAAAGAAAATAGAATATAGAGGTCCTAATGGTAAAATTGGCAAACAGAGTAGGGGACAGTCTTTTATAGCATCATAAAATAAAAGAGCCCCCCAAATCATAATCTAGTAAAATCCCCACCTTGGTATTGTCCATGCTAAACACACAAACACATATATATCCTAATTGGAGATGGAGAAATTCTTTCTACCCAAGGACACCTTAGAGATTCCTATTTCTCATTCACTGGTCTCTCCCACAATCCCCTTCCAATAACGTACTCCAGAAGTAAAGCTCTGGGTTCCCATGATGATGAGATATTCCAGTCTTTTAGGATGATTCACCATGTCCTGCTTTACACCTTAATTAACCACACTCTTCATTGCCTTGCTGATGCCTTGATTTTGAAATTCTCCTAGTGTTGAAACCATGAGCCAATAATTTCCTGTTGTTAAGCCAATCTTTTACTGGTATTTTTTTTTAATCTTTTTTTTTTATTAAATTCAGTTTTATTGAAATACATTCACACACCATACAATCATCCATGATATACAATCCACTGTCCACAGTATGATAACATAGTTATGCATTCATCACCACAATCTATCTCTGGACATTTTCCTTACATCAGAAAGAACCACAACAAGAATAAAAAATAAAAGTGAAAAAAGAACACCCAAATCATCTCCCCATCCCACCCCATTTGTTCTTTAGTTTTTATCCCCATTCCTCCACTCATCCATACACTAGATAGAGGGGGTGTGATCCACAAGGTCTTCACAATCACACTGTCACCCCTTGTAATCTACATTATTATATAATTGTCTTCAGGAGTCCAGACTGCTGGGTTGGAGTTTGATAGTTTCAGGTATTTACTTCTAGCTATTCCAATACATTAAAGCCTAAGAGGTGTTATCTATATAGTGCATAAGAATGTCCACCAGAGTGACCTCTCGACTCCATTTGGAATCTCTCAGCCACTGAAACTATTTCGTCTCATTTTGCATCCCCCTTTTGGTCAAGAAGATACTCTCAGTCCCACGATGCCGGGTCCACATTCATCCCCGGGAGTCATACTCTGCATTGCCAGGGAGATTTATACCCCTGGGAGTCGGGTCCCTCGTAGAGGGGAGGGCATTTTACTGATATTTTTGATTGCAGTCAGGAAAACTGAAACAGTGTGTCTACTGCATGATTCTATCTGTATGAAGTTCCAGAATTGGCAAAACTAATCCACAGTAATATAAACCAGATCAATGGTTACCTGGGGTGAGTTGGGGGAGGACTGACTGCAGTGGAGCACAAGGGAATTTTTGAGGTCATTGAAGTGTTTTATATCTTAACAGGTATGTATATTTGTCAAGCCTCATCAAACTGTACACAAAAATGTAGGCATTTTGTTGCATGCAAATACTATCTCAATAAATTTGATTTTTAATTCCCTATTATATTGTCTTTAAAATTTTTTGCAAGTGTCTCTTCATTCTAAAGATTGAGCTTCCTAACAATTTTTTTCAAGTTATAGCCACACTTGAAATTTCAACCTTTTCCAACTTTTGTGCATGTCCTTTGATACCTGAGTTTACTAGAGAGTTTATAGGCGGCCAAATGTGTCTCTTTGGGTAACTCCCCCTTTTCGTCCTATCTGAGGTCATCCTTGTTTACAAGATTTTGAATTTCATTTTGAAGCACCTCTCCTAAATACTTGTCATTTTCCCTTTGGAGTCTCTTTGCAGAAATCCCACCAATTAACCAAAAACTCTTTGGACCTGTCTTACCAAATTCTACAATATATGTCTGATCATGTCCAACTTTCCCTGAATTCTAAAATAGCCTCATCATTTTTTTCCCTGGGATTCCTGTCACTTCCACTTCTCTGACCAGTTCTTTCTTGCGATCAACATTGGACACTTACTTCCTCTACTTTCTGAGAAAACTCACTAATAAAAAAAAAATTGCTGGCCCCTAGGAGCATGACTTATGTTAGATGTAAAGGACCTTAGAGGTCAATAATGACTTGTTACATAAACATTTAGGGGCTTAAGGGCTGAGGTGTTTGCCCAAGTTCATACAGTTAATAAAACTCTGCATTGAAACTATCTCTATCAGACTACTGTGTCCTATCAGGCAGGGTGTTTATTGCACAAGGGCAACCAGCTGAGGGGTGAGTCAGGACTGAAATACAGTCTGCCTTCTCTTGCCTTTCCAAGCTAAATCCTAATCAAGCCTGTATCCATTCAGAGGAAAAGGCCTCGCCCTGATTTTCTTAAAGGTACAGTTTGGCTAATAGTGGCCTGGACCTATACATAAGTTTTTCTTCCAAACTATTTCAGATGTAAATGTTCATCAGGAAAAAATTTTCATAATGAAGAAATTGTGCATTTCTATGTTAAAATAATTAGTGCTAGAACATTTATGTTCCTAGCAATTCTCCCTCCATCTTTCTCAAATACAGGTTGTGAAGTCTTAAGCAAATGGAGTCAAAGCAGTGGGACATACAAGAATCCTGGGCATTCACAGATTTCATATTTCTTGCTCTGACACCTCAAGAAATGGGTTATGGTTTCAGGATCCAAGACTCAGCTTGGAAATGAGAACGGGTGGCCCAGGGAGGAAGAGTAGCAGCAGAGCAGGACTTAAGCCCCTACCCAGATAAGGGCAGCTTTAAGCCTGATCTAAAGAGCCTAGTCCAAGCAGACAAGAACTCAATCCCAAAGGAAAGGTCTGGAATAGAAGACAAGCAAGACAGAATAGTTCAGATGCAGAGCCCGGGAAGTTTCCCCAAGACAAAGGGAGGTGTTCTTTTGTCGGATGCCTTCTGTGCACCTTGGATAAGTGAGGATAGTGCAAAAGGCCTAGTGGACCTACAGAGTTCCTAGTCAACACAAGGATGCCACTGGTGGCGAGAAAGATTCAGTGAGATCAGAGACCAATGCCCTGACTCTGGGGGACTAGATAATGCAACCAGAGCCCAGCAAGGGCCCACCAGGCAGAACAAAGACCCAGTGTGGAGCCATCACCTCTCCACCCATTGCCATATAAATACATAAGTCTTCCCTCTTCCAGATACCATCTTGTCTAGAGGGAGAGGGAAAGAGGAAAATTCCTGAAAGACTGAGCACTTTCCCAAAGAGACTGAGTTATACCAAAAGTATAGTCTTCGGTTATCTTTAATCGGAAAGAGTATGTTCCCTGCTCTACCCTCACACCACCCCATCTGCTCATCAGAGGAAATTGAGAATTTAGAATAAGAAGAGATAGAGAAGCCACAAATGCTACTTATCTCCACCTTTAAGTACAATTTAGCCTCACTATACCAGGTCCCTCCGATGACAGAGTACATACTTTGCACATCATTCAGGCATCATAGAGTTCAAATATAAATCATCAATGTGAGTCTTTTGATGCCCTTGAGGTTGTGTTTTGTGCCTAGAAAAAGATCATTCAGAGGTTATTTTACTTTTAAAAATTAATATTTAATTTTCTGAAGTCACAATTTAAAATCTCAGTTTACCTTAAGATTTCAATTTAACTTAGAAATATTATTGTTCTTTTATAAATACAGCACATCATAATAACATCTTTGAAGGGCCTTAAATATCATTTGGTCCCATTTACAAATGTTGTTAAATAAACACCCTAAAACCTTAAAAAGTGCATTTATAAATTTAATATACTTTATTTTCTTCACAAATATGCAATTATTTGATTCAATATCAAACCTTAGCTGGAAATCTAAAGAATGCACACAATCTAAAAACTCAGACCTATATATGTGGTAATTTTTAGTCCTTAAGAATATGACTTAAAATTAAAAGTCCAAGTCAATTACTCACTTTGACTTTTATAATGGAATCCAAAGACTGATCTCTTGCTCCAGCAGGCCAAATTCTCTTCAACACCACAATTGCTTAAAACCCTAAGTATGTTACCCTAATATCAAAGCCAGAACAAAGACATTATAAGAAAAGAAAATTACAGAACAATATCCCTTCTTGTTACCATGAGGACATTTCATAGACTTAAATCATCCATATGTTGATTGCATCTACGGCTGATTACATCTACAATCAACTGAGGAGATTGCCTTCAGCAATGAAAGAAGTCTCATCTAGTCACTCAAAGGCCTTAAAGGGAGGATTTCAGCGGTCAGAAGAGAGAATTTCCATCTCTACTTCAGCCAACCATCTTCTCCTGGGGATTTCACCGAAACCTTCCTCAGAGTTTCCAGCTTGCAGCCTGCCCTATGGAATTCAGGCTTGCCAGGCCCCATGGTCACCTGAGCCAGTTCCCGGTAGGCTCTGGCTGGGGAGTTCTTCTAATGCCCAGGGCTCTTGTCCTTTTTCCAACTTGACGATCAGCTCCAGTTTGGGAACACAGTGCCCCAGTGACAGGATCACATCCCTGTACAGGATCTTCTGAGCAGGGTCCAGGCACTGCCATTCCTCCTGGGTGAAGCCAACAGCCACATCCTCAAAAGACACTGACCACTGAGGTTTATCCATTTTCTGCTGATCTTGGAAACATGTAGAGGACTCTGAAAATATAGCTGGGAGAGAAGGCAAGCAGAATGGAGTAACACAAGAGGACTGGCCTGCTTACAACTCCTAGATTCTCTTGCCAAAATCTCTCTATACATTAGCTGGAAAAGAAAAAAAAAAGTCTCCCTTTCTTCCAAAAGTTGGTCCAAACCTTCCAAAACATGCAGTCTAATAGCTTCTAAATGAGGTAGCACCACTCAAATCTTGTTCACTCTGGACAGCAGGATCAATAAACTGCTTCTGGCCATTCAAAGCTTCAGCCTCTGCTCTGAAGCTCTGGTGAGCAGTTCCAGTTCAGAAGGGG
Source organism: Choloepus didactylus (assembly GCF_015220235.1). NCBI lineage: Eukaryota > Metazoa > Chordata > Mammalia > Pilosa > Megalonychidae > Choloepus > Choloepus didactylus. Next base: position 89,313,208 of record NC_051309.1, on the reverse strand, counting down.
GTTCTTTCTGGGGCCTCCTCCTTCATGCTGTCACATTACAGATGAGTAAACCGAATGTGAAGTAGGTTAATAACATTGCCCAGGATCCTTCAGTGGCAGAGTTTGAATCTGAACTCAGATCTCAGGCTTCTATGCCCATGCTGCCTGCAGACCAGCTGACTTCTAACCGATTCATGGAGCTTCTGGAACCAGCTCTTGTACACCTGCACCTCAGGTCCTGGCCGCCTGGGACACATGCCCCCTGCTCCCACATGATGGTGGGACACCCTGTTCCATCCACATGACCCAAGTGCCACAGGGCTCCACTTCTGCCATCACTGAACCCTCAAGGGGACACCACATGCACCCCCACAGTCCATGGGCATAGCTGGATCTGGAACTTCCAGAAGAAGAAGCCAGGGCTCTAGTGTATTTCTTTTATTTCTACTATTGTGTCTTTCATCCCCATAATTTCTTTTATGTTTCTTTTTATACTTACAATTTTTTTTATGCTCACACATTGTCTTCTTAATATCCTTTATCTCTTTATGCATATTTTCCTTCATGTCCTTGAATTGATTCACAAGATTTGTTTGAACATCTTTGATTAGCTGTTCCATCTTCTGAGTCTCCTCTGAAGTTTTAATTTGTTCTCTCTGCTGAGCCATAACTGAAGAAGGGGCACTTCCCAAGTCTGGGTTTGTTGCTCAGTGAGGCCAAAAGAAGTCACACCGAACCCAGCTGAAGAGGAATAGATGGTTTAATTTACACTGGTGGGGAGACAGGGGGAGCTTTCCCAAATCTGCCTCTCTCAAGTGTCTCTTCAATTGGGTTTTATACTCTTCAGATACAAAGAGAGATAATCACTCAATTAACATGCAACAAGAGTGATAGACAAAAGGCTATCTATATCTGGGAGGACTGGAGCAATCTCCCAATGATTCTTTAATTGGCTAAACCCATTAGAGACAAAGGGAGTCAATCAATTTAGTTATTTCCAATTTTCCTGTTTTCTTCAGATGCCAGGTGATATCTATGAAAGGTGCAACCTTTACATTTACATAACATGTAACAGGTTTGGAGAACTTTAGTAATTTAGTTATTTCCTGTTTTCCTGTTTTCTTCAGGAGTTTGGTGACACCTGTGAAAAGTGCAAACTTAACGTTTACTATGTTTGCAGACCTTACATTTACAAATTGCTCCTTTATGAGAATAAGAATTTCCATTATAGCCTGTTTTCAGCTTTGAAGGTTACATTTTACAATTTCCTGCTTGCTTACCATTTTTGGTTATATTTTAAAAGTTACTGTTACAATTTCCCCCTTAAAATAACATTCATTTCCAATCTGGGGAATTGGGCCATCGTTCATTCAGGCTGCTTCCTGATGACAAATGGGGCAAAGTAATTAAGGGGTCATCTGGTGAAATCTCTGACTCATAACTTGTAGATATTCTCAATTTCCTTCGGGGGAGAACGGATTATTCTTAGCTGGAGTTCTGGAACATGAAAAGGGTTTCGTAAATATTTGAGTTATTATTTGAGTACACAGAGACAAGAAGCATTTGAGTAGGACTAAGGTAGATATAATAATTAGGAAGACTGTAAGCACAGTTTGAAGAAGAGTCCATAACCATGACCCTATTCCTGAAGATAGCCAACTGAATAGATCAGAAAAAAAATAGAATTATCAACTGGTGTACTCATAGTTAGACCTTGATTATTTAGGTGTTTTAAAAGAGAAGCAATGTTACCAGATCTATCAGGAATATAGATACAGCATTCTGTTTGACTAGGGCACTTGTCCCCCACTGTGAGGCAGTGAGGATATCTAGAGTCATTTTATTCTGTAGTACTGTTTTGCACATCCAAGCTATTTCTGCATTTACAAGAGTTATACTGTGATTATACGAATAGGACCTTTGCAAGGAGAGATTACTGTTGTTGGCAAGTTGCTACTAAAGGGTATATTAGGTTATGGAAAAAGTATGTAACAAAGAGCTTCGTAATTAATTTGACTAGAAAGATTTTTAAACAAATATTTTAGGCCATCCAGTGGTTTAGAAGTGCACTGATGTTTTGGATTATCAGGAGGATTTACTGTTACCACAGTTTTCATTTAACAGGAGGTGTGTCTCCACCCTGGAACAGTTGCAGCTTGACTCTGGTGTGATGTATTCCAGGGTTTCATCCCCTGTAACTTAAGAAAAGAATGAGTAACAAGTAACACTCAGTAAGGCCTAGCTCATTTAGGATTTAATTGAACCTGGGGATACTGGTCCATTTAGGTGCAGATCCAGACTTAATTTTTAGGCTGCTGATGGTGTAAGGGGGTACACCTGTGGGGAATTTAAGGCATTAGCGGTATAATTATTAATTTTAGCTGAAGTAGTAATTAAGAACTTTACATATTAAATTCTAGTTAATTCTGAACTGGGATGCATGTTACCTGCCTATTGAATCTTTAGAAATGGCCTTCTAAATGCTATTTTAAAGGATTCAACCCTAGCCCACTTTGGGATGCTACACTTATCCTTAAGAGGGCAACAGGTTAGAGCTTTGTCCCATTGCTCAAGCAGATTTTGGTAAGGCTGTCTTTTAAAGTCCAATTCACGCATTCTGTTTTTTCCTGTAGTCTGTGGCTTGTAAGCAGAACGCAGGCACCAGTCGATGCTGAAGAGTCTTGAAACACCTTTAACAATTTTGCTATGAAAGCTGGTCTATTGCTTTGGAACAAAAGCAGAAGTCCAAATTTAGGACTTGTTGAAGTAACCATTTTACAACTTGTGCTTTTTAGTTTAACAAGGAAAAAGCTTTTAACTATCTAAAAACATCCACAAACGCTAGCAAATACTTGGAGATGCCAAGGACTTGTGGCTTGACTGCAAATCTATCTGCTAGTTTTTTCACCAATTCAACCTGTTATTATTCATGGATAGATGTCCTTTGTAGTGGCTGACTAATTTCTTGGAATGCATTACTACATTTAACAATTTAAAAATTAGATTTATATGCTTTATGTCTTTGCTGGCTGCAGTTATTTGACCATGCTCTTTTCAAATTGTTTTGTGAGCATGCGAATCACCAAAAGCATATGCTAGTTTGTGCAGGCCAGTGACTCTCCGTTGTTCTTAGCTAGAGGGCCCTTATGAGGACAATTAGTCCCACCCATTATGCTGATGTTCCCCATGGGAGAGGCAGTATTTGCTACTGCATATTTTGCTTTCTGTGGGATGGCACTCAAGATTGTTCAGCAGCACTGTCTGATAGCGACTTAGCTTCTCCACTGTGAGCCACTGTCCCCCTTTTGCTCTGATACAGTAAGGACAAGAGGGGAGCTCCAAGTAAGCTTTTTGCTTCTTGTAAGAGTCCACAAATGGTTGCCACTGCCCTCAGTGAGTGGCCCATCCTCGGGCTACAGTGTCAAACTGTTTTGACAAACAAGCCACTGGTCAGTCGTATATTTCTCCAAAAGGCTTATGCAAGTACTTGCAGGTCATGCCCTACCTTTCATGGACAGACAAGTCAAATTCTTTGATGGCATCAGGGAGCCCAAGGTTGGAGCTGATATCAGTTTGCCTTTAAAATTTGAAAGGCAGTTGTACATTCTGGTGTCCATTATAAATGTTCTTTTTAACTTCCCTTTATGGCTAGATATAGAGGTTTGGCTATCAATCCAAAATTTGGTATTGGCAGTTGACAATAGCCCACTATACCAAAGAATCCTGAGTTTCTTTTTGTTTTTTTTGGCATGGCCACTTGTCAAAGTGTCTAGCCTACAAAAAAGTCTCTTTTGGTGCTTTACTCCCTGAAGATTTCTGGACAAGACCTGCATTTTAAACACAATCCACTTTACACTGCTGTTTTATTTCTATGTCAAGTTCTTCTCATTTGAACACAGAGTTTTTGTGAGTCTTTATTTATGGGGATGCAATAAATGGCATTCTTTAAAGTTAACTAAGTATATACATCAGAAATATTGATGAGGAGAGTATACAGATTAGGTACTGTGGGATGTCAGATCACAGAAAAAGAGTCTAACATATAGAAGGAATTTCTGACCCAGAGGCCCCGCAGCTTATCTCATAGAAACCAGATGTGTCATAAAATATGGGTCGAAGGCTGTTTAAGAAATTCCAGTCATGGTGACACCTCAACCCCCAAAAGGCAGATAAAGCAAGATCAGATATGTCTATAAGATGAACAATCATAAGCATGTGGAAAAGGCCTGCTCCCCCCAAATACATAATGCAGCTGCACTTCAAAGAAGAGCAGTGCGTCAGAACCCTAGCAACCCATCAGCTCAGAAGTTGACAAGCCCTCACCCAATCAAGGCACAGGACACCACTCAGCAGACACCCTTCCCTCCCAATGCGGTTTTTTCTTTAAAAATGCAGCTCTCAGAAAGAGAGCCGGAGCCACTTTCTTTCTTTTCGCTGGCGCACACCTACTTTCTTCCTCTAATAAATCTTAAACTTTCTACTTAAGACCTTGACTTGCTGCGTTGTGTGGATTCTTAAACGACTCCGACCTGACATGGGATGTATACTTTCTACCATTGGATTTATAACTCTTAAATTCTGGACAAATCTGTAACCTTGAGTTCCTGGTGTCATTAGTCCTTATTTTAAAATCTTTTAATTGTTGGTAAAAATGCTCTCTCTTCTCTTCGCCTAAGTGGACATTGTTTAAACATGTTGGAATCATGTTCAGCTGCAATCTTACCATGACTTCTTGTACATCTCTGGCTCACCTTGAGGATATTTCATGGCTCTTCTTTGTTAGAAGTTGTGGCTTGCCTGGATCTTTCAATGGAGTTTATAGGCCTGCTCCTAGAACCAGAACTTGTAAATTCATTTTCCCAAGTGAGAGACAGAGGCTTGCAAAGGAATTTGTAAGTTAATTGACATTTTTCAATTTGGCATTGCTGCTGCTGTGAGAAGAATCAGTCATGAGCAACTTCAGACACACTTATAACAAGGACTGATTCCAGTGCAATTAAGTCTCATGTCTACCAGAAAATTACTAAGTTTTTACCTACTTGGAATGAGACCCTAGGTTTTTTGTGGGTGATCAGGACCTGATGGGTGGAAAATGCCCCTCGAGCCCCATCCCTACAGGTCGCTGTCCTAGTCCCCTGTTAGCTGTGGACACTGTATTGATGGAGTTTCTTGTTTCCTTTTGCATTAAGCTGGAACATTCCCATTTTCAATGTCCCTCCCCCTGAAATATGCACATTGCTGGGGGCACAGCAGTTTCTTGAGGCCCCAGGGAGTCTTACCTTTCATACACTTCTTTTGCTGCTGAAAAGTTTTACTTAGGACTGCTTTTAAAACTTTAGCATTTCACTTAGCTTTATAGGTGATAGCTTTCTTCTGTCCTTTCCTTGAGCTGCATTATGATTATAGAACACTTTAAACACAATTCCACCAGTGCTGAGATTGGCAATTTAAATTAACCTTTAACTTTCTATAATTTTCAAAAAATGTCAGGGACGCTTTGACAAATAAAAGACTGATTTACATCGCATTAATTTATTGAGTTTTCTGGGCTTATATTAGTAAATTTATGGTAAACTTTAAACAATCATTTTTAAAACATTGATGGATTTTTATCTGGCTGTTGGCCAACCTTTTGACTTTTATTCATTATTTTGTTTAGGAACTCCATTTTTTAGTCCTACAAGGATGCATGCTTAATAGTGATCTAATTCTGTTCTGCTAACTTGTTTATTTGGGTCCCAATAGGGGTCTACTTGTGGGCTAGCTAGATTTTCAGGGGAGTGTACTGGATTTTCTGGTTTATCATTGCTTAAAGAATTAGCATAAACATGAGCCCTTTTAATTATAATTCTCCTTTCTTCTGAGGTTATAGCACATTTCACAAAGTTTGTATATCAGTCCAATCAGGATTATGCATTACAAAAATTAAGTTAAACAAGTTTTTATTTTTCTGGGATTTTCTTGATAACTGGGGACCCAGTTCTTCCAATTGTGTAGATCTGAGGTAGAGAAAGGAGTCCACTCATCTACTGTATCCATTTTAGCTGGCCTTTGTGGGAGAGGACACTGTCCCTGCCCTTGCCCTCCAGAGGTAGAGACCCCCTGCCTGAAATTCATATCATTCATGATATGAGGTGCGAAGGCCATTTCAGGGGAAATTATAAGGCATCCTGTGCTTGTCTGCATTTTCCCAATAAGGTAGGGAAGAGGGGGCTGCCAAAAGTAGCAAACTCTGGCAGAAAAGGTTGTGGAGGGATAGACACAACCACCACAGACTGCAGCAGAAATGCTCAGGGAAATGCAGACTTTACAGACCCCACAAAAACCTTGGCTGTGGAGGTTGGGGAAATGCAGGGGCGGTGGGCATCTGAACTGAGGAACAAGGGTACCACCCTCTCAATCCGAGGTGACTACAGCATTTATAAGTTTATTAGGCTGAGCAGAATCAGGGACAGATTTTTTCGCAACACTCATAGCTTTGACCATTTTCTTGTTTAGTTTTTAATTGCACCATTTCTTTAACTATATCTTGCATTGTTAAGCTCTATGAATAGCCATTCAATTATTTTACCTACTGTTAAGAAGTTGCTCCTAGATTTACACTGGAAAATCAGGCTGCCATTGTACTAACAAACAGTAAACCGTTTACTTTATACTAAATCAAAAAGTCTTTTATTCTAATGAAAAGGAGATTCAGTGAAATTGGCAATAAACTGACAACACCAATGAAAACATTTCAAAGCTTTATGGTGGGGTGGGACATTTGTACTGTGTAGCATGAGCAATTCTCTTCAGATTTAGTGCTAAATCAAAAGGAAACTATGGACAAAGATTAACAAATTTACAAAAGATTGGTTACCTGCAACCCTATTTGTTATTTCCAGTTACCTCTAGCTCTTAGAAAAGAGAACTAATAGACTTTAATAGGTCCTACAGATTTTGCCCAACCAAAGTGGCACAAGGAGATATAAAAGTTACAGAGAACAAATGTATAGCTAAGCTAAGCTTGCTTTACAGTTACTAAACCTTCCTTTCAAGTGGACTTTTTTGGACTAAATCCCATTTTTATTAATCACTTAAAGTAACACATGAAAAGTTTTCATGTTTAATAATTTATAATTAAAATGTAAAAGTTTAATACAAGTCATTCATAGGAATTTGTTCTTTTAAAAACAACGATGAGGTAATGCAACAGAATGATCATTGTTCTCTTCCTGGGGGTGAGGTGCTCCAAGTGAACCACAAACTGAAGCACAGAGGCCTTGGCTACTTTTTTAGCCTGGACCTTGAAAGTTTCAGTCCATTTATCTTTCACCTGGGAACTAGGACCCTCTTTTACTTCTCCTGGAGCAAAAAGCTCTGGAGCTTTTAAGGAGAGGCTAGGGGCTTGGCTGATAAGCAAAATGCCTGAAACAATTTTATGCAGCTTTTTATTCTGAGTTAGAGCCATAAAACACTGTACATATGGAATTTTATCCCATTTGTTTATTCTCTTACAAAATAAATTTAGCTGTAAAATAGCATTTTATTTTATTGATTCCTGATTTGGCCACTTGTGGCCATCCTTTAATTTATACTGAAGCCAAATTACTTTGCATGCAGCTTTTCTTTGTCATGGGCTTATACACAAATTGCTTTCAATGTTTAAGTGGTTCCTTCTCCTTAATTTCCTTAGATTTTTCACTCATGTTGTTTCCCAATTTTTAAAAAACCATTTACATAACTTGAGAAAAAATAGGACAAAACAAACACAGAACAAAACTTAACCAAACCACAAACAACAACAAAACTAAGAATTAAGCCAAGTTTTACATGACAAAGTCTCAATGGGTATTCCTCTATGCCCGGGGCTCCATCTCCAAAAACAGCTTTGGCATAAATTTATCTGCCACTGAGGCCCAAACAACCAAAACCTGGGCACCCAAAATCAGTGACCTCCCTTAATGCCAGGGGCTGCTCTCTTCCAAGCCAAGAATCAATAGCTCTTCCCGTGTGCCACCATACACCCAAACCAAATGTGGTTTCCCGCTTACAGCTTTGGCAGGAGTTTGTGTGCCACTGAAATAGAAACCAAACAGGACCCATACACAGAAAAAGTCAAAACAAAGAACCAAAGCTAAGTTCTAGGTGACCAAATCCCACCTAGGCACCCAAAATCAGTGAACTCCCTTAATGCCAGGATCAGCTTCCATTCAAATCAAGTCTCGATGGCTATTCCTCCATGCCTGGGGCTGCACCCTCCAGAAACAGCTTTGGCATGAATTTATGGCCACTGAGTGCCCAAACCAAGAAGTCTCCCACATACAGCTCCTGTAGGAGTTTATGTCACCGAAGAAGAAACAAACAGGGCCCACAAACAAAAGAAACAAGTTTCATCCCCATAATTTCTTTTATGTTTCTTTTAATACTTTCCAATTCTTTATGCTCACACATTGTCTTCTTAATATCCTTTATCCCTTTATGCATGTTTTCCTTTACGTCCTTGAATTGATTCAGATTTGTTTGAACATCTTTGATTAGCTGTTCCATCTTTTGAGTCTCCTCTGAAGTTTTAATTCATTCTCTCTGCTGAGCCATAGCTTCCTGTTTCTTGTATGGCTTACAATTTTTTGCTGATGTTTAGACATCTGATTATCTTGATGAGTTAATTCTGAAGGTCCATTTATCTCTCTTGTCTGGGGTTTTATTGTTGATTGGCTTTGTGTTAAGTCTCTTCTTTGATGCTTGGTCTAACTTTTTTCTAGAATTTTAGAATAGACTGTGTTTAACGTTCAGATTTTCTCAGCTGTTTTTCATCTGATTCTTGCCCTGGATATGCAGTGCAATTTTTAAGATTGTACTTTTTGTGCAATTGTTTCACCTCAAGGAGAGAACTTCTTTTCCTCTGCTCCTTCTCTGTGAATCTTGATCTGTTCTGTCGGGTTTTGTGCAGTCTTTTATCCTCAGTTCCTATGAATTGTTTAAGTTCTCACTCAGTGCCCAATTTTCCTTACAGTTTTCAGTTCTTAGACCCATCCTACCTTATAGAAGTTCAGTTTAAACTCCTCCCCCCTTTTTTTTTCTGTGAGACTTTTCTGCCTCGAGTTTCTTCCTGTTAGGGTTATCCCACCCTGGGGAGCCAGGTGGGATCAATCCAGAAAGGTGGGTCACTTCAGAAAAGTCTGCTTTGCCTTTAGATGGTCCAGTTGACTGAAACTGGATTAAGTGAGTTCTTGTCAGCTTATCTATCACAGTCCCTCCCACCTGTGGTACCCTTTTGTATGCAGCACTCCTCACTGGCCTGTGTTCTGCCCTAGGTCTCTGTGGACTTAGGTCCCTGGCCTAAGCCAGGCCGTGCCACCCCAGCTGCGTGGGACTGAGTGGGGGGAGGGGAACTGGAACAGACCGGCAAGGCTGGGATGGAATTTTCTCTCTGCCACTTTCTGTCTTTCTTCTCCTTTCAGGACTCCTGCAATATGTATTTTTTCACACTTGATGTCCCACAGGTTCCTCAGGTTCTGTTCACTTTTCTTCATTCTTTCTTCTTTCTCCTCCTTGGGCAGAATGATGTCAATGGTCTCATCTTCAAGTTCACTGATTCTTCTGCCAGCTTCAATCTGCTGTTGAACTCCTCTAGGGAATTTTTAATATCTGTTACAGTGGTCTTTAGCTCTGTTTGGTTTCTTTTTCAAAATTTCCATCTTTCTGTTGATATTCTGTTTGTGTTCATCTATCATTTTCCTAATTTTCGTTAGTTCTTTTTCCATGTTTTCCTTTAGCCCTTTGAGCATATTTAGCACCAGTTTTTAAAAAGTGGTCTGGTCCTCTTCGTTGATGGTTTCTAATGCTTTAATCTTCTTCTTTGTCTGGACCATCACTTCCTGATTCATTGTATGTCTTATAACCTTTGGTTGAAACCTGGACATTTTGATATTTCAGTGTGTTAACACTGAAGTTTAGACTCTGGCATTTGTTACTTAGCTTATATCCTGCTACTGTTATGACCAAGTTTTCCTTGAATGCCGGGAGCTAACAAATGAACAAGAGGAAGGAAAGTAAGAAAACAGTTTTGCTGGGCTTTGCAGATTGACCTGTGTGAGTGCTGTCCTTCAGGGCTTATCCTTACAATGAGTTATATGAGAATAGCTCCAGACCAAGCCATAAGGGCTTCTCTGATCCTTTCTGCATGGGATATGCATGCATGCCCTAAGAATTCCTCCATTTGAAGGTTACAAATGTCCCCTCTTCCCTAGGAAACAGTTTCCTCACAGTCCCAGACACAGCACTGTTTGTCCTACAGCCAGCAAACCCTTGCCCCAGGCAACACAACTTGACTGCTCTCTCACAGCATTCTGTGCAGAGCAAGTTCTGGGCCATTGCCCCTCAGGCCATCACTGGACAAACTGGACCAGACATGCATGCTCCCAGCATGAATCCAAGGGCCACTCTGTTCCCTCTGGAACTGGGTCCAGGGATCTACATCGGGAGCATGGGCTGGTTCTACCTACAGAGTGGGGCCAGCTAGGGCCACAGGAGATCCTACCGGTTTCAAGGATATTTTTTTCTTGGTGCTTGGTGTTACTGCTTTAATTGTTTCCTAGAGCTCTATGAAAGATGTTTCTGCAAGTTCTTTCAGGTTGTTTAAATTTCTATGGGGGAATGGAGCCCTGAAGCATCTCACTCCACCATGTTGACCTAGGCAGCTACTGAAGGAAAGTTTTTATGTGCTGGTACACGATTTCAATACATATTTATCAGAAACTAGTGCAGATATATTACTGGAGTAAAACGGAAAATCCACATCTATTTTTAAGATGAAACATGAGACTTCAAAAAAATTTGAACTTTGAGAGTTCAAAATGAGTGGCTTTGGCCCATCTCCCCTCACCTCCCAGAGGTGTTTTTCCATTCTTCTTTGCCCTTAAGGTTACTTCAAGGGAAAAGTTTGAGAAGTGCTAGATTTAACATGCATGTCTGTATTTTGTCCATGAGGAACTGGTGGGAATCTTTCTCCCAGGACATCAAAGGGATCATTCCTGTTTCCAGGTAGGCTATCCAGGTATGCTGAACCTCTCCCTTGTTTATGGAGGGAGGGTGCTTGTCAACATGCACTGGGATGGGCTTCTTGATTCATAGCCCACATTATTATTCATAGACTAGTCCTGGTCTTTTTAATGCAGTTGCTCAAAATTTGCTTTAAGTACCTCTAATACCCTCTGGAAAACACAGGCTGCCTGCTGGCCTTGTTATCCCAGGGATGGTGCCTCATTGTAATATGTGCTCCTCCTGGATCAGGCCTCCCCATCCTGGCAACTCAACAGATCACTGACCCAGAAAGAACACACATTACAATGAGGTCCCAGGGCCCGGCAGCTCCTTTGGGCAGGGAGCATCACTACTTGATCAGCCTCCAAGATGCAAATAGGTTTTCATCACTTGGAATACCTTAACCTATTACCAAATAAGCAGACTAAGTATGCATTTTATCCACTAATAAAGCAGGGGCACCCAAAAAATATTTTTGTGAGATAATTAGCTATTTCCCCCAAAGCATCAAATTTGTCACCACAGGAAAAATGAGAACTTTGCTTGCTCACCTTATACTTATTCTATGATTTGGAATAGTTTTAATTTTTAATTGCATAGTGGAGAAAGAAAGGAGAAATCACCTCTTCAGTGCTCAAGGCCTCCACTGGTCTAACAGGGCTCCCTGCCCATGTACGTCTTTGTAACACCACCAAGCATTATCCCCTGGCTCAGCCACAGCTCAGGTTTAACTAGAGCATGACCACGCTTGTTTGTGCTCTTGAGCAAAGCCACAAATTTGGGATCATATCTATATTTACTTTCATTGTAACCATTTGTTGGAAATTGACTTGTGGTCTATTACCTTCACTGATACCAAGGTTAGGTACTACTAACATGAGAATTAAGCTCATGGTTAGGTCGCTATGGGCTCTCCCTCCCCAGGTAGCCCGCAGAGACTGCCCGGCATGCAGCTGGAGAAAGTTACCAAGGTCAGGGCAGCATCCGTTGCCACAGAGAAGTAAGCGCCAGCTGGGAGACACAGTCGCATGTTCGTTTCGATTTCCCGATAGTCATGAGGGGAGACTGAAAACACTTTTTCCTCCTGCACCCACCATCCCTCCCCTGCAACCTTGTTCTCAGTTTCAGGGTAGTAGTTCTTCAAAATGCAACCAGATAGATGATGACTGAGGGAAAGATTACAGTGATACATTAACAAGCCAAAGAACGCTAAGGATGGTCAGTAGCCCCAGAAGCTAGGAGAGGGGATGGGACAGATTCTTCCCCATAAGCACAGGGAGAGCATGACATTATGACACCTTGATTTCCAGCCTCCAGAACTGTGAGAGAATTAATTTCTGTTGTTTTAGGCCCCCCAGTTTGTGGTGAGTTGTTACGGAAGCCCTAGGAATCTAGTAGAATTGGGCCAACCAGAAAATTAGTAGCAAGATGGTTGACAACCAGAAAACTAGCAGCAATATGGCTGACTTAAACACAAGCATATAAATAGTCACATTAAATGTTAATAAAGTAAATACTAGAATTTACAAAGCAGAGATCATGAGATTGGAGAAAAATAAGCAAGAACCAACAATAGTCTGTTTATGAGATATACTTTAAATATAAAACCAATAAATATTTTGCAATTCTCATCTTCAAAAAAAAAAAAAGTCATCCGTGTTTGTCATTAGACTGTCAATGATTGAGGGTAAAGTCAGATCATGTTTATTCTTGTATCTACAGTTCCTGAAACATTGCTTAGCATATAATAGGTGCCAGTTAGTATGTATTGAATAAATCTGAACAAGCTCATTAAAAAAAAAATGCAACCAGAGAATTTGTTTCAAGTTTTCTTAGTTAGCACTGGATCATGGGATCCCTCTATATTATTTCTTATAACAGCAGGTAAATCTACAGGTAAATTAAACTTAACCTGAAAAGTTTAATAAAAAAAATTTAAGCTACTCAGAATTTACTGTGACACGAAGAAGCAACTACCAAAAAAAAAAAAAAAAAAAAGAAAGCCCCATCAACTCTTTGTGTTTTTTTCTTAAATGAGCTCTTCAATAAACCATAACTATTAGATGATATCCTGTGCATGGTGGAAGGTTTTGAAACAGAAAACAGCACCTGTTATTTACTTCCCCTTTCCTCTGACCAATCTGGCAAAATCCTTAATAGCGACTATAAAGAGAATCTCTGTGGAGGCACAACACTGTGAATGTAATTAACACCACTGAATTGTATATGTGAAAGTCGTTAAAAATGGGAAATTTTAGGTTTGTATATATGTTATCAGAATAATTTAAAAAACAACACCAGCATAGAACTGTACAACACAGAGCAAACCCTGATGTAAACTGCGGACTCTAGTTAACATAACAACACTGTTCCACCAGTTGTAACAAAGGCACCACACTCATGCAAACTGTTAATAATAGGGTGTGTAGGGGGTGGGGGGTGGAGGCATATGGGAACTCTGTATTTTCTGCAGGTTTTTCTATAAACCTACAACTGCTCTAATAAAAATTAAATTTAAAAAAAAGAGAATCTCCTGAAGTATAAACAAGAACTGTAAGAACAGTTGTCTCCAGGGAAGAGAACAGGGTGACTTGGTCCAAAAGGGAGGAGAGGGTAGATACACTTTTCATGATAAATCCTTTGGGACTTTTGAATTTTATACTGCATGTGTACATTTACCTAGTCCAAAAATATTATTCCCCAAATTCTACATATCCTTCAAAGGTCTAGCTCAAATATGACCTTCACTATGAAGCCTTTGTCATCCTTCTGGTTAGAATTCACCAGCCCCTCCTGTGAGTCTACAGCACAGGTGGCTCTCAACTCTGGCTGCCCAGTAGAAAAATCTGAGATATTCAAACATGCCCAGGCCCAACCCCCACTCTCCAAAACAATCGAATCAGAATCTTGGAAAAGGGTGCAGAGGGGGTCTGGCACTGGTTTTTTGTTTTGTTTTGTTTTTAACTCCCAGGTGATGTTAGTGTAGTTTGGATTGAGAATTTCTGCTACAGTACTTTATGAAGCCAAGAGGCAAGCACTTACTCTAAAAGTAAATACTGATTCACAGTACTCAAGATTGGTTCTAAAAATAACAAACCCCTTCACGCCTTTTACCCCCTTTTATCTTCACAACAACCCTGTGAGATGGATGTCAGGGTACATTGCACAGAACGGGAAGTGAATAATTGAACTGCATGAAGACACCGAGCGCCCTTTTGAGCTCTTAAGTTCTATATTTCCTTGTGTTTGTTCCTCTCCCCTGAGATTATTACTGGATTTTGTGGTCCCCACCCAGATCCCGGCACAGCACTTAACACACAGGTGGTGTGCAACCACAGGTTATGAGAAGTGAGTTGCTCAGCCAAGCTCCATAAGGTGGCTCAACTTCCTGAGAAGTTTTCCAGATTACAGTAATGGTTCACCTTCCTATTTCTCTAATTCCTTGGATTCCAAAGCAAGGTCATTCCTACCAAAAACTCCTCAGCTGTATGTTCAAAATGCAGATTCCTGGACCCCAGGCTTATAGAATCAGGGTCTTTGGAGATGGCATTCAGGGATCTCTATTTTCACTTCTCACTCTGGGGAGTGTGTGGAGCAGGGGCAGTTTCTATTTAACTGAACATGAAGCCAGATGCAAAGCAGGGCCTGGCCCTCCTCATGCACGGCATGGGCTTGGAATGCACAGGAAAATGTACTGGAGGTCCAGGCACTGCAAAAGGAGCAAAGAAGGGCCAGGCAGTGAGGTGCCCAGAGGCCCAGGAAGGGCCTCAGACCTAGCCACGGGTCTTAATAAGCATTTTGTTCACTCCCTCCACTTAAGGCTTTGTGCAAATCTGTGGTTTGGTCCAGGCTTTGGTGTATGGCCACAGTGACTGTCCCTGGAGCAGAGCACAGCTATCTCTGATCCTGCTCCCAGCACCTGCAATCGAGAGCCAGCCTGTAAATTGTAAGTTAATAAATCCCCATTGTAAATGCCAACCCATTTCTGGTATATTGCATTCCAGCAGCTTTCTCAAACTAGAACAAGGTCAGCAGGACTTTTATTTTTATTTTTATTTTTTGGAAAGGACCAGATAGTAAACATTTTAGGTTTTGCCAGCCCCACAGTTTCCGTAGCACCTACCCAACTCTGCCGTTACAGCGTGCAATATATCCGCAAATAAACTTGGCTGTGTTTCAGTTGAAAATTCACAAAAACAGGCTGCAGGCTGGATTTGGCCTGCAGGCCATCATTTGCCCAACTCCTGCTAAATCAAAGCGGTTATTAAAGCAGGAGAGTGATCAGATTTTTTTTCTAGAAAGACCACTGTGGACAGTTTGGAGGAAAGTTTCCTCCAAAGGGTAGTGAGTATTCACTATCTTTTCCTTGGAAGAGGACATAAAATTTGCACCATGGTAGGCTCATGGGTCATGGATTTTGTAAAATGAGGATGGTGGGGGATTGGGAATGTTCCCCCTTAACTCTCTCCCTCTTCCTGTCCTGCATCCCATTCACTCTCTCAATTCCATTTCCTCCTACTCGTTTCTATCTGACCCCCTTTTGCCTCAAGTAGAATTTACAAAGGGGTAGGATTGACAGATTTAGCAAAAAAAAAAACACAGGAGTCTCAGTTAAATTTGAATTTCTGAGAAACAAATAATTTTTAATAAGTATATCTCAAGTAATATTTGGGACATACTTATATTAAAATTTTATTCATTATTTCTCTGAAATTCAAATTTGAGTAGGTACCATGTGTTTTATCAGGCAAGGCTATCCCGGTTCCCCAGAATTCCAAGGGGACATAAGAGGACAGGGCCAGGGCAGCCCGGCGTCTAGACTGTGGTTGTGGCCAAGGACGAGCAGATAAGGAGTGGGTGGCACACATAACCCAGCAGAGTGACCTTTCCAGCAAGGTCAGGGGCCTAGGGAAAGGGATACTGGCCAGAGGCCAGTGGAGTGTAGGCTGGGCCAGGAAGTGAAGCAACGGTAGGTGTGGTGGCTTTTATAATCCTCTTCCTTTTGCATAAAAATTTACATACATTGCCTACCTTGATACCTACAGGAACCCTGCAGGGAGAGGACACTGGCAAGTAAGTCAATGTTCTTGTTTTAAAATGAGGAAACCAACGGCTCAATAGCAGGCAAGCAAGTTCCCTTGATTGACTTCCTCTGCTGATTGTGTATATTCTATGGTCAAAGAAATTAAGGGTTAGGGGTCAGAGGGCTGACAGATGCGAGGAAGGAAAAGAGGAGTGGGAGTGAAATAAGACAAGCTGGGCAACAGAACATCTCTCCTCCCCCAGACTCTCCTGCCTTTTCAAGACTCCACACAAGCAGTTACCGAAATAACCCCAACACAACTCCCCACACCTCCTTACTCCAACAAATTCTAATGCACTCTTCATAGCCCTATTCATAGATCACCTCTTTCAAGAAGTCTTCCCCTACCTCCCTGGATAGGGGTTAGATTTCTTTTTCTGAGCAGCAGCGATCTCTCAATTCCCGTATTAGAGGACTGCGTTCCTATCAGTTACAAACCTGTCTCCCTTGATAGACTGTGCCCTTCTCCAAGTAAGGACCATGCTGATATCAACTCTAAATTCAAGATTTTTAAAACAATGCTCGAGGAGAAAATATTTGGAAGACACATATCAGATAAACGACTTGTATCCAAAGCACACAAAAAACTTTTAAAATTCAACAATAAGAAAAATAGAAACAAAACAATGAAAAGACTGAACAGGCACCTCACCAAAGAAAAATACAACTGGTAAAAAAAGCATATAAAAAGGTACTCAATATCATATGTAATGAGGGAACTGCAAATTAAAACATAAATGAGAAAACACTACACACCAAAAAGAGTGGCTAAAATCCCAAACACTGACAATACCAAATGTTGGGGAAGACATGGAACAATTGCAACTCTCATTCATTGCTGGTGGGAATGCAAAATGGCACAGCCACTTTGGAAGGCAGTCTGGCAGTTTCTTACAAGCCAAAGAGAGTCTTACCAATATGATCCAGCAATCACGCTGCTAGGTATTTCCCCAAATGAGTTGAAAACTTACGTCCATGCAAAAGTTTGTAGCAGCTTTATTCAAAATTGTTTAAACTTGGAAACAACCAACATGTCCTTCAATAGGTGCATAGATAAATAAACTGTGGTACATATAT
The DNA here is from genome assembly GCF_015220235.1 of Choloepus didactylus. NCBI lineage: Eukaryota > Metazoa > Chordata > Mammalia > Pilosa > Megalonychidae > Choloepus > Choloepus didactylus. The sequence goes on along the minus strand of NC_051309.1, from coordinate 89,296,044 downwards.
ACAACAGAATATTATTCAGCTATAAAAAGAAATGAGCTATCAAGCCAAGGAAAGTCATAGAAAAACTGTAAATGCAATTTGCTAAGTGAAAGTAGCCAGTCTGAAAAGACTTCATACTGTATGATTCCAGCTATATGACATCATGGAAAAGGCAAAACTATAGAGACAGGAGGAGGGAGAGAGGAATGAATTGGTGGAGCGCAGGTATTTTTAGGGAGGCAAAACTGTTAGTAGTGGATACGTGGCACTATGCGTTTGTCAAATTCTATGAGGGAAAGAAATTCTATCAACTTATTATGGAGTATACAAATTTGCTTTTAAGATAATTATTTGAAATAAAAACCAAACAGAATATACTTTCTTAATGCTGAACAAAAAAGAAAAAATTCTTTGATTTTATCACTTTTACTAATATTTATTTTGCTTTTGAAATATTCTTTTTACAATAACATTACAAATTAGATACTACTTCACCTATCAATTTTGTAACTCCCTTTTTTGTTTTAACGGGAAGTGGATTTCTTCCAGCGTTACTGTTAGCTTTTGCAATTGTGTCTTGTTAGCAATTTCCATAACTGTATCAACTTGGGGGAAGACAGGAATGTAGCAATTAAGATTTACATCAACGTCAAACAGCAGTTTTTCTCTCATGAACAAAGATGGCATTTTAATACTGGTCTTGCCCTTCCCTTGCTTAAAATAGCAAAAATCAGTGATAAGTGAGGTGTTGCTTCTTCACCCAGGTGTTAATTCTAATTTTTGCTCCAAAGTGGGTATATTTAAGTAGACACCGCAGAGTTTGTTTCACAGTGTGCAAATACCCAAACCAGTTTCAGCTGGTCTGGCCAGGGATCATAATTTCAATCAGCAATTCAATATAACCCACCTGTGCAGTAAGTGACTCCTCCCACAGAACAAAACAAACCTGAACATGTCTGGTTGCAATCAATGGCAAGTAAGGGCAAGGTCCTGTAGCTTTGTTCTTGGAAGGAAAATTCTTGATGGTCATGCCGTCCCCAGCCAAGGTGGGGTTCCTATGTTCTATTCTTACAAAGCACCCCTGTGCAATCTTTAGCTTGTTTGTCTTAGCATGGTTGCCAGTGATTATCTGTTCGATCTCTGTTCCCTCACTACACTGCCCTCAAATCACCCTCACTACACCATCCCAAATGCCTGTGGTGCCTTGCACAGTAGGTGCTCATCAAATTTGTGTATTGACTAACTGACTGGCTGACAGCCTTTTAGTTGTGATTAACGTATGGGGAAGTTAAAAAAGAGTGCTGGATTTAAATCAGAAAACCTGAGTGTCATCCTGACGCTGCCACTTTCTTCTAGCTTTGTGACTCTGGAAAAGTCACTCAATCTCTCTGAGCTTTTATTTCTTCATCTGCAAAATATGGAAAATAATCATCTCCTCCTCTGAGGCATTTCTTAAGAATAAATGGGACTATAGACTTGTAAGTTCATAAGTGACGTTCAATGCACAAAACTGAATTCATTTAAGTGGTAGACAGTTGATCATTAATGCAATAAAGGACATTTATGGTGGAAAATAAGACAAGTCATAAAAATTGAGGATATGGTCACTTATACCTTTGCCATCCAAGGTCATTCTATTTGAGAAAAAAAGAATATCAGTAGATGTGTAGGAACTTGAGCTGGTAGTAAATAGATATATGCTGTCTGCTTTATCTTGCCTAGACTACTTGACTGCAAGCTCCTCGAGAGCTGGTTAATTCATCGATGAATGCCAAGGTCCTAGACCAGGATTGAGGTTGGGTGTATTCAGTATACAGCTTCTGAAGGAATGACCATATAAGTGATTGCTATATTCCCTCCAGCTGTAGAACCACCCACCCATGCATGCCCATCATACAGAACCCATTTGACTAATGCCGGGAAATTAACTTGATTTACCTAAATCCAAACCCTGTCCTTTTTTGGGGGAGTTGTGGGGTGGTAGTTATGAATCCACCCCTGAGTTTTGTTTCCTCTTTTTTTTTTATCTAGCCACTGATTTTCTGAATTAACCAAATGATCTTCCTAATTTGTATGGATTCTGAGATTATAAATCTTCTGACTTGCCAAGGATGTGTTAAGAACACCCAAGTGAAACGTCTAAGAAACTGGCCCCATTTTTAAAAAATGTGACCATTGGAAGTCTCTACTATACACTGAAGAAAGAAGATAAAGCCAACATGGGATAAAGATGCTGCGTTTTATTTTGGGACAGATTGTAAGAAATAATGCATGGAAGTTATTAAATGTTTGTGCAAAATACATGGGTCCCAATTAACCTCTGACATTTTCTCCAGAAGCAAATCAAAGTAATTGAACTGAGATTCCTTGCTGGGCTTGAGCTCTGAACAAATGCCTAGTGATAGGAAACCTTTCTAGCAACCTACCAGGGAAAACACATACCTAGTTTTGGCTCTCTCCAGTCAAGCCTTTTGTCTTCTTGCTTCACAGGGTAGGGTTACCCAGGTTTCAAATATCCAATGGAAATAAGGAGTTTCAAATTTACATTTACCTCCTTTAGAAACCCAGAGACCATTTGCATTCAACAAGCCTTGCAATTTGTCATATTTAAACCACTGCCAAAGACAGCCACAAACTAATGGCGACAAAGTATAGTTAATCTGGGGCTTTTTCTCATTCCTCATTCACCTTTTTTTTTCTCCTTAACTAGCACATCTAAATGCCTTTTTTTTTTTTAATCATTTCAGTCACTCATTCTTTATTTCAACAAATAAGGATTAAGTACCTCCTTTGGAATAGGCACTGTACTGGTGCTGGGGATGAGATCAGTAGGACAGGGTCCCTGTCCTCAAAGAGCTTACAGTGTTATGGGGAAGAGAAAGCTGTAATCGAATAATCACAATACATTTTATTAAGAAGTGCAAGGGCTGGAGTCACAGAGTGCTGGAGGTATACAGAAGTAGCAACGAACTTATTAAGAGAATCAAGAAAGGCTTCAGAGAGGAGGTGGCATTTGAATTGACAATTGAAGAAAGGATATTCCTGGAAGAAGGAACCTGTCATTATGTGGTAATAATACCTAGTGTGTTTATTCCTCACTCCCTTTTGCTTCTTGAAGCACTCAATATTGTAGACCCTGCCTGCTTTTTGAAAAGCTCCTCTATTTCTCTAGCAGTGGTTTTCTGTGTTTCTTCCTCCCTCTGATTCTATCCTCCCTGCTGCCTTTGCTCCCTTGCTTACTTCTCCTTTTTTCACTCTATTTAATATTTATTGAGTGACTGCAACATGCCAAGCACCCCACTCTCTAGGGAAGAGAAATGACACGGAGTCTGTGGGGTGGGAGGACGGCCATTATTAGCCCTTTGTGTAATCGAGGACACGAGGGTCAGAGTCGAGAGTCACGTGATCAATAAGTGGCAACACTGGACTGGCCCCAGGTCTCTGAAGCTAAGTGCGGGGAGCTTCCTCTGTACTACCTGCCCCTGCCCTCCCTAGAGACACCTTCATCATTCTCCTGACCTCAAGTCTCACAACAGAAAACTCAGAGCCACCTCTCTGGGCCTAACCTCTTCTCTGCAGATGAACATTTCACATTAGCCGCAGGATATTTCCACCCCACCATCCCAATAATGTCACCTAAGTCAAATATCTAAAACTATTTGTTTTCTGCCAAAACCAGTTTTGCTTTTGGCTTTTAGAGTTTCTTACATTCATCCTAATAGCATTGTTCTGTTCACCTGGGGTAAAACCCTGGATTCATCCTCTTCTTCCTCTCATTTGCACTGGATCTTCTGGGTCACCAAACCCAGTGAGTGTTCCTCTCTTTTCATCTCCATTTCCATTCCCATTACCTGTATCATACCTGTCAGATAACACCTACCTGCTACTTTTACTATGTGTAATATAAATACACCATCATGCCCTCAAGGATTTTAGCTGACAAGGGAGATGAGACATAGCCACAAACTGTTACCGCCCTTTGTAACACCTCGAGCTACAACATTGAATGCAGAATCTCTGCTTAGTGGACCCATATCAATAAATTCAGACTGATTCAACTTTATATTCCTTCCACCATTATCCCACACCCTTAATATCCATTCCCACACATACTCCACTGATTTCTGTCTATATAAATTTGAAAACGCATGCAGTTCTTTTGGAATATAACATACTTACTCATGGGTCACACTTTGTACCTCACCCTTTGGGGTCTGTTGGGACTTGAGTCTAATTATAGGTCTTGAAGCAAAGACTAGTGGTGGAGGTAGGTCATGAAAAGAATTAGAAGTATCCCTCAAGCCATTTACCTCAGGACATTCAGTTGCAGTTTTATCTTGTGAAACAGGGTTAACCTCTCCAGACAGAGGAGTGAGGGCTGCTTCCTCAGGGGAGGTGATTATAAGTTTAGCAGGTGCTGAAGGGTTAATCTCTTTAGGTGGAGGTTGGATGGCAGGCTTCTCAGGGCAGACTAGAGACCCAGAAACTGTCTCCTCAAAGCAGGCTGGATGTTGGGTAGCTGTCTCCTCAGGGCAGACTGGAGGGGGTTGGGGGGCTGTTTCCTCGGGGCAGCCCACCACAGGTATATCTAACAATGACTTAGCAGAACCAGGGTTCCAATGTCCTCACTGCCATTATTATCAATCCATATGTCCCCATCCCAAGTTTCAGGATCCCATTCTTTCCAATCAATGCCTTTACTTTAACAGCAGACACCTGCGAGGTTGAGATTTTAGTTTATGTTGTAAATATGCTACTCGCATGAGACTCCAGGTCTGGTTTTCAGAAATCTCAAGTCTGCAGCCACAGGAAATAAGATTTTCTTTCAGGGCCCACATAGAAACCTTTACATCTGTCATATAGCGCTTAAGTTTTAAATTTGAAGCCTTTAGCTCATCCCTTTCTTGTAACTTTATCCAGCGTATCTGAGAACAGCCAGCCAACATCATTATACCTCTTAACTCCACAAAACTCTGTTAAGGTGTCGAAAACACTGTCACCCAGAGCCCTGTTTTGTACAAGAGTATGATTAGGAGAATCAAATGGTGATATTTTGCATATCTTCATTGCCAACTCACACCCTGGACTATCAGTGCCATCTTGATTATTGGAAATGGAGTCATTAGTGCCTTTAAATCTAATCAGAGTAGAAAACCAATTGTAAAAGCCCATTTTAAGATTCTGTTTCTCAAGAACCACTCCCGGTACCAAGCTGTATTAGTTAGGGTTCTCTAGGGCAACAGAACCAACAAGAGATATCTGTAAATATAAGATTTTATAAAAGTATCTCACACAACTGTGGGGATACACAAGTCCAAATTCCATAGGGCAGGATGCATAAGTCCAAATTCCTTATGGCAGGCAGCAAACTGGCAACTCAGATGAAGGTGTTCAATGAACTCCTCAGGAAATGCTTTGCTGGTTATCTGAAGAAGTGAAGGTCCTCTCTCTCTCTCCCTTAAAACTCTTCAACTGATTGGATTAAATCCAGCTGACTGAATTATCTCATTGTGGTAGACATGCCCTGTGTTATATAATCAGTCACAGGTTCAGTCAATTGACTGATGATTTAATAAACCAGCCTTCCAGTTTATTAACGAGCCACAAATGTCCTTGCAGTAATGGTTAGACCAGTGCTTGCTTGACCAGACACCTGGACACCATGACCCGGCCAAGTTGACACATGACCTAACCATCACACCAACCTAGCGCACAAGCATGAATTGAGACTGGACTGGGCATTAGTTTATAAGAGAGATAATGTGTGATTAGAATTGCCCCTCCCCTTGTACGTTGACCCCCTTCTTATGCCCCCTGAATCTTTTTCCTCTTGGAATGAGTTCTTTCCCTGGGGGCTCCTCCAGTCCTTATGATGATAGTGGCCCACCCTATCTCTAGTCCTGAATAAATATGGACTGAACACAGCTGGCTACACAAGTAAAACACCACTTGTCATCCAAATTCCCTAAGCCATTAGGTTCCCTGGATTCTCACTACACTGAGATAACCCTCATTAACACTTAGATGGTGTCTCATTGATGCATCTCATTATATTTTCATCCATCTCTATATACTTTTACTAAAAGGGGTCAGTCATATCAGACTTGCTATATTTATCATGGATACGTTTTCTCCTCTGCCTTCTTTCACCCTCTAGATCAGCATCTTGCTCTCCCTCCTCACCCCAAGTAAGTAATGTTAACAAACTTGACTGTCTTTCCATAGCTTTCTCTTCTTCAAGCAATCCTAGACAGACTTACAGATATATATACGCATATATACATATACATACATATGGCTTTTTGTCACAATTTTACAAAAACGAAATCTGCATCTTGCTTTTCTCATTCACCAGTCCGTGGTTGTGCCAGTTTGAATGTATTATGTCCCCCAGAAAAAGCCATATTCTTTGATGCAATCTTGTGGGGCAGACATATTAGTGGGGATTAAGTTGGAACGTTTGGATTAGGTTGTTTGCATGGAAATGTGCCCCACCCAACTGTAGGTGATAACTCTAATGAGATATTTCCATGGAGGCATGGCCCCACCCATTTAGGGTGGGCCTTGATCAGTGGAGCCATATAAATGAGCTGACAGGCAGAGGGAAATCAGTGCAGCTGAGAGTGACCTTTTGAAGAGGAGCTACAGCCAAGAAGGACACTTTGAAGAAAGCACAGGAGCTGCAGATGAGAGACATTTTGAAGACGGCTGTTGGAAGCAGACTCTTGCTCCAGAGAAGCTAAGAGAGGACAAATACCCCAAGTGCAACTAAGAGTGACATTCTTGAGGAACTGCAGCCTAGAGAGGAACATCCTAGGAGAAAGCTATTTTGAAACCAGAACTTTGGAGCAGATGCTGGCCACATGCCTTCCCAGCTAACAGAGGTTTTCTGGACACCATTGGCCATCCTCCAGTGAAGGTACCCGATTACTGATGTGTTACCTTGGACACTTTATGGCCTTAAGACTGTAACTGTGTAACCAAATAAACCTCCTTTATAAAAGCCAGTCCATCTCTGGTGTTCTGCATTCTGGCAGCATTAGCAAACAAGAACAGTGGTGAAAACCCCAGCAAGTCATCTGTTAAAACTTCTAATTCATTCCTTTTAAAGGCCACATCATAATCCTTAGTGTGGAGGTAGTGCAGTTCATTCATTCATTCTCTCTTGATGAAAATTCACTTTTGTTTCCAGTTCTTAGCCGCTATGAACAATACTATAGTAAACATCTTTGCACCAATGGATAGATTCCTAGGAGTCATCAAGTATACGTATTTCATTTTTCAGGGAAATTTCATTTATTTTTAAAAACATACATGACAGTCATTATGTGATAGACACTGTAATCAGCATTTCATGAATATTAACTCATTTGTTAATGGCAATTACCTTCCAAAAAGACTGTGACATTTCATGTTTCCACCAACAGGTATAACACTTTTTCCACTGCAGTGAGTCCCTTGAATCTTTTAATCTCTCATGTACCTATGGCTATGACTCTTTTCTCATTCCTAATCTCTTCTATTTTTTTTTCTCTTTTTTTCCCTCTTCAAACTTGCAAGTCATTTATCTATTTTATTTGGCTATTCAATAAACTTTTGGACTTATTTTCAGTAGATTTTGATTTGTTTATCCTTCCTACTTTCCCTTTCCTTTCTATTATTTTTCTATATCTTTAATTTCAACCTTAACCTTTACTAATTCCAATTTCTTGATTTCCTTTTCTAATTTTTAGATGAATATTTTGTTCAGTTTTATTATTATTTGATATTTTTTTCAGTTTTATTTTTTAATTGTGAAGTCATTTTAGAGTTCTAAACTTTCCTCTGAGTACTGCTTTCAGTGTCCTGTAGATATTAATAGGAAGCGGTTTCTTATTTATTGGTTTCTAGGTGGTGAGCTCCCAAAAGTTCTTTTTGATTCAAGATTTATCTAGGAGTTGGTCTTCTAATTTCTAATGATATATTGGTGTATAAAATACACCTTTCATTGTGTATTCATAATTTTTCAGCTTTTGATTAGAGAATTCTGTAAATTCTATTTGTGCTGCCATGGCTAAAACTTTCTTGATGACCAAGTATATGAAACATTTTTATAAAACATTTTCATTTTTATGAAAAAAATATTTTCTCTATTGTGGGATGTAAAAAGTACTACATCAAATTATTTGTGTTGTTCAGGTCATCTGAATAATTTTTTCACTAATGTATATTGTATTCTTTGTTTGGCCTATTGATTTTTTTTTTTTTAACTCAATTCTGGCTAACTGTGAAGAGATATTTTGAAATTTTTTCATTATAATTGTATATTTATAAAGTTCTCCCTGCCTTTATATATTTTCTACCAAGTGGTTTGACGACTACTTTATGTCTGCTATATCTCCTTCATTATTTATGCCTTTTATAACTACATAATGATGTTTTTTAACCTGAAGTTCTACCTCATCTGATAATACTGCTACTTCTGTTTTCCTTTGCTTTTCATTTGTCTAGTATTTTTTTGCCCAACATTTTGTTTTCATTCTCTTATTATCACTTTTTTTCAAGTACAAATCCATATTTTCAATAAATGACTATGATATCTCTGCATTAATGTTTTTCTAACACTTTAAATTTTAGCTTTCTAACACTGACCTTCTCATTTTCTCCTGAAAACCCTCTTCTCCTCTTCTTTTTCTGTTTCAGTTGTGATGGAAAGCTCTTTTCTTTGCACCTGTTCTGGGCATCCCCTCTCCAGCCCAGGAGCTCCAAATGAGAGTCACTCACCCCCACTTCAGTGATGGGCCTGCGACTGTGGCCTGGCCAGTTAGACATCACCTTCTTCTAGACTCATGGATCCAAACAGAACAAACACAGTGCAATGGTACCCAAAAAGGTGTCCCTCTTCAGAAGAGCAGACTTTGGAACAAGACTGCCCGAGGGCAAGTCCGGACTGTCACTTACTGAGTAACTTTGGGCAAATTACTTAATCTCTCCCTGTCTCAGTTCCCTCATCTGTGAAGTAGTACCTACTTCATAGGATTGTTGCCAAGATTACATGTGCCAATATATGTAGAAAGTTAGAACAGTGCCTGTGACGTGGGAAATGACATGCATGTTAGCTATTGCTACCGCTTTCCCTGCTCCAGGATCTGGGAGGACCAACCTAGACTTGTTGGTGGCCCAGTTGCCACTACAGGACCAGCAGAGTCTGAGAAGGAATGAAGTCAGCGTGACGGCAAGAAGAGCCAGGACGAAAGACCTGGAGCCTGATCACAGGGTAGACCTGGAGGAAGTTGGTCCTAAGGATTTTTCTGTTCCACGAGCCAATACAACCCTTTTTTGCTTCAGCCAACTTGAGTCAATTATTCTGTGACTTGCATCAGAAAGAGTCCTAACTGATACAGCTGTGAAACAAAGTGTCCCGGGCTAGAAACTTGGGACCATCTCCAACTCTTCCCTCTCCCTTGCTGTCCACGTCTTTTGTAACAAGGCTGCGCATTCTAGTTCCTCCTTTGTCTTTAATCTGATTCCTTTTCTCCAATCTGCACCCCCCCGTCCCGTCTTGGGGGTTGGTGGGAAGGAAATCAATATTTGCTGAGTACTCATTATGTGCTACGCAGACTATGCTAGGGCACTGCTGATTGGCTAACCCAGGAGCAATACCTCCAGTAACCTGCTCCGGGCACTACCTCTTGTGGCCCAGGTCCCCATGCCCACTTAGTCCTTTTTGAAAATGGCAGTGACCCTAAAGCAGTCTAGTCAATACCAAGAGTCACACACACCCATCCTGGACATTTTTCTCAGGGAACCAGTGATTAACCACTAACATGTTCTCAGCCCCAAACCTTGCCGAGCTTGTTTGCAAAGGAACGACACAAACTAGGCTGTGGCCATGCCACATCCTTCAATGGTAAAAAAACAAAACTAAGGACCTGATGGTTTTCCCAACACAAATTTAGACACTCACACACACTCACTCCAGTTTGCCAGTTTGTCTCCTTCAAAATATAGCTCTCCATGGAGTCCTTCCTGTGAACAGTACCACAAAACTATCCCTGCCTCCATGCATGCACTCCTCTCATTGTCCATTAGAATATTTATTGCTTGTCCTTGGAGAAGGGGGTGTCCCCTTTCAGTTCCTCAAACCTGCAGAGCTCACGCCTGGGTCTCTGCCCCTCCCGAGCCTCCCCACATCACCAGCACCTCCTTCACCAAGTCTTCAGGGAGGCCTTTCCTGCCCACCCTGGCTTAGGGCTAAGGTGGACCCCTCTCCCACCATCCCCTTCTTCCAGATCTCAGTCCCTTGATAGTTTCCATCAGAGCACTTAGAACAACGCGCAATTATTTTAGTGGGTTTACTTGGTTTTTGTTAGTGTTCATATTTGTTCTTTTGTCTTTTTCCTTTTTAGAATGAAATAGAACAGGCACCTCGAGAGCAAGAGGCATGCTTGTCACCATTCCATCCTAGCACTCACACAGGCCTGGAGCTCAATATATATTTGTTGAACAAATGAAAAATCAGAAACTAGAAGGTGGGGTCTGGGGGCTGATTTTACCCCAATCACGGATGACTTGTTGGGACCCTTTTAAGCTGCATGACTGGGACAAATGGGTAAAATTCCCCAAACCTGGTTGCTTCACCACTTGATAGAATTCAAGTGATGCCTGAATGACTCTGCATTCTTTTCCTATTCTTGTTGTGGCTGCCTTAGACCACAACATGTCACCCCATGGGATGCTCAGTTCCCCTCAGGCCTTTGTCTGGCTTAGCCCCAACTCTAAAGTCATGCTAAGGACAAAGTCCCTTACCCGCCCTTCCAAGGGCTCAGCATGCAGCTGGAGAGGGAAGCAAGTCAGATATCCTAGCATAGAGGGCACGGGTACAAGGGGAACTGGAGAACCTAAAAAGCAGAGTCCTGTCCTGAGGAGTGGCAGGGATGACAGGGGAGCCAGGAACAGGACTCACTATTGCTATCTTCTGTGTGTCCAGATTCTCCCATTTGATCATCACCACAGTCCTGTGACACTGATGTTGTTATCACCACTGTTTTAGTTTGCTAAAGTTGCCAAAATGCAATATACCAAAAATGCATTGGCTTTTACAATGGGGAATTATTAACTTATAGTTTACAGTTCTGAGGCTGTGAAATGTCCAAACGAAGGCAACAGCAGACAATGCTTTCTCCCCGAAGACCAGCTACTGGGAATCCTCAAGGCACATGGCGATGTCTACAAATCTCTCCTTTCTCTCCCAAGTTTTGTTGCCTCCAGCTTCTGGCTCTAGTGGCTTCCTCTCTGTTTCTGTAGTTTGTCTCTGCTTTTGTATGTCCTTCTCTCTCAGCATCTCTGGCTCTTCTCTCTCAGCTTCTCTGGCTTTTCCCTCAGTTTCTCTGTGTACTTCTCTGAATTTCATCTTTTATAAAGTACTCCAAGAATAAAGACCCACCTGGGGCACACCTTAACTGAAATAACCTAATCAAGAAGTCCCGCCCACAACAGGTTTACACCCACAGGAATGATTAGCTTTAGGAACATGATCTTTTCTGGGGTGCACACAGCTTCAAACCATCCCAACCATTTTGTAGTTAAGAGCCAAGGAAAAGCCTGGGCTTTTGTGTCAGATAGGCCTGCACTCAGATGACACTCTCAAAAATTATCAGCTGTAGGGCCCTTGAGCAAGTTACTTAACTTCTCTGGACTCAGTTTCCTTAGTTTTATAATGAAAATAATAACAAAAAGCATTGCTACATCTATCTCCAGATTCCGAGATGCTGATCCCTTTGTGTATAACCTGATCGATTCCTGGAACTTTGGGTAACTTTGTGATACCTGAAACTCAGAGCTAGAACTCGGCAGATATGAATGTCAGTATTAGCACATATAGCAACTGTTAAAAAAGCTGAAAAGGAGTCCAAACTTCAACTACAGATACGAATGAAGCAGATGTGGTTAAGACTAGGGCAAATCGGACCAAAGGGTAAAGGACAATACTGAGTGTGTTTTAAAACTTCAAATTCCATATGAGACCAAGGGAAGAGATGTTTAGTTGGTGCAAGATCTATACTTCCTAAACAATTTAACTCATACAGTTTGTTTAAATACCATAATTACACAGAACTTTGAATAGGAAGTGAGACCTGGTAGGTTTGCATAGGTTAGTGTGAAATAGTGACTTATCCCAAAGTAATTTGGGCAGAAAATAAAAGTATATATGCAGGGTCCCCCTGAGGAGCTGGGGGGAAATGTAGAAGTGTTGGGCTTCCTCACCTGGATTGTTGCTGATGTTCTCACAAACATTGAGGTCTGGCGGTTTGATGTGCTGAGCCCTCTATCACAGGACTTGCCCTTATGATGCTCATTGCTGCACAGGAGAGGCTAAACCTGCTCATAGTTGTGCCTAAGTGTCTCCCCCTGAGTACCTCTTTGTTGCTCAGATGTGGCCCTCTCTCTCTAGCTAAGCCAACTCAGCAGGTGAACTCACTGCCCTCCCCTCTACATGGGACCTGACTTCCAGGCATGTAAATCTCCCTGGCAATGCAGGATATGACTCCTAGGGATGAATCTGGACCCAACATCGTGGGATGGAGAACATCCTCTTGACCAAAAGGGGGATGCAAAATGAAATGAAATAAAGTTTCAGTGGCTAAGAGATTCCAAATGGAGCCAAGAGGTCACTCTGGTGGACATTCTTACACACTATACAGATAACCCCTTTTAGGTTTTAATGCATTGGAATAGCTAGAAGTAAATACCTAAAACTATCAAACTGAACCTAGTAGCCTTGACTCTTTTTTTTAATTTTCATTTTATTGAGATATATTCACATACCACGCAGTCATACAAAACAAATCGTACATTAAATTGTTCACAGTACCATTACATAGTTGTACATTCATCACCTAAATCAATCCCTGACACCTTCATTAGCACACACACAAAAATAACAAGAATAGTAATTAAAGTGAAAAAGAGCAATTGAAGTAAAAACGAACACTGGGTACCTTTGTCTGTTTGTTTGTTGACTTCCCCTATTTTTCTACTCATCCATCCATAAACTAGACAAAGGGGAGTGTGGTCCTTATGGCTTTCCCAATCCCATTGTCACCCCTCATAAGCTACATTTTTATACAATTGTCTTCGAGATTCATGGGTTCTGGGTTATAGTTTGATAGCTTCAAGTATCCACCACCAGCTACCCCAGTTCTTTAGAACCTAAAAAGGGTTGTCTAAATTGTGCATAAGAGTGCCCACCAGAGTGACCTCTTGGATCCTTTTGGAATCTCTCTGCCACTGAAGCTTATTTCATTTCCTTTCACATCCCCCTTTTGGGCAAGAAGATGTTCTCCGTCCCACGATGCCATGTCTACATTCCTCCCCGGGAGTCATATTCCACATTGCCAGGGAGATTCACTCCCCTGGGTGTCTGATCCCACGTAGGGGGGAGGGCAGTGATTTCACCTTTCAAGTTGGCTTAGCTAGAGAGAGAGGGCCACATCTGAGCAACAAAGAGGCATTCGGGAGGAGGCTCTTAGGCACAATTACAGGGAGGCCTAGTCTCTCCTTTGCAGCAACCGTCTTCCCAAGGGTAAAACCTATGGTAGAGGGCTCTACCCATCAAACCACCAGTCCCCTACGTCTGTGGTCATGTTAGCAACCATCGAGGTGGGGTAGGCCAATACCTCTGCATTCTCCACAGGCTCCTCAAGGGGGCACTACATATTTTTTTCCTTTTTTTTTTTTTTAACTTTTTTTCTTTTTTAAATCAACTGTATGAAAAAAAAAATTTAAAAAAAACAAATACAACAAAAGAACATTTCAGAGAGACCATAACAAGGGAGTAAGAAAAAGACAACTAACCTAAGATAACTGCTTAACTTCCAACATGTTCCTACTTTACCCCAAGAAAGTTACCTAATATAGCAACATTTCTGTGAACTTGTTCCTACTATATCCATTCAGAGATTAACAGACCATAGTCATTCCTGGGCATCCCCAGAACGTTAAATAGCTTATCTGTTCTTCTTGGATTATTGTTCCCCCTTCCTTAATTGCTCTCTATTGCTAGTTCCCCTACATTCTACATTATAAACCATTTGTTTTACATTTTTCAAAGTTCACATTAGTGGTAGCATATAATATTTCTCTTTTTGTGCCTGGCTTATTTCGCTCAGCATTATGTCTTCAAGGTTCATCCATGTTGTCATATGTTTCACGAGATCGTTCCTTCTTACTGCCGCGTAGTATTCCATCGTGTGTATATACCACATTTTATTTATCCACTCATCTGTTGAAGGACATTTGGGTTGTTTCCATCTCTTGGCAATTGTGAATAATGCTGCTATGAACATTGGCGTGCAGATACCTGTTCGTGTCACTGCTTTCCGACCTGCCGGGTATATACCGAGAAGTGCAATCGCTGGATCGAATGGTAACTCTATATCTAGTTTTCTAAGGAACTGCCAGACTGACTTCCAGAGTGGCTGAACCATTATACAGTTCCACCAAAATGAATAAGAGTTCCAATTTCTCCACATCCTCTGTAGCATTTGTAGTTTCCTGTTTGTTTAATGGCAGCCACTCTAATCGGTGTTAGATGGTATCTCATTGTGGTCTTAATTTGCATCTCTCTAATAGCTAGTGAAGCTGAACATTTTTTCATGTGTTTCTTGGCCATTTGTATTTCCTCTTCAGAGAACTGTCTTTTCATATCTTTTGCCCATTTTATAATTGGGCTGTCTGTACTATTGTCATTGAGTTGTAGGATTTCTTTATATATGCAAGATATCAGTCTTTTGTCAGATACATGGTTTCCAAAAATTTTTTCCCATTGAGTTGGCTGCCTCTTTACCTTTTTGAGAAATTCCTTTGAGGTGCAGAAACTTCTAAGCTTGAGGAGTTCCCATTTATCTATTTTTTCTTTTCTTGCCTGTGCTTTGGGTGTAAAGTCTAGGAAGTGGCCGCCTAATACAAGGTCTTGAAGACGTTTTCCTACATTATCTTCTAGGAGTTTTATGGTACTTTCTTTTATATTGAGATCTTTCATCCATTTTGAGTTAATTTTTGTGTAGGGTGTGAGGTAGGGGTCCTCTTTCATTCTTTTGGATATGGATATCCAACTCTCCCAGCCCCATTTGTTGAAAAGACCATTATGACTCAGTTCAGTGACTTTGGGGGCCTTATCAAAGATCAGTCAGCCATAGATCTGAGGGTCTATCTCTGAATTCTCAATTCGATTCCATTGATCTATATGTCTATCTTTGTGCCAGTACCATGCTGTTTTGGCAACTGTGGCTTTATAATAAGCTTCAAAGTCAGGGAGTGTAAGTCCTCCCACTTCGTTTTTCTTTTTTAGAGTGTCTTTAGCAATTCGAGGCATCTTCCCTTTCCAAAGAAATTTGATAACTAGCTTTTCCAAGTCTGCAAAGTAGGTTGTTGGAATTTTGATTGGGATTGCATTGAATCTGTAGATGAGTTTGGGTAGAATTGACATCTTAATGACATTTAGCCTTCCTATCCATGAACATGGAATATTTTTCCATCTTTTAAGGTCCCCTTCTATTTCTTTTAGTAGAGTTATGTAGTTTTCTTTGTATAGGTCTTTTACATCTTTGGTTAAGTTTATTCCTAGGTACTTGATTTTTTTAGTTGCTATTGAAAATGGTATCTTTTTCTTGAGTGTCTCTTCAGTTTGTTCATTTCTAGCATATAGAAACATTACTGACTTATGTGCATTAATCTTGTATCCCGCTACTTTGCTAAATTTGTTTATTAGCTCTAGTAGCTGTATCGTCGATTTCTCATGGTTTTCCAGATATAAGATCATATCCTCTGCAAACAATGACAGTTTTACTTCTTCTTTTCCAATTTGGATGCCTTTTATTTCTTTGTCTTGCCGGATTGCCCTGGCTAGCACTTCCAGCACAATGTTGAATAACAGTGGTGACAGCGGGCATCCTTGTCTTGTTCCTGATCTTAGAGGGAAGGCTTTCAGTCTCTCACCATTGAGTACTATGCTGGCTGTGGGTTTTTCATATATGCTCTTTATCATGTTGAGGAAGTTTCCTTCAATTCCTACCTTTTGAAGTGTTTTTATCAAAAACGGATGTTGGATTTTGTCAAATGCTTTTTCAGCATCTATTGAGATGATCAATTGATTTTTCCCTTTCGAATTTTCAATGTGTTGTAATACATTGATTGATTTTCTTATGTTGAACCATCCTTGCATGCCTGGAATGAACCCCACTTGGTCATGGTGTATGATTTTTTTAATGTGTCTTTGGATTCGATTTGCAAGTATTTTGTTGAGGATTTTTGCATCTATATTCATTAGGGAGATTGGCCGGTAGTTTTCCTTTTTTGTAGCATCTTTGCCTGGTTTTGGTATTAGATTGATGTTAGCTTCATAAAATGAGTTAGGTAGTGTTCCATTTTCTTCAATGTTTTGAAAGAGTTTGAGTAAGATTGGTGTCAGTTCTTTGTGGAAAGTTTGGTAGAATTCCCCTGTGAAGCCATCTGGCCCTGGGCATTTATTTGTGGGAAGATTTTTAATGACTGATTGGATCTCTTTGCTTGTGATGGGTTGGTTGAGGTCTTCTATTTCTTCTCTGGTCAGTCTAGGTTGTTCATATGTTTCCAGGAAATTGTCCATTTCCTCTACATTATCCAGTTTGTTGCCATACAGTTGTTCATAGTATCCTCTTATAATTTTTTTAATTTCTTCAGGATCTGCAGTTATGTCACCTTTTTCATTCATTATTTTGTTTATATGGGTCTTCTCTCTTTTTGATTTTGTCAGTCTAGCTAGGGGCTTGTCAATCTTGTTGATCTTCTCAAAGAACCAACTTTTGGTGATATTTATCCTCTCTATTGTTTTTTTGTTCTCTATGTCATTTATTTCTGCTTTAATCCTTGTTATTTCTTTTCTTCTACTTGGTTTAGGATTGGTTTACTGTTCATTTCCTAGCTTCTTCAGTTGATCCATTAGTTCTTTGATTTTGGCTTTTTCTTCCTTTTTAATATATGCGTTTAGTGCTATAAATTTCCCCCTCAGTATTGCTTTTGCTGCATCCCATAGGTTTTGGTATGTTGTGTTCTCATTTTCATTTGTCTCTATATATTTAGCAATTTCTCTTGCTATTTCTTCTTTAACCCACTGATTGTTTAGGAGTGTGTTGTTTAACCTCCAGGGATTTGTGAATTTTCTAGGTCTCTGATGGTTATTGACTTCTAATTGTATTCCATTGTGGTCAGAGAATGTGCTTTGAATAATTTCAATCTTTTTAAATTTATTGAGGCTTGTTTTATGACCCAGCATATGATCTATTCTGGAGAAAGTTCCGTGAGCACTAGAAAAGTATGTGTATCCTGGTGATTTGGGATGTAATGCCCTGTATATGTCTGTTAAATCTAATTCATTTATCAGATTGTTTAGGTTTTCAATTTCCTTATTGGTCTTCTGTCTGGTTGATCTATCTATAGGAGAGAGTGATGTGTTGAAGTCTCCCACAATTATTGTGGAAACATCAATTGCTTCCTTTAGTTTTGCCAGTGTTTCTCTCATGTATTTTGTGGCACCTTGATTGGGTGCATAGACATTTATGATTGTTATTTCTTCTTGCTGAATTGCCCCTTTTATTAGTATGTAGTGGCCTTCTTTGTCTCTCAAAAAATCCCTGCATTTAAAGTCTATTTTATCTGAGATTAATATTGCTACACCTGCTTTCTTTTGGCTGTAGCTTGCATGAAATATTTTTTTCCATCCTTTCACTTTCAATTTCTTTGTGTCCCTGTGTCTATGATGAGTCTCTTTTATGCAACATATTGATGGTTCATTTTTCTTGATCCATTCTGCAAATCTATATCTTTTAATTGGGGAGTTTAATCCATTTACATTCAACGTTATAACCGTGAAGGCATTTCTTGAATCAGCCATCTTATCCTTTGGTTTATGTTTGTCGTATATGTTTTTCCCCTCTCTCTATTAATATCCTTTATTGTACCCATACCGAATCTCTTTAGTACTGAACCTTTCTCCAAGTCTCTCTGTCCTTTCTTTGTTTCTCTGTCTGTAGGGCTCCCTTTAGTATCTCCAGTAGGGCAGGTCTCTTGTTAGCAAATTCTCTCAGCATTTGTTTGTCTGTGAAAAATTTAAGCTCTCCCTGAAATTTGAAGAAGAGCTTTGCTGGATAAAGTATTCTTGGTTGGAAATTTTTCTCACTCAGAATTCTAAATATATCATGCCACTGCCTTCTTGCCTCCATGGTGGCTGCTGAGTAGTCACTACTTAGTCTTATGCTGTTTCCTTTGCATGTGGTGAATTGCTTTTCTCTTGCTGCTTTCAGAACTTGCTCCTTCTCTTCTGTGTTTGACAGTGTGATCAGAATATGTCTTGGAGTGGGTTTATTTGGATTTATTCTATTTGGAGTTTGCTGAGCATTTATGATTTGTGTATTTATGTTGTTTAGAAGATTTGGGAAGTTTTCCCCAACAATTTCTTTGAATACTCTTCCTAGACCTTTACCCTTTTCTTCCCCTTCTGGAACACCAATGAGTCTTATATTTGGACATTTTATATTATCTATCATATCCCTGAGGTCTGTTTTGATTTTTTCAATTTTTTTCCCCATTCTTTCTTTTATACATTCATTTTCCATTCTGTCATCTTCCAGGTCAGTGATTCATTGTTCAACTTCCTCTAGTCTTGTACTATGAGTATCCAGAATCTTTTAAATTTGGTCAACAGTTTCTTTAATTTCCGTAAGATCATCTATTTTTTTAATTTAGCCTTGCAATGTCTTCTTTATGCTCTTCTAGGGTCTTCTTGATATCCTTTGTATCCTGTACTATGGTCTCATTGTTCATCTTTAGTTCTTTGAGTAGCTGCTCTAGGTGCTGTGTCTCTTCTGATATTTTGGGTGCTTGGGCTTGGGTTATCCGTATCGTCTGGTTTTTTCATATGCTTTATAATTTTCTGTTGTTTTTGGCCTCTTGGCATTTGCTGAACTTGATAGGGTTCTTTTAGGATTTGTAGACCAATTGAAGTCCTTATCTCTAATTTATCAGATCTACAGCTTCATGGAGTACACTTTCTCTAACTAACCAGCAGGTGGCATCCACGAGCCACCTGTTCACAAGCCAGTTCTCCCCTGCTGTGCCTTTGTGGTGAGTGGGGGAGTGAGTCTTGTGGGGTCCAATTGGTGTACCAAGCTTGCGTGTGTAGTTGGTGTTGCCCACCCTGTATATGGGGCGTGTTTCTGGGCAGTCAGGGAGGGGGGGGGTGGCTCTAACAATCAAATCTCCCTGGTGATCCTGGAGTTTTAAAGCTGCTGCAATAGTCTAATCCTTCAGTTCAGTCCTGCCACAGTTTGTCTCTGCCACTGACCCACAAGTCCTTGGTATTGGCGTATGGCTCCTGAGACTTGCAAGTGGGTCCCTCTTCCAGGCCGTGCACCCCCTGGTCCTCTGTTGAGGGATGACTGTGCTATGTCACAGGTGAGTGCCATCCCCCCAGGGCAGTTCTGGGCTGCTGGGCTGTGTAGGGAGGCTCCCAGTCTGCTGAAATGATGGCTGAATGGGGCTTTGTTAATTCACACTGCTCCACCTTCCCAACTCTGGGACAATCAGCTGAGGTTGCAGGGAAGGCTAATGTCCACGCCCAGTTTTGTGGTGTGTGCCTGTTATTTGAAGCACTTCCGTTACACTGGGCTGTCTGGGGCAGCTCCGGGCTATGGGGCTGGCAATGGGCAGGAGTGTTTCCTGTCCACCAGGATGATGGCTGTGAGCAGACACCCCCCTTTTCTTGGGAAGTTGTAGTGTTTAGTGAATTTTCTCAGCCACTGGATTATTGCCGTTTGTCTCAGAGCTCTCTTAGTTCTGCTCTTGTCTTCACCTGCCCAAATTGTAAGTCTTTGAAGCTTTCTGTATTGGGCTTCTTAGAGTAATTGTTTTAGAAAAAGAAAAAAGGATTTAAAAAAAAGGGGCCCTCCTCAGAGATCTAATGGGTTATTGAAATGCTAAGAGACAAAGCAATTAGGGCCATTAAGGAAAGGTCCACAAGGCAGAGAGATCAGCTTTTCTTCGGGATTTGCATATAAGCCTCAGGGCCTGAGTGCTGCCCTTCCCCTTTCTGTGTTCACCAGAACTCCAAAAATCCTCTGCTTTTATTTTGGAGTTTTTTGTGCTATTTTTTTCTATGCCTGTCTCCTCTCTGCTGGGCCGGCTGCTCTCGGATTCTGTGGTGTCTGGTCTCAGTCTGTCTATGGCTGGAGTTTGGATCAGTAGAATGAGTTTCTGATAAGGGCTGCCACTGCAGTTCTCCTTTCTCCTTTCCGGAGCTGACAGCCCCTCTTCCCACAGGACTGAGCCTGGCAGGGAGGGGTGCGGGTCCCCTGGCCACAAAAACTTACAGATTTCGCTGATCTCAGCAGTTCCACATTTTCATGAGTGTTGTATGAAGTATGCCCAAAGTCAGATTGCTCTGTGGTGTCCAGTCCACGCAGTTCCTGGCTTTCTACCTATTTTCCTGGAGGAGTAACTAAAACATACAGCTCACCAGTCCGCCATCTTGCCCTGCCCCCCCAGCCCTGACTCTTGAAGACCATTGTAGACCAATGTAGCTTACAAGGGGTGACAGTGTGATTGTGGAAACCTTGTGGATCACACTCCCTTTATCCAGTGTATAGATCGATGAGTAGAAAAATGGGGAGAAAAAACTAAACAAAAAATAGGGTGGGAGGGGGGATGATCTGGGTGTTCTTTTTTAGTTTTATTTTTTATTCTTATTTTCACTTATTTTGATACAAGGAAAATGTTCAAAAAATAGATTGGGGTGATGAATGAACAACTATATGATGGTACTGTGAACAATTGATTGTACACTTCGGATGAGTGTATGGTATGTGAATATATCTCAATAAAATTGAATTAAAAAAAAAGCATTGCTATGAATGTCAAATTTATATATATATATATATATATATAGAGAGAGAGAGAGAGAGGGAGGGAGGGAGAGAAATACATTTGTCAGAATGAAATGATTTTTGTGCCTGGTGCATACTAGACACTCAATAAATTGAGAGATTTGCCAAAGATCAATCTGGTAAGTGGCATAGAACTCGATGGCATCTTGCCTCATGAGATCCTAGGATATTTTCCAGGCTGGCTGGATGGTTCATCTTGCCTCCCAGGTTATGAGCTCTTCCAGACCAGGGATGCCTTTCCGACCTTTCTGGCTCAGGGCCCATTCACACAAGGGTTATTAACTACCCCTGACATAGAGAGCATTTATTAGTCTGATACTGTGTTTTCTACTGAACGGTACGTGTGAATATTAATAGATAAAGGCAAAGACTCTCTGAAATAAGAAGACGCCGAGATAACCAGGTTCTGCTTATCTTCTGCCTGCAGAACAACTCCCTCTGTACACACAACCCACCAGGAAGAACAAAAAACAGAGTTTTAATGGTGTGAATCATTGCAGTTTTATGTTCAAACATCAGGAAAGAAAACACAACTTGTTAGAGTCACAGCTGATGGGAATGGAGGACATTTCAACCTGTGCTAAGCTAACAACTTTTTAGTCAGCAATCCCTGAAACAATTGAGGATTTCATGTACAGTAGTGTGTATCTACGTACGTATCTAACAATTAAGTGACTCATTCCCTCTCTCAACCCTCTACCCAGTGCCTAAGAACTGCTAATTTTACCCCTTATGATTTTCTGTCCACACCCTCTTCTCCCCTTCCACCCCTTCTCAGGCCTTTTGAATTTTTCATTCTATATGGAAGTGCCCCTGGTGTGGTCCCCAAGTTTGCCCTTCTGGAATACAGGCTCCACAGCTCCAAAATGCTACTGGCCAGCTTCCCAGACTGCACCCCTAACCCTCCAACATCTCCCCTGTCAATACATGAGACAGCTCCTTAGCTACTAACATAAGGCCCAATAACTGGCAAAAAGGGAAGTTGAATATCTCTTTAACATTTTTGAGACCCAAGACTTGCTGTCCAATTCTTACTTTTAAACATGTTTCAAGACCCTTAAATGATTTGGAAAATACATGAATTCTAGAAATCCTAAATAAATAAACAAGGCTTGGGCCTTCATAAAGTGTGGGCTGTTGTATAACCATAAGTAAATTGTGCTGAGGGAGCAATGTTGTCAGGAGGATGTCACAAATAAATGAAATGAGATAAAGTGCAACGTCCACTTCCCTAAATGGAAAAACATTGACCCGAGGTGGTGAATACAGCCAACGCAAGATTTTTTTTTTTTTCCAGTCCCACCTCCTAAATTTTTCCACACCCCTAACTCCACCCTTGCTGATTACAGCCCTAGGAAGCATATTTGAATTGCTGCAGCAACGAAGTGGTTCAGTTCTCCTGTCCTTCCTTGGCTCAGCTTCCCTGGGTGCTCTCGGTGTGTGGCCCTCCGTGGTTAACCTCAGTGCAGTAAGTCTTTGGGAATATGGAATGCCTTTCTCTCCCATCTTATTTCAAAAGAAAAAAAAATTTTTTTTCATTAAAAAAATAAT
Organism: Choloepus didactylus; assembly: GCF_015220235.1. Classification (NCBI taxonomy): domain Eukaryota; kingdom Metazoa; phylum Chordata; class Mammalia; order Pilosa; family Megalonychidae; genus Choloepus; species Choloepus didactylus. Next base: position 89,273,557 of record NC_051309.1, on the reverse strand, counting down.
AATAAACAATAGTACCAGTAAATCTTACCATGAAACTAATACAAGTCAAGGAAGAATTGGGTGGTAGATGCTAATCATTTGCCCAGGTGAATATTTTAAAAACACACGTCTGCAACATGAGATTGTCTTTTCAATTTGCTAGTTGTGTTTCTGAAGAGCATGTGTATATCATGACTTTTTCTTAAAAATAGGCTTCTAGGCTTTTTTTCCTAAGAGCTATGTATTTTTATTAATCATTGAAGAAGAAATCTTTGTATCACCATTGAAGTCTGGTGATACAAGATTCTAAATTCCTTCTAGAAAATTTCCTCTCTTATTATTGATTTCAAGATTTCTTATTGGTGTTCGTTTTGCTGGTGGTGGGGCATAATGTCTGGTTCAAGCACTTCAGGTACTTAATTGCTCCCAGTTTATTATCATTTTATTGTCAGAAGTTAATTCCCAATGTCTCTGTTTTTATGTTACAAAAACAATTTTTTTTGAAAGTGTTAGATCTGGCCACTTGTTACTCTTCCAATTTGTAGCCTTGCTATCATTGGCAATATTCTCAAAGCAGCTCAAAGTATGTTACATTGATGAGGGAATGATTAGCCTTTCTCATTTGATAATTTAAACAAAGAAGAGAAAAGAAACTCTTTCTCCCTCTTCCTTCCAAGGGCTCTAATGCAAGCACATCTCTTAAAGACCGTTGATGAAGGGGGAAGGAGGGTTCTGAATGTCTAGTTCACTAGAGACTCCAAAATTGTGTGTGTGTGTGTGTGTGTGTGAAACCTACTGTTCTGGTCTCTGTGTATTGGGAAAGTGATTAAACTAGAGCAAAGGGTAGCAACAAACAAGATGGAATTTAACAAAGAATTATGAATACTGAATCTTTATATAATTTTCTTTTTATTAGTTGCTGTGGTATTAGAATAGCTAGAAGGAAAGAATTAAAACGGCAGAACTGTAACACATAGCATCTTTTGAAATTTGTTCTATAGCTATTTGTTATATTGTAATTTGAAAGCTATCACCTTTTCATACATATGTTATATTTCACAATAAGGAAATAATTGAAACTATGGCACTATAACTCATAACAACTTTGGAAATTTTCTATATAAATATTTGTTAAAGCATACTTTGAAAGATGTTACCTTTTTTGTATTATGTTATATTTCACAATAAGGAAATAACTGAAACTGGAACTGTAACCTATAATATTCTTTGAAATTTGTTCTCTAACCACTTGTCAAATTTCACTTGGAAAGCTATCACTTCTATGCATATATGTTATATTCTACAATTAAAAATATGATTGAAAAAAACAATTATTGAGCTTCTACTCCACTCTGAGCACATTAGGATAAAAAGATGAATGGCCAGTGCTTGCGAAGCCCAGACTCAGGTGGGATCCCTCACCTGAAAATGGCTGACCTTAAAACACAACCAGGACCAGCAAGTCAGCCATCTTTAGGAGCTTTAGAGCTGAAAAAATGTACGGTGTGCCACCAGTCCACACCTCTCAAGAATTACCCTCAAGAATTACATTAATTAGTAGGGGCTAAATATTTTTCCAAAGTTCTATTTTATTTCATCATCCCATCTTTGTTGGTGCCCAAAGCATAGGCTTGTCTACTTCCTGGAAAATCCAGCCCCAAGTACAATTCTAAATGCTAGAGCAAAGGTGTTAGCAAACTGCAGAGGGGGCCCTGGGCACAGAGCAGGCTCGTGCTAGGCCATCTTTCCCCACCGTCCGCTTTATTGAGAAATTAGCTCTGAATAATACTCTTTGGAAATTCACTTGCATATAACTTGGGGAAAGGAAAATGGTAACAAATGTGTGTGAATTTAAAGGCTGCCCCTTTTAGAACACGTGTGAAGAATATTCTTGAAGAACATATCTGGAGGTTCTTAGGGAAAAGAAATATTTTATAATCAATAGTTTGCACCAGCTGCTGCTGCCTTTTTCCTGAATTAACTGTCATCATTTAAGTGTTTTCTGGGTTTATATGAACATCATGAGGTAACTGTATTCCAGCTGAGGTTTTCAGACCCATTTATACCAGAGCACTCACTGAAATGGTTTCATCTTCTTATAAAGTATTGGGTGGGATTTGCTCAAGTCATAGGTTACAGTCACACACACAGACACAATTCAACATTCTGTGAGTCTGTTTTATAGCTAGGGACTAGCACTAACTTCACCCACTTTACTTCCATTGCCAGTATAAGGAGTTGGCATTTTTGACAGAACTCTCCCCCCCCCCCCCACAATGAAACAAAATTAAAAATCATTTAACCAAGCCTATTGTTTACCAAAAAAGTTTATATCTATAAACCAAGTCCCTTTGAGATATCTCAGGCCATGGTACACATAGCTCTTGGCTGGGCTGACTCATGAAGTAAGTAAATTTCTTCTGCCCACATAATTCCAAGGGCTGACAATTCCAATTCAGATTTGGGTCACAGCAAGATTTTAAAGTACAGTACTGCCCTTCATAGGTCTTCTGGTTCTTTCAACCTGGGTGTTAAATCTGAGAAGTCTAATGGGCTGCTATCCTGTTAACATGGCCAGAAATACTATATGCTAAATGGGGACTAGAGCCAAGCCCTCTACAAGCCCAGAAGCTGCTGGTACCTCTTCTTTGGTATTCCTTTCTGCTCCAGTGCCTGTTGGAGACAGATAGTTCCAAGAAAGATGTGAAGAGAGAAACAAATAGAATAAAGTCAAGACATGAATTTAGAGAAATAAAAAGTTGTATATGTAAGGCTTGTGATTTTAGCTGAGGACTTTCAGATGGCCCCAATTCATATGAATTGGGGTTTTTAAGGTAACCCAAAGACTGATTGCACTCAATAAATAGAATTTTAGCCTTTGATTCTGCAGATACAAATAAATTGTGGAATGAGCTATGTGAATTCAGATTCGACTCTTGACTTGCTTAGATGCTTTCTGCCACTTCACACCAACTCAAGAGACATGATAGGAGTCTCAGTTGATCAGCTAATAATTCTGAGCCATAGCATAATGATTGGATACCACTTCTAAAGGAGCTAAATGCTTCATCCTTCATCCCCAGGTATACCAAACAGAAAGAGAAGCAGCCTTCTCTACACTAAAGGAAACATGGTTTTATTGCCACAACTGGGAGTATCCTCAATAAAAAATGGTCCTGTCAACTAATTATTTTTTAAATGGAAGGACATGCATCCAAAATGTCAATAGTGGTTAGCTTTGTTTTATGGAGTTGGTAGTGCTTTTTTTCTTTGATATTTTTTGTGATTTTAAAATTTTCTGCATTAAGCACATTTTTTTCACTTAAATTTTTAAATTCCGCATGTTTGTGGTAAAAATTTAAGTGGTAGAGGAAATTTGAAATAAGAAGGGAAATGTGTTTTTTGGTTGCATAAAAGGCTTAAGATAGACTGCTTCAATGCTCAAAGCATCAGTTGGCGTAGACTTCCTTTATATGCTGATTCTCACGCATTGCTACTTATTGGAATCACCTGGGAAGGATTAACAATCCCAGCTTCAAGGACCTTCACTCCTTCACCCACACCAAATGAATCAGTCCTTGACGATGCGGCCAAGTTGTCAGTATCTTTTAGAAGATCAATTCATTGTTTTATCTAAGTTTCCATAGTGCAGTTTTTTTTCTCTGTAACATTGACCAGGAAGTTACATTACTAAAAATTAGACTCCACAGATATTTTACTACATTCTTTTATTATCACAGAATGGGTGGATTTTGGTAACATCTGAAATAAAACTTTTCCAGGCTCTGTGAGGTAGAACTTTAAGACTCTGACCATCATTATGGTCACTTGCTGAAGCAGACCCAAAACTGTTTTCTAAGGCAAGCACAGACTTCCCTACAGGTAGCTGCCTCCAAGCTACACTAAGGTAGCCTTCTATTCAGGTGTGTGTCCTGTTTGCACTCCTTACGTTTTTGTTAACAATACATTTGCCTTATATGGCTTTCCTTCTGCATGCCTCCTCCCATGTATGAGCAGTCCTAGTCGGGAATCTGAACTCAGGCTCTCGCCAAAGAGTTATAACTCAGTTACACTGCTGTGCAACTCTTATCAAACCTCAGCTGACGAAAAAACTATTGATGGAGCATTGTCAAAGAATGTGCATCCATGTGTTCTGCTAAACAATCTAAAGAATCTGAGTTTTCATCTCGAACATCCCAGATCATCAGAGTGCTGAGTACTTGGATGAGATCATTTTAGCTTCTCACAGATTATTTCAGTGAATTATACTCTAACATATGCTTTAAGCCTGCATTAAGACTCGCATGCAGGAAAGACACTGTTCTATTTATTGTAGAGATGTGTTAAAGGCTTTCACCACTCTATGTCACATATCTCCTTCGGAGGGACTGGATGAGAAATTTCTCTAGGTTTCAGCCTGTTTTTACTTTATGGACATGACCAATCTCTTAAATATTTATGTTCCCTCTTTGCTGTGGCTGGTAGGAAGCACAGAGTCTAATTTGCAGCCCATGTCTTACACTGTGTGGGAACCTTAAAGCATGAACTAAACTTGCTTCAGGCTCTAGTTTCCCTGTGTCCAATTTCATCATTTTTTATTTGGTATCTTGTTGCAGCTGTAAGTTTGTATTCAAATCTTTTAAGAATAAGATGAGGGGATGAATCAGACTTTCTCAGCCTTGACAATATTGGGTCACATAATTTTTTCCTGGGGATATTTAGCACCATCCCTGGTCTCTATCCACTGATGCCAGTAGCAGTGCTCTCCCACCCCCGTGCCACCAACATGGCTCCCAGCAGGAGGTATGAACTCACAGCGGGAATCATGGAGAGGAAACACCTGCAGAATGGTGGGGAATCTGGCCTTGTAAGAAAGTGGGTACTGGAAAAGTGGGTACTGGGTCGTGTTGTGAGGAGCTTCAGATGGCAGATCTAAAAAATTGGTGTGTGAAAACACAGTCTTCCCCTAGAACTATGTGTGCCTGGCACTAGTTTAACAAGTTATAGAATAAAGGTAGAAAAGAAACAATAAATTAGTCACCAGAGAGCTTAGTGATAGTAGAATGAATGACAGTGGAAGCATCGAAGGACCCAATATATCATCCACTCTATCTGCACCCCCACACCCTGCCAATGTTTTGGTGAGCCAAATCCCCTTTACTTTCTTGGTAACAGGATAAACTGGACTTTCCTGGAGTCAGGAAAATCTTCAGTACTCTACTGAGAATACAAATACCCTTGGGTGGGTTCCTACTTTAAGCATTATTGGGTCTGAGCACCATATTTTTTTTAATAATTCAATTTTATTGAGATATATTCACATACCATGCAGCCATACAAAGCATACAATCAATTGTTCACAGTACTATTATATAGTTGTGCATTCATCACCAAAATTAACTTTTGAACATTTGCATTACCACATGCACAAAAGTAACAAGAATAAAAATTAAAGTGAAAAAGAACAATTAAAGTAAAAAAGAACATTGGGTGCTTTTATCTTTTTTTTTTTTTTTTTTTTTTTTTTTTTCCCTGGTTTTTCTACTCATCCATCCATACACTGGACAAAGGGGACTATGGTCCATATGGCTTTCCCAATCACATTGTCAGCCCTCATAAGCTACCTTGTTATACAATCGTGTTCAACATTCAAGGGTTCTGGGTTGTAGTTTGATAGTTTCAGGTATTTACTGCTAGCTATTCCAATTCATTAGAACCTAAAAACGTTATCTATATTGTGCATGAGAATGCCCACCAGAGTGACCTCTCGGCTCCTTTTGGAATTTCTCAGCCACTGAAACTGAGCACCATTTTTAACATGAGAGAAAAAGTTTTGGAGTAGCATTTTGATTTACAGAAATTATATAGCCTATATGAGGAAATGCCATATCTTCCAATGATGTATAATCATTTTAAGTTTCCTTATAACTGAGTATTTAATTGTTTTGGGTGAAATTCCAGAAACAATATAATTGGTACATTAGGCAGAATCCTATTATAATGCAGAGACTTTGCAAAGTTCTGTTTCAGTCCAGAGGTGCTAGGAGTAGGGGTGGGGTGGGGGTGGGAGGGGAACTGGCTCCAGAATGCAGGCTCAGACCCAGGACCAAAAGGACAGACTCAGTGGGGGTCACTGGGTGCTGGGGACGCTGGAGGAGAGTGCTGCCTTGAAAGGAGCAGGATCGGAATGGATCTGCAGGGAATGAGGCTGCAGGTAGGGGTGGAAGCTGGAAAGCCAAATACTGTTAAATGACTAAACCTTCTTTGTCCGCTCTTGATCTGTAAAAGAACATTTCCCCAGTTGTGGCCTAATAAAGGGAAGGCTTTCTCAGCTGACTTCATTTTACTTACTTGTTCCAGGATTTAGATGAAGGGCCCTAATGAGAAACCAGTGGGTTACATATGACCCATGGAATAATGTTCTAGGAAGCTGAAAGCCGGAGGAGGTGGACAGAATAGAAAGGAGGGGATGGAAACGGAGGGGTGGGGAATCAGAGCTCTAGGAAAACCAAGGTGAGCCCTCTTCATCTGTTTCACCTCATCCTGTCAGGTCTGCTCATGCTGGTAAAGAGAAACAGCCCATTGCAGGACTTGAGGCATTCAATAAGGATGCCTGTTGAGGATAAACTCCTTCCGAAAGACGGGGGATCTGGAACAATAGTAGAGCACAGACATTGGCTTTTGCTAGACCTGGCTCTAGACATGGCCAATTTGCTTAACTTCTTTGAGTATCAGAGTTCAGAATAGGACAAAATATTGTCATTAGGCTAGAATGTGATAGCATATATCAGACTGCTTAATATAGAAATTGGCAGTAGAAGCTGTTTTCCTTCCTTCACCCATGAATAAACTATTATGTGTCCACAGAGGAAATGCTTTTTTAAGAATTTAAGATACAAATCAGATAAATCACTGTCACCACCAACAGAAACCCTTGGGAAAATAAAGGCTAAGTGCCCTTTGCCCTTTGACTTTTATGGGAGAAGAAGGGGCTCCTTCTTCTGTTTAAACCCCACTGTTTATTTTTCTAACTTTTTTATTATTAAAGAAGTTGTAGGTTTACAGAAAAGTCATGCATGAAATGCATAAAATACAGAGTTCCCATATACCACCGCATTATTAACACCTTGCATTAGTGTGGTATATTTGTTACTGTTCATGAAAGAACATTTTTGTATCTTTCAAGGAGAACAATTCATGCGCACTTGAGAAGAATGTATATCCTGCTGTTTTGGGGTGCAATGTTCTGTTTATGTGTTAGGTCTAGTCCATTTCTCATATTATTCAAGTTTTCTGTTTTTTTATTGATCTTCTGTCTAGACGGCCTGTCTACTGATGAGAGAGGTGTAATGAAATCTCCAACAATTATTGTAGAGGTGCCTATTTCTTCTTTCAGTTTTGCCAGTGTTTCCCCATGTATTTTGGGCCACTGTGGTTAGGTGCATAAATATTTATGATTGTTATTGCTTCTTGGTGGATTGACCCTTTGACTACTATGTAGTGTCCTTCTTTGTCTCTTGTAACAGTTTTTGACTTAAAGTCTACTTTGTCTAATATTAATATAGTTACCCCACTTCTTTTTTGATGACTATTGGCATGGAATGTCTTTTTCCATTCTTTCACTTTCAATCAATTTCTGTCTTTGGGTCTTAGATGAGTCTCTTATAAACAACATGTAATTAGATCATGCTTTTTTATTCATTCTGCCAATCTGTGTCTTTTGATTGGGAAGTTTAATCTGTTAACATCCAAGTGTCATTACTGTAAAGGCAGTACTTTGTTTTGTATGTGTCATATCTTTTTTTGTTTTATTTTTGTCTCTCTTTTCCTTTATTGTGAACTCCTTTTCTGTTTAGTTGATCTTTTGTGTTGTATCTAATTGATCCCCTTCTCATTTTTGTTCCTGTATACTTTTAAAATACTTTCTTTGGGTTACCCTGGGGCTTGTATTACACCACCTGCATTTATAAACTACTAATTTTAAAAGATAACAACTTAGCTTCACTAGCATACACGTTCTTTGCTCCAATATTCCTCTGTTTCAGTTTGCTAATGCTGCCATTTCACGAAACACCGGAAATGGAATGGCTTTTAGAAAGGGGGTTTATTTGGTTACAAAGCTACAGTCTGAAGACCATGAAAATGTCCAAATGAAGGCATCAGCACAAGTATACTATTACCAAAGGAAGGCCAATGGCATCCAGAAAACCTCGGTTAGCTAGGAAGGCAGCTGCCATCTGCGGATCCCAGGTTGTGTTCAGCAGCTCTCAGCTCCTGTGTGTTCTTCAAAATGTTGCTCTTGGGGTGTTTTGTTCTCTCTTAGCTTATCTGGAGCAAACCCTGGGCTAGCATAAGTCTGCTTTCAATGGCCATCTCCAAAATGTCTCTCTCAGTTGGTCTCCAAAATGTCACTCACAGCTGCTCTGGGTTCCTTCTGTTTGTCAGTTCATTATATGGCTCCAGCAATTTAATTCAGACCCACCCTGAATGGGTGGGGTAACACCTCCATGGAAATTATCCAATCAAAAGTCTTGCCCACAGTTGATTCAGTCATATCTCCATGGAAACAATCAAAGGATTCCAACCTAATCCACACTAATATGTCTGCCCCCACAAGATTGCATCAAAGAAAATGGCATTTTTGGGGGACATAATACATCCAAACTGGCACAATTTTATGTTGTTTTCGTACCACATTACCTGTTTATATTTTGTGCATCCATTATCAGGAAATATGCCTTTTTATTGTCCAATTATATTCTGACTCTAATCGGAATTAAAGAGTAGAGTTGTATATTAAGGATACAGTACTGTTGGGTTTAGCATTTACCTTTCTGGTTACCCTTCTTGATAACCTTTATTTCTTCATGCTATTCCAAGCCACTCTCTCCTGATTTTTCCTTTCAACCTGCAGAACTCCCTTTAGTAATTCTTGAAGGGCAAGTCTTCTGTTGATGAACTCTGTCACCTTCTGTTTATCTGTGAATATTTTAAGTTCTCACTCAATTTTGAAGGACAGTTTGCCAGATAACAAATTTTTGACTAACAGTTTTTCTCTTTCAGAACCTTAAATATATCATATCATTGCTTCTCACCTCCATGGTTTCTGATGAGAAATCGGCACTTAGACTTTTGAGGATCCCTTTTATGTGATGACTCACTTTTCTCTTGCTGCTTTCAGAATTCTCTATCTTTGACATTTGACATTCTGATTAGTATGTGTCTTGGATTAGGTCTATTAGTATTTATTCTGTTTGGAGTATGTTGCACTTCTTGGACACGTATGTTTATGTCATTCATAAGAGTTGGGAAATTTGGGGGCATTATTTCCTCAAAGATTCTTTCTGCTCCTTTTCCTTTCTCTTCTCCTTCTGGGACATCCTTGATGGTCACTCATATCCCTGAGACACTGCTCAATTTCTTCTATTCTTTTCTCTATCTGTTCTTCTGACTGTATGATTTCAATTGTCCTGTCTTCTTATTCACTAATTCTTTCTTCTGCCTGTTCAGATCTGCTGTTGTAGGCTTTAGTGTATTTTAAATCTCCATTATTGTGCCTTTCATCCTCATAATTTCTATTCTGTTTGTTTTTAAACTTTCTAATTCTTCCTTTTGCTCACCCATTGTCTTCTTAAAGTCCTTTAGCTCTATAAACACCATTAGTTTTTTCTATCCATATTTTCCTTTATCTTCTTGAATTGATTTAGGAGATTTGTTTGAAATTCTTTGATTAGCTGTTCCAAATTCTTTGTCTCCTTTGAAGTTTTAATTTGTTCCCTTGACTGGGCCATATCTTCCTATTTTATAGTATGGCTTTTAATTTTTGCTCATGTCTGGGCATCTGATTATTTTGACATGCTGACTCTGAAGCTCAGTTTCTCCCTCTTCCCTATGGTTTTATTACAGATTGGCTATGTGTTAAGGCTCTTCTTTGATGCTTGGTCCAACTTATACTTGCTCTTTAGAGTAGCCTGTGCTTAACTGTTCAGATTTTCTCATGTCTTCTTCACTTGATTCTTGCCCTCATCATGTGATACCACTCTTAAGATTGCCTTTTTATGTGCAATTGTTTCACTTCCAGAAAAAGCTTCCTTTCCTCTGATCCTTCTCTGAGAATCCTGATCTGTTCTATCAGTTTTTGTGCAGAATTTTCTTCCCAGCTTCTAAGATATATTTAACTTCTCTGCCTCACTCCGTGCCCCGTTTTCATTACACTTTCCAGTTTGGGGACTCATCCTATCTTATAGCAAGTGAGTTTCCTCCTTTTTTATTTTCTGTGAGGCTTTCCTTTTTCTTCTGGTTACTTCCCTTTAGGGTATCCTGCCCCAGGTGTCCAGATGGGGTCAATCCAGAAAGGTCTGTTATTTTTCATTTAGGTGATCCAGCAATCAGAGCCTGGGCTGAATATGTGCACATATTGCCAATAGTTCTGCCACAGTCTCTTTTATTTCCTAGGCACCTTTTTGTACATAGTCAATTGCTTAAATTCCACCCTCAGTCTCTATAGACTTGGTCTCTGTCCCTGGATATGTGTGGGGCTCTAACTCGCTATTTTTAGTGGCTCTGTGGTCTGCGACCATGGCAGGATGTGCTGGGCTGGCTGTGACTCTTAAGCTGCCTGGGACTGATTGAGGGGGAGGAGTCCAGACTGGTAGGTCCAGGTCATTGATCCACTACCCTTTTTTTGGTGTTTTTGTTTTTGTTTTTGTTTTTTTCTTTTTCTTTGATTCAGCATTTGTGGAGTCCTTCTCCAGTCTCTAGCATCCTCTAGACTTCCAAGCAAGTGGGATTTGTCCTTCTATTAGTTGTTTCTGAAGGGACAGTTTCCCAGGAGATATCTTACATCACCATGTTGACATCCCACAGACCCATTGTTTTTGCCTCCTCCCCACCTCTTCATACTCCTGTAAACATGTGGGGAGGGCCTTTATCCATTGTTGTAGAACTAGCATCAGAGTAATACCCCTGACCCTCCCTAGTAGAGTTGCCAAATAAAATGCAAGACACACAGGTCAATTTGAATTTCAGATAAACAATGAATAATTTTTTAGATAAGTGAAACTCAAATATTGCATTGGACATTGTTTTAGTTTCCTCAACTTTCAAACAAATACCATGAAACGGGTCAGGTTGAGGATGGGAAAAAGTCCAAATCAAGGCATCATCAAGGCAATGTTTTCTTCCCAAAGACCATTGTTGTGGGGCTGGTGCCAGCGATTCTTGTCTCTTCTGTCACATGGCAAGGCATATGGTGGCATCTCCTGGTCTCTCCCTTCATTCCAGGTTCAACTTCTTGCCTCCTGTGGCTTTCTCTCTGTGTCTGAATTTCATTCTCTTAGAAAGAACTCCAGTAACAGAATTAAGACCCATCCTGATTGAGTTAGGCCACATCTTAACTGAAGGATCCTCATCAAAAGATCCTACTTACAATGGATTCACACCCACTAGAATGGATTAGATTTAAGAGCACATTTTTCTGTAGTACATACAGCTTCAAACCACCACAGATATACTTATTCAAGTCTAATTGGGTGTCCTGTATTTGTTTTCTAAATGTGGCAGCCTTATTTTAATCATTTAACCATGAGTTCTAATTTCAATCTTAAGCCTGGGCTCTTGCTTCCCAGATTCCTTAGCAACCCTGGGTAAAAAAGAAAGGCGGCACCTATACCAAGTGTTGGCAAGGTTGTGGAGCAACTAGAACTCTCATACATTATTAGTGGGAGTGAATTTGGTACAACCACTTTGGAATATTATTTGGCACTAACTATTAACCTGAGGAGCCAGAAATTCCACTCCTAGGTGTATATACAACAGAAATGCATACAACAGATCCATCAAAAACTATGTACAAGAATGTTCTTGGCAGCACTATACCATCTGTAATAGCCCAAATAAGAAATAGTACAAATGTTCATCAATGGTAGCATGGATATATATTGTGGAATTTCACATAATGGAATATTATACAGCAATGTGAAAATGAATGAATTGTTGCTACAAACAACATGGCTGAATCTCACAATCATAATCTGAAGCAAAAGAAGCCAGACACAAAAGAATAAATAATGTATAATTCAACATATATAAGATTCAGACATTGGCAAAATTAGCCTCCCACATCAGAATACAGGCTACAGGTTACCTTTGTGGGGAGGGTGATGACTGGCAGGGAGATTAGGGAGAGCCTCTGGGGTGTTGGTAATGTCCCAGTTCTTGGTCCATCTTGTAACCACAACATGTTTTAGTGGTTCATGTAACCACAAGATGAACCATGAAAGAGTTTGCTTTGTGAAAACCCACAAGCTCTGCATGATTTCTGTATTTTACTATATCCACATTATACTTCAATTAAAAGATTATTTAAAGGGGAAAAAATGATAGAATGAGATAAATTAAGCTGTAAAGGTAGAAAAATAAGCAGAGGGAAGTGAAAAAAGGGTTGTGGGGAAGGTGGGCCTAGCATGAATTGCCACTGGAAAGAGAATTTCAGAATAAGGTGAAAACAAATGGATGGGGGTGAGGGGAAGTGTGTCATGTAATGATTCCAGAGTTCCAGAATTTGCATTTCAAACATTTTCAACTAAGAAACAAAGTGTTGGAGTTGATTATTCACAAGGACTGCTGGTCCGGTCTATTATAGACATGATTTACCTATCTTATAGGAAACCGGGTTAGGTGATCTCTATAATCCCCTTCAATGCTCATGTGACGCTGTTGACATTCTCTAAATCAGGATTTCTCTGTCTTGGTAATACTGCTCTTTGGGGTTTGATAATTCTTTGTTTTTTTTTTAAGGAAGTGGGTGGGTGCTGTCATGTGCATTGTAGGATGTTTAGCCTCATCCCTGGCCACTCCCTACCTGATACCAGTAGCACTCTCCCTCATCCCCCAGTTGGGATGATCAAAAATGTCTCCAGATATTGCCAAATGTTCCCAGCAGGTAAAATAACCCTTGGTAGAGAACCACTGATCTAAATCTACTTTAGGGAGTCCAGGACAGGTTTTTGAGTGATTGGTTTCAAGACATTAAAAAATAATAATAATAAAGAGAAAGAAAGCAAAGTCAGTACAGACCATCTAGCTTCCTATAATCCCAAAATTTAACAGAGAAGGGACAATCTAGGAAAATATTTACCTTTTATTCTTGAACAGGGCTTGCCCATTTCAGCTGGCCAAGATTTATAATCTCTGACTGATAGAATTCAGGGGAAAAAAAATAAAGGCTTTGGAGACCCACTGGCCCTGCCACCCTGTCACTTTGGACATGTGACTTGTTTTCTGCTTCTTTCCCTTTCTTTCTTACATTTGTAGAAAAGCTACCCACATCTTACAATATCTAGGAGAGAGTGAGGGGAGGAAATTGCATTGTTTCTCCTTCCATTTTTTACATGTAGATTCTGTCTTTTGTATTCATAAAGTACTTCTCATGTGCTGGCACCATTCTAAGGACTTTTCAAACATTAATTCATTTAATCTTCCTAACAGCTTGTGAGCTGGGTACAGTTAAAATCACCATTCCACAGATGAGGAAATGGAAACACAGAGGGGTAAAGTAACATGCCCAACGTCACACAACTATCAGTAGGAAAGTTGGAGTCTTGGTCAAAGTCCATGCTCTGAACCAATAGGTCACGCTACTCAGTCCACTTTTTCATCTTCTGGTTTCTATAATACTTTCTGTAATATATTCTCCATCTCTTCTCCCTGAGAAGATGGGGAAAGGCAGAGGAGCCAACACTCAGTAGAGTCATTTAATTTCTTCAAGAGAAATTCATTTTGTCTTTTATAAATTAAAGAGGTTGGATTATTCATCACAGATTTTTACTTGGCCTTGCCACTTAACCTCTTTGCCTCAATTTTCTTGTCTGTTATAAAGAGTATTATCAGACGTAACTCCCTGAGTAATCTGGTCTGTTATGAATATGAAATAGTGATTGATATTAAATAGAGATCAAACATATGAAAGTGCTTTGAAAAGCATAATGCTCTATATAAGCGTAAGCCATTGTCATACTGTCAGCATGTCACACTCGGGTTTTTGCCATCAACTTTCATTGGTATTTGGACAATCCCTTATATATATCGTTGTTTGTATCTTTCAAAATGTTTGTACCTACATTTTCTTATTTGAGCTGCCCAAATATTGGCAATGACTAAAATGCAAGCCTTCCAATTTCTAATCCATTAGTCATCCTGTCCCACTACACTGTAATTGTCCTTCTGTGTACCATGCTGCCAGGTGCTTTTTCATACTTCTAAAGCAGGCATGAGCCCTGTCATTTAACAGCTGTGCATACGTCAGGTCTTGATGAGAGGAAGTTCAATGTTTGATAATAAAGTGCCACCATTTATTTTATTGCACACACACTACTGACACAGTCTTATCACATTAATACAAACTCCAATGAGATAAGTCCTGCTATTTTCATTTTAAAGATGTCAAAGCTGAGGCTCAGAGAAATAAGCTTATTGTCTAAGGACACACAGGTGAAAGAAAGTGGATTTAAACCCAGATTCGTCTCCACAGTTCCTCAACATGATCTAGACCATAGCTAGTCAAAGGATCAGCTAGGGAGCAGCATATTGGCATCACCTGGAAGCTTGTTGGGCAGGCAAATTTCAAGTCCCACCCGGACCTACTAAATTAGAATCTGGACTTTAACAGGATGCCTGGGTTATTCCTGTGCACACTGAAGTTTAAAAACTGCTGATTTGTATTACTACCAATATAGATCTCTCCATCACATATAAAGGTGGCACAAGGCAAAATCTGTAAATAAGCACATATATAGATACACGTACACATGTATCCTAGTCTGTTTATAAAACATAACTCCAAAACATTTTTAGATAAGGGGATTCAGGTATTTAAATGCAAGTGACATCAGTCCCTGTGTTAGGTTAGGAAGTGAAGTAATTGAATTAACAGATGCATGATACATATTAGGATAGAGGTGATTTTCATAGATAGCAATTGCAGCATATGTCCATTCCAGGAATTACATCAGAACATATTCTCAAATCTTTCTTGCTGGTATGTTTTTCTACATCAAACAGAGAAAATTTTATCTTTACTCTAAACTACTCAACACAACAATCATGTATGTCCAGTACCGTGCAAACTGTTATAAAGCACTGAAAAAGTTTAAGATACTGTCTTTTCCTTGGAGGAATGTTTGGCTTTGAGGTCTCTCAAACAGAACTTTAGCATAGTCTTCCATTTTGATATATAGGCTAAACTGATATTGATTGGCTATACTGGCTTTTTTTTCCCCCTAAAACATTGTTTTTTATTTAAGAAATACTTTTATCTTGAGACTATATCTTCACTGATATATTTTTAATTCTTTGATGATTCATACACACACATAGCAGCTTTGTGCATATTTTGATATTTTTGTCTATACTGATTTTACACATGCGCACACACACACATATATATTTTAAAGTAATAGATAATCCATCTGTGCTGGTTTGGATGTATTATGTTCCCCCAAATGCCATTATCTCTGATGCAGTCTTTGTGGGTAGGAAAGGTATTGGTGTTGATTGGGTTGGAGACTTTTGATTGGCTGTTTCCATGGAGATGTGATCATTCAACTATGGGTGAGGTCTTTCACTAGTTTCCATGGAGGTGTGGCCCTGCCCATTCAGCATGGGCCTTCGTTAGTTTACTGGAGCACTATATAAGCTCAGACAGAAGGAGCGAACTTGCTAGAGCCAAGAGGGACACTTTGAAGAATGCACAGGAGCTGAGAGAGGAGCTGCAGATGAGAGACAGTTTGAAGACGGCTGTTGAAAGCAGACTCTTACTCCAGAGTAGCTAAGAGAGGACAAATGCCCCAAGAGCAACTAAGAGTGACATTTTGAAGAGGAGCTGTGGCCTAGAGAAGAACATTGTGGGAGAAAACCATTTTGAAACACAACCTGGGAGCAAGCAGATGCCAGGCACATGCCTTCCCAGCTAAGAGAGTTTTCTGGATGCCATTGGCCATCCTCCAGTGAAGGTACCCGATTGTCGATGCGTTATCTTGGACACTTTATGGCCTTAAGACTGTAACTGTGTAACCAAATAAACCCCCTTTTATAAAAGCCAATCCATTTGGGGTGTTTTGCAATCTGGCAGCATCAGCAAACTAGAACACCATCCTTGAGGGCAATCAGATGCCCATCACATTCAGAATAGCACAAAATGTTACTGTACTATTTATTCTTCTGATCTCACCTTATTTGTAACTACCTCATGGACAGTAAGTTCAGTTCACATCATGTGTCAACTCTGATCAAATGGTATTGGCATCCAATGCACTGTCCTCTGAAGGTTTCTAAGATATATCAGTGGAAAAGTGCTGGGATCAATTAGCAATGTCTGCCACGGGCGTGAGAAGGAGACGTTAGGGGAGCCCTGCCACATATCACCATCCAGACGTCCGACCCTGCCTCCTGCTACAAAAAGCTGCTGACTTTATCATTCCTCTTGCATTCCACACTCATTCTATTCCCAAAGCATTTCCTCATCCTGGAATATTCTCTTTCTATACCCCTGTCAGGAATTCCATGCCTTCCAGTCAACCTTCCCCAACTTCTCCAGGCCCCAGTGATCACGTGCTTGGACTTCTCAAGCCCAGGGCCCAGAATCGGATGCTTCTCTTACACCTCCCCAGGGGCCAGGGAGATTCTTGTTATGGACTTCTTTTGGTTGAAATTAAATATCACCACCTCCTCTGTGAGTTACACCTGTCCTTCTGGGCAAGCGCTCTGTGGTTTTAGGTCTTTTGCTTCACCACTGGGGATTCCCACCTAATGACATCTCTTCTTCATTAGTTTCTCATTCAAATTTCTGTAAAAATCCTCTGGCTTTGTAACTATGTGCAATATCAGAATGAAGTCAGGTGACTGGATAAAACTATTTTGAGTGAATTATGCTTTTCTTTTCTTATCGGTGTCTGGGAAGGGAGTTGAAAAAAAATACAATTTAGATTCAAAAGCAAGCACATTAGACAATAATGCTGCTGTGGACACCTTCAAAACTCTCACCCCTTAACCATCCCCCTTAAGAGCACTTGGGGTGCTTATTAAGTGTACAGATTTCTCAGCCCTTCTCAGATCTATTAAATCAAAATTTCAGAGGTTGTGGCATTTTTAACAAGTCCCTCATGATACTTAAACACACTAAAGTTTGAGAAATAAAAGGGAAACATGCTAATTATGAACAAGCAAATCTATTTTATTAAAATAAGTGATACCACAAATGCTAGCTAACAATGTGACAGTGGTTTTCTAAGACAGAATGTCTTTGTAGACAGAAACCAGTGGAAAATACCTGCTATGTAGGATGTTTTCATTAATAAGACTCCACTGAAACCAGAACTATGAAACACCATTCCTATGTAAAAATTACAAAGTGGCCTTGTCACACGTAAATTTAAATCTACTTGACCAGGCAGTACTGTCCACTCATAATATTTAACTGTTACCTCTCTGCTGATTCATTCTTTCAGCAAATATTCTATCTCATGTCTACTGTGTTCAGGGATTGTTGTGGGATTCCCTGTCAGTCCTTTACCACTTTAACTTGGCAGTTGATAGACTTTGCACCAGAATCTCCCTAATCAGCAAAGACTCTATCACAATTAATCAGAGAGGGGAAAGGCCTTCTGATTCCAGTGAAACATTGATCTATACCTTGCAGTTTCCAAAAAGCTTCCTGGAGTGATCTGACTATAAACACAGAGCCCTCTCAGTCTGGATTTCTTTCCCTTTGCAGGTTCTTGATGATAAGTGTTAGAGGCCCCTTTCTATGGCTGTTCAAAGTCCCTCCACTTTTATTATTTCATAGAACTTTCACCCCTCTTTGTGGGGACTAGGCTCTTGGTTGAAAACAACTGGTAACAGCTACATATTTCAGACTAGACAAGATTTCTCAGGTAGGAGAGCAGGGCAAGTGTTAAAAAGACTGAGGAACAGTGAAATGGCATGTAAAACAGTGGTTCCCAGACCTGGCTGTATCAGAATCACCTGTTAAAAATTTTGCACAACCAAGGTCCACCCCAAACTACTGAATCAGAATCAAGTGTCTGTATTTTTACCTAAGCACTAAGGTTGAATCTAGTTCTGGAAACCCTTATGGTAGCATCTTCGAATAGGGACTTCCCTGGCAGTGGTGGAGGAAGACAGCAGGGAACAAAGTAGAGGGATAACGGGGGTCTTGTAAGGGGTCAAGGGAAGTGTTAGAAGTGAGCAGGGACCAAGACTACCAGACAAACAACACAGCACAGCATTATAGTTAGATCTGAATTGGCAAAGAAGAAACGAGTTTTTTGGTTGTTTTGTTTTGGACAATTTTTGGTTGTGCCTCATTCACCTTAGTTTATTAAAATGTACTTGTTTTAAAGATCCTATAAATAAATGTGGGATAGAAGTCATCTCTCTCGGCATAGTGTTTTTGGTTTTTGTTGTGTCTTTTTTTTAAAGCAGTATTTCTTATAGGAATCTTATGGATCACACAATAGTTACAAGGATGTCAGTTTTAATGACATATACAATCTAAACAAGACAGGCTGATTAAGATTTTAGATGTGGCAAAAATTTGCATAGTCCAAGTTAGCAATGTGGACAGAGGCATGCAGTGGGAGGAAGAGATGACAGGACGCTGTGGATCCCTTTAGTGATCCACTCAGTAAGAGTGCCCATCAGAGTAATATTGCTTTCTTCTCCATCACAGCAAATAACTTCCACTAAGCGACAAATGTATTCTACATATATGTAAATACACGAAATAAATTTTTACCTGCTACATATGCAGTCTAATTGACAGAAGTGTCATCTTTCTGGGATATTCCCATGAAATTAGTAAATTGTAAACCTCATGCAAGTAGCAGGAAGCAAGTCATTTATTCTAGGTTGAACTTGGAAGAAGTTTAATTCTTGACATTAATATTTGTAAGGAGCTATGTCTCCTTTTGCTACGTTTTCTTCACAAACGACATGCACTTAAGAGTCGGGGGACAGGCATGTGAATCCTCCGGCAACGTGGGAAATGACTCCTGGGGATGAGCCTGGGCCCAGCATTGTGGGATTGAGAAAATCTTCTTGACCAAAAGGAGGAAGAGAGATGAAACAATATAAGGTCTCAGTGCCTGAGAGATTTCAAATGGAGTCAAGAGGTCACCCTGGAGGGTATACTTATGTACTGTATAGATATCATTTTTTAGGTTTTAGTGTATTGGAATGGCTGGAGGGAAAAATTTGAAGCTGTTGAACTGCAACCCAGTGACCACGATTCTTGAGGACATTTGTATAACTATGTAGCTTGCACAGTGTTACTGCGTGACTGTGAATACCTTGTGGTTCGCACTCCCTTTGTCCAGTTTATGGGCAAAGGAGTGGAAAAATGGAAACAAAAATTAGATGAAATATAGGGCGGGATGGAGGGGATGGAAGGTTTTCGGTGTCCTTTTCTGCTTCTATTTTTATTTTGGAGTAAGGTAAAGGTTCAAAAATTTATTCTGGTTATGAACGCACAACTGTATGATGGTGCTGTGAATAATTGTACACTGTGGGTGACTGTAGGGTGTGTGAATAAATCTCAATAAAAATGTATTTTTTAAAAAGTAAATGAACAATGGGGAGGAGGGGTATGGAATGTTTGGGATGTTCTTTTTCTTATTTTTTTTTTTTTTGGAGTAATGAAAATGTTCAAGAATTGATTGTAATGATGAATGCACAACTATATGATATACTGTGAACAACTGATTGTACACTTTGGATGATTGTATGTTATGTGAATATGTATCTCAATAAAATTGCATTTAAAAAGATTGAAAATAGAGGGGGGGAGTTTGATAGTTGTTTCAACTAACAGCAAAGTACTCTTAAAAATGTGAGAAATTTTAAATAACATATTTTAGTTACACACTTAACAGATAAAGTGAATCATCTATAGCTTTAAGCCAAAAAGTAGAAAGGAGTATATCTGAATTTTAATGCTTCTGAGTTTCAGTATTCTCTAGTTCCTACTGCTGTCCTAAAGAATGAAACTAATACAACTGCTTGTTTATTTACCAAATCAGGCACTAGTTTGAGTTCTTAGAGAAAATCCAAAATAAGAAATGCCACTCCTTTTTTCTCTGGGGTCTTGTGAGAAGGTAGACCAAAATTCTAAGTTATTCAAGATTCCTATGAAACTCCTAAGTTATTCAAAATTCCTATTTTCTGCATGTAATTGTCTGGAAAACAAAGAAGCAGCAGCTCGGTGTTTTATAAAACTTCCTAACGCTGCAGGAAACCCGACTTAGTATATGATCTGTTTGGAATCAGGAACACTAAAAAGCAGGTGAGAGCCAGTGTTGTTTTTCTACACCCCCATGTACCCTGCTTTGTGCCAGTTATTAGGGTAGATGACTTTCTGGGGGATTATCCTTGACAGCATATGCTCAGAGATCCTCTTACAGAGATTTCTCTAGATGAATGAAACCCTTCTATAAAAAGCACAATCTATAAACTTAAAGAGAAGATTTAATGTCTCTCTGAAATTACGGCCCAAATTTTAAGTTCCTATTGGGTAAAAAAAGGAGCATTAGGTTTGTTGTACTGGCAACTTAAAATGCAAAGTACTTTATTTTAAACTTCAAAAAAAGTGAAAACAAGATGCCCTAGGATAAATAATATTGTTTTCCAAAGACGAATGTGCTCATTTGGAGCTCAGTTTTTTTGCGTGAAATACAAGAACAACTTCCTACAACGCCTAGGTGGGAATACTGCTGTTTTGATGACCTGTGATTAGATGAACTGATCGATCTCAGTTGGTAACATCCTTTTTCCCTTGGTAAGGGTGTTAAAAATTCTAGAATAGATGCATTTTGCTGGCCTTACACCAACAATTTCATTCCAATTGTCTCCTGAGAGGCATATACTGTACGGAATCCATCTCCATCTTTCTCGCTTTCACACACTTGAGAAATTGGTGTGGAAACGCTCACCATGCTATCCATTCACCAATAGGAAGAAGGTTTGGTTAGCAGTCGGCTGTAAGTACCTTCTAATTATTTTGATTAGTTCACTCATGTTGATATGATGTGTACAAGGGACTTGGTTTTATCCAGTACAGGAAGATGCTTTTCACCCATGTACCTTTCCATTATCAGTGAGACTTCGGTAGAATGTTGCTCTGGGGTAAGTCAGACGTCTACTCTTCCTTAGAAGGTGCTTCCCCGACCTCGGGGCGAGGGTGCGGAGGGTGCGGTTGGAGCTGACGGCCCCTCTCTTCAGGCGGTGGAGTTCCGCCTAGCCACTAGCTACCACGACTTCTCCTGTGTGTCCTCCGCCCCGCAGCCGGGTCAGGTGACCCAAGAAGAAAGTTTTAACATTAGTCATTGTGAAACTAAACGCGTTTTCTCTTTCACTGGGTGAGAGTTCACTGGATCTTAACTTGATCACTGGATGAACTATGGGAAGTTTAGACACCATTTTGTTTGAGGGACGTTCTTTCCTAGTGTTTTTTGCAAAGTTCAGTGTCTCTGTGGGGTCTTGGAGCCTCTTTTTTCAGATTCTGGTCTGGCACTTTCACACAAGTAAGTTAATCATTTTATTAAATAGCCTAGGTCTTCTGTTAAAATTTTAGCTATCAGGGTACCACCAATAGTTAGGCAATGAATGTTGACAATGAATGGCAATCAATGTTTTAATGAGATCACTTTTATGGAGAAGTGAAGAGCATTTTGATTGCTGGGGTTCTTTAGTTTCTTTCTACTAAATACCTGCCTTACATCTCTGCAAAGTTATATAGGGGAAAGAGTATAGGATTTGGTGTCAAAGGACCTGGCTTCAGTTTCAAATTAACGTTCTAATTAATGGATCTTGTCAATTACCGTATTTGAATTCACTTCCTAATGCATCTGAAAAAAATGGGTGTATTAGGGTTCTCTAGGGAAACACCCATTTTTCAGAGAGATATATATATATATAAAATGAAATCATATACATGTATATAAATATATAAGAAAATATTATGAGATTTTTATAAGAATTGTCTCATGTGACTGTGGGTATGGGCAAGTCCAAATTCTGTAGTGCAGGCCGCAAGTTAGGAACTCCTATCAAGATTTTCAGTTAATTCCCCAGAAGCTGGCCAGCTGACATAGAGATGGAAAGTTGTTCTTCTGACTGTTGAAATCATCACTTCTCCTTTTAAGGTCTTCAACTGATTGGATGAGACTTCTCTCATTGCTGAAGGCAATCTCCTCAGGTGATTGTAGATATAATCAGCCATAGATTCAGTCAATTTACTGATGATTTAAGTCCATGAAATGTCCTCAAAGTAACAATCAGGTCAGTCCTTGCTTGACCAAACAACTGGACACCATAACCTAGCCAAGTTGACACCTGAACTTAACCATCACAGTGTGCATCATCATCATCATCATTTCTATCTCAGAATTCTCCTAAGGAGCAAATGAGATAATTTCTGTGAAATAGCTTTATAAAAAGTGAATATATAAAAGTAAAAAGGCAGTCTGCACAATAGGAGACAATATTTGGAAACCACATATCAGACAAGGGTTTAATATCCCAAATATATAAAGCAATCCTACAACTCAAGAACAGAAAGACAAACAGCCCAATTTAAAAATGGGCAAAAGACATGGGCAGACACTTTTCTGAAGAGGAAATACAAATGGCTCAAAAACACATGAAAAAATGCTCAACTTCCATGGCTATTAGGGAAATGCAAATCAAAACCACAATGAGATACCAGCTCACACCTACCAGAATGGCCATTATCCAAAAAACAGAAAGTGACAAGTGCTGGAGATGATGTGGAGAAAGCGGCACACTTATTCATTGCTGGTGGGAATGTAGAATGGTGCAACCACTCTGGAAGACAGTGTGGATTTTCCTCAGGAAGCTAAGTATAGATCTGTCATATGATCCAGCTATTCCATTGCTAAGTATATACTCAAAGGAATTGAAAGTTAAGACACAAATGGACATTGGTAAACTGATGTTTATCGCAGCATTATTCACGATTGCCAAGAGATGGAAACAGCCCAAATGTCCATCAAGGGACGAGTGGATAAACAAACTGTTGTGTATACACATGAAGGAATATTATGCAGGTGTAAGACAGAACAAAGACATGGAACTTATAATAACATGGATGAATTTTGAGGACATTATGTTGAGTGAAGTTAGCCAGACACAGAAGAACAAATACTGTATGTCTCTCTAATATGAACTGACGTTAGTGAGCAAACTTTGAGAGCTGGTAATACAGGCTACCAGGAGATAGAAAGAGGGTGGAGAGCAGGCATTTGATGCTGAAGGACTACAGAATGTTCAGCAGGATTGGTTTTATAGATCTGAAAGAGATAACATAATACTATGTGATGGTAGCACAATACAGTAAGTACATGGAACAAAGATGTCTGTGAGTAAGGCTGAAAGAGGTGGGATAGGGGAATGTGTGACACCAGAGGTAAAGATAGATGATGAAGACTGGGACTGTATTAACTTGGCAAAAACTGGAGTGGCCAATGACTGTTACTAAATGTACAAATATAAAAATGTTCTCACATGTGGGAGAACAAATGAATGTCAACCATGCAAAGTATTGAAAAAGGGATGGTATTTGGGGAAAAAAAACATAATCAAAGCAACCTGGAGTCTATGGTCAACAGTATCATTGTAATATGCTTCCATTAAATTTAACAAAGGCAATATAAAAAAAGTGAATATAATCACTATAAAGTGTAAACAGGCTTCAAATGCAAAATGGACTTTGTTCAGGAGGTTGTCATGAAAACAGCAAAAAAAATCATCTTTTCTGATAAGAAGAAAAAGGGACAGGTGAAAGTATAAAAAAGAAGAGAGAGAGAGACAGAGTGGAAGCCTCATCTCTCTACTTTCATGTTTTCAATTCTCAAATATCAACATTTTTCTGGGACTGTTCTGCTGGGTCAGTTGACCTGACGACCACCCCAAATCTGACATGTCTTCTCAACTGGTTATCTACCTTATATCCCAAAATGTTTAATACCTTTTTTGGTTTGTTTGTGTTCACAGGCAGTGCCCTTCTGAGCTTAACCTTAAAAATGAATCCAGTCGTTTCGCAACCAACATACGGTACAGCAGGTGCAACAGTTAGTGACTGGCAAACTGGGGTGTTTGACTGCTTTGACAACCTGGGAGTTTGTAAGTGCTTTCTCCTTGATTACAATGATGCAGATTACTGACATCATAAAAGTCATTTATTGTTCCTTTCATTGAGTTTCATGCTTTATCCTCTGACTCAGAAGTGGGTTTAACCCACAAATGTGTTTTGCTTATCCTGTAAAGCATGAGCCCTCTTGATATATTTCTCATTTTAATTTTAAAACCATAGGAAAACCATAAAAATCAGATTCCAGATAAAAATCTGTATTTCTGGTTTCTCTTGAAAATGTAGAAAATCTGGAAATAGGGTCCCTCATTCCCACATGGCACAGGTCAGCTGTTGCTGAGCATTATCTAACTCACTAAAAGGGGCATTCACCCTCCAGCTTGCCTTATTTATAGCTGCCATTCACCATTGTCTACTCTGTTTTTCCCAACTTATTTCCTCCATATATTTTAAGTGCCTGGCCTTGAGTTTATGATCCTTGTCTAAATCAATCACCTCTTTTAAAAAATTTTTCACCTCTTTGGTATCACCATTTTTTGACATTTTCTTACAATTTATCTTTTTTTACCTCTTCCGTTCTCTACAGCTGATTCTGTGGTTTCCTGTTATCAATGATATGCTTGTGACATTCATGATTGTTTCATTTCAGGAAGTATTGTTTTTTTGTTTTTTATTTTTGTTTTTTTAGCTTTACTGACTTAAATCTTTTATGCTGCCAAACATATTTTTGTGGGAGAAAATTTTCTTTTTTTTTTCCACAGTATTGCCAACTGAATTGAAGATACTCTTTGTACCTCTTGCTTCCTTCAGGTTTGAGAAACAGTCTCCTTTTTTTTTTTGTTTGGTTGGTTTTCTTTTTGTACACTGCAAATTCCAAGGTTCGCTGACAATAGCCTTCTGCTTAAAACAATCAGTGAAAACCCATGAACCTTCTTATCTCAGGTATAGCCATATCAAACTCTACCCCAAAGCTTTTCAAAAAAGACTTGTACCCAGGGTATACTTGAGAACAGTTTCCTGTTCTGTCTTGTACAGATCCTTTAAAGTAAAATTGCAGTAAATTTTTTAATACATTTTTGTTGTGCAATTTAACATATATACAGAACAGTGTTAACTTTCAAAGTACAATTTAACAAGTAGTTAGAGAACAAATTTTAAAGAATGTTATGGGTTACAGTTCCACCATTTCAGTTTTTTCCTTCTAGCTATTCTAATACCCTAGCATTGAAAAATATATATATATATTTATATAAAGATTCAGTATTTGTAATTTTTGTTAAACCCTATCTTGTCTGTTGCTACCCCCTCCTCTCGTTTAGTCACTTTCTTGATCTTCAGGGATGTCAACATTATGGGGAAGGGGGCTGCATCTGGTTGATGTTCTTAAAGAGACTGTTGCCTCTGGCTTTTAGGACTTGTCTGGCATAGGAACACTCTGGCAGATTTAAGTTTCTGAGAGATATACTTAGTGAAACTTTTTATAGAATCTCAGATAGGGACCCAGGTATATTGGGACTCCTGTTGGTTAGGGCTTGGCGTACTGTGGCTGTTAGGTTCAGAGCCATTCAAGAATCCACACAAACGCAGCGAGTCATGGTTTAAGTAGAGAATTTAAGGTTTATTAGAGGAAGAAAGCAGAAGAAAGCAGGTGGGACCCATCAGAAAAGAAAGAAAGGAAAAATGGCTCTGGCCCTCTATCTGAGAGCAGCATTTTTTAAAGGAAAAACCCGCATTGGGTATTGGGGGGGAAGGTCCTGCTGAGTGTGTTCTGGGCCTTGATTGGGTGAGTGCTTATCAGTTTCTGCTGACTGGTTACTAGTGTTCTAACACACTACTCTTCTTTGTTGTGCACTGTATTATCTGTGTGGAGGAAGCAGGCCTTTGGGCTTGTTTGCGGTCATTCATCTTTATGGGGATATCTGATCTTGCCTTGTCTGCTCCCTGGAGTCTAGGTGCCATTGTGACTGGGAGTCCTAAAACAGCCTTCAACCCTCAGTTTATGGCACACTTGGTATTTATGAGATAAGCAGCAGGGCCCATGGATCAGACATTCCTTCTATATGTTAGACTCTTTTTCTGGGGCCTGACATTCCTGCCTTTTATTTTTAATAAAAAATTGGTACGGGTTTGGGTAGAATTTGGGGTTAATGCTTTAACTTAGCTCGAAGCAACCTTTATAGGAGAAAAGGGACGTCGCAGTTGTCTCTTAGCTGCTTCTGGCTGGGTTTGGAC
This sequence comes from Choloepus didactylus, assembly GCF_015220235.1. Classification (NCBI taxonomy): domain Eukaryota; kingdom Metazoa; phylum Chordata; class Mammalia; order Pilosa; family Megalonychidae; genus Choloepus; species Choloepus didactylus. The sequence goes on along the minus strand of NC_051309.1, from coordinate 89,247,183 downwards.
GGAGTTTGGGGCAGAGTTGCTTTGAACTAAGTTTCAGCATTATTAGATTGATGTTTGGATATTTTCTGCTGGAACCAGCTGGTAATGAAGATTTTGCTGCAGCAGGAGCAGATTTTCAATCTTTCGTTGTAGCAGGAGTATGTTTTCGGAGTTTTGCTGGTTAGTAACAGCTGCTATTGACCTATTGATAAATTTAATTAGACATTGTAAGAGGTAAGGAGCAAAAAGGAAAATTAATATAAGTATAATTACTGGCCCCATAAGGGGGAGTAGAATAGCTTGTAGAGGCATGGAGAAGAATGAAAGAAAAATTAAGAGAAAGTTTTATTGACTATTTCTTACTTAGACTTACTCAGCAATTAAATTTCTCCTTTTTATGAGACTTTTTTATTTTTAAATAGTATCTTGTGAGCATCTTCTATAAAGGGGGAAGTGGGTGGAGGTTTTTTTTGTAACTGCTTTTTGCTGAGAAAGGGTTAATAAGTTTTTATATTAGTTTGGAAGATGCTCTGGACATAAACTTAAAGATACAATACAGGCAACAATTAAGACAAACAAGTGACAAGCAGGACACAAACTATGGTAATAAGGGCTATTTTCTATTTTACAGTAAATTCATTAACCACTTAGAAAATGCATTTAATTCACTATAATTTTAACATTATTACTATTTGGCATATGATTTAATATTGAAGAGACATTGCTATATTTATTTGGTATATATGTGTAGCACTGAATACTAATGAATGTTTAAGTTTTTCCTGAGCTGCATTGGGTGTTAAGTTTATGCATACATGCTGTCCCCTCATAAAAGCAGGCCTTAGTGTTAAATTATATTTTTAGGTTTCAACCATACCACACTGGCAATTACAGCTCCAGGAGGTATCTTCTTTGTACAGTTGTAGCGCAGCATCATTGGTCCTCTGGGAAACAGGACGGTGGGTTCCAAGGTTTCATTGGTTGTTTCACAGCACCCTGTGGCACCATGCAGCAGAGCTAGTCTGGAGGCAGTGTTCACCGAAAAGCTTAAGTGATTGAGTCTTTTCTGGCAGGCACAGGCAAAGGTGTCTGTAGTAAAAGGTGTTTGCAGTAACAGCATGTGTCCATTTACTTCTGGAGCACGTCCATGTGATGTGGTTGACACCCTTATAGCTTTAGGGACCACAGAAATGGGTCTTACCAATAACTTTGATGGGGAGAGAGCATGCAGGCACAGTACTAGGAGCTTGGTTTAAACATGAAAGCACTTTAATTAAAATAGAGGTCTAATTTTTCTTTACATTTTTAGTAGGATTATGTTAGATAATGGGTAGAACATAATTTATATACTTCCCTTGCTTCTTTTTAAAAATGTTTCTTTGTTGTTGTTGAAGAGGATGCTTTGACTTGTAGCTAACTGCAAGCACTTTTAGAGAAGCATTAGAGTCAACAATGTAACTTACAAGGAAATTTGGCTGTTTTTGTGACAGATAACACTTTAAAAATAAAAAATTATAACTAGCAGTACTATGTTGTTTGATGTTATGCACATTAGTAACCAAAAGGTTAGAAGTTTTTAATTTTTATAACATTGTTTAAATGTTTGTTCTGCAACTCATAACCTATTACATTAATTTAATCATTTTGCCTTTTACATTGATTATTGAGGAAAACATTTTATAACATTTTACTAAAAAATATAGGTTTAAACTTGTTAGAATATTGCTAAATATTTAAAACACTTTAGTTAATGCATCTTGAAATAGTAATAAACAATTTTTGGCAAGGATTAGTGGAATGTATAGGTGTTACACTATTTCTTTTTTAAAAAAAAATGCACACAATGATTTAACTTTTGCATGAATTTTGAAATTCATGAAGTATTTTGTTTTTTTAGTTTTGTTAAATTTTTATAGCATATTGGCTTTATGAATATATTGATTACTATATTACTGAACAAGGGTGCAGTTACAAATAAGCTTTATAATCTTGTATAACAATTATTAAATTAGAGTATTTGAGAGGGTTTTACTGTTTGCCATTTTATGGCTGCTTTTTATGCCCACCTTTTTATGTGCTTTAAGGTGGGTTTCTTGATAGGTTTGGGACATATTAAGAGAATATGGGTTAAAGCTTTTGCTTTGTGATTACAAGGAGATGTTTGTCTAATTTAATTAATTATTAGCAAAGTATTCTCTTGGACATATTTATTTGAGGCATGGATAGCTTAGAAAACAAATAATAATTTTATGCATTTACAAAGTTTTAATAGAAAATGAGTAAACATAGTTTTATTTACTGGCTAAACAAGGCTGTTAAAGGGACTTTGTGCTCATGTTACAGGTTTGTTTGTTACACTTTAAACCTATGGTTTCTATTAGAAAAGGCCTGAGCCTTATTGGGTTATTGTTTAGCCAGTTTGGGTTTCATTAAGTAATCTATTTAAATAAGAGTATAGGGACAGACAATAATTTAAATGTAAAGAGTGCCTAATACAAGAATTTAAATAAACATAATAATGGTAACATAAAATGCAAGAAGTTATTTTGGTAAGAGAGACTTTTTGCATCCTACACTGATTATTCAGAAAAACACTTCTACAACCTTTTATCAAGAAATAACACCTTAATAATTTAAGAAAACCTTTTCTTAATAAAAACAGCAAGAGAGCTTAACGTTTTATTTTGTGAATTATTAGGCACATACCCACAACATTGCATATTACTGCTTTGGGTGGTGGTTAAAATATTTAATGCTATTTTGTTTTATAAAACCACTTTTTTCTTTAAGATTTGAGGTTTTGTTGTTAAGCAGTGTTATTACTAGTTTTTACCATTTTTTTAACTTTGACCACAGAAATAATTGTTTTTACAAACTTTTTACAGCTTTCTGTACCTATCTTTTAACCTTGACCACAGAAGTAAATTTTCCACTCTACAAACCTTTTACAACTTTCTGTATCCATTCAAGCTTTATTCCACATTCCTATCCTTCCAGGTTTTATTTTAAATAATCAGTCATTTAAGACAAAGCTACTTGTCTTTTTCCCTTAATTAGAAAAACATTCTTTATACTTTCTACACAACATGCTATTACCTCTAAAATTAAGCTTGTTAGAATGATGCTAAATGTTTAAAACAAAACATCCTTATAGAGAGAGTTAAAGTTCTCATTATCAGCTTTCCTAGTAGAGATATTAGTTTATGATACTGGTTTGATAATTTGCACTTTTGCTGATTTTTAAATTGTATTAGTTACTTTTGATTTTCTCTCAGCAATTTTAGGTTTTTGCAAGGATCCTTTTGACTAGGTTCTTTTTGACTTTTTAATTTTAAAAATTTTAATTTTAAAATTAAAAATATTAATTTTGATAGGCTAGCACATTTACATTATTATTATATTTTTTAATTGCTTTGGAAGTAGTGATATTAAAGCAGAGGTGGAAGTTTTACATATGTTTTTTAAACTGTAACTTTTCTTTTAACTTATGGATTTTGTTGTTTTCATTGAGACAGTTTGCTATAGCTAGCCATACCACATATAAAGGCCAGCTGGCTGCAGCTATAGCTCATTAACAATTTTAATGACACTTTCTAAATTTAGACTAATTATTAAGAATAGCCTTTAAGAAAGTTGTAACTGGCACGTTCTGAGAGTTGTTTCCCATGGCTGAACAACAGCAAAAGAAATTATAAAGACAGAACACAGGAGTAGGAGCTGTTTAAATGTTACTGGTTTTTTACACAAATGCAAACTGTGCAAACTGCACAAAATTTAAAAGGAGAACTACAAAATTTGGGGTGGCTTAAACCCACTGAGTTTGCATGCAGGACCCTTGGATTAACTTAATTAGCCTGACTACACAGTAGACTAATTGAAACAAAAGAAAGCAAAGTGAACACAATGAACAAAAAATTACACACTTACCAAGCACAGGGAAAGTCCCAACTGTAAAGCTACCTCAACTCAGATGCGTTCGGTGCCTGCCTGCAGCAGTCAACTTTCACCTGGACTTCCGAGTCCTGGTACTCTAGGAAGAATTTCTGGGTAGCTGAGGAGAGCTTCACAGCCCAGGAGACATGGATTAGGGCATTTGAAAACATGGTTTTAAATAGTTAGGCTCGCCTGACTTCTTATTAGATAGAGAAATAAGTTTTTGTTTGTTTGTTTGTTTGTTTTTGTTGTTGTTAGGGGAGAAGGAAATTTTTAAGTAAGTGACTTGTGGTTTAGAAAATTGTTTTTTATTTTTAGAAACTATATCCTTTTTGTTGGAGGGAGTTAAGGCTAGGGCAGCTACACAGTAGGAGGTTATTCACACATTGAAGCAGCTCACTGGGATGTAAATTTAGTGTTTGTAAATTACAGGCTAGACATTGTTAGGGATGGGATAGGTTTGTTGATAGTAAAACAGCAGCAGACAGTAATTGAGGAGTTTCTGCCTTATTCATTTATCCTCAGGTTACACCAGGTGTGCACGCTTTAGGTTTGTGCTGCACTCTCCTGCCTGGGAGAGGCGGGCTGGAGAGGGAGATGGGGGAGGGGCGCACAGGCAGCTAGTGGGCTGCGCCTGGGTGGGGTGAGATAAGGAGGGGGCGGCTGCGATGGGACGAGAAGTGGGGGAAGGGGTTAACGGCAAGGGGAGGGGAGCGGAAGGGGTTAGAGAAGAATTACAAGGGGGTTGATTTGCAGGGTTAAAGAAGAGAAACTGCTTAAAGGGTTTTCAGGGTTAACTTTTGTAGAGAGGAAAACGGAAGACTTAGAAGGATTTTTTGTGAAGGAGGAGGATTTGGTAGGAGATGACAGAGTGGCCCAAGAATAGCCAGGACCAAACAGTTTAGAAAGCTTAAGATTAAAAACTACAGACCACCTGTTGTTGTGCCGAATAAAATTATTAAGTTCAGTGAGAATTTGCCAATTGAAAGTGCCATTTTCTGGCTAATGTTTTTGTTGTTCTAAAGGATACTGCAGCCAAATTGTATTGGTTCTACTTCCCCTTTTAATTGAAGTTTAAACATCTGAGGGGGTAGATTTAGGAGGAAATTTAGCTTTGGAGCTATTGAAAAGTAACTGTATATTACCTATGATTATCTAAGAAATTTGACTGGCTTGTGATTTGTTAGGGAATTTTTGCTCGTCAGAGGCTTACAGAGATCGCCCGTGAGAGATATTCACGGTTCCCAGCTCCTTTAGAGGCTTACAATTTCCCTGGACGAGGCTGACACGAATTGGGGCTACCCTCTTCAGAGGCCTAAGGAGATCGCCCGTGGGGAGACCCACAGTTCCCTGCTCCTTTATGTCGGAAATAAAGCGGTACCTGTAAGGGAATAAACACTCTCTCGGTTCTGGAGGAGAAAAGAATTTATTTGCGATCTTGCAAGATGGGGCGTCCAGCCAAACACGCAGAAGGCTGGCGCCCCAGAGGAAGAGAATGGCGATCTTTAAATCTCCTACTCCTAATTCGCAAGTCCCTCCCCTGTTTCCCCATTGACTGGGTACTACAGAGGTTACAGCCTATCCGAGAACACTAACTAATTCATCTTTTGAGATTTTAATTTGTACAGCCAATCCCAGAGAGCCAACTAGCTCATTATTGAGATTTTGAACTGATTAGCCAATCCCCCCCAAATTTTTATTTTATTTTATTTTTTGCTGTGAGTTCCCACCTCTGATACTACCTCATGTCTCTTTACATCAGGCAGATTCTCTCTTCTCTTTGTCTGGGGCTTGTTTAAACTGGTTTTGCCTCCATTTCCCTTATTCCATGCTGTCTCTATGTGAAAACGAAACTTATTCCTTTCTTACATTTAGAGGCTTACAGAGACCACCCAAAACGTTGCTCAAGTGAGATTAACAGCCCAGACCCATACGACCCAGTCGCAACAACAAAGCAGGCGTCCCTGGTTTGCTGTTGGGGGTTAGGAAATGCGTGCAGTCTTTTGCCCAAGGCATCCCCCAGGTTACTTTGACTGCTGCAATGGGGAAAGACACTTACAGAGTGTCGGAGAGTTTTGACTGAGCGCTCAGGTTCCCTAGGCTTACGAAGCCGGGTGTCGCATCCAAGCTAGCCGAGGCGCCACCCTGGGGTGAGCCAGGGTGTCCATGGGACACCGAACAAAACTCCCGAGGGGGGATCTGGGCAGAAAGACGTCACTTACCTACCTAGGGCCGAATTAGTTGTAGATGTTTGAGAGCCGTGAGGGTGAGCCGGCATCGCATCAAGGTGGTCTGAGTTGATGGACTCAAGCCGCTAAATGCATGGAAACCTGAACGGCTGTGTAGTTCAGGGAACAGAGTTGACTGGGAGGCTGCCCCATTGTCCTGAGGGGCCAGGAAACTTAAACCTCAGTCAAACCTCCTTCCCAGGTTTCGGCACCAAATGTTAGGTTCAGAGCCGTTCAAGAATCCACACAAATGCAGCGAGTCATGGTTTAAGTAGAGAATTTATGGTTTATTAGAGGAAGAAAGCAGAAGAAAGCAGGTGGGACCCATCAGAAAAGAAAGAAAGGAAAAATGGCTCCGGCCCTCTATCTGAGAGCAGCATTTTTTAAAGGAAAAACCCACGTTGGGTATTGGGGGGGAAGGTCCTGCTGAGTGTGTTCTGGGCCTTGATTGGGTGAGTGCTTATCAGTTTCTGCTGACTGGTTACTAGGGTTTTAACACACTACTCTTCTTTGTTGTGCACTATATTATCTATGTGGAGGAAGCAGGCCTTTGGGCTTGTTTATGGTCATTCATCTTTATGGGGATATCTGATCTTGCCTTGTCTGCCCCCTGGAGTCTAGGTGCCACTGTGACTGGGAGTCCTAAAACAGCCTTCAACCCTTAGTTTATGGCACACTTGGTATTTATGAGACAAGCAGCAGGGCCCGTGAATCAGACATTCCTTCTATATGTTAGACTCTTTTTCTGGAGCCTGACAGTGGCCATTTGGGATGTCTAGCTGGAGCTTGCATAAGAGGAACCTCCTGGATAGCCTCTCGACTCTATTTGAAATCTCTTGGCCACTGTAACCTTATTTTGTTACCTTTCTTTTCCCCACTTTTGGTCAAGAAGGCATTTTCAATCCCTCCATGCCAGGGCCAGGCTCAATAAACTTTTTAAGCTTTTGATTTTAATATCCTTTAACCTCTACTTGCTTTCATCCTCTTAACAATAATAGGTCTTCACTCTTTTCCCTAAGACCATCCAGAATCTGTTCTTTATTACCTTTCTCACTTTTGGCCCTAATGATTTCTCCACTCACCATTTTCACACCCAAGCCCTCCCATTGTTTTCAGAGGGCTTCAACATCCTGCTGCCACAAACTTCCTATGCAAACATGACCCAAGTGTAATCAAAGGCAGGGAAGAAAGTTCATTTGAACATGCTTAATTGCCATGGCAGGAGACGTTGCAATTAACTTTGACCAAGTGTAACAACTTGCAAATTTTCCCCAACTCCTGGACACAAGGCTCTAGAAGCAAGACAGAAGGAACCAGATGACACCACTCTTTTCTCAGAGGGTCCATTAAGGCTATTCCCTAAGCAAGCATATTTTTGAAAGCTGTGTGATTTAGCCAAAACCATGATGACTTGGACTAATTTCTCTATGTGGTTTCACCCTACACCCAGGTCTCTGTGGGTTTTTCTTTCCCCTGTGCCTCTCATGTCAAATTGCCTCTGACATGAATGAATTCTGCCTGTGTGGAGCAAGTGTCGCCATGAGGACCTTGTATCGGACCCGATACGGCATCCCGGTGAGTCACTGAGGGTCCACTGTGTAACAAGGATGCCCTGAGGGGTCTCCATGATTGCTCTCCTAATCTTGAACCTAGTCTTTTCTCCACTACCACCTGAAATGCTTTAAGTGACTTACAGGACCATGCAGCTATCTATGTTTTGGAATATATTACTAATAAAATCTTTTATTTGAACCAATAGCTGTATCTCTGAAAAAGCTATTGGAGGTGAGTAGGTGAGGGGTAGAGGCCAAAGTGGGGCCCCTAGCCTCTCCTTGCTTTACTCACAGCCAGACATTGGACCCTGCAAATCTGCAGGAAGGGTGACAGTTTCTTACAAAGTCCTGGGTAAAATAGGTGTGTGGTGGATTCCTTCAGAGCTGGCCTGTTCAACTCCTAGGTAAGTCACAAGCCAGTATTCCTTCATTCAACAAGGATTATTGAGTAATAAGAAGGCTCTAAGTACTGTTCCAGATGTTAGAGAAACATCAGTGAACAAAACAAATCGAAATCCCTGTCTTCTTGGAGCTTACATTTTCTCTCTCTCTCTCTCTCTCTCTCTCTCTCTCTCTCTCTCTCTCTCTCTCTCTTTTTTTGCCTTTCAAAAAAATGTAATTTATTTGATGTTTAAGATGGATAACTGCCATGGTCCATCAATGAAATGAATACCACATACAAAGAGATTCAAGGGGCAATGGTTAAGGGGGAAAGGCCTCTAAAAGCTTCTAAGGAGCTCTAAATAGAGTTGAATTCTCAGGTATTAAAATTCTTCTCTAGTAGCAAATCAATTTCCAACTTCCCACTAAAATTGGAAAAAAATCTGGGGAAGAAAGCCCTAAAACTTACATTTTTGTTCCTGCTACCTCTCTGGCAGTTTTTTTAATTTATTTTTTATTAGAGAACTTGTGGATTTACAGAACAAACATGCTTAAAATACAGAATCTCATATGCCACCCCGCTAACAACATTTGCATTGGTGTGGAAAATTTCTTACAATTGATGATAGCACTTCTTTTAACAGTAGTTACATTTGTTACAATTAATGAAAGACTATTAAAATAATATTATAACTATTGTCCATAGTTTACGTTGGGGTATTTTTTCCCCATATTCCCAACCTATTTTTTTTTCATGCATGTCTTTATTTTATTACTTATCTACCCATGTACTGGATAAAGGGAGTGTCAGTCACATGGTTTTTACAATCACATGGTCACATGATAAAAGCTATATAGTTATACAATCATTATCAATGATTAAGGCTACTGGATTACAGTCCCACAATTTCAGGTGTTTCCTTCTGGCTATTCCAATATACTGGAAACAAAAGAAATGTCTATATAATGAGAAGGTAGTCATAATCATTTGTTAAATCATAATTTCTCAGTTATACCTCCTTCTTCTCATTTGATCATTCTCTCAATCTTCAGGGGTAGCTGGGCAATGACCATTTTAGCTTCTTCATGCTGTAAAGGGGAGTTGACCTTATGGGGTAGAGGAATGTATGATATTCTTGGAGAGACTGGTACCTCTGGGTTTTAGGGTTTATCTGGCATAGGATCAATCTGGGGGCCTTAAGTTTCTGAAAAACTAAACTTAATAAGTAAAACATTTATACAGTTTTAGATAGAGCCCAAGGTATTCTTTAGAGTTTTCAGGAATACTGTTGGTTGGGGCTTGGCATACGGTGACAATTTGCAATATCTGGCTGAAGTTTACATAAGAGTAATCTCCAGAATGGACTCTTAAGTCTATTTGAATTCTTTTAGCCACTGAAACTTTATTTTGTTTCATTTCTTTTCCCCCTTTTGGTCAAGAATGCATTCTCAACCCCATGATGCCAGGGCCAGGCTCATCCTTGGGAGTCATGTCCCATGTTGCCAGGGAGACTTATACCCCTGGGAGTCATGTCCAATGTGGGGCTGGGGGTTTATTTGCAGAGATGGCTTAGAAAGAGAGGACACGTCTGAGCAGCAAAAGAGGTTCTCTGGGGGGGTGACTCAGGCATAATTATAAATAGGCTTAGCTTGGCATTGCAGAAATAAATTTCATAAGGGCAAGCCTCAAGATTGAGGGCTTGGCTTATTAAATTTATAGTCCCTAATGCTTGAAAGAATATCAGAAATTCCCTTGGTGGGGAAGTTTAATAGTTCCACATTTTTTTCTCTAGTCCTTCAAGGGGACTTTGCAAATATCTTTAAATTTTCTGTCTCAGGCAGTTTTTGACTGCCTAATAGTAAAAAGGTACTCTTCTTCATTTATAAAATGAGGGCTAGCTGCTACAGTCCTGCCATCAGTGGGCTCTATGTCTTGAATGCTTATATTAAAGGGGTTTCCACCATGTTCTCCCCCACCCTATATCATTTAGGAGTAATGGGCACACATATGCACAAAGATGGAATGGAATAAGGGAGCAATTTGTGAGTAAAGTAGAACAAACCCTAAGAATTCAAAGGAAAACTGAAGGCACAGCCTCACCCTTCTGCTGACTTAACAAATAGCCCATCGTGAAGTGTGCCAAATGCAGCTATGAAATCAAAATCCTCTAAACTCCAAGATCATTTTTTCCCAAAGCGTTGTCCACATAAAAATCAGTCATCCTTTAAGCCCAGAGAATCCAGTTCCAGGGGTTCAACCGGAATAAGGGAAAGAAAATCTGATGACATTCTTGATATTGGTGTGTGGTGGAATGGTACTGAGCCATCTGTTAATGAATGTGGAATAGCAGCAGAATCAACTGAAGTCACACTGAAGACGGCTGATACAAGAGAACCCCTTTAGATGGGCTGCTTTTTGTTTCTGACATAAAGATGCATTTCATTTTGGTAGTGGGGTCTTCCTCTTCATCAGAAGAGCTTTCTATTGTTAGGTCAGTTACATCCACTTTCTTCTTGTTTGCCTCATTGGCTACAGTCGCTGAGCAAGACTTACTGAAGATGCTAGAAGTCCCTATTTTTGTACATGGTTGGCTGGATTCTTTCATAGCTTCTTTCTTCAGTCTCACTGGACACCAAGAACCATCTTCTTGGAATTGGATCTCATCCACATCAGAATTCATTGAAAATTTCCATAAAAAGCCTATCTAATATTAGACTTTCATAGGCAGCCTTTTCATCACATACAGGACAAATCCAGGAGGACTTCTTCTCATTCATTTGTAGATAAAGGGCAGCATGAAAAACAATGAAGGTGTTTACAAGTCACTGCATGGCATGGGAGTCTCAGTTTCATTTTTCCTAAAGGACACATCAAGGATACCCAAAGGCTAGTTGTAGCAATTTCACTATTGGGATCTAGAATAAGTTTTTCTTTAATTAGTGCTCTGGAATGGTCAGGGTTTCTAAAACCTTTCATTTATAACCTTTGTAATAACATGGCTGATATGAGCTGTTGTACAAGATATACATACATGGAGTAATCCTTTCCAGTCTCTGATGCCCATGAAATGGAATTCTTATTTGGCACAGCTGAAGATAACCTAACTAAAGATGTAATATTCAAGGGGATGACTGAGATGCTTCTGTTTGATCCCATTTTAGATGGTTGTGCATAGCCAGGCAAAGGAAACAGATTCCCATTTACTTTTATACATAATTATTTTCTTGAGGGTAACTTTTCTTTACCAAGCAAAGTCTCAGCTGAACTTCGACTGTATAATCTCCCCTACCACCTGGCAAAAAAAGAATCTCTTGAAATGCTTCTCCCTCTAATTTGTTGAGGTGTCAGAGAAAAAATAAAAAATGTTTCTTGAAATCATCAAATACTGCTTTGAACTAAATTCATGGGCTTGATGAGAACATCAAGGAAGTCATAAAAGGACAGGTTTCTTATTAACTGCACATCAGACTGGAGAGGAGGAATTGGGGAAGATGGCTGATGCATCTCAAATGTGGGTTTTGTATCTTGAAGCAACATGATATACACATTCAAGAATCCCAAGGAACCCCAAACAGGATAAACTCAATGAGGACTACACCTAGACACCCTGTAGACCATCTGTTGAATGCCAAGGACAAGGAGACAGTTCTCAAAGCTGCAAGAAAAAGACAATATGTTATGCACAATGGAGTCCCAGTTAGATTAATGCTAATTTTTCATCAGAAATCATGGAAGCAAGAAGACAAGAAGGAACTGGGTTGAAATACTTAAAGTGCTGAAAGAAAACAATTGCCAACCAAGAATTTCATATCTGGTGCAAATGTCTTTCAAAAATGAAAGAGAGATTAAGACATTCCCAGATAAACAAAAGCTGAGGGAGTTCATCACCACCAGATCTGCTCTACAAGTAATGCTAAAGGACATTCTTCAGATTGAAAGGAAAGGATACTAGACAGTGGACCAAAGTGGCGTAAAGAAATAAAGACCAGTAAAGGGAATCATGTGGGTAATTATAAATGCCTGTACTATTGTATTACATTTTTTGGGCATGTAACTCCATTTTTTACTGCTTACAGGTTCTAAAATGAAGAGTAACAATAAGTTTATGATTTTGACATACAATACAGATGTACTAACAAATACAAATGTATAAAAAATATAATTTGTAACAAGGACAACAAAAGGATGAGAGCCCAGAGGGATATAAGAACAATGTGTATGCTATTGAATTTAAGTTGATATCAAATCAGATGTTATTGTTATACATTTAGGATGTTAAATTTAAGCCCCATGGTAACCACAAGGAAAATCATGGAAAAATATATACAGAAAGAAATGAGAAAGGACTCAAAATGGTACACTACAAAAAAATCAAATCAATACAAAGGTAGGTAATTATGGAAGAATTGAGGGACAAAAAGGTATAAGATTTACAAAGATGAAATAGCAAAATGGAAGAAAATAGTACTACAATATCAATAATTACTTTAAATGCAAATAGATTAAACTGTCCAGTCAAGTAGCAGAGATTGTTAGAATAGATTTAAAAAGCATGATCCAACTATATAATATTTACAAAATTTATAAATTCAAAGACACGGGTAGATTGAAACTGAAAGGATGGCAAAAATATATACCATGCAAATAATAACCAAAAGAGAGCTAAGGTATGGATACTAATATCATATAAAATACACTTTAAGAAAAAAACTATTACAAGGGACAAAGTAGGTAATGATACACTGATAAAAGGGTTAATTCAAAAAGAAGACATCACAATTACAAATGTATATGCACTTTACGGCAGAGGCCCAAAATATATGAAAGAAAATACATGAAAGAAATATTGATTTGAAGGGAGAAATAGACAGTTATACATTAATAATTGGAGACTTTAATACACCACTTTCAATAATGGGTAGAACATCTAGACAGCAAATCAATAAGGAAATATGTGAGCAATACTCTAAATCACTAGACCTAACAAATATATGTAGAACACTTCACCAAAAGCAGCAGAATACACATTCTTCTCTAGTGCACATGGGTGATTTTCCAGGATAGACCATATATTAAGTTATAAAACAAGCTTCAATAAATTTGAAAATACTGAAATCATATTCTTCTCTGACCAAAATGGAATGAAGTTAGAAATCTGGAAAATTCAAAAATATGTGGAAATTAAACAACATATTCTTAAACAACCAATGGGTCAAAGAAGAAATTATAAGGGAAATTAGGAAATATTATGAGGCAAATGAAAACAAAAGTATAACATACCAAAACTTATGGGACACAGCAAAAGCAGGGCTGAGAGGAAATTCATAGTTCTAAATGCCTACATTAAAGAAGAAACATCTCAAATCAGAGACATAACCTTGCAACTGGAGGAATAGAAGAACAAACTAAACCAAAGTGAGAGGAAGGAAGGAAATAACAAAGATTAGAGCAGACATAAAGGAAATGGAGAATTAAAAACAGTAGAGAGAATCAACAAAATCAAAATTTGGTACTTTGAAAAGATCAATAAAATTAACAAACTTTTAGCTAGACTAACAAAAAAAAGGATGTAAATAACTAAAATCAGAAATGAAAGAAGTTCTAGCCAGAGGGATTAGGCAAGAAAAAGAAATATAAGGCACCCAAATTGGAAAGAAGTAAAACCCTCCCTATTTGCAGATGACAAAATCCTACACAGAGAAAATCCTGGAAAATCCACAGCAAAGCTACTCAAACTAATAAAAAAATTCAGCAACAAGGTGGGGTACAAGATCAACACCCAAAAATCAGTAGTGTTCTATACCAGGAATGAACAATTGGAAGAAGAAATTAAGGGGGGGGGAAGCCATTTATAATAGCAATGAAAGGAATCAGGTATTTAGGAATAAATTTAACCAAGAATGTAAAGGACTTATACACAGAAAACTACAGAACACTGCTAAAAGAAGTCAGAGCATACCTAAATAAATGGAAAGACATTCTGTGTTCATGGATTGGAAGACTAAATATTGTTAAGATGTCAATTCTACCCAAAGCAATTAACAGATTCAATGCAATCTCTATGAAATTTCCAACAGCCTTCTTTGCAAAACTGGAAAAGCCAATCATCAAATTTATATAGAAATGTAAGGGCCCTGAATAGCAAAAGCCATCTTGAAAAAGAATGAAGTTGGAGGACTCATACTTCCCAATTTTAAAACTTATTACAAAGCCACAGTAATCAAAAACAGCATGGTACTGGCACAAGGATAGACATATATACCGATAGAATTGAATTGAGAGCACAGAAATCAACCCTTACATTTATGGCCAAATGATTGTTGACAAAAGGGCAAAAAGCATTCAATTTGGAAAGAATAGTCTCTTTAACAAATGGTACTGGGAAAACTGGATCTCTATTTGCAAAAGAATGAATGTGGACCCCTACCTCACATCATATACAAAAATTAACTCAAAATGGGTACAAGATCTAAATATAAAAGCCTGCACTGTAAAACTCCTAGAAAAAAACATAGGGAAACATATTCAGCACCTTATAATGGTTTCATAGACATTACACCAAAAATCTGAGCAACAAAAGAAAAAAATAGATTAAAATGGGACTTCATCAAAATTAGAACTTTTCTGCATCAAAGGTCTTCAACATAAATGTAAAAAGATAAACAGAATGAGAGAAAATATTTGGAAACCACATATCTGATAAGGGTTTAATATCCAGAATATATGATGAAATTCTACAGCTCAACAACAGCAAAAAGTCCAAGAAGTCAAGGTGTACCCCCTTAATACCATTACCAGCCTAGAGTTTAAAGCTGGCTCTGCACCTGAAAGGACCAGCATCCCCAGGTTCAACTAAATCCTAAATGGGATTCCTGCCAAGAGCGATCCATTCTCCCCCAAAAGAAATCAATGATATCTATAAATTATGAGTCAGAAATTTCATCAGATGACCCCTTAAAAACACTGGCCAATTTCTCAGCAAGAAGTAGCCAGAATGAATGGTGGCCCAATTCCCAACATTGAAAACAGATATTGTTTTACAGAGGAAATTGTAACAGTGACTTTTATAGTATAAACTTTTTTTAATATTTATTTTGAAATAATTTCAAACATATAGGACAGTTGCAAATACAATACAAACTCCATACAGAGAACTCCAACACCCCCCCACTCCCAGATATCCATATCTACCAATTTTATATTTTGCTACCTTTGCAGTACTTTTACTTCCTTCCTTCCTTCCTTCCTTCTTTCCCTCCTTCCTTCCTCTCTCCCTCCCTCCATCCCTCCCCCCTCTTTCTTTCAACTATATCTGTTTTCCTTCTGTCAATTATCTACCTACCCATTTATCATCTTCTGAACATTTGAGAGCAGGTTGCCTATACAATACTCCTTGAACTCATAACACTTCCATGTACATTTCCTACAAGCAAGGATATTCACTTATGTCATTAACTTAACTGCAGTTAATTCAAGAAAATTAATATGGATATAAAGCTTAAATTCTATGTTCCAATTTTTCCTTATGCCCCCTTTGAGCTTTTCTCCTCCATTCTTAGATCTACTCCAGTATCATATGTTGCATTGATTGTCATTAACTCTTAATTAACTCTTTTTTTTAAAGATTAACTATATCAAAAAAAATTTTTTAAAAGCTATACAATTAAAAACATTTCAAACAAACCATAACAATGGAGTAATAAAAAGACAACTAACCTAAAATACCTACTTTACTTCCAACATGTTCCTACTCTACCCCAAGAAAATAACCTAATATAGCAACATTTCTGTGAACTTGTTCCTACCATGCCCATCAGAAATTAACAAACCATAGTCAATCCTGGGCATTCCCAGAACATTAAATTTATCTGTTCTTATTGGGTTATCATTACCCCTTCATTAATTGCTCTCTATCTCTAGTTCTCCTACATTCTACATTACAAACCATGTATTTTAGGAGTGTGTTGTTTAACATCCAGGTGTTTGTGAATTTTCTAGGTCTCTGACGGTTATTGGCTTCTAATTGTATTCCATTGTGGTCAGAGAATGTGCTTTGATTAATTTCAATTTTTTAAAATTTATTGAGGTTTGTTTTATGTCCCAGCCTATGGTCTATTCTGGAGAAAGTTCCATAATCACTAGAGTAGAATGTGTATCCTGGTGATTTGGGATGTGATGTTCTATATATATGTATGTTAAATCAAACTCACTTATCAGATTGTTTAGTTTTCAATTTCCTTGTTGATCTTCTGTCTGGTTGATCTATCTATAGGAGAGACTGATGTGTTGAAGTCTCCCACAATTAGTGTGGAAACACCCATTGCATCCTTTAGTTTTGCCAGTGTTTGTCTCATGTATTTTGTGGCACCATGATTGGGTGCATAAACATTTATGATCATTATTTCTTCTTGTTGAATTGCCCCTTTTATTAGTATGTAGTGGCCTTCTTTGTCTCTCATAACATCCTTGCATTTAAAGTCTATTTTATCTGAGACTAATATTGCTGCTACTGCTTTCTTTTGGCTGTAGCTTGCATGAAATATTTTTCCACCCTTTCACTTTCAATTTCTTTGTGTCCCTGTGTCTAAGATGAGTCTCTTGTATGCAACATATTGATGGTTCATATTTTTTGATCCATTCTGCCAATCTGTATCTTTTGATTGGGGCATTTAATCCACTTACATATAATGTTATCACTATGAAGGCATTTCTTGAATCAGCCATCCTATCCTTTGGTTTATGTTTGTCATATATATTTTTTCCCTCTCTCTATTAATGTCCTTTAATGTACCCATACTGAATCTCTCTAGTACTGAACCTTTCTCCATCTCTCACTCTCCTTTCTTTGTTTCTCTGTCGGTAGGGCTCCCTTTAGTATCTGAAGTAGGACAGGTCTTTTATTAGCAAAATCTCTCAACATTTGTTTGTCTGTGAAAACTTTAAGCTCTCCCTCAAATTTGAAGGAGAGCTTTGCTGATAAAGTAGTCTTGGTTGGAAATTTTTCTCTCTCAGAATTTTAAATATGTCATGCCACTGCCTTCTCGCCTCCATGGTGGCCTCTGAGTAGTCACTACTTAGTCTTATGCTGTTTCCTTTGTATGTGGTGAATTGCTTTTCTCTTGATGCTTTCAGAACTTTCTCCTTCTCTTCAGTATTTGACAGTCTGATCAGAATATGTCTTGGAGTGGGTTTATTTGGAGTTCACTGGGCATTTATGCTTTGTGTATTTATATTGTATAGAAGGTTTGGGAAGTTTTCCCCAACAATTTTTTTGAATACTCTTTCTAGACCTTTAACCTTCTCTTCCCCTTCCGGGACACCAATGAGTCTTATATTTGGACATTTTGTTTTATCTATCATATCCCTGAGATGCATTTTGATTTTTTTGACTTTTTTCCCCATTCTTTCTTTTGTTCTTCCATTTTCTATTCTGTGGTCCTCGAGGTCACTGATTTGTTGTTCATCTTCCACTAGTCTTGTACTATGAGTATCCAGAATCTCTTTAATTTGGTCAACAGTTTCTTTTATTCCCATAAGATCATCTATTTTTTTATTTACTCTTGCAATTTCTTCTTTATGCTCTTCTAGGGTCTTCTTCATGTCCTTTATATCCTGTGCCATGCTCTTCTTCATGTCCATTAAATCCTGTGCCATGCTCTCATTGTTTGTCTTTAGTTCTTTAATGAATTGCTCCAAGTACTGTGTCTCCTCTGATCTTTTGATTTGGGTGATTGAGTTTGGGTTCTCCATATCAACTGGTTTTATCATATGCTTTAAAATTCTCTGTTGTTTTTGGCCTCTTGGCACTTGCTTTACTTGATAGGGTTCTTTTAGGATATGTAGAATTATTCAAAGACAAATCTCTAATTTGTCAGATCTACAGCTTGGTGGCCTACACTTTCTCTAACTAACCAGCAGATTGCACACACAAATCACCTGTTCCCCTCAAGACAGTTTTCTCCAACTTGTTCTTTGTGGTGTGTCGGGGTCTGATTCTTGTGGGGTCCAATTGATGCACCAAGTTTGGGTGTGTTGTTGGTACTGTCTGCCCTGAATGTGGGGCATGTGTCTGAACAGTTAGAGAGGGAGGGCAGCTTTAACAATCAAACCTCCCAGGTGTTCCTGGAGATTTAAGGCTATTGCAAGAGTCTAAACCTTCATTTCAATCTCACCACAGCTTGTCTCTGTCACTGACCTACAAGTCTTTGGTATTGGTGCACGGTCCCTGGGATTTCTGAGTAGGTCCCTCTTCCAAGCTGTGCCCTTCTAGGGCCTCTGCTGAGGGATGGTTTTGCTATGTCACAAGTGCACACCATCCCTCAAGGGAAGTTCTGGGCCACTGGGCCATGTAGGGGCGTTCCCAGCCTGCTGAAAGGGTGGCTGAATGGGGTGTGTTAATTTCCCCCTTTTCACACAGCTCTGCCTTCCCAGCTCCAGGACAATTAGCTGCAGGTGCACGAAAGGCTATTGTCCATGCCCAATATTGTGGCGTGTACATGTGTTGCTGGAAACACTTCCTGTCACACTGGATTTTTTGGTGTGGCTCTGGGCTATGGCTCCAGCACCAGGCAGGAGCGTTCCCAGCCCACCGGGAAGATGGTTGCAAGGGGTGTGGCCTTTTCCCCCTTTTGGGTAACCTCTGCCTTCCTTACTCCAAGACAATTAGCAGCAGGTGTGCCAAAGGCTATCTTGCACGCCAGATATTGAGGTGTTCACACAGCCCGTTCCTGCCGTGCTTCACTGTGTGGTTCTTGCTGCCATTTCTGCAGCTGCTTTTGGGTTTTTTTTAAAAAAGAACTAGTCCACCTCCAAACACCAACCCTTGGTTTCCCCACACCGCAGCATGACTGCCAGATATTCAGCCGGCTTACTCACTCGTTTCAGAACACAGACTCCCGGTTTCACCAAGTGCACGGTCCCTGTGGATTTAGCAGACCTTGTCCAGCTGGTGCATTGCTGGAACTGGTGTTCTGGGTCACTTTCTGGCTTTTATCTAGTATTTTTCATGGAGGTGATTTTTTGCCCTGTCTCTCCTAGCTGCCATCTTAAGTTTTCCTCTTAATTGCCTTTTATAGGCAGGTACAACATGGCTAAAATCTTTATTAATATTTTAAAGATCGTTGATTTATGATCACTGTTCATATAGACGCATGATACATCTCAGCAATTTACCCCATTCTGGCTACTCTGACAGTGCTATCCTCAAACTTGCTGAGCCCTATGGGAAAATAAAGAATTATATACTGATGAGGATGAAAATTCAGGCCTTTATTGAGATGGAAACCAGAGAAGATGCAATGGCAATGGTTGATCATTGTTTGAAAAAGGCCCTTTGGTTTCAGGGGAGATGTGTGAAGGTTGATCTGTCTGAGAAATATAAAAAACTGGTACTGAGGATTCCCAACAGAGGCATTGACTTACTTACTGAGAAAAGATAAATCCCAAAAAAGATCTTATTCTCCAGATGGCAGAGAATCTCCAAGTGATAAGAAATCCAAAGCTGATGGCTCCCAGAAGACTGAAAGCACAGGTGAAGGAAAAGAACAAGAAGAGAAGTCAGGTGAAGATGGAGAGAAAGACATGAAAGATGACCAGACAGAACAAGAACCTAACATGCTTCTTGAATCTGAAAGTGAGCTACTCGTAGATGAAGAAGAGGCAGCAGCACTGCTAGAAAGTGAGAGTTCAGTGGGAGATGAGACTGACCTTGCAAATTTAGGTGATGTGTTATCTGACAGGAAAAAGGAGCCTTCAGACAAAGGTGTGAAAAAAGATGCAAATACAAGTTCTTAAGCAGCAATGAAGAAAAAGCTTAAAAAGGTGGACAAGATGGAGGAACTTGATCAAGAAAACAAAGCAGTGTTGGAAAATGGAATTAAAAATGAGGAAAATACAGAACCAGGTGCTGAATCTGCAGAGAATGCTGATGATCCCAACAAAGATAAAAGAGAAAATGCAGATGGCCAAAATGATGAAAACAAGGAGGACTATACACTCCCAGATGAGTATAGAATTGGATCGTATCAGCCCAATGTTCCTGTTAGTATAGACTATGTGATACATAAAACAGTGTTTTACTGTAAGCTGTGTTCACTCTTTTATACAAATGAAGAATTTGCAAAGAATACTCATTGCAGCAGCCTCCTCATTATCAGAAATTGAAGAAATTTCTGAATAAATCAGCAGTAGAACACAGGCAGAAGGAGGAAGCTTAAGATATTCGAGAAGCTTAATGATTTCAAAAGAAATAACGATTCGTTGTTTTTAATGTTAACCTTTTTTAAATACAGTACTGATAGAAAAAATATTGTACTCTTTTGTTTTAGTGGAAAAAATAATAGATGTCTGTTCATGTGTTTAAGTGTTATAGCAAAAATACAGATACAGTTAAGTTAATGAAGAATAGTTTTTGTTTTATCAGAATGGCAACAGACAGAAGTACTTTGTAGAGACTGACTCCATAAGCAACTTAAGATAACTTGCACTACTAAGAAAGATATGTAGAAACATTCAGAGAAATTAAATTTTTTTTTAAGTAGTTCCAGGCTTCAAAGAAATGTCAACAACTTTGGATTCCATTCAATAAAGAATAAAACCAATTGTATTTTTATTACTTTCGTCTGAAACATTCCACATTTTAATCTGAGCCTTGCAGACTTTATTTGGAGCTTGAAGTTTTTTGGTTGCATTTCATTTTTGGAGAATGTCGTTAATGTGAGATTGGCATTAAGATGCATGTGCGGTTTTCTTTTAATGTCATGCTGTTGTTTAGGTGATAAGAAATATTAAGTAATTGGCTTTATATTTTGTAATTTTTTTCCTAATTTCCTGCTAGATTTCATATTCTGGTAGTCAATGTATTTTCAGTGAAATGTAAAAAATATTCCTGTTCTCTTTGACCAGTATTAATTTCTTGAGATCTTATTGCTTGTCACTTGAATCCTGTAGCTGTCATACATCTCTGGTATAAGCAACATTTGAGTTTTGAAGTGTGTAAACCATCTCTTCATGTTTTCAAGGTGTAGTCTTACATTTGTGCATTTTTAAAAGTTTGGCCATGATTCTAGACACATGCTTCTTCTAATACATGTACCTGCACATGTGACCTTTGTGAAAAGAAATCTGCATGTATAATCTGTGTTTACTTGTAACTTGCTGCTTATAGTCTGCTTATATCTGTGGATCCAAGTTACTGAGGTGAATACCAATAAAGAAATCCTAGGCCATGTTCTTTGGTTATACATGTTTGGAATGATAACCAAAAAAAAAAAAAAAAAAAATGAGAGGTTCAATGAAAATGGCTAGTGATACAAGGTGGGGCCTTGTCTAGCACCATTCACAATCTATAGAAAAATCTGTGCATTAAACAACCAATTTTGAAGGGAACCATTCCAGAAGAGATGAGAGAAGACCAGGGCTACAGATGACCTTTTGAAATGGTGCAGTGTTATGAAAGGGGCACTGGCTTGAGAAGGGAAAGACCAAGCTCTGCCACTAATTTGTTATGTGATATTAGCAAGTGATTTAACTTCTCTTGGTTTTCAGAAAAATGAAGATATTATCACAGAATTCTCATGAAAAACAAGTTAAATGAAATGTATACTTTAAAGAGATTTGCAAAGCTATGCAAATACAAAGAATTATTTTGTTTATATTTACAGGCTACGTGTGGATTTATTTTGTTTTGTTTTGTTTTGCTTTTAACAGGGATCTATCTGCGGTGATTTCATGATGCTGGGATGTTGCCCTTTATGCACCCTTTGCCAACTTAAGCGAGATATTGAAAAAAGAAAAGCAATGAATACTTTATAAAAGGCACTTGGTAAGTTCTTTGCTGACCTATTAGAACAAATTCCCAAAGACACCTTGATTTCCTTGGAGCCCCCTCACAGACATATGAGATATTCGTTAGCAAATAGAGGGCAAATGGGTTTTAATTGGCAGCCTACACCAGTTAGTTGATAGCTTCACAGAGCCTGGTTTGAGAAGGCTACAGCCTGCCTGGGTAGGAGAGAATTCTGTGATTCGTTAGGATATCTGCCATAGGCAGAGTGGCCGTGTGAAGTCCTGATAAGTGAGCCACTTATCAACCATGTCTGTCTTAACTACAGCATGACTTTAAGGTAATAAAGGTATGTATATGACAAGACATGAATTTCCCTAAGCCTAGGTCTCAGATCCACTCCCAGCAACACTAACCTACTGGGATGTTAGACTAAGTGTGGCTGTGTTAAGTGCCTAGTTACATCTTCATGTCAGTACCAAGATATTAAAATAAAAATTCATTCTCCAAGGTGGTGGGAAGCTATTTTAGTCCCTAGAAATTGTAGACTGTCTACCCAGTTATCCAAAATCTCCAAAGCCTCCACCGTGGTGAAGAGTTACTGACTTTTTGATGGCTATCAAAGTTGTGCAAGTTGGGTAGCTGCTATTTATCTAGCTTCCTAAGCTCTCCTGGTCATATTTTTAATCTTCTCAGTTTTTCCTGTTTCTCTCTGGTAAGAAGGCAATGGCTTATTCAGTCCTTGCTTTCAGTATCTTACTCTCAATTCCCAAGGAATTGTAATTATTTAGTTTTCACCTGGAAATGGCTGTGCTCTGTGAAAGTCCTATCTTCTGAGAGGTCTTCAGAGAGTTTGATTAGTATGGTGCTGTCATCTGTATGATTGGCGGATGCTGGTTCAATCTCTCTATATATATACTATTTTGCCACATGTAACACAAAATAATGTCCTCTTCATGAACCATTGCTTCAGTATGCAGGTATGGTATCCCAGTATTTGTCTTCTGATTACTTCAAATGGCTTCCCTCAATGACTGAGGTACTTCACTTGCTTTCAGGAGTCAAGAGGGTGGATTTTATATCATTCTTTTTCTTCCTTGCTTCATGAGAATTGACTATTGTCTCTCTTTCCAAGCACTGGTGCTTCTCTAAAGGTCTATGTTACCAACTTGACTCAGACTTGATGCAAAAGTGGCACTGAGGGGATTCAAATGAGGCAGTTCCACTGGTTTCGACCTCCCGTGAATGAAAGAGTTTGTTTTTGGTTCTTTGTCTTTTAGAGACTCTTGCTTTAGCATTTTTGATGATGAATTGACATTTGGTAACAGAAGCTAACTCTGGGAACCTACAGAGCACTCTATTGGACCACTGTACATCTAGAAACAATGCCTGACACATAGTAGGCACTGTTTAAGTGTTGGTGAATGGATAAATGAATGCAAACGTACAGGAAGGATGCATAAGACCCTAACTTAGGAGATTCATCTGAATCTTGACTGGTGGTTGTGATTCCTCCTAATAGATTATACTGAACCATGGGCCATATTTGACCCAGATTTTTAAATATGTAGCATTTGGTGTAGAACAGGGATGGGATGTAAGTTTTGATACTTGAAATGAGGTAACGTGAAATAAAATATGGAACTGATAAATCCTGATTCATTTACTTTTTCTTTTTTTTTTTTTTTTTTTTTTTTTGTTTGTTTGTTTGTTTTTATGTAATTCCCACAGGTCAAAGTCACATTTTGGTGAAAAAGCTGGAATGAAATACTGCATCTATTGAGTGCTAGTTCACCTCATATTTCTGAAACTAACCCAAAACTAATCAAATGACTTTAAATGTCCTCAAAACACTTTTCCAGTTTCTTTTTAATGAACTACATTTCCAGTGCCCTTCTCTAAGATGATAGCCATTAAAATTAACTTCCTTAACAATTCTTGTGTTTTTATATACTGCTTCATGGAAAATTACAATATGCTGCTTTAAAATATGAACCCAAGATTGGCAAACATTGTTAAAGTTGTGTGTTGGGTATATGGGGGTTCTTTATACTGCTCTGCTTTTCTACCCTTACATATGTTTGAGAATGTCCATAATAAAAAGTTTTTGAAATGTTGCCAAGTAAAAGGCTACAATATGTGAGGAGCTTTTATTATTTTGAATTCTCTTTCTATTCTAGGCCAAGTGTATCCTGTGCTGTCCCCAGCCTTCTCACATCGGGGGACTGTGGCTTCTTCCCTAGGGGGTTGGAAGTGGGATTTGGCACTTCTTTTATATCTCCATAAAGTAAATCCAATCCAGGGAGCAGTTACTGAATAATGCAGATTTTACTGTAGACTACATGGCGAGACAAAAGAGAGGACTTAATAAGCCACACAGCAACACCTAAATTAAAATTCCCATTAGACATGTCTGTCCTTTCCAAAATCCATCTCCTGCAGCACGTCAGCCAAAGGGACTCCACTTCCCTTTTATAGGCAGAGCAATTTATCTCCACTCCAGCTCTCTTGTTCTAGGACTGCAGCTTCAAAGGCTGTGGATACACAGGCTCTAAAGCAGATTTCATGTGGGAGCAGGGCAAGAGATAGGCATGGAATTCTGCAAGTAAGCAAAATAAGATGTTCTCCCTGGAACTTATTGGAAAGTTACAGCACACTTTCATTTTACATGGTTATACATTTAAAAAAAAAAAAATTACCATAAAAAGTAGTGTTTTTTTTTTTTAAATCTATCTAGCTGCAAATAGTTTTTATTTTATTCTCACTGTCCTAATCTTGCTTTCATGTTTTATTCTGTACATTCCAAATGCCTGAAGTCTTCCATACTCAAGGCTACCTCCCTCAATTAAATAAGAATCCTTCTTAAATGCTCCTTCACACTGGAAGTCAGTTGCTAGAGCCAAGAATCAGCAGCTGGTCTGAAGAAGTGGGGAGTGTAGGAAAAGAAGGTGGAGAAGATTTAAAAACTTACAAAGCAAAGAACTGCAGAAGAGAATCTGCCTCACCTTTCCAGGGCATGGAAGGATTTTCCACAGCATCCCTTGGATGCTGTATCAGAGTTACCTGTTGCCACTTAGTGGCTTAAACAAAGATCATTTCTCCTGCTCAAGAATCTACAATTTGGGCAGAGCTCAGTGGGGACTTCTTGTTGCTGCTTATGTAGTGTGGATTGGGATGGCCTGACTAGGGGCCTGAGAATCCACTTTCAAGATGGCTCACTCACATGGCTAGCAAGTCGGTGCTGGCTATTGGCTGGGGGTTCGGCCAGGGCTGTGGGCCAGGGGGCCTCAGTTCCTCCCATACAGGCCTCTCCACAGGCAGCTTCAACTTCCTCACACTATGGTTGCTGGGTTCCAAGAGCGTCTCAAGTGAACAAGTGGATGTGCATAACAATTTCATGATCTGGCCTCAGAAGTCCTACACCATCACTTTATTTTTTTATTTTTTTATTTTTTTTTTTTTTTTTATTTTTAAATCATCATTTTATTGAGATATATTCACATACCACGCAGTCATACAAAAACAAATTGTACTTTCGATTGTTTACAGTACCATTACATAGTTGTACATTCATCACCTAAATCAATCCCTGACACCTTCATTAGCACACACACAAAAATAACAAGAATAATAATTAGTGTGAAAAAGAGCAATTGAAGTAAAAAAGAACACTGGGTACCTTTGTCTGTTTCTTTGCTTCCCCTACTTTTCTACACATCCATCCATAAACTAGACAAAGTGGAGTTTGGTCCTTATGGCATTCCCAATCCCACTGTCACCCCTCATAAGCTACATTTTTATACAACTGTCTTCGAGATTCATGGGTTCTGGGTTGTAGTTTAATAGTTTCAGGTATCCACCACCAGCTACCCCAATTCTTTAGAACCTAAAAAAGGTTGTCTAAAGTGTGCGTAAGAGTGCCCACCAGAGTGATCTCTCGGCTCGTTTTGGAATCTCTCCGCCACTGAAGCTTATTTCATTTCCTTTCACATCCTCCTTTTGGTCAAGAAGATGTTCTCCATCCCACGATGCCGGGTCTACATTCCTCCCCGGGAGTCATATTCCACGTTGCCAGGGAGATTCACTTCCCTGGGTGTCTGATCCCACGTAGGGGGGAGGGCAGTGATTTCACCTTTCAAGTTGGCTTAGCCAGAGAGAGAGGGCCACATCTGAGCAACAAAGAGGCATTCAGGAGGAGACTCTTAGGCACAAATACAGGGAGGCCTAGCCTCTCCTTTGCAGCAACTGTCTTCCCAAGGGTAAAACTTATGGTAGAGGGCTCAACCCATCAAACCACCAGTCCCCTATGTCTGTGGCCATGTCAGCAACCCTGGAGGTGGGGCAGGCAAATACCCCTGCATTCTCCACAGGCTCCCCAAGGGGGAAATAAAACTTTTTTTTTTTTTTTTTTTTCCTTGTTTGTCTTTTTTCTTTTTTTTTTTTTTTTTTAACTTTCCCTTCTTTTTTAAATCAACTGTATGAAAAAAAAAGTTAAAAAGAAAACAAACATACAATAAAAGAACATTTCAAAGAGACCATAACAAGGGAGTAAGAAAAAGACAACTAACCTAAGATAACTGCTTAACTTCCAACATGTTCCTACTTTACCCCAAGAAAGTTACATAATATAGCAACATTTCAGTGAACTTGTTCCTACTATATCCATCAGAAATTAACAGACCATAGTCATTTCTGGGCATCCCCAGAACGTTAAATAGCTTATCTGTTCTTCTTTGATTATTGTTCCCCCTTCCTTAATTGCTCTCTACTGCTAGTTCCCCTACATTCTACCTTATAAACCATTTGTTTTACATTTTTCAAAGTTCACATTAGTGGTAGCATATAATATTTCTCTTTTTGTGCCTGGCTTATTTCGCTCAGCATTATGTCTTCAAGGTTCATCCATGTTGTCATATGTTTCCCCAGATCGTTCCTTCTTACTGCCGCGTAGTATTCCATCGTGTGTATATACCACATTTTATTTATCCACTCATCTGTTGAAGGACATTTGGGTTGTTTCCATCTCTTGGCAATTGTGAATAATGCTGCTATGAACATTGGCGTGCAGATATCTGTTCGTGTCACTGCTTTCCGATCTTCCGGGTATATCCCGAGAAGTGCAATCGCTGGATCGAATGGTAGCTCTATCTCTAGTTTTCTAAGGAACTGCCAGACTGACTTCCAGAGTGGCTGAACCATTATACAGTCCCACCAACAATGAATAAGAGTTCCAATTTCTCCACATCCCCTCCAGCATTTGTAGTTTCCTGTTTGTTTAATGGCAGCCATTCTAACCGGTGTTAGATGGTATCTCATTGTGGTCTTAATTTGCATCTCTCTAATAGCTAGTGAAGCTGAACATTTTTTCATGTGTTTCTTGGCCATTTGTATTTCCTCTTCAGAGAACTGTCTTTTCATATCTTTTGCCCATTTTATAATTGGGCTGTCTGTACTATTGTCATTGAGTTGTAGGATTTCTTTGTATATGCAAGATATCAGTCTTTTGTCAGATACATGGTTTCCAAAAATTTTTTCCCATTGAGTTGGCTGCCTCTTTACCTTTTTGAGAAATTCCTTTGAGGTGCAGAAACTTCTAAGCTTGAGGAGTTCCCATTTATCTATTTTCTCTTTTGTTGCTTGTGCTTTGGGTGTAAAGTCTAGGAAGTGGCCTCCTAATACAAGGTCTTGAAGATGTTTTCCTACATTATCTTCTAGGAGTTTTATGGTACTTTCTTTTATATTGAGATCTTTGGTCCATTTTGAGTTAATTTTTGTGTAGGGGGTGAGGTAGGGGTCCTCTTTCATTCTTTTGGATATGGATATCCAACTCTCCCAGCCCCATTTGTTGAAAAGACCATTATGGCTCAGTTCGGTGACTTTGGGGGCCTTATCAAAGATCAGTCGGCCATAGATCTGAGGGTCTATCTCTGAATTCTCAATTCGATTCCATTGATCTATATGTCTATCTTTGTGCCAGTACCATGCTGTTTTGGCAACTGTGGCTTTATAATAAGCTTCAAACTCAGGGAGTGTAAGTCCTCCCACTTCGTTTTTCTTTTTTAGAGTGTCTTTAGCAATTCGAGGCATCTTCCCTTTCCAAATAAATTTGATAACTAGCTTTTCCAAGTCTGCAAAGTAGGTTGTTGGAATTTTGATTGGGATTGCATTGAATCTGTAGATGAGTTTGGGTAGAATTGACATCTTAATGACATTTAGTCTTCCTATCCATGAACATGGAATATTTTTCCATCTTTTAAGGTCCCCTTCTATTTCTTTTAGTAGAGTTATGTAGTTTTCTTTGTATAGGTCTTTGACATCTTTCGTTAAGTTTATTCCTAGGTACTTGATTTTTTTAGTTGCTATTGAAAATGGTATCTTTTTCTTGAGTGTCTCTTCAGTTTGTTCATTTCTAGCATATAGAAACATTACTGACTTATGTGCATTAATCTTGTATCCTGCTACTTTGCTAAATTTGTTTATTAGCTCTAGTAGGTGTATCGTCGATTTCTCAGGGTTTTCTAGATATAAGATCATATCATCTGCAAACAATGATAGTTTTACTTCTTCTTTTCCAATTTGGATGCCTTTTATTTCTTTGTCTTGCCGGATTGCCCTGGCTAGCACTTCCAGCACAATGTTGAATAACAGTGGTGACAGCGGGCATCCTTGTCTTGTTCCTGATCTTAGAGGGAAGGCTTTCAGTCTCTCACCATTGAGTACTATGCTGGCTGTGGGTTTTTCATATATGCTCTTTATCATGTTGAGGAAGTTTCCTTCAATTCCTACCTTTTGAAGTGTTTTTATCAAAAAGGGATGTTGGATTTTGTCAAATGCTTTTTCAGCATCTATTGAGATGATCAATTGATTTTTCCCTTCGAGTTTTTAATGTGTTGTAATACATTGATTGTTTTTCTTATGTTGAACCATCCTTGCATGCCTGGAATAAACCCCACTTGGTCATGGTGTATGATTTTTTTAATGTGTCTTTGGATTCGATTTGCAAGTATTTTGTTGAGGATTTTTGCATCTATATTCATTAGGGAGATTGGCCGGTAGTTTTCCTTTTTTGTAGCATCTTTGCCTGGTTTTGGTATTAGATTGATGTTAGCTTCATAAAATGAGTTAGGTAGTGTTCCATTTTTTTCAATGTTTTGAAAGAGTTTGAGTAAGATTGGTGTCAGTTCTTTCTGGAAAGTTTGGTAGAATTCCCCTGTGAAGCCATCTGGCCCTGGGCATTTATTTGTGGGAAGATTTTTGATGACTGATTGGATCTCTTTGCTTGTGATGGGTTGGTTGAGGTCTTCTATTTCTTCTCTGGTCAGTCTAGGTTGTTCATATGTTTCCAGGAAATTGTCCATTTCCTCTACATTATCCAGTTTGTTGCCATACAGTTGTTCATAATATCCTCTTATAATTTTTTTAATTTCTTCAGGATCTGCAGTTATGTCACCTTTTTCATTCATTATTTTGTTTATATGGGTCTTCTCTCTTTTTGATTTTGTCAGTCTAGCTAGGGGCTTGTCAATCTTGTTGATCTTCTCAAAGAACCAACTTTTGGTGATATTTATCCCTTCTATTGTTTTTTTTGTTCTCTATGTCATTTATTTCTGCTTTAATCCTTGTTATTTCTTTTCTTGTACTTGGTTTAGGATTGGTTTGCTGTTCATTTTCTAGCTTCTTCAGTTGATCCATTAGTTCTTTGATTTTGGCTCTTTCTTCCTTTTTAATATATGCGTTTAGTGCTATAAATTTCCCCCTTAGCACTACTTTTGCTGCATCCCATAGGTTTTGGTATGTTGTGTTCTCATTTTCATTCGTCTCTATATATTTAGCAATTTCTCTTGCTATTTCTTCTTTAACCCACTGATTGTTTAGGAGTGTGTTGTTTAACCTCCAGGTATTTGTGAATTTTCTAAGTCTCTGATGGTTATTGACTTCTAATTGTATTCCACTGTGGTCAGAGAATGTGCTTTGAATAATTTCAATCTTTTTAAATTTATTGAGGCTTGTTTTATGTCCCAGCATATGATCTATTCTGGAGAAAGATCCGTGAGCACTAGAAAAGTATGTGTATCCTGGTGATTTGGGATGTAATGTCCTGTAGATGTCTGTTAAATCTAATTCATTTATCAGATTGTTTAGGTTTTCAATTTCCTTATTGGTCTTCTGTCTGGTTGATCTATCTATAGGAGAGAGTGATGTGTTGAAGTCTCCCACAATTATTGTGGAAACATCAATTGCTTCCTTTAGTTTTGCCAATGTTTCTCTCATGTATTTTGTGGCACCTTGATTGGGTGCGTAGACATTTACGATTGTTATTTCTTCTTGCTGAATTGCCCCTTTTATTAGTATGTAGTGGCCTTCTTTGTCTCTCAAAACATCCCTGCATTTGAAGTCTATTTTATCTGAGATTAATATTGCTACACCTGCTTTCTTTTGGCTGTAGCTTGCATGAAATATTTTTTTCCATCCTTTCACTTTCAGTTTCTTTGTGTCCCTGTGTCTAAGATGAGTCTCTTGTATGCAACATATTGATGGTTCATTTTTTTGATCCATTCTGCGAATCTATATCTTTTAATTGGGGAGTTTAATCCATTTACATTCAACGTTAAAACCGTGAAGGCATTTCTTGAATCGGCCATCTTATCCTTTGGATTATGTTTGCCATATTTTTCCCTCTCTCTATTAATATCCTTTATTGTACCCATACCGAATCTCTTTAGTACTGAACCTTTCTCCAGGTCTCTCTGTCCTGTCTTTGTTTCTCTGTCTGTAGGGCTCCCTTTAGTATCTCCAGTAGGGCAGGTCTCTTGTTAGCAAATTCTCTCAGCATTTCTTTGTCTGTGAAAAATTTAAGCTCTCCCTCAAATTTGAAGGAGAGCTTTGCTGGATAAAGTATTCTTGGCTGGAAATTCCTCTCACTCAGAATTTTAAATATATCGTGCCACTGCCTTCTCGCCTGCATGGTGGCTGCTGAGTAGTCACTACTTAGTCTTATGCTGTTTCCTTTGTATGTGGTGAATTGCTTTTCTCTTGCTGCTTTCAGAACTTGCTCCTTCTCTTCTATGTTTGACAGTGTGATCAGTATATGTCTCGGAGTGGGTTTTTTTGGATTTATTCTATTTGGAGTTCGCTGAGCATTTATGATTTGTGTATTTATGTTGTTTAGAAGATTTGGGAAGTTTTCCCCAACAATTTCTTTGAATACTCTTCCTAGACCTTTACCCTTTTCTTCCCCTTCTGGGACACCAATGAGTCTTATATTCGGACGTTTCATATTATCTATCATATCCCTGAGGTCCATTTCGAGTTTTTCAATTTTTTTCCCCATTCTTTCTTTTATGCTTTCATTTTCCATTCTGTCATCTTCCAGGTCACTGATTCGTTGTTCAACTTCCTCTAGTCTTGTACTATGAGTGTCCAGAATCTTTTTAATTTGGTCAACAGTTTCTTTAATTTCCATAAGATCATCCATTTTTTTATTTAGTCTTGCAATGTCTTCTTTATGCTCTTCTAGGGTCTTCTTGATTTCCTTCATATCCCGTACTAGGGTCTCATTGTTCATCTTTAGTTCTTTGAGTAGCTGCTCTAGGTGCTGTGT
This sequence comes from Choloepus didactylus, assembly GCF_015220235.1. Classification (NCBI taxonomy): domain Eukaryota; kingdom Metazoa; phylum Chordata; class Mammalia; order Pilosa; family Megalonychidae; genus Choloepus; species Choloepus didactylus. The sequence goes on along the minus strand of NC_051309.1, from coordinate 89,215,724 downwards.
CTCTTCTGGTCTTTTGATTTGGGTGCTTGGGCTTGGGTTATCCATATCGTCTGGTTTTTTCATATGCTTTATAATTTTCTGTTGTTTTTGGCCTCGTGGCATTTGCTGAACTTGATAGGGTTCTTTTAGGGTTTGTAGACCAGTTGAAGTCGTTATCTCTGATTTATCAGATCTACAGCTTCGTGGAGTACATTTTCTCTAACTAACCAGCAGGTGGCGTCCACGAGCCACCTGTTCTCCACAAGCCAGATCTCCCCTGCTTAGCCTTTTTGGTGAGTGGGGGAGTGAGTCTTGTGGGGCCCAATTGGTGTACCAAGCTTGCAGGTGTAGTTGGTGTTGCCTGCCCTGTATGTGGGGCGTGTTTCTGGGAAGTCGGGGAGTGGGGGTGGCCCTAACAATCAAATCTCCCTGATGATCCTAGAGTTTTAAAGCTACTGCAATAGTCTAATCCTTCAGTTCAGTCCTGCCACAGTTTGTCTCTGCCACTGACCCACAAGTCTTTGGTATTGGCGTATGGCTCCTGAGACTTGCAAGTGGGCCCCTCTTCCAGGCTGTGCACCCCGGGTCCTCTGTTGAGGGATGACTGTGCTATGTCACAGGTGAGTGCCGTCCCCCCAGGGCAGTTCTGGGCTGCTGGGCTGTGTTGGGAGGCTCCCAGTCTGCTCAAATGATGGCTGAATGGGGCTCTGTTAATTCACACTGCTCCCCCTTCCCAGCTCTGGGACATTCAGCTGAGATTGCAGGGAAGGCTAATGTCCACGCCCAGTTTTGTGGTGTGTGCCTGTTATTTGAAGCACTTCCGTCACACTGGGTTGTCTGGGGCAGCTCTGGGCTATGGGGCTGGCGATGGGCAGGAGTGTTTCCTGTCCACCAGGATGGTGGCTGTGAGCGGACACCCCCCTTTTCTTGGGAAGTTGTGTTGTTTAGTGAATTTTCTCAGCCACTGGAATATTGCCTTTTGTCTCAGAGCTCTCTTAGTTCTGCTCTTGACTTGACGTGCCCAAATTTCAATTCTTTGAAGCTTTCTGTATTGAGCTTCTTAGAGTAATTGTTTTAGAAAAAGCAAAAAGGATTTAAAAAAAAAAAACGGCCCTCCTCAGAGATCTAATGGGTTATTGAAATGCTAATAGACAAAGCAACCAGGGCCATTAAGGAAAGGTACACTGGGCAGAGAGATCAGCTTTGCTTCGGGATTTGCATATGCGCCTCAAGGCCTGATCTCCGCCCTTCCCCTTTCTGTGTTCACCAGAACTCGAAAAATCCTCTGCTTTTATTTTGGAGTTTTTCGTGTTGTTTTTTTTCTATGTCTGTCTCCTCTCTGCTGGGCTGGCTGCTGTCAGATTCTCTGGTGTCTGGTCTCAGTCTATCTATGGTTGGAGTTTGAATCAGTAGAATGAGTTTCCGATAAGAGCAGCCACTGCAATTCTCCCTTCTCCTTCCCGGAGCTGACAGCCCCTCCTCCCCCGGGACTGAGCCTGGCAGGGAGGGGCGCGGGTCCCCTGGCCGCAAAAACTTACAGATTTCACTGATCTCAGCAGTTCCACGTCTTCATGAGTGTTGTATGAAGTATGCCCAAAGACAGATTGCTCTGTGGTGTCCAGTCCACGCAGTTCCTGGCTTTTTACCTACTTTCCTGGAGGAGTAACTAAAACATACAGCTCACCAGTCTGCCATCTTGCCCCGCCTCCACCATCACTTTTAAATCTGGTGATTGAGGCCCACCCAGGTTCAAGGCAGGGGGATAGAGGGGTGGGTGGAACATGGACTCTAACTCTTGATGGGGTATAGCAAGATCTTCGGAAAATACAATCCACCATAGATGCCTTGAGGCTCTCTGTGTCTTCTGGGATCAGAACTGTATAACCCATGTGTACTCAATAAAAAGCCACTGGGTGGGTTGCAGCAGACTGTGGTGACCCCCTGCCCAGCTCAGGTTGCCAGTTAGGGCAGCATAAATTCTATCTTACCGGCTGAATCTCTCCGGTGACTCTGAAAAGGATTTTAGGGGATAAATATTGTTGACATTTTTAACAGTAGCTGAACCTCCAGAGATTCTGATTCAGGAGCCCGAGTAGGATTCAGGAGTCTGAATTTTGCAAAGAGCCACCGATATTTTTGGTGCAGATGGTTCCCCTGCTATACTATTCCCTGTAGATGGAAATGAAGGAGCTCTAGTCCAATACCTCCAGCTATGGACCAGGCACAAGGTAAATCTTCTGAATTACGAGGAAAGGAGTTGAAGTTCTGAGCTGGGCTACCCTGTTTCTTTCCATATCCCCCTTCCTCTCCACTTTATTTTTTCTTTTTCATTTCTGCTCTGATGCCTACATTCTAGTAACTTGGTGCTGCCTGTGGGGACACAACCTCTATTCTATCTTGGGGGCAGGACATACTAAATTATAACAAGTAATTCTTTTCATTTCCAACAATTTCAGTCTCCTGTTAAACTCTGTAATTTTCCCCATCCCCTATAGAATGTCAGGGTTTTCACAAACCATTTCTGCTACACTGGCTGCTTTCTGCTCTGGATTTTTTAGGTCTTCTCCTGAGGAAGGTGCCACTGCCTCATCCATTGGATAGAGAATGTCCCTCAAATGACTTCTGAACTGAAGTAACTGTCACAATAATTTTAAAGCTTGATACAGTTCTCTGCCAAATTGTTCCTTTTCTCCATCTCTACTTTCTCTGGCTCTTGCGTAACATCTAATCCAGTGGTGGCAGAAATAGTCCATTCTGCCACAAATTTCCATGCAGCAGCAGGTCCTAACTCCACTTTTAGCACTTTACCTTCTCTTCTCTTTGATGCTCCATGCAGGACAGAGTTTTTTGTTTTTTTTTTAAATCCCAACATGCTCCATAGTTCAGTTCCTCCTCTATCACATGCATATTTAAGCCGCTGGCTGAATACATGTGTTGACTGCAATGTCAAAACCTGTTATTATAAAGCCGAAAAACCAAACCCTTTCCTCCGTTATTTTCTGAGATTTTTTCTTACTGAAGCCTAAGCAATCATTTGAATTTTTAAGAGATGAATGGCATTTGAATTAAGTACTTTATGACTATAGTTGGCTTAGGAAACCTAATAAGGGTAAAGTGGGTAAAAGAAAGAAAACAATTCCTTACACAACTGTAGGGAAAACTTTGAAGTGTCAAAAAGGGATATAAAATTCTTTGTTGTATATTACTCCCAAAATCTTAAAAAAGCAAATAAATTGTTTAATGTAACATAGCCAGGGCTGTTTTGTTCAGTAGGTTGGCTTCAACTCTAGGAAAACAGGTTACAAAATATTCTTATATCAATCACCTCACTCTTGCATCTTTGAGTGGGCTTAATTTTTAAAGTTTTCTTATCTTTTCTTCTTTTTTTACTCCTTTTACCTAGAACTAGAGGGTTCTAAACACAGGCCATTTTTCTTTCTTTCTTAGTCCTTGGGTCTGTGATAATTCCACTAAAACTGCCTTCACAACTCAGAAGATGACACATTCCCTATAAAGTGGAGGGTCCCCATTCCCCTCTCCTTCTCTGTTTATAATTGAACTCTACACTCCAATCTGGGGAACTCCATACTTCAGGTCCCCAGAATCTACAAGCATCAGGGAATGTTTGTATGAGGATGAGTTCAATAACACAAAGCAACCAACAAATGCCCAACACAACTCTCATACCCAACCTTAAAAAGACAGGGTCGAGGCGGGGCAAGATGGCAGACTGGTGAGCTGTATGTTTTAGTTACTCCTCCAGGAAAGTAGGTAAAAAGCCAGGAACTGCGTGGACTGGACACCACAGAGCAATCTGTCTTTGGGCATACTTCATACAACACTCATGAAAACGTGGAACTGCTGAGATCAGCGAAATCTGTAAGTTTTTGCGGCCAGGGGACCCGCGCCCCTCCCTGCCAGGCTCAGTCCCGGGGGAGGAGGGGCTGTCAGCTCCAGGAAGGAGAAGGGAGAATTGCAGTGGCTGCTCTTACCGGAAACTCATTCTACTGATTCAAACTCCAACCATAGATAGACTGAGGCCAGACACCAGAGACTCTGAGAGCAGCCAGCCCAGCAGAGAGGAGACAGGCATAGAAAAAAAACAACACGAAAAACTCCAAAATAAAAGCAGAGGATTTTTGGAGTTCTGGTGAACACAGAAAGGGGAAGGGCGGAGATCAGGCCTTGAGGCGCATATGCAAATCCCGAAGCAAGGCTGATCTCTCTGCCCTGGGCACCTTTCCTTAATGGCCCTGGTTGCTTTGTCTATTAGCATTTCAATAACCCATTAGATCTCTGAGGAGGGCCGTTTTTTTTGTTTGTTTGTTTGTTTGTTTTTTTAAATCCTTTTTGCTTTTTCTAAAACAATTACTCTAAGAAGCTCAATACAGAAAGCTTCAAAGAATTGAAATTTGGGCACGTCAAGTCAAGAGCAGAACTAAGAGAGCTCTGAGACAAAAGGCAATAATCCAGTGGCTGAGAAAATTCACTAAACAACACAACTTCCCAAGAAAAGGGGGGTGTCCGCTCACAGCCACCATCCTGGTGGACAGGAAACACTCCTGCCCATCGCCAGCCCCATAGCCCAGAGCTGCCCCAGACAACCCAGTGTGACGGAAGTGCTTCAAATAACAGGCACACACCACAAAACTGGGCGTGGACATTAGCCTTCCCTGCAACCTCAGCTGAATGTCCCAGAGCTGGGAAGGGGGAGCAGTGTGAATTAACAGAGCCCCATTCAGCCATCATTTGAGCAGACTGGGAGCCTCCCAACACAGCCCAGCAGCCCAGAACTGCCCTGGGGGGACGGCACTCACCTGCAACATAGCACAGTCATCCCTCAACAGAGGACCCGGGGTGCACAGCCTGGAAGAGGGGCCCACTTGCAAGTCTCAGGAGCCATACGCCAATACCAAAGACTTGTGGGTCAGTGGCAGAGACAAACTGTGGCAGGACTGAACTGAAGGATTAGACTATTGCAGTAGCTTTGAAACTCTAGGATCATCAGGGAGATTTGATTGTTAGGGCCACCCCCCCTCCCCCACTGCCCAGAAACACGCCCCACATACAGGGCAGGCAACACCAACTACACACGCAAGCTTGGGACACCAATTGGGCCCCACAAGACTCACTCCCCCACTCACCAAAAAGGCTAAGCAGGGGAGATCTGGCTTGTGGAGAACAGGTGGCTCGTGGACGCCACCTGCTGGTTAGTTAGAGAAAGTGTACTCCACGAAGCTGTAGATCTGATAAATTAGAGATAAGGACTTCAACTGGTCTACAAACCCTAAAAGAACCCTATCAAGGTCAGCAAATGCCACGAGGCCCAAAACAACAGAAAATTATAAAGCATATGAAAAAACCAGACGATATGGATAACCCAAGCCCAAGCACCCAAATCAAAAGACCAGAAGAGACACACCTAGAGCAGCTACTCAAAGAACTAAAGATGAACAATGAGACCCTAGTACGGGATATGAAGGAAATCAAGAAGACCCTAGAAGAGCATAAAGAAGACATTGCAAGACTAAATAAAAAAATGGATGATCTTATGGAAATTAAAGAAACTGTTGACCAAATTAAAAAGATTCTGGACACTCATAGTACAAGACTAGAGGAAGTTGAACAACGAATCAGTGACCTGGAAGATGACAGAATGGAAAATGAAAACATAAAAGAAAGAATGGGGAAAAAAATTGAAAAACTCGAAATGGACCTCAGGGATATGATAGATAATATGAAACGTCCGAATATAAGACTCATTGGTGTCCCAGAAGGGGAAGAAAAGGGTAAAGGTCTAGGAAGAGTATTCAAAGAAATGGTTGGGGAAAACTTCCCAAATCTTCTAAACAACATAAATACACAAATCATAAATGCTCAGCGAACTCCAAATAGAATAAATCCAAAAAAACCCACTCCGAGACATATACTGATCACACTGTCAAACATAGAAGAGAAGGAGCAAGTTCTGAAAGCAGCAAGAGAAAAGCAATTCACCACATACAAAGGAAACAGCATAAGACTAAGTAGTGACTACTCAGCAGCCACCATGGAGGCGAGAAGGCAGTGGCACGATATATTTAAAATTCTGAGTGAGAGGAATTTCCAGCCAAGAATACTTTATCCAGCAAAGCTCTCCCTCAAATTTGAAGGAGAGCTTAAATTTTTCACAGACAAAGAAATGCTGAGAGAATTTGCTAACAAGAGACCTGCCCTACTGGAGATACTAAAGGGAGCCCTACAGACAGAGAAACAAAGACAGGACAGAGAGACTTGGAGAAAGGTTCAGTACTAAAGAGATTCGGTATGGGTACAATAAAGGATATTAATAGAGAGAGGGAAAAATATGGCAAACATAATCCAAAGGATAAGATGGCCGATTCAAGAAATGCCTTCACGGTTTTAACGTTGAATGTAAATGGATTAAACTCCCCAATTAAAAGATATAGATTCGCAGAATGGATCAAAAAAAATGAACCATCAATATGTTGCATACAAGAGACTCATCTTAGACACAGGGACACAAAGAAACTGAAAGTGAAAGGATGGAAAAAAATATTTCATGCAAGCTACAGCCAAAAGAAAGCAGGTGTAGCAATTTTAATCTCAGATAAAATAGACTTCAAATGCAGGGATGTTTTGAGAGACAAAGAAGGCCACTACATACTAATAAAAGGGGCAATTCAGCAAGAAGAAATAACAATCGTAAATGTCTATGCACCCAATCAAGGTGCCACAAAATACATGAGAGAAACATTGGCAAAACTAAAGGAAGCAATTGATGTTTCCACAATAATTGTGGGAGACTTCAACACATCACTCTCTCCTATAGATAGATCAACCAGACAGAAGACCAATAAGGAAATTGAAAACCTAAACAATCTGATAAATGAATTAGATTTAACAGACATCTACAGGACATTACATCCCAAATCAACAGGATACACATACTTTTCTAGTGCTCACGGAACTTTCTCCAGAATAGATCATATGCTGGGACATAAAACAAGCCTCAATAAATTTAAAAAGATTGAAATTATTCAAAGCACATTCTCTGACCACAATGGAATACAATTAGAAGTCAATAACCATCAGAGACTTAGAAAATTCACAAATACCTGGAGGTTAAACAACACACTCCTAAACAATCAGTGGGTTAAAGAAGAAATAGCAAGAGAAATTGCTAAATATATAGAGACGAATGAAAATGAGAACACAACATACCAAAACCTATGGGATGCAGCAAAAGCAGTGCTAAGGGGGAAATTTATAGCACTAAACGCATATATTAAAAAGGAAGAAAGAGCCAAAATCAAAGAACTAATGGATCAACTGAAGAAGCTAGAAAATGAACAGCAAACCAATCCTAAACCAAGTACAAGAAAAGAAATAACAAGGATTAAAGCAGAAATAAATGACATAGAGAACAAAAAAACAATAGAAGGGATAAATATCACCAAAAGTTGGTTCTTTGAGAAGATCAACAAGATTGACAAGCCCCTAGCTAGACTGACAAAATCAAAAAGAGAGAAGACCCATATAAACAAAATAATGAATGAAAAAGGTGACATAACTGCAGATCCTGAAGAAATTAAAAAAATTATAAGAGGATATTATGAACAACTGTATGGCAACAAACTGGATAATGTAGAAGAAATGGACAATTTCCTGGAAACATATGAACAACCTAGACTGACCAGAGAAGAAATAGAAGACCTCAACCAACCCATCACAAGCAAAGAGATCCAATCAGTCATCAAAAATCTTCCCACAAATAAATGCCCAGGGCCAGATGGCTTCACAGGGGAATTCTACCAAACTTTCCAGAAAGAACTGACACCAATCTTACTCAAACTCTTTCAAAACATTGAAAAAAATGGAACACTACCTAACTCATTTTATGAAGCTAACATCAATCTAATACCAAAACCAGGCAAAGATGCTACAAAAAAGGAAAACTACCGGCCAATCTCCCTAATGAATATAGATGCAAAAATCCTCAACAAAATACTTGCAAATCGAATCCAAAGACACATTAAAAAAATCATACACCATGACCAAGTGGGGTTCATTCCAGGCATGCAAGGATGGTTCAACATAAGAAAAACAATCAATGTAGTACAACACATTAAAAACTCGAAAGGGAAAAATCAATTGATCATCTCAATAGATGCTGAAAAAGCATTTGACAAAATCCAACATCCGTTTTTGATAAAAACACTTCAAAAGGTAGGAATTGAAGGAAACTTCCTCAACATGATAAAGAGCATATATGAAAAACCCACAGCCAGCATAGTACTCAATGGTGAGAGACTGAAAGCCTTCCCTCTAAGATCAGGAACAAGACAAGGATGCCCGCTGTCACCACTGTTATTCAACATTGTGCTGGAAGTGCTAGCCAGGGCAATCCGGCAAGACAAAGAAATAAAAGGCATCCAAATTGGAAAAGAAGAAGTAAAACTGTCATTGTTTGCAGATGATATGATCTTATATCTAGAAAACCCTGAGAAATCAACGATACACCTACTAGAGCTAATAAACAAATTTAGCAAAGTAGCGGGATACAAGATTAATGCACATAAGTCAGTAATGTTTCTATATGCTAGAAATGAACAAACTGAAGAGACACTCAAGAAAAAGATACCATTTTCAATAGCAACTAAAAAAATCAAGTACCTAGGAATAAACTTAACCAAAGATGTAAAAGACCTATACAAAGAAAACTACATAACTCTACTAAAAGAAATAGAAGGGGACCTTAAAAGATGGAAAAATATTCCATGTTCATGGATAGGAAGGCTAAATGTCATTAAGATGTCAATTCTACCCAAACTCATCTACAGATTCAATGCAATCCCAATCAAAATTCCAACAACCTACTTTGCAGACTTGGAAAAGCTAGTTATCAAATTTATTTGGAAAGGGAAGATGCCTCGAATTGCTAAAGACACTTTAAAAAAGAAAAACGAAGTGGGAGGACTTACACTCCCTGACTTTGAAGCTTATTATAAAGCCACAGTTGCCAAAACAGCATGGTACTGGCACAAAGATAGACATATAGATCAATGGAATCGAATTGAGAATTCAGAGATAGACCCTCAGATCTATGGCCGACTGATCTTTGTTAAGGCCCCCAAAGTCACCGAACTGAGCCATAATGGTCTTTTCAACAAATGGGGCTGGGAGAGTTGGATATCCATATCCAAAAGAATGAAAGAGGACCCCTACCTCACCCCCTACACAAAAATTAACTCAAAATGGACCAAAGATCTCAATATAAAAGAAAGTACCATAAAACTCCTAGAAGATAATGTAGGAAAACATCTTCAAGACCTTGTATTAGGAGGCCACTTCCTAGACTTTACACCCAAAGCACAAGCAACAAAAGAGAAAATAGATAAATGGGAACTCCTCAAGCTTAGAAGTTTCTGCACCTCAAAGGAATTTCTCAAAAAGGTAAAGAGGCAGCCAACTCAATGGGAAAAAATTTTTGGAAACCATGTATCTGACAAAAGACTGATATCTTGCATATACAAAGAAATCCTACAACTCAATGACAATAGTACAGACAGCCCAATTATAAAATGGGCAAAAGATATGAAAAGACAGTTCTCTGAAGAGGAAATACAAATGGCCAAGAAACACATGAAAAAATGTTCAGCTTCACTAGCTATTAGAGAGATGCAAATTAAGACCACAATGAGATACCATCTAACACCGGTTAGAATGGCTGCCATTAAACAAACAGGAAACTACAAATGCTGGAGGGGATGTGGAGAAATTGGAACTCTTATTCATTGTTGGTGGGACTGTATAATGGTTCAGCCACTCTGGAAGTCAGTCTGGCAGTTCCTTAGAAAACTAGAGATAGAGCTACCATTCGATCCAGCGATTGCACTTCTCGGGATATACCCGGAAGATCGGAAAGCAGTGACACGAACAGATATCTGCACGCCAATGTTCATAGCAGCATTATTCACAATTGCAAAGAGATGGAAACAACCCAAATGTCCATCAACAGATGAGTGGATAAATAAAATGTGGTATATACACACGATGGAATACTACGCGGCAGTAAGAAGGAACGATCTGGTGAAACATATGACAACATGGATGAACCTTGAAGACATAATGCTGAGCGAAATAAGCCAGGCACAAAAAGAGAAATATTATATGCTACCACTAATGTGAACTTTGAAAAATGTAAAACAAATGGTTTATAATGTAGAATGTAGGGGAACTAGCAGTAGAGAGCAATTAAGGAAGGGGGAACAATAATCCAAGAAGAACAGATAAGCTATTTAACGTTCTGGGGATGCCCAGAAATGACTATGGTCTGTTAATTTCTGATGGATGTAGTAGGAACAAGTTCACTGAAATGTTGCTATAGTATGTAACTTTCTTGGGGTAAAGTAGGAACATGTTGGAAGTTAAGCAGTTATCTTAGGTTAGTTGTCTTTTTCTTACTCCCTTGCTATGGTCTCTTTGAAATGTTCTTTTATTGTATGTTTGTTTTCTTTTTAACTTTTTTTTTTCATACAGTTGATTTGAAAAAAGAAGGGAAAGTTAAAAAAAAAAAAAAAAAGAAAAAAGACAAACAAGGAAAAAAAAAAAAAAAAAACGATGTAGTGCCCCCTTGAGGAGCCTGTGGAGAATGCAGGGGTATTCGCCTACCCCACCTCCATGGTTGCTAACATGACCACAGACATAGGGGACTGGTGGTTTGATGGGTTGAGCCCTCTACCATAAGTTTTACCCTTGGGAAGACGGTTGCTGCAAAGGAGAGGCTAGACCTCCCTGTATTTGTGCCTAAGAGTCTCCTCCAGAATGCCTCTTTGTTGCTCAGATGTGGCCCTCTCTCTCTGGGTAAGCCAACTTGAAAGGTGAAATCACTGCCCTCCCCCCTACGTGGGATCAGACACCCAGGGAAGTGAATCTCCCTGGCAACGTGGAATATGACTCCCGGGGAGGAATGTAGACCCGGCATCGTGGGATGGAGAACATCTTCTTGACCAAAAGGGGGATGTGAAAGGAAATGAAATAAGCTTCAGTGGCAGAGAGATTCCAAAACGAGCCGAGAGATCACTCTGGTGGGCACTCTTACGCACACTTTAGACAACCTTTTTTAGGTTCTAAAGAATTGGGGTAGCTGGTGGTGGATACCTGAAACTATTAAACTACAACCCAGAACCCATGAATCTCGAAGACAGTTGTATAAAAATGTAGCTTATGAGGGGTGACAGTGGGATTGGGAATGCCATAAGGACCAAACTCCACTTTGTCTAGTTTATGGATCGATGTGTAGAAAAGTAGGGGAAGCAAACAAACAGACAAAGGTACCTAGTGTTCTTTTTTACTTCAATTGCTCTTTTTCACTCTAATTATTATTCTTGTTATTTTTGTGTGTGTGCTAATGAAGGTGTCAGGGATTGATTTAGGTGATGAATGTACAACTATGTAATGGTACTGTAAACAATCGAAAGTACAATTTGTTTTGTATGACTGCGTGGTATGTGAATATATCTCAATAAAATGATGATTAAAAAAAAAAAAAAAGACAGGGTCTTTGCCTTCTTTCTCTAGGCCCATGTCCCTTGATTGGTGCCCTACCCAATAGTCCCAGCTTCCATGGCTGTGGTCCTGCCCTAGCCAACACCACTCTTCCCAAGATTTTGAGTCTTGTTCCTGAACCCTAGTCTTCAGACCCAGGTCTTTGTATTCAAATGCAAGCAGCAGTAGCCGGACTGCTTGGATTTTCAGACAAGGATGGAGTTTATAACCTAAAAAGTAAATGTCAAAAGAAAGCAACAATAACTAAAAGTATTCTATGGGACTGGTAACACAGAAATGAAAAACCAGACAGAACAAAAAATCCTTCGGAAAAGAGGACAATTCCTCCACAAGTTTCAGAGTACAGGACATGTCTACAAAAGACACACAGACATTTTGAAATGCTGCAAATAATTTTTGTCATTTCCCCAGTTTATATATAAATATTTTTTTATTCCAGTGCCAAAGTTGGTAATTTCATGGTCAATTTGCTTTTTTTTTTTTTTTTTTTTTTTTGGCAGTTTTTAGTTGTGTTTTTATTCATCTTAGTTCATTAAAAACATACATGTCTTAAAGATCCTACAAATAAAGTGACAACCCACTAATGTGGGATGGAAGTCACCCCTCTCAGCTTGGTATTTTTGTTTTTTGTGTTGTATTTTTTTAAAAAAGCAGTATTTCTTATAGGAATCTTATTGATGACACAGTAGTTACAAGAATGTCAGAAATAATGACACACACAATCTGAACAAGACAGACTGATGGAGAATTTACATAATGTGGTTAAAAATATACATATTCAAAGTTAGCAAAGTGGAAAGACACATGCAGTGGGGGATAGCAAGGAGGCCGCAGATCCCCCCACGGCTAGGTAAGAACAGCCCAGGAGTAAGACTGCAGCTCCTGCCAAGAGACATGGGCTTTCCACACACACCTGAAGATGCAGAATAAACTGACCTGCTACATAGGCATATCCTGCTACAGATATGTCTAAATTAACATACCTGTGATCGTTCTTTAATACTCCCACAAAAATAGTAAATAGTAAACCCCATGCAAGTAGCAGAAAGCATCAAGTCACTTGTTCTAGGCAGGATTTGGGAAGATGTTTAATTCTTGACAATATTTGTAAAGAGCTATGGTCTCCTTTTCTACATTTTCTTCACAATTGACATGCAATTAAGAGTGGGAGCGATTTTGATCACTAACAGTGATAAGTACTCTTTAAAAATGTGAGAAATAGTTAATAACATATTTTAGTTTTACACTTAACACATAACATGAATCATCTATAGCTTTAAACCAAAAGGTAGACGGGCGTACATCTGAATTTTAGTGCTTAAGTTTTAGTTTTTACCACTGTCCTAATGAAAGTACTACACAACTGCTTGTTTATTTGCCAGATCAGGTACTAGTTTGAGTTCTCAGAGGAAATCCAAAATAAGAAATGCCACTCCTTTTTTCTCTTGGCCTTTTTAGAAGACAGACCAAAATTCTAAGTTTTTCAAGATTCCTGCAAAGCTTGGTGTTTTTCTGTAAGTAATTGTCTAGAGAACAAAACCAAAGCAGCAGCAGCTTGGTGTTTTACCAAACTTCCTACTGCTGCAGGAGCCCTGATTTGGTCTATTCCTATTAGGAACCAGGAACGTTGACCAGTAGTTTGGAGTTGGAGTTGTACACCCCATGCACCCTGCTTTGCACCAACTGTGATGGCAAATGATTCTCTGGGGGTTTACACTTGACCACATGTGCGTGAAGATCCTCTGTGGAGGTGTCTCCAGCTGAGTGGAAAGCCTTCTGTAGAAAGTCAGCAGGTTCCCTGAAACTAAAGAGAAGGCAGTGCCTCTCTGAACGCCTTTACTACTTGAATTGCAAGTTCCTATTGGGGAAAAAAGTACATTATTATAACTCAAAGGTCTCTTTTATTGGCAACTTAAAAGGTTAAGTATTTTATTTTTAAAACTTCTAAAATTTGAAAACAAGATGCCCTAGGTTGAATAATAATTTTCCAAACTGAATGTGCTCATTTGAAGTGAGGTTTTTCTGCCTGAAATACAAAAACAACTTCCTACTGAGGCAGGCTAGAATAGGGCACTCTGGGCAGACCAGGGGCATCAGTCAGTTCAAATGGAGGGTCAGCATCAAGCTATAGTGGAGATAGCCAGATGGGGAGCAGGAAGGAGGGGCCGAGCAAAAAGAAAACCAAATCCTAATTCTCCGAATTGGCTGAGATAACCAGATGGAAGAAAAGGAGCAGTTAAGCCAGGGTGGGGGAGAATGGGAATTCCCATCCCTAACCCTGGCCTAAAGCCTAGCAATAGGCTAACATATAAAACCTAGACATAGCTCAACCCAATGTGTCCCCTCCCTTGGGCATGCCCATGCTGACCTCTTAAGCATGTGTTTCTTCTCACCAACCTTTGCTATTTCCCCATGTGTGCTGGCCTTTTCAAATAAACGTTACTGCTTGCTACTATTCCTCTTGTCCCTGAATACTCTCGAGACAAGGAAACGAGCCTGCACTGGAGCTCACCTCGGGTGCCAACCAGGCTCCGGCAACACTACACCTCCTAGGTGGGAACACTAGTGTTTTGATGACCTGTGATTAGATGACTGATCAATCTCAATTGGTAGTGTCCTCTTTTCTGCCTTGGTGTAAGGGGTTTAAAAATTCTAGGATAGATGCTTCTGCCAGCCTTCCACCACCAATCTTACTCCAAATGTCTCCTGAGAGACGTAGACCATGCACAGGAAGCCGTCCTCATCCTTCTCGCCCTCATGCACTTCCGAGATGGGTGTGGCGAGTCACCATGCTGTGGCTCTTCACCAGCAGGAAGAAGGTCTGACTGGCGTTCACCTGCAGGCGCTGTCATTAGTTCACTCATGTTGACATGATCTGGTTCAAGGAATTTGGTTTTATCCAATACAGAAAGCTGCTTCTCTCCCTTGTATCTTTCTATAAGCACCGGGATTTTGGTAGGATGCTGCTCTCAGGTGAGTAGCACATCTTTCTACTCTGTTAGAAGGTGTGGCTCTGCTTGAAGGTCTTCTCCGACAGCATGGCCGGGCGGGTGGCAAGCAGCAGCGGCTCTGGCTCCTGCGACAGTCAATTCCCTGCCGATTTGGTTTTTATTAAGTTTTTCAGAGTTGCAAATGGTTATGATCTTTATATTTTTGATTGCTATATTTTCTCCTCAAATGGATGTTTCTACTGTCTAACATTCTTAAATGAAAATTACGTATTTTCTCATGTATTCAAGTCCAAAAAGTGAAACCAAGAAGACTAATCAGGCAGAAAAACCTTAATTCTCAAAAAGGAAGGAAGGAAGGAGGGAGGGAAGGAAGGAAGGAAGGAAGGAAGGAGGGAGGGAGGGAGAGAGAAGGAGGGAGGGAAAAAGGAAAAAAAGCAAATATAGGAATCAGAGAAGGCTTGAAAGGAATAGATGGATGACACTGAATTTGGTTGGGGTATATACTGAGTTTGAAGTACCCATGAGACACCCAAGTGGAAATATTTAGCTGGCGTTTGAGCACATGAGCTCAAAAGAGTGGTCCAGGATGGAGACATAAATTTAGAAATCATCAGCGTACATCTGAGAGGATCAAATTGCCCAGGGAGAGAGGAGAGTGTGTCAAGCAAGGGTCTGGCAAAAAGAACAGCAGTCCACAAAGTAATCCAGACCCCAACAATGCCTTTGCCAGCTGTGTGACTTTAATCGATCATCTGGCCTTTCTGAGTTTCCAATTCCTCACCTCCAGAATGGAGATAAGGCCTTCCTGCTATTCACTAGATTTTAAGCTTTAAAAGACACAGTATACAGGTGTAGAAATAGGGTTTATCAACTATAGTATGTAATACATGTAAGCATTAATAATCTCTTGGGTCCAAAAGCACACCTGAGACTGGTCATATACACTGTACATGGTGAAAGAAACTGTGCAATATCACAGTTCTTGTAACACAGTATTACAAAAAGCTTCTAGGAGCATTGAGCTTATTCATTTGCCAAGAGGGGGAAGAAAATAATAACACAGCCACATATGTAACTAAATATGTATCATTTGGAATAAAAATATGTAACAAGCAATATCTTCAGAAAGCAGTGTAGCCCAGCAGCATGATGGACTTTGCATGCAAAAATAATCTGTTGAGTTGTGTCCTTTAGCTGTTTTCAAGAAGTTTTAGCTTGTGATGGGGAAGTTAAATTTTGAAAGATGTCAGAATGAGGGCTGAATGTCTGCATCTGTCGAAAAATCCAGACAGCTGCTTGTTTCAAAAAGCCACAGCCCACAGAGTGGGCCCAAAAGCAGACTGACATGCCTTAGAAGCTGGGGGCTTTGGCAGATGGTGACCATGCAATTTCAGCAGAAACACCGAGCCATGAGGTCTTAGTTCCCATAGCCACACAGTACACAGTGTGAGCCCAAGAATGAGCAAGGACACTTAAGAATAAGTCACTCAGTGGCATGCCCTTGTTTTTGGAAATAAGCCTCAATACAGAACTCTTTAGTTAGAGAAAAATAAAAATAAATAAAAGCAGGCACCCAGCAATCCATGCTTCCCTTAGAACAATTTCTCTCATCTTCTCTCCTGCCCCCAGGCTTATGGACATCCAAAATCTATCTTCCTCAGCTAGGGGTAACTGCCCATAGAACCTCATGAAAATATAACCCTGGCATACTCCCTCCCCTGCCCAACATGTATCCCAAACCACCATGAGGGGACAAACTGTTAGATTATTAAATAGTTTATTTACCAACCTAATCCATCAAAATTGCCATTGAACAACTTCATGAAAGTCCAGAAGTGCCCAACGACATTGTGTGGGAGAGGGGTGGGAGGACTGGTCCTATATTTGTATGACCAAGAAGGTTCACCGCATTGTTGATCTTCTTGTTTTTATTGATTGAAATAAAATAAGAGTGGATATGTTCATCTGAGATGCTGAGGCTGATGAACCTCTAGTTTCAAATTTGAAAATCAGAAGCCAATATGCTTCCCCTAAATGATTATTTCCTTATGTTTCTTTAGCCGCCATCCTGGCATTACCCCTATCTGCTCAATTTCAGGAGACAATGTGCATCAACTCTTCTCAGTCTGGGCTATAGCAATCCAGGATTAGGTGGGAGGGGAAGAGCTTTCTGTTTTGGGTGCTCAGGTTCACATGTGATTATTTGGTTATGTACATCAAAACCCAGTTAGTTGACTGCTTCCAGGCACTTTGGGTTGAAGAAATGCTTTAAAAATATCAGACAATTAGTTCAAACCAAGAAACTAATTTTTCTAAAACTGAAAACAAAATTATTTCTTCCAAAATAAAAAAGAATTTTTTTCCACAAATAAGTTTCACCCAGAGCAAAAGATACAAATCTCTGGAGGTGGAGGAGGAATCAGAAAAGGAAGAGGAAGGGGAGGAGGAGGAGGAGCTAGGAGGAAAAAGGAGGAAGAAGAAGAAAGAAAAGAAGGAAGAAGGGAGGTGGGGCAGGAGAAGGAGAAGAATAATTGAAACGTCCAATTTTTACATTTCCAGCTGACCAGCAGCTTACAGAGAGTACTAGCAGCCTTCTACTGCCTCACTCTGCTGGGAATCTTTCAGCTCCAAGGGCCAATCCCTTTCCCTGCTGCATAACTGATGCCTCCCGTAGGCATAAAAATGCCTCTTGCAGCTCCATAAAAGATGGACTCCTCTCCACAGAACAGAATGTCCTTATCTGTTTCTATGCAGATAAGGAAATACAAGGGCTTCCTTCCTCAAATGCCTAAATTTACACTTAACAAAAGGCCCCTGGATTTAAACTCATACACTCTAATCAAATTATACCTTGTATATTATAATATAAATGAAGCTATATTTAATAATTTACAAAACCTTCCTTCCTTAAGATGATTAATTACTCAGTCTAATCTCTGGCTACCTCCGCAGCTTCCTCAACCACTACTCCCCACTCTTTGCCAAGGCTATGTAAGTGACTGAACCGACACAGGGGTATAAGGGCCCAGACGTTCTCCCTCAACTTGGTACAGCTCTGAGTCACCGTATCTTCAGAACTCCTGGCCGGGTTGGCTAAGGCCTTGGCTGAGACACTGTTGTTGCTCATCATCTCCTATTGTCAGTTTTCCTTTCATCCTTCTCTCCTACAAGTGGAATTCCAAAGAGCACTCACTCATAAACCTCTGGCATGTTAATCTTTGCTCAGAGTCTACTTCCTAGGGAACCTAACTTGCAATATGTTCCCCTAACAAGCCAGTCTCTTCTTGCCTCTGGACCTTGGCACCATCTTTTCTCTCTGCCTGGAATGCTCTTCTCCATCCCAGGGCTCTGAGTCATCATCACTTCCTCCTTGATGCCTTCTATGACCCCTTAACAAGCTCAGTGAAGACTTCTTCTCTATATTTGCACAGTACTTTGAACTTCCCCTATCATAACACCCACTGCATTATACAGGCACACCTCAGAGACATTGTAGGTTTGGTTCCAATCGCCACAGTAAAGCAAATGTCACAATAAACTGGGCAACATGAATTTTTTGGTTTCCCAGTGCATATAAAAGTTATACTTACACTGTACTGTAGTCTATTAAGTGTGCAGTAGCATTGTGTCTAAAAGAACAATGTTCATAAATGAATCTAAAACTATTTTATTGCTAAAAATATTAACCATCATCTGAGCCTTAAGCGATTTGTAATCTTTTCACTGGTTGAGGGTCTTACCTCAATGTTGATACTGCTGACTGATCAGGGTGCTGGTTCCTGAAGGTTGGGGTAGCTAAGGCAATTTCTTACAATAAGACAGTGATGAAGTATGCCACATCAAGTGACTCTTCCTTTCATGATATATTTCTCAGTAGCATGCAATGCTGATTGATGACATTTTAGCCACAGTAGATCTTCTTTCAAAATTGGAGCCAATCCTCTCAAACCCTGCCGATGCTTAATCAACTAAGTTGATGTAATATTCTAAATCCTTCATTATCATGTCAACAGTGTTCATTGCTTCTTCACCAAGGATCCACAGGAATGGATCAGCTTTGAGAACATGATTTTCTGGGGTACATACAGGTTCAAACCATGAGGTATGCCTGTATTGTAATTATTCTCTTACTTGTCTGTATCAACCATTGGACTACAAGATCAGTGGAGGAAGCTAGACCAAGACTATCTTGTTTAACATTGTATAGACAGAGTTGAGCACATTGTCCAATATCCAGCACATGCCCAATAAATCTTTGTTGAATGAGTGAACAAATGAGTTTTCAATATTTCCTTTTACAAAAGTTAACACATCATCCTTATTAACTAATTGAGCATATCATTTTGATTTGTATGGGTTTCATCTGTTCATTTCTATCTATGGTTCATGTTCTGGATTTCAACTAATCATTAGCAATTTCATAATAAGTGAAAGGGGCTTACTGTATTTACCTTTAGCTGCATTACTAGCAATTCTATCATAATTGGAAAAGTCTCATGATATTTATTAATTTGTTCATACACCAACTATTCATTGAGCGCCTAATATGTGCCAGGCACTATCCCAGGCACTGCAGATAAAATGGCAATTGAGACACATATGCTGTCATGGACCTTAATTTTAAAACAAACACACAAGCAGATACAGTGACAAATATATCATTTAAATTATTACAAATTATAAGCAAGTGAAATAAAGGAAATACACAGGGAGTTTTGGTAGCCAATAGAGTCGTCAGGCAGAGCCTAACTGAGGAGGAAGGCTTTAAGCTGAAACCTAAAGGATGTGAAGGAACCAGGCAGACTAAAAGCAGGGACTAGAAGGGTCTAGGCAAAGGGAACTGCATGTGCAAGGCTCAGTCTGTTGGAGTGGTGAGCTGCAAGCAACGGAGGAGGGGCAGGGGAGCAAGGAGGGTTCACTATAGGAATAAACAAGCACAACTTTCAAGATCCCTCACTTACTGGACCCTTGGACCCAGGGAGGGCCTTGCAATGTGTTCACATGGTCAAATACTTTTGTAAAATTTGCAAAAGTGATACACTTTAATTGCAATTGATTTGGGCAACTTTTCCATTCTAATTTCTCCTCTGTTATACTTTTCCATGTATCAGGCAATGTTGGGCAAAGCTGTGGGCTATGTTGAGTCCAGCTAAAGGAAAATTGATTTGGATGTAGCAGACCTATCTAAGAAGTTCATAGTTACTTCCATGTGTAGTTAGGTTATTTCTAGTCATGCAGGTGTAGGAAAAGTTTCCGGATTACTCCTGTCACCCACTGTGCCAACTTACATGGCAGAAAAGTGCAGGCTTCATCAAGATATGGATGTGTCCAGCATGGAATTATGTGGTAATGGAAAGGAAATAAGATTTGAAATAAAGGGAGTCAGAAGCTGGTCAGTGGAAAATGCTCCCAACCATCAGACATGAAAATTGTAATCAGAGGATTCTGTTCTCATCAATGCCCAGTTAATACTGAAGTTCTTGTCTCTTAGGAATATATCAGTAATGAAGCACATTACTACCCCCCCCACACACACACTTTCTGATGGAAAGTACATGAAATAGAATAGGACTCGAACTGATATTTGCATACTAATGTTCTTAGCAGCATTATTCACAATGGCCAAAAGATACAAACAACCCAAGTGTCCACCTGATGAATAGGTAAACAAAATGTGGTATATATGTACAATGAAATATTATTCGGCCATAAAAAGGAAAGAAATCCTGTTGCATGCAACAACATGGATGAACCTTGAAGACATCATGTTGAATGAAATAAGCCAGACACAAAAGGACAAATATTGGATGACCTCACTGGTATGAAATAATTAGAACAAGCAAACTCACAGAGTCAGAATCTAGAATATAGTTTACCAGGGGATAGAAAGGGGGTAGAGAATAGGGAATTAAAGCTTAAAATGTACAGTTTCTATTTGGAACAATGGAAAAGTTTTGGTAGTGAATGGTGGTGATGGTAGCACAGCATTGTGAACATAATTACAGCGCTGAAATATATATATCTGAATGTGGTTAAAAGGGGAAATTTCAGGTTGTATATTATTGGGTTCGGAGCCATTCAAGAATCCACACAATGCAGCGAGTCAAAGTGTAAGTACAAAGTTTAAGATTTATTAGAGGAAGAAAGCAGGTGGGAGCCAGCAGAAAAGAAAGAAAAAGATAATGGCTCCCTCTCTCTCTCTGAGAGCGGCATTTTTTAATGAAAAAAGGAACCCCTGTTGGGTAGGATGTCTGCTGTGATGTCTGTGCCTCGATTGGGTAAGTGCCTATTTAGTTTTGGGCTGATTGGTTGGTAGAATTCTGAGACAATATTCTTTTTAGGAAAGCAGCTGCATTATCTAGCTGGGGAGAGCAGGCCTTTTTGGTTGTCCTCTTATGGGCATATCTGACCTTACCTTACTCGCCTTTGAGGTGCTACTGTGGCTGGAACGGCCTTGAACAGCTTTGAACAGCCTTCATTCCTTAGTTTATGGGGCACCTGTTTTCTGTGAGATAAGCTGTGGGGCCCCTGGGTTAGAAACTCCTTCTACATGTTAGTTTCTTCTTCTGGGATCTAACATACATATGGTACTAGAATAAATTTTTTTAAAAATCCGTGGAACTGCACAACATAAACAGTGAACCCTAAGTTAAACATGGACTATAGTTAATAGTACAATTATAAAAATGTGCTTTCATCATGTAACAAATGTTCCACACCATTGGTAAATGGGAATCCTGTATTTTAGGCCTGATTGTTCTGTAAGCCCACAACTTCGCTAATAAAATAAAAATAAAAATTTAAAAATGGGAAATGTGATGTTGTATGTATGTTACCACAATAAATTTTTTAAAAAATCACTCCAACCATTGTGCAGAGAGTAGATTAGGGAAGGACAAGAGAGGAAGGAGGGAGCCTTTTTGGGGAAAGACAGCTGGGGTTTCAGTGGTACCAAATAAGGTGGTACTGAAGAGATTCTAGAAATACATTGGTAGTAAGGTGAATAGGGCTCGCTAATGAATTAGATGGGGGATATGAGGAAAAGGAAGAAATTCGGGATGACTTATGGTTTTCTAACTTGAACAGCCAGGTAGAGGGTGGTGCCATATACCAAAATGGGAAAGACTGGAGTGGGGTGGGAGTATAGGTTTTGAGAAATCTAAATCCAAATCTCCTTTTGGACTTAAGTTTGAGATGCCTGTAGGACATTCAAGAAAAAAATCAAGAAAGCAGAATTTAAGAGTTTGGCAGTCAAAGAAGAGGTCTGGGAAGGAAATACAAATTTAGGATTTGTCAGCACTAAAATGATGCCTGAATCCATGGGACTGAACAAGACCATCAAGGAAGTTTAAAGAGAGACAAGAGGAGGATCCAAGGCCAGACCTGAAGAATCCTAACATTTGGACATTGATTAGAAAAGGAAAAGCTAGCCAAGCAGCAGAATGAGCAGCTTGTGTAGGGGAGTGAAGAGCCAAGAAAGATAAAAAAGAGTGTTTTAAAACTGGGATCAAATAATATACAAAGAGGCAGCCACTGAGTTTGGCAGCTTGAACAGAATTGCAGACATTTTTTAGAGCTTTTCTCATCTTTTTTTGGTAAATGACTTCTGCAGGGGATGGTTTAGAGGAAGTAACTATCCTGCGGAAATAAAAATGTTGAGTCACTCCTTTCCACGTTTGAAGGATGATAGTGGCCAGAAGATTAAAGTGGGAACAGGGAAAGGAGTAAACACAAGAAAACTTACCTTCATATATGCCCTATTGATCCCAAAAAGTGGATTCATTCTCAGTGGTGTGGTTCAGTAACAGTCAAGTTCAAGGGTTGACCCTGTACTGTATAATCATTTTTCTAGGAAACTGGCCACTTAGGAGTTATCTGAATTTCCTTAGAAATAAACAAATTGTCATTGTGGCATTCTAAAGGAAATGGTTGTCATCTCATCCTTGAGCAATTTTTTTAGGACGTGCTGCCTTGCATTGTCTTCTCAGAGAATCAGCCAAGAATATATCAAATTCATGGTTATTTTCCATGGAATGCAGATGGAAGGGGCTAGGAAAACTGCACTTCTCAGGGCATCATGATATGGACCCTCACAGAACAGGTTAGAATATAAGACTATAAATTCCCTAAGGAAGGAACCATGTCTTCTTCCTTTCTCGATCCTCCTAAGATCCTAGCAGACAGCTTTACATATAGAAAGCCTCCACAAATAGTTCATTCAATGAGTATTTATTGAATACCAACTATGTGCCTCTCTGTGTCTCAGTTTATGTACTTCTAAAATGAGGGTAATAATACTGCCTACCTCAAAGGGTTAATGTAAGGATGAAAAGAATTAATATACATAAAGTGTTTAGAAGAGTACCTAAAACAAAGTAAGTTCCCAGAAAAAGTTAGTTGCCTTTTTGCCTTTGTTGTCATTGTTGTCATCTGCCAGGCATTGTTTTAGGCTCTGAGGATATAGCATGTTTTGTTTTGTTTTGTTTTTTAAGCCTCTATTATTATGGAATGTAAATTCAAAAGCTATTATTGAATGACTGAGCAATTTTTACCAACAATTATATGCTTCCATATATATATACATATATTCTTTTTTTTTTCCACTAAATCTCCCTCCTTTACTCACTCCCTATAAGCAACTCCTTTGGAAGCGATTAAAGAAATCCCAAAAAACTAGAAAATTCTTACAAGACACATAGATCAATCATTTCCCTAATTGTATAATGATTTGTTTGGACAAGGGGTTTTGTGACTTTTGTGAAATTGGAGAGAGCATCACAGCTCTGACGGTGCCCATAGCGACAGCGTTGGCTCGACCTCCATCTACTGAGTGTCTGCTCGGCACACTGCATGGCACTGGGGATACCAGGATGAATGTGACGTGGTATATTCAGTCGGGGCACAGGCTGGTCATATCCCAGCTTCAGCCTAAGCTGTCTCCACTGCCAGACTTCAAACATGTTTTCAAACATATGATGAACCTGAGCTGCCTGTAGTCAACTCATCTGAAGAAGTACAGATTTTCAAACCCCACCCTGCAGGAAAATAGTCAGAGGAAGGGAGAGGGCAGGAATCTACATTGCTAACAGAATTACCTGGTGACTCTGAAATACAGTAAAGTTTGAGAATCACTATTTATTGGATTAGTGGAACCTTGAAGCTGATCCGTGCTCAGTTTCATATCATCTGTAGGCCTTAACATCATGGGTTTGTACAGTTCTGAGCTCTCAAGCCTTGTATGAACTACACGGGTATCAGATATGCTTATACCAACTACTCCGCCTTGGGCTTTTTAAGGCATTTTACTAGAAGGTAGTTTTTAAATATTTTTTTCATTTAACAACACCTAAATAAAAAGTATTTTGCTTTAATTTTTTGCAAATTGTGAAGGTTTAATATATATACACCATTTTTCCAGTTTCTCATGTTTTCATACCAAAAAGACAAAAAAAACTCTCAAAAATAGCTTTGTGTGCTGTATTAGTCATATTTTCAGGCATAACAAATTCCCCCAAACTTTGTGGCTAAAAACAATAATCGTGCATTGTGTCTCATCAGGAATTCAGACAGGGACAATGGGAATGGCTGGTCACTGCTCCATGATGTCTGAGCTTCAGTTAGAAGACTCCAAGGTTGGGGGTTGGAATCATCTCAAGACTCATTCATTTTCATGTCTGGTAGTTAATGCTGGCTTGTTGCTGAGGGCCTTACTGGGGCTGTTGGCCAAGGCGCCCACTCATGGTCTCTCCATGTAGCTCTGGCTCCATCACATCTGGGTTCCTAGGGCAAGCATCCCAAGAGAGAGAGAAAGAAGGAGCAAGCAGAAGCTGTGTCCTTTGTACCACCTAGCCTAGAAAGTCACACAGCATCACTTCTGACTGCTCCACTGGTTGGGGCAGTCACAAGCCCCTACCCAGATTCCAGGATAGGGAACACAGACTCCCACATGATGGGGGGGAGGAGGACCAGTTGCATTGTAAGAAGAGTATGGGGGATGGGATAAATACGGGGGGAGCCATAATTAGAAAATATAATTTGCCACATGCATGCAATTAGTAACAGGAAGTTGTAATAAGCCATTCCCAGTACATGCTGATAAACTTATCCTCTGAGAATTGAGACATAATGAGGTTAGTGATCTAGAAATATATGGCTGAGATTATTAGAACCTAGCTTAGACTCCATCTAGGTTAATATCCTTCCAGTGTGATATCAGAGCATCCTGTTTACCTTAAAGTAGCACTTACCACATTCTTGCCTTGAACTTGCCTAGCTGTTTGTCTATCTCTCCTGAGAGGCCTAAAGTCAAAGGACTGTGTCTTGTTCACCTTTGGACCCTCAGTGCTCACTGATGCCCAGCTCCATCCCTAGCATTGATTATCCAGCACAGTACTGGACACACAGGAGGCACCCAAGAATATTTGTTGAAAGAGTTGTAAGTGAATGAATGAATGAACTCTTATCTTCAAACAAGGAAATTACAACCAGAACATTGTGCCTGCAATGGGATTAATGGCAAGATAGCTATCTTCAAATGAATTGTATTGTACTCTGTCTGGAGAAAGAAGTGTTAACAGAGGTATCGAGTCTGGGGAAAAGGAAAAAGAATAAGAACTGGTCTGCGTGTATCCAGCACTCTCCAAAAGACAGGGTTCTTTAGCCAATCTGTGGGAGTGTCTGGTCAACATATTAGATATAACTCTCTAAAAAGGATAGATACAGCAAGTTAGATGACATAAGCCATTAAGATCATCCAACTAAGTCCACTTTGCTGTATTCCATACTGCCAATCGTGGAATGGCTCTCTGAGCTCCATTCCAAACTCCTATAATGAGCCTTCCTATACTGTAGAGGATGGCAAACTACAGACTACTTTTCTCAGACTCCCTTGCAGCCAGTATTCTGAATGTGAACTTACTTCCACAGTAAGATACGCTCACATGAGTTTTAGAATGTGACAGCGAAGTGGAGGCCATCTTTCAAACCCACGTGGCTGTTTTCTGCCTGCAACAATAGGTGGAGATGGGAGGTTTTCTCCTCACCCATACTCCAGTGCCTATTCCCCAGCTTCCTGTGTACTGAGGGAGAGGTTACTGCAGTGGCATCAGCTTTGGCATCTTCCCGATTCCAGTTTCCTGGTCCTTGGCAGTTTTTGTGCTAGACATGGAGATGCACTGCCCAGATCTCACTTCAGATATGGACTTATTGCTTTAATTGCTGAGAGTCCTATCAACAGACAGCCCTCAGCTTTTAGCCCTTTCATGGATTGCTTTAGCTGTAGAGAGCCACCTTGTCCATGGTGACCCATATCCCATGACTGACTAGGCAGGGGTATAAGGGCTCAGTCACTTCAGCCCAACATGGGACAATTCTGGTGGGCCATTTTAGCTTCAGAGCTTCTGCTGGGGTTGGCTGAGGCTAGTGTTCAGCCTTATACCACAGCTTGACTTTTTCTTCTGCACAATCCTGCTTCCTTTCCTCTCTTCTACAGTTCTTGATCCTAAGGGTCCATCCTAATAAACATCCTGCACACTGAACTCCATCACAGAGCTCATTTCCTAGATAACCCAATAGTGTTTCTCAACTCAGTAGTTTAGTGATAGCCTCATAAGAGCAACTCCTTGATAGGTCAGTTCTGTGGTGATCCGAGTGTCATTCCCAGAGGCCCAGCTCCAGACTAACTCCTCCCACAATGATAATTTATAAGCACTTACTCCCAGTATCAAATTCTTTTTTGCCTAGAAAAATCTCCTTTTTGAAACTGTAACATTCTGATTATACGTGACTTTCTATATAGCCCTTCTTCTAAGCAAAGAATGTATTGCTTAATTCAAAAGAACTTTTCTCTTTTCTTGATGGTTATATCTCACATGGTAAATATTTATGTTTGTTTTCTGCTATAAGGCAGTTTGTGAGTTTGGTTTCTGTAAATCAGTCCCATATAGCCTGATCCACGTTGGAGTGCTTTTACCTATCCTAGTTTCTGGACTTGCAGAACTCTACATCATGGTGACTCCAGCAAGTTAATCATTTACTACTCATTTCTGACTCACTCTCTTTATATTAAAAAAATCCTCTTCTTTAAAAGAGAAAGTACAAGACCTGTTGCTGAAGGTATATTCTTATTGATATTGCTATTACAAGTTTTCCCCTCAAATCTAAACACATTTTCTACTAAGAAATTAAGCCATTTATATGTAATCTAAGCATTAGTTCTCTATCCCCCTCAATTGTCAATGTTCATAGCATTTTTGTCTCAATACCTGCCCCAGCTCTATTCCATGCTACGAGGTACTCCACACACTGTCAGCTCCACCATCATCCTTGTCTTACTTCTCTTCAGGTCCCCAACTCCTGCCACCAAGGCTGGATTACTCAACAAGTAGACTAAGCCTGTACTTAGGGCACCAGCAAAGCTGGAACACAAAGAGAGAAAGAGAAGAGAGAGAACATTGTTCTTCTAATTATTTATCTAAAATTTCTCAAACTGAAAAACTATTTTAATTTCAGCACACACGTAAATTACAAGCATACCTCAGAGATATGGTGGTTTTGGTTCCAGACCACTGCAATAAAGTGAATATTAAAACAAAGCAACTCATACTGATACTTTGGTTTCCCAGTGCATATAAAAGTTATGTTTACACTATACTGTAGTCTAATAAGTGTGTGATAGCATTATGTCTCAAAAAATAATGTGCATACCTTAATTAAAATGTGACACAGAGACATGAAGTGGGCACATGCTGTTGGAAAAAAAAATGGCACCAACAGGCTTCTTCAACTCAAGGTTGCCACAAAACTTCAGTTTGTAAAACACACAATTTCTGCAAAGTACAATAAAGCTCACATGAGTTTTAGAATGTGGCAGCAAAGTGGAGGTCATCTTTTAGACCCACTTGGCTATTTTCTGCCTGCAACAA
Organism: Choloepus didactylus; assembly: GCF_015220235.1. Taxonomy (NCBI): domain Eukaryota; kingdom Metazoa; phylum Chordata; class Mammalia; order Pilosa; family Megalonychidae; genus Choloepus; species Choloepus didactylus. The sequence goes on along the minus strand of NC_051309.1, from coordinate 89,188,300 downwards.
TGGACAGAGATGGAATGTATAGTCTAGCAGGGTAAAAATGAGCACTAGAAAAATATGTGTAAATATACTATTAAAATTTTGAGAAGCACTAGGAAGAAAAAGAGCAGAAAAGATGAATACTTCAAAACTTCACTGTATAAATCTCATTCCCACTCCAAATTTTAGAGAAAACCAATCCCCATACAGGAGTAGGTCTTGTCCCACCACTTTACTGTTCTCTACATCAAGAAATAAAGATATAAGAGAGGATTGTGGGATGATGGTAGAGCAGGAACCTCCAGGAATCATTCCTTCCACTACAACTATTAAACAGACAGGAAATATCTGATACAACTATTTCAAAACTCCAGAGTTGGGTAGAACACTGTCCAGCATCCAGGGAAAAGTAGGAGGAAGTGGCTGGTAAATTACAGTAAAGAAAGTAAATTGCTCTCTCCATGTGGCAGTAACTGGCATCCATACCCCACTCTCACAGCAGGCTGCAGTGGGGTCCAGCCCATGGCTTAAATTGCTGATGCCAGAAAGGGACATAAAAATCAGTTCCTCAAGATCCAGGGTGGGCATTAGCCAATTTCGGATCACACCTTTTGATCAGCGACTTTGGATCACTGGGGGACCAGCTTGAGGGCAGCCATTGTTCCAACCCCCCTTGACAAGGGCTGTGGGGCAAACATAAAAATGGTACACTTCCTCAGATCTGAAGGGCTGCATTTGCTCGGCAGGTCAAGAAAGCACAGCTTTGGGGAGCCGTGGACAAAGCTCCTGGAACCCTTACTGGCCCCTCCCTCATCCTTTCTCCAGGGAAGTTTGGAGGAAGCACAGCGGTCCCTTTGTGGGACCCTGGCCTTGCTTCCACTGAGAAAGACTGACCTGAAAAACTCCTCTTCATTGTGCCCCCCCTCAGAATTTCCCCTCCAGGCAAAACAGCTTGAGACAACCAAAGCAGTGTAAGAAACAATTTTAGGTGCGTGGCCTGGGGCAAAGGCTCACCTGCGTGAAACACCCAGAACAGGGAGAAGGTCTGTCTCCTGGGAAGTAGAGGGGGCATTCAAACTCCTGTAAACAGGAGAACTCCTAAGTGACTAGCCAGTACAAGACCAGGGCAAGACAGGGAGGACCCTGCACTTTGCATTAACCTTGGGAGACCCTCCCAATAGAATGGCTCACACTCAAGAAAATCTCTTTCATATCACCAGCTGGTTACACACTCAAGAAACTGATATTTCAGGAAATAAATCCTAGAGTTAACATTTTAAAATATGAAAATATAGAGTGTGCAGTTGTTGCAGCCCAAGAGGGCCATGCCAGTCCAGAGACCAAAGAAGACAATGAACATTTTCTGATACATGAACTTCTATTCAGGGCTTACTTACAAGGTGAGAAGTCATGGAGAGATCATGACGGCTCTCTCAGGCCAAGCAGGCATCACATTCACAGGAAAGACGACCAAGTGATGCAAAGAGGACAGAAAGCCTTTTTTAAGGGTTTAAGACAAAGGCCTTCCTAAGGGTGGGGGGAGCATAGATGCAGGAATAGGTCACTCTGACCTGAGAGGTGGTGCAGGAAGGACTAGAATAACACTTAACAATTACATTTTGCTCTTTTTGTGAGACTAAGAGCCTCTCACTTCCTGCCTGCTTGCATAAAGTTACATTTTAAGGTCAATTTACCCTTTTTCTCTTTACTGGCTTAGAAAGACAATAGGTTAAACATTTAGCTGCCTAGGTCATGCAGACTGCTGTGCACCAAAGATCTGCAGGCCTGTTTTGCTCAGGCCACAGGTTGCACAGCAGTAAAAGATTAGAAGATAGGAAATGATGGCCCATCCAAAGGAAGAGGATAAAAATCCAGAAAACACCAACCAAAAAGACCAGACTGTGGACATACCAGATAAAGCCTTTTTAAAAGGATTTCAATATGCTCAAGGGAATAAAGGAAAACATGAAAAAAGAACTGAAGTACATCAGCAAAACAATAAATGAACATTATGAGAATCTCAATAAAGACGTAGAAATTTAAAAACGAACTAAATAGAAATTCTGGAGCTGAAGGTCACAATAACTGAAATGAAAAATTGCCAGGGGGGGTTTCAACAGCAGAGTGGAGCTGGCAGGAGAAAGAATCAGCAAACTCAAAGACAAGAAGACCAGACAATTGAAATGAGTTGTGCTAAGGAAAAGAAAGAAGAAAATAATTATAAAAAATGAAAATAGCTTGAAAGACTTCTGGGACACCATCAAGCATCCAATTATATGCCTTACAGTGGTCCCAGAAGGAGAAGAAAGAGAGAAAGGAACAGAAGGAATGTTCAAAGAAATGATGACAGAAAACTTCCCAAACTTAGAAAAAGATGTGAATATACACATCTAAGTCAAGAGAATACCAAACAGGATAAACTTGAAGAAAAACAAACTCCATCACCTCTTGATCAAAGTATCAAATGCAGAGGACAAGGAGAGAGTTCTGAAAGCTGCAAGAGAAAAGCAACATATTATGTACAAGGCAGTCCCAATTAGATTGAGTGCCAATTTCTCACCATTACCATGGAGTCAGGAAGGCTGCGGGTTGAAATACTACAGTGCAGAAAGAACACAATTACTAAAGGGAGTTCTTCAGACTCAAAGGAAAGGATTTTAGACAATGGTTCAAAGTAGCAAAAAGAAATAAAGACCTCTAGTAAAGGTAACCACTTTGGTAATTATAAATGCCAGTACAACTGTATTGCATTTTTTGATATGTATTTTCACTTCTTACTTCCTACATGTGCAAAATGCAAAAGTAATGATTAAAATATGGTTTTGGACATTCAATGTACAAAGATATAATTTGTAACAAGCACAAAAAAAGATAGGGGGCAGAGGAACATAGGAATAATGTATGTGTAGGCTATTGAAGTCAAGTTGTTATCAAATCAAATATGATTGTTATACACAGAAAACTACAAAACATTGCTGAAAAAAAATTTAAAGAGGACCTAAATAAATGGAGGGACGTTTCATGGATTGGAAGACTACAGTTAAGATATCAAGTCTATTCAAAGCAATTTACAGATTCAACACACTTCGAATAAAAATTCCAACAAAACTTATGGCAGAAATGTAAAACCCAATCATCAAATTTATATGGAAGTGTTAGAAGCCCTGAATAACTAAAGTCATCTTGAAAAAGAACAAAGTTGGAGGACTCACACTTCCTGATCTTAAAACTTATTACAAAGCCACAGTAATCAAAACAGCATGGCTCTAGCACAAAGACAGACATATAGACCAATGGAATTAACTTACAGCTCAGAAATCAACCCTCACATTTATAGCCAAATGATTATTTTTTATTGGAGAAATTGTGGGTTTACAAACTAATCATGCATAAAATAAAAGATTCCCATACACCACCCTATTATTATCACCTTGCCTTGATATGTGTGCCAGTTTGAGACTGTTGTGTCCCCCAAGAAAGACTATATTCTTTAATGCAATCTTGTGGGGGCAGACCTATTGTAGATGTGATCTTTTGATTAGGTTGTTTCCATGGTGATGTGACCCACCCGACTGAGGGTGAGGCCTGTTGATTAGATTATTTCCATGAAGGTGTGACCCTACCCATTCAAGGTGGGACTTGATTAGTGTTACTGGACCAAGGTGGTGGATTCTTTTGCCCAGTGCATTCAAATGACCAATTCCTGAGACAACAGGCTTTCAAAGAGAGAAAGAGTTGTATTGCTAGGTGCAAAGCAGAAGAACAGATGGCCTATCAGTCCAAAATCTGTCTCCCTGGACAGCAGAAATCCTGATAGTTTTACAGCATCAAAAGATGGACAGGTTTTAGGATAATTAGTACAATGGCCCCAGAAGATGTAATTAGAAGTGATCTAATTGTTGAGCATGTGCAGATTGATTACATGCTTAGTCACAGAATGTATGTAGGAAAATGGCAGCCAAAATATGATAATGGGCATGATTTTTAGTATGAGGTATAGGTGACTTGTAGGTTAAAGTCTAATCATGTCAGGTGGGCCCATTTTGGTTAGATCCAGCTTCAGTTATCAAGATAACTTTGGACTTGGGGTGGGTTAGTTCTGGGCTGACCCAAGACTCTTCCTTAATAAATGTTAGGGGCTGTCTTTAGTGATCATAAGACTCTAAAGTAGAAAAACTGGATAAATGGGTACAAGTGAAGGTTAGTCACAAGGTTTTTACAATCACAGGGACACAAGATCAAGGCTATACAATCATTATCAGAGATCAAGGCAGCTGGATTACAGTCCAAGTCAGGTATTTCCCTCTGTCTACTCAAATATATCAGGAAGTAAAAAGAAATATCTATATAATGATTCATTAATCATCATCAGTCCTTAAATGCTAACTCCCAGTTACAATTAGTTTACTAGAGTCCTTAATAAAGCTCAGGGGCTGACACAGACCCAATCACTTGGAGATACAGACAGAAAGATGTTTGGAGCTGCTAAGCTAAAAGATGAAGCCTAGAGAAGCTAAAAAAGGACCCCCAGATGCTTAGAGAGAAACACCTGGGAGAACATGCAAGGATGCACAGGAGCTGAGAGAGAGAAGTTAAGAGAGACAAAAGACCAGAGACATTCTTGAGAAAGCCATTTTGAAACCAGAATCTGGGAGCAAAGGACCAGTAGACACCAGCCACGTGCCTTCCCAGCTGAAGAAGTGTTCTAGACGCCACCAGCCTTTCTTCAGTGAAAGTATGCTCTTGCTGGTGCCTTAGTTTGGACGCTTTTATGGCCTTAAACTGTAAATTTGTAACCTAATAAATCCCCTTTATAAAAGCAAATCCATTTCTGGTATTTTTGCATAATGGCAGCTTTAGTAAACTGGAACAGTGTAGAACACCACTTGATGAAAGATAATTTTTATAATTGTACTGTTAACTATATTCCATGGTTATCTAAGGGGTCACCATTTGTATTGTACAGTTCCATGGATTTTTTTTTAAGATTTTTATTCTAGTAACATATACACAACCTAAAATTTCATCTTTAAACCATATTGAAATATTTAATTCAGTACTGTTAATTACATTCGCAATGTTGTGCTACCATCACCACCACCCATTACCAAAACTTTGCTATCAACCCAAGTAGAAACTCTGTACAATTTAGGTCCTAACTCCCCATTCTCTACACCCACCCTGGCTCTGGTAATCTATATTCTAGGTACTGACTCTATGAGTTTGCTTATTCTAATTATTTCATAGCAGTGAGATCATATAATATTTGTTATTTTGTGCCTGGCTTATTTCACGGAACATGGTGTGTGCAAGGTATAGTCACGTTGTTGCATGTATCAGAACTTCACTCTTTTTATGGCTAAATAATATTCCATTACATATAAATACCATATCTTGTTTATCCATTCATTGTTTGATGGACACATGGGTTGCTGATAAAACTGGATCTCTATTTGCAAAAGAATGAGGTGTATTTCTACCTCACATCATACATAAAAACCAATCAACTCAAGATGGATCAAGAACCTAAATACAAGGGACAGAACTATAAAAATCCTAGGAGGGGAGGCGGGGCAAGATGGCAGACTGGTGAGCTGTATGTTTTAGTTACTCCTCCAGGAAAGTAGGTAAAAAGCCAGGAACTGCGTGGACTGGACACCACAGAGCAATCTGTCTTTGGGCATACTTCATACAACACTCATGAAAACGTGGAACTGCTGAGATCAGCGAAATCTGTAAGTTTTTGCGGCCAGGGGACCCGCGCCCCTCCCTGCCAGGCTCAGTCCCGGGGGAGGAGGGGCTGTCAGCTCCAGGAAGGAGAAGGGAGAATTGCAGTGGCTGCTCTTACCGGAAACTCATTCTACTGATTCAAACTCCAACCATAGATAGACTGAGGCCAGACACCAGAGACTCTGAGAGCAGCCAGGCCAGCAGAGAGGAGACAGGCATAGAAAAAAAACAACACGAAAAACTCCAAAATAAAAGCAGAGGATTTTTGGAGTTCTGGTGAACACAGAAAGGGGAAGGGCGGAGATCAGGCCTTGAGGCTCATATGCAAATCCTGAAGCAAGGCTGATCTCTCTGCCCTGGGCACCTTTCCTTAATGGCCCTGGTTGCTTTGTCTATTAGCATTTCAATAACCCATTAGATCTCTGAGGAGGGCCGTTTTTTTTTTTTTTTTTTAAATCCTTTTTGCTTTTTCTAAAACAATTACTCTAAGAAGCTCAATACAGAAAGCTTCAAAGAATTGAAATTTGGGCACGTCAAGTCAAGAGCAGAACTAAGAGAGCTCTGAGACAAAAGGCAATAATCCAGTGGCTGAGAAAATTCACTAAACAACACAACTTCCCAAGAAAAGGGGGGTGTCCGCTCACAGCCACCATCCTGGTGGACAGGAAACACTCCTGCCCATCGCCAGCCCCATAGCCCAGAGCTGCCCCAGACAACCCAGTGTGACGGAAGTGCTTCAAATAACAGGCACACACCACAAAACTGGGCGTGGACATTAGCCTTCCCTGCAACCTCAGCTGAATGTCCCAGAGCTGGGAAGGGGGGAGCAGTGTGAATTAACAGAGCCCCATTCAGCCATCATTTGAGCAGACTGGGAGCCTCCCAACACAGCCCAGCAGCCCAGAACTGCCCTGGGGGGACGGCACTCACCTGCAACATAGCACAGTCATCCCTCAACAGAGGACCCGGGGTGCACAGCCTGGAAGAGGGGCCCACTTGCAAGTCTCAGGAGCCATACGCCAATACCAAAGACTTGTGGGTCAGTGGCAGAGACAAACTGTGGCAGGACTGAACTGAAGGATTAGACTATTGCAGTAGCTTTAAAACTCTAGGATCATCAGGGAGATTTGATTGTTAGGGCCACCCCCCCTCCCCGACTGCCCAGAAACACGCCCCACATACAGGGCAGGCAACACCAACTACACACGCAAGCTTGGGACACCAATTGGGCCCCACAAGACTCACTCCCCCACTCACCAAAAAGGCTAAGCAGGGGAGATCTGGCTTGTGGAGAACAGGTGGCTCGTGGACGCCACCTGCTGGTTAGTTAGAGAAAGTGTGCTCCACGAAGCTGTAGATCTGATAAATTAGAGATAAGGACTTCAACTGGTCTACAAACCCTAAAAGAACCCTATCAAGGTCAGCAAATGCCACGAGGCCAAAAACAACAGAAAATTATAAAGCATATGAAAAAACCAGACGATATGGATAACCCAAGCCCAAGCACCCAAATCAAAAGACCAGAAGAGACACACCTAGAGCAGCTACTCAAAGAACTAAAGATGAACAATGAGACCCTAGTACGGGATATGAAGGAAATCAAGAAGACCCTAGAAGAGCATAAAGAAGACATTGCAAGACTAAATAAAAAAATGGATGATCTTATGGAAATTAAAGAAACTGTTGACCAAATTAAAAAGATTCTGGACACTCATAGTACAAGACTAGAGGAAGTTGAACAACGAATCAGTGACCTGGAAGATGACAGAATGGAAAATGAAAACATAAAAGAAAGAATGGGGAAAAAAATTGAAAAACTCGAAATGGACCTCAGGGATATGATAGATAATATGAAACGTCCGAATATAAGACTCATTGGTGTCCCAGAAGGGGAAGAAAAGGGTAAAGGTCTGGGAAGAGTATTCAAAGAAATTGTTGGGGAAAACTTCCCAAATCTTCTAAACAACATAAATACACAAATCATAAATGCTCAGCGAACTCCAAATAGAATAAATCCAAAAAAAACCCACTCCGAGACATATACTGATCACACTGTCAAACATAGAAGAGAAGGAGCAAGTTCTGAAAGCAGCAAGAGAAAAGCAATTCACCACATACAAAGGAAACAGCATAAGACTAAGTAGTGACTACTCAGCAGCCACCATGGAGGCGAGAAGGCAGTGGCACGATATATTTAAAATTCTGAGTGAGAGGAATTTCCAGCCAAGAATACTTTATCCAGCAAAGCTCTCCTTCAAATTTGAGGGAGAGCTTAAATTTTTCACAGACAAAGAAATGCTGAGAGAATTTGCTAACAAGAGACCTGCCCTACTGGAGATACTAAAGGGAGCCCTACAGACAGAGAAACAAAGACAGGACAGAGAGACTTGGAGAAAGGTTCAGTACTAAAGAGATTCGGTATGGGTACAATAAAGGATATTAATAGAGAGAGGGAAAAATATGGCAAACATAATCCAAAGGATAAGATGGCCGATTCAAGAAATGCCTTCACGGTTTTAACGTTGAATGTAAATGGATTAAACTCCCCAATTAAAAGATATAGATTCGCAGAATGGATCAAAAAAAATGAACCATCAATATGTTGCATACAAGAGACTCATCTTAGACACAGGGACACAAAGAAACTGAAAGTGAAAGGATGGAAAAAAATATTTCATGCAAGCTACAGCCAAAAGAAAGCAGGTGTAGCAATATTAATCTCAGATAAAATAGACTTCAAATGCAGGGATGTTTTGAGAGACAAAGAAGGCCACTACATACTAATAAAAGGGGCAATTCAGCAAGAAGAAATAACAATCGTAAATGTCTATGCACCCAATCAAGGTGCCACAAAATACATGAGAGAAACATTGGCAAAACTAAAGGAAGCAATTGATGTTTCCACAATAATTGTGGGAGACTTCAACACATCACTCTCTCCTATAGATAGATCAACCAGACAGAAGACCAATAAGGAAATTGAAAACCTAAACAATCTGATAAATGAATTAGATTTAACAGACATCTACAGGACATTACATCCCAAATCAACAGGATACACATACTTTTCTAGTGCTCACGGAACTTTCTCCAGAATAGATCATATGCTGGGACATAAAACAAGCCTCAATAAATTTAAAAAGATTGAAATTATTCAAAGCACATTCTCTGACCACAATGGAATACAATTAGAAGTCAATAACCATCAGAGACTTAGAAAATTCACAAATACCTGGAGGTTAAACAACACACTCCTAAACAATCAGTGGGTTAAAGAAGAAATAGCAAGAGAAATTGCTAAATATATAGAGACGAATGAAAATGAGAACACAACATACCAAAACCTATGGGATGCAGCAAAAGCAGTGCTAAGGGGGAAATTTATAGCACTAAACGCATATATTAAAAAGGAAGAAAGAGCCAAAATCAAAGAACTAATGGATCAACTGAAGAAGCTAGAAAATGAACAGCAAACCAATCCTAAACCAAGTACAAGAAAAGAAATAACAAGGATTAAAGCAGAAATAAATGACATAGAGAACAAAAAAACAATAGAAAGGATAAATATCACCAAAAGTTGGTTCTTTGAGAAGATCAACAGGATTGACAAGCCCCTAGCTAGACTGACAAAATCAAAAAGAGAGAAGACCCATATAAACAAAATAATGAATGAAAAAGGTGACATAACTGCAGATCCTGAAGAAATTAAAAAAATTATAAGAGGATATTATGAACAACTGTATGGCAACAAACTGGATAATGTAGAAGAAATGGACAATTTCCTGGAAACATATGAACAACCTAGACTGACCAGAGAAGAAATAGAAGACCTCAACCAACCCATCACAAGCAAAGAGATCCAGTCAGTCATCAAAAATCTTCCCACAAATAAATGCCCAGGGCCAGATGGCTTCACAGGGGAATTCTACCAAACTTTCCAGAAAGAACTGACACCAATCTTACTCAAACTCTTTCAAAACATTGAAAAAAATGGAACACTACCTAACTCATTTTATGAAGCTAACATCAATCTAATACCAAAACCAGGCAAAGATGCTACAAAAAAGGAAAACTACCGGCCAATCTCCCTAATGAATATAGATGCAAAAATCCTCAACAAAATACTTGCAAATCGAATCCAAAGACACATTAAAAAAATCATACACCATGACCAAGTGGGGTTCATTCCAGGCATGCAAGGATGGTTCAACATAAGAAAAACAATCAATGTATTACAACACATTAAAAACTCGAAAGGGAAAAATCAATTGATCATCTCAATAGATGCTGAAAAAGCATTTGACAAAATCCAACATCCCTTTTGATAAAAACACTTCAAAAGGTAGGAATTGAAGGAAACTTCCTCAACATGATAAAGAGCATATATGAAAAACCCACAGCCAGCATAGTACTCAATGGTGAGAGACTGAAAGCCTTCCCTCTAAGATCAGGAACAAGACAAGGATGCCCGCTGTCACCACTGTTATTCAACATTGTGCTGGAAGTGCTAGCCAGGGCAATCCGGCAAGACAAAGAAATAAAAGGCATCCAAATTGGAAAAGAAGAAGTAAAACTGTCATTGTTTGCAGATGATATGATCTTATATCTAGAAAACCCTGAGAAATCAACGATACACCTACTAGAGCTAATAAACAAATTTAGCAAAGTAGCGGGATACAAGATTAATGCACATAAGTCAGTAATGTTTCTATATGCTAGAAATGAACAAACTGAAGAGACACTCAAGAAAAAGATACCATTTTCAATAGCAACTAAAAAAATCAAGTACCTAGGAATAAACTTAACCAAAGATGTAAAAGACCTATACAAAGAAAACTACATAACTCTACTAAAAGAAATAGAAGGGGACCTTAAAAGATGGAAAAATATTCCATGTTCATGGATAGGAAGGCTAAATGTCATTAAGATGTCAATTCTACCCAAACTCATCTACAGATTCAATGCAATCCCAATCAAAATTCCAACAACCTACTTTGCAGACTTGGAAAAGCTAGTTATCAAATTTATTTGGAAAGGGAAGATGCCTCGAATTGCTAAAGACACTTTAAAAAAGAAAAACGGAGTGGGAGGACTTACACTCCCTGACTTTGAAGCTTATTATAAAGCCACAGTTGCCAAAACAGCATGGTACTGGCACAAAGATAGACATATAGATCAATGGAATCGAATTGAGAATTCAGAGATAGACCCTCAGATCTATGGCCGACTGATCTTTGATAAGGCCCCCAAAGTCACCGAACTGAGCCATAATGGTCTTTTCAACAAATGGGGCTGGGAGAGTTGGATATCCATATCCAAAAGAATGAAAGAGGACCCCTACCTCACCCCCTACACAAAAATTAACTCAAAATGGACCAAAGATCTCAATATAAAAGAAAGTACCATTAAACTCCTAGAAGATAATGTAGGAAAACATCTTCAAGACCTTGTATTAGGAGGCCACTTCCTAGACTTTACACCCAAAGCACAAGCAACAAAAGAGAAAATAGATAAATGGGAACTCCTCAAGCTTAGAAGTTTCTGCACCTCAAAGGAATTTCTCAAAAAGGTAAAGAGGCAGCCAACTCAATGGGAAAAAATTTTTGGAAACCATGTATCTGACAAAAGACTGATATCTTGCATATACAAAGAAATCCTACAACTCAATGACAATAGTACAGACAGCCCAATTATAAAATGGGCAAAAGATATGAAAAGACAGTTCTCTGAAGAGGAAATACAAATGGCCAAGAAACACATGAAAAAATGTTCAGCTTCACTAGCTATTAGAGAGATGCAAATTAAGACCACAATGAGATACCATCTAACACCGGTTAGAATGGCTGCCATTAAACAAACAGGAAACTACAAATGCTGGAGGGGATGTGGAGAAATTGGAACTCTTATTCATTGTTGGTGGGACTGTATAATGGTTCAGCCACTCTGGAAGTCAGTCTGGCAGTTCCTTAGAAAACTAGAGATAGAGCTACCATTTGATCCAGCGATTGCACTTCTCGGGATATACCCGGAAGATCGGAAAGCAGTGACACGAACAGATATCTGCACGCCAATGTTCATAGCAGCATTATTCACAATTGCCAAGAGATGGAAACAACCCAAATGTCCATCAACAGATGAGTGGATAAATAAAATGTGGTATATACACACGATGGAATACTACGCGGCAGTAAGAAGGAACGATCTGGTGAAACATATGACAACATGGATGAACCTTGAAGACATAATGCTGAGCGAAATAAGCCAGGCACAAAAAGAGAAATATTATATGCTACCACTAATGTGAACTTTGAAAAATGTAAAACAAATGGTTTATAATGTAGAATGTAGGGGAACTAGCAGTAGAGAGCAATTAAGGAAGGGGGAACAATAATCCAAGAAGAACAGATAAGCTATTTAACGTTCTGGGGATGCCCAGAAATGACTATGGTCTGTTAATTTATGATGGATGTAGTAGGAACAAGTTCACTGAAATGTTGCTATAGTATGTAACTTTCTTGGGGTAAAGTAGGAACATGTTGGAAGTTAAGCAGTTATCTTAGGTTAGTTGTCTTTTTCTTACTCCCTTGTTATGGTCTCTTTGAAATGTTCTTTTATTGTATGTTTGTTTTCTTTTTAACTTTTTTTTTTCATACAGTTGATTTAAAAAAGAAGGGAAAGTTAAAAAAAAAAAAAAAAAGAAAAAAGACTAACAAGGAAAAAAAAAAAAAAGATGTAGTGCCCCCTTGAGGAGCCTGTGGAGAATGCAGGGGTATTTGCCTACCCCACCTTCATGGTTGCTAACATGACCACAGACATAGGGGACTGGTGGTTTGATGGGTTGAGCCCTCTACCATAAGTTTTACCCTTGGGAAGACGGTTGCTGCAAAGGAGAGGCTAGGCCTCCCTGTATTTGTGCCTAAGAGTCTCCTCCTGAATGCCTCTTTGTTGCTCAGATGTGGCCCTCTCTCTCTGGGTAAGCCAACTTGAAAGGTGAAATCACTGCCCTCCCCCCTACGTGGGATCAGACACCCAGGGAAGTGAATCTCCCTGGCAACGTGGAATATGACTCCCGGGGAGGAATGTAGACCCGGCATCGTGGGATGGAGAACATCTTCTTGACCAAAAGGGGGATGTGAAAGGAAATGAAATAAGCTTCAGTGGCAGAGAGATTCCAAAACGAGCCGAGAGATCACTCTGGTGGGCACTCTTACGCACACTTTAGACAACCTTTTTTAGGTTCTAAAGAATTGGGGTAGCTGGTGGTGGATACCTGAAACTATTAAACTACAACCCAGAACCCATGAATCTCGAAGACAGTTGTATAAAAATGTAGCTTATGAGGGGTGACAGTGGGATTGGGAATGCCATAAGGACCAAACTCCACTTTGTCTAGTTTATGGATCGATGTGTAGAAAAGTAGGGGAAGCAAACAAACAGACAAAGGTACCTAGTGTTCTTTTTTACTTCAATTGCTCTTTTTCACTCTAATTATTATTCTTGTTATTTTTGTGTGTTTGCTAATGAAGGTGTCAGGGATTGATTTAGGTGATGAATGTACAACTATGTAATGGTACTGTAAACAATCGAAAGTACAATTTGTTTTGTATGACTGCGTGGTATGTGAATATATCTCAATAAAATGATGATTAAAAAAAAAAAAAAAAAAAAAAAATCCTAGGAAAAAAAACTGCATGGAAGCATCTTTAAGACCTTGTGTCAGGCAATGGTTTCTTAGAACTTTACACTCAAAACACAAACATCAAAAGAAAAAATAGAAAAATGGAACCTGATCAAAGTTAAAAACTTTTGCACCTCAAAGGACTTTATCACAAAAGCAAAATGACAACCTACACAATGGGAGAAAATACTTGGAAACCACATATCTGAAAAGGATTTGATGTCCAGAATATATATAGAAATCCTTCAACTTAACAACAAAAAGATAAACAACCCAATTTAAAAATGGGCAAAAACTTGAATAGACCCTTCTCCAAAGAAGATATACAAATGGCCAAAAACACATGAAAAGATGCTGAACATCATTAGTCATTAGGAAATGCAAATAAAAACCACAAAGAGATACTATTTCACATCCACAAAAATGGCTACTATTTTTAAAAAATGGAAAATTACAAGTATTGGAGAGGATGTGGAGAAATAGGAACACTCATTCATTACTGGTGGGAATGTAAAATTGTGCAGCCATGCGGAAGACAGTTTGGCAGTTCTTCAGAAAGTTAAGGATAGTATTACCATATGACATAGCCACCCTACTTCTAAGTATATGCCCAAAAGAATTGAAAGCAGGGACTCGAACTGATATTTGCACACCAATGTTTATAGCAGCATTATTCACTGTTGCCAAATGAAAGAAGCAATCCAAGTGTCCGTAAACGTATAATGGATAAACAAAATGTGGTATATACACAATGGAATATTATTCAGTTGCAAAAGGAATGAAGTTCTGATACGTGCAACAACATGGATGAACCTTGAAGACACCATGTTGAGTGAAATAATTCAGACAGAAAAGGACAAATATTGTATAAATCACTGTTTCAAATAATTAGAATAAGCAAATTCATTGAGTCAGAATCTACAATAAATGTTACCAGGGTCAGGGTGGGTGTAGGGAATGGGGAGTTAAGGCTTAAATTATGGGTTGATAGAGAAGTTTTGGTAATGGATGGTGGTAATGGTAGCACAACCTTGTGGGTCTAATTAACAGTACTGAATTATATATTTAAACATGGTTTAAAGGAGAAATTTTAGGTTGTATATATGCTACTAGAAAAAAATTTTTTTTAAATTAATGAAACTGCACAACACAGTGAACTCTAAATTAAACCATGGACTATAATTAATAGTACAATCATAAAAATGTTATTACATGAATGGTAACGAATGTACCACATTAATGCAAGGTGTTAATAATAGAAAGGTGTTTTAGTTTCCTGGGCTGCTCAAGCAAATGCCATGAAATGGTTAAGCTTAAACAGTGGAAATTTATTTGCTCACAGTGTGAGGTGAGGAAAAGTCCAAATTAAGGCATCATCAAGGCAATGTTTTCTTCCCAAAGACTGGTGTTCTGGGGCTGGCTGCCAGCGATCCTTGGTCCGTAGCTTGTCACACAGCAAAGCACATGACAGCGTCTCCAGGTCTCTCCCTTTTCTTCTGGATTCCATCGATTTCTAGCTTCTGGCTGCTCTCTCTGTGCCTTTTCTCCCCCTGTGTCTGAATTTCATTCTCTTGTGAAGGACTCCAGTAGTAGAAGTAAGACCTATCCTGGTTGAAATAGGACTACACCTTAACTGAAGTAATCTCATCAAAAGGTCCTACTTAAATGGGTTCATGCCCACAGGAATGGATTAAAGAACATGTTTTTCTGATGTACGTACAGCTTCAAACCACCACAGCTGGTATAGGTGAATTCTGAATTTTGTGCATGATTTTTCTATTAACCTACAACTTCTCTAATAAAAAAAATATATATTTAAAAAAATCTGCTCTCCTCAATTGTAACAAATGTTCCACACTGATACACAGTGTTAATAATAGGGTGGTATAGGGGGATTCCTGTTTTTTATGCATGATTGTTCTGTAATCCACAACTTCTCTATAATAAAAAAAAGAATAAATAAAGATAAAAGATTCACCAACCCTTTGTCAAGGCAATCTCCTAGGATTTGGGACATGGAAGTATTTTCTTCCTGTTACATATAGAAGATGATAACACAAATTTAGCATTAAAAAGTGTTTTGTTCAATGCCTGCCACCCACCAATAACACTCTCAGCATATTGTGATTGAAAGAACACTCTCCAATAACCGTTATTTAGTATTTACATCAAGATCACTGTGTGTTGATATACTTCACCAGTTCTAAATCCCATGAAAATGTACTTCTTGATCCTATTCACTTAAAATTCTGAGTCCTACGGGATGAATAGAAAAACTTATTCATTTGTTCACTCACAAATATTGGTCTCTGAGATATATATATATATATATATATATATATATATACACACACAGCAGTGAACAAACTAGAAAATGCTCTATTTGGGGAAGTGAAATTAGTTTGTTTAAAAACAGGAAGAGAATATTAGCTCAAGTAATACGTATAGAAATACAGTTTTTAGTAAGAAGGAGTAATAGTTGTGCATATTTGCGCTTACTTTATATGTCAGGTGTTTTGGTAGAAGTAGGATGTACTGACTTTAAAAAGAAGTAGGTAGCTTTAAATATTCAAAAAGAAAAAGTTTTCTAGTGAAAAAATAAGGTGTAAACTATTTCATGATACCGTGAACAACTTGTACACTTTCGATAATTGTATGGTATGTGAATATATCTCAACAAAATTGCATTAAAAATAAGGTCTGAATAGTGTGTAAGAAAATAATGTGTAAGAGATACACAATAGATAGATGTTCAAGTTTGTAGTATAGACTCTGAAAGATACAAAAAAACTGGTATTTGTGGATGCCTTCAGGAAGGGGGACAGGAGAGGAAATGAGACTTATTTTGCACTATACTCCCTTTTATAATTTTTGAATTTTGTACCATGTGCCTCTAGTATTGCTTCTAAGTAAATAACAGCATTTAAAAAGAAAAATAATGAAAGTGGTTAGTCAATAATAATAGAAGAGAAATGGAATTACTTAATCAGTAGAACCAAACAAACAAGACTCTGCTAGCAAGAAGACAATGCCTACATCAGCAAGATATGTGGAGTCAAGGGCATGATACAGTGGAAATACAAGACAGTTTGGCATTCTTGAGATGACAAGCAAGAGGGAGGGACTGGGGTGGAATTGGGGAGGAATCTTTGTGGAGGTCGGGTTGTCTGGTGGGGGGGTGTTGGTATTTACAGAAGCACTGGGAAGGAGGGATGTACAGCACTGAGAACTGACAATAGCAGGTTTGTCGTGGTCAAGGTCAGGGAAAGCTTCCTAAGGAGACTGACTCTTGAGCTGGGATCTAGAGGCAAACGAGGAATTAAAGAGCCAAGAAGGGCAGGAAGGGCAGGCTGCAAGTGGAAGGGCATATGCAGAAGTGCTTGGAGGCTACTTGCCTTCTGCAATCCTGGAAGCAGCCAAGGTTAAAAGATGCAGGAGTGCCCAAAGCACTGTCTTTCCCTCCACCATTTTAATTGTTCTCAGATTTTGCGTATCTGCATGCCTAGCCAAGGCAGAAAGGAAAGGAAATGGAGAGGAAACGGTCACCTGAGGTTTTACCCCATAGAAAGGATATAAGGCCTCACCCTCTAGCCTCTCCATAGTCAGGTCCCATGAGATGAAAATGTAGCAATCATGATTAGGGAGAAGTCCAGAATTGCAGAAGAAGATTGACAGAAGGAAGATTTTCCTTCCTGGTGTGCTCCCAAAATGACCTTTTCAACTGAGAAAAGCAGCAGCCCAACAGTCACTGGGCTACATTTAAATTCATTAGAGCTCATTGCTTTATTGAGATCTCCTAGTATTAACTCACAGAAGCAGAATCCAAATGAAAGCTACCTGGGTTCAAGAAATCAGAAATAATGAGCATGGTTACATAACCATATCCTACCCTTCTTCTCTCCAACTGACCCATAGTGCACACAGGGGCACACACCCAGTGCCACCAGTTTATCACGATTTAGCAATCAGAACGTTTAATCCTCCCTTTGTACAAGTAAGCCCTCCTCCACAGGGCTAACTCCTAGAGCTAGACTAAGTGAGGGAAGGAGGTATTGATCTACCTGTCAGGGTTAAGGCATTTAATGTAAATTGCTAGAGGCCGGGGATTTATTTTCTCTATCTTGTTCACTATATCCAATCTTATTACCCCCACTTTTACAAGTGAAGAAACGCAAGTACAGGGAAGATAATCAATTTACCCAGGATTACAACGGTTAGTGAGTTAAGGGGGCTTTTGGAGCTTGTTCAGGTAAACAGAGATGGTCTCATCAGGGGAGTATGGTTTCATCTGAGCAGGCTCCAATTCTATTAGCTCTCTTCCACCCTCCCCGCTTTTCTGAATCTCAGAAAAATGGTTGGAGAAGCTGTGGACTCAAGAGCCAGCAGATGGAGAGCTTAGATTTTAGCATTTTAAAAATATTCCTGGAGACTTCTAGTTCAAATCAAGAGACTGGGAAGAGTGTTGTCAGCATATAGATTTCTACAAATTTCTAGAAGATGTAAAATAGGTGGAGGGATGGTCATTGAAGAAAAATACTGAAGACGCTGTGTTCTAGAGTAGGTGTAGAGAAAGCCAAAAAGGGGAGGGGCGAGGGGGTGTATTCTTTCCTATAAAACTCAGAAGCATTGGAAACAACAGAAGATGGAGTTCAGACATGCAGCTGAAATCAGGGGGAATAACTGAAAGAAATAACAGAATTTCCTGGTGCTGAAGGACTTGAGTCTTTGGATTGTGAAAGGAACAGTGAAGGGTCCAGCACAATTAAAGGGAAAAAATTGACAACTAGGCACATCATTGTGAAATTGCAGAAATACAAGCATAAAAACGAAACTCCTTGAAGCAGATCAGATTACTTCCAAAGGAATGAAAATTGAACTGACTTCTCATCAGCCACAGAAGACCATGAAACAATACCTTCAAAATTCTAAGAGAAAATTATACACACGAGTACACATGACATACAAGCATGGCTTAAAAAGAATAGTAATTGAACACACACAAACTCACCATGTTGCTAAAGATACTGAATATTGCTGGGACCTGTGACCCACCTGAGGGTTCTAACCTGATCTTGCCCTCCCTCCCCACCAAAGGTAACCTGAATTTTGTGCTAATTTCCAAGGTTTTATTTATAGCTTCATCATTTAGTCATGTGTTGCTGATCAATATAGTTTTGATCTTGAAATATATATTATCATACAGCATGTATTCACTTTATGAAATGTATGTAAATATCGTCATATTACAAGTATTCCTCTGACTTGCTTTTTCCACTCATCATATTTTTTAGTTCACCCATGTTGATGCAGGAAGTTGAGGTTCATTCACTTTCACTACATTATAGTATTATTTGTTAGATGTTAAGATAGTGACATCTGCTTACTTTTGGCTACTTGCCTCACAGACCATTATCCATCCTTTGACTTTTAAAGTTTCTGTGCATTACCCTTCAGCAAATCTTCATAACCACATACAGCTAGATTTACTTCTTTATTTTTTAAATCTGATCTGACAATCTTTGTGTTTTAACTGAAATATTTAAAGCAATTAATGATATCTTTGGGAGGAGGGATCTGTCACCTTATTTTCCGTTTTCAGAAGGACAGAAGTGCAACAGGTCTAGAGAACAGTTGGTCCACACTGGAGCAAGAGGAGGGACATTTTAGGAAAGAGCTATCCAGGGAAAACAATTCTGAAGATTTGAAACTAGCACTGAGGAGATGATTAAAGTAGGTAAGAAACTGAAGAAAATGAAAAGCAATTAGAAACATCAGAAGAAAAAAAAATCCTGACTTCACCAATTAACTAAGTCTGTGACCTTGGTCAAGCTGCTTCAACTCTGCTCCACAGTCTAATCACTCATTAAATAAGGTTAATAATTATGCCTTCCTTATAGGGTCATTATGAGAATTAGATTAGTATTTGTAGAGGGCTCAGAAACATGCCCAGCAATTAGTAAGTATTCTGTGAATGTGTATTAAATACAGCCAACCAAAGTTGGGAGTTAGAAGATGGAAGGAGAAGAGGGAACATAAAGACAGTGTCCTTCTCTTATGAAATGGGAAGTAAAGAAGCACCATCTGAAGTAAGATAGAACTGAAAACAAATGTCCAAGTATATTATTTAAAGTTATAAAGGAATTAAAGTAGGCACTAAAAATAGTGCCGTAACAATATTGAGTGGAGGGAGGAAGAAGCAGTGTGTTCCAGTTTGCTAGAGCTGCCATTATGCAATATACCAGAAATGGTTTGGCTTTTATAAATGGGGTTTATTTAAGTACAAATTTACAGTACTAAGGGCATAAAAGTGTCCAAACTAAGGCATCAATAAGAGCATACTTTCACTGAAGAAAGGCCGATGGTGTCCGGAACACCTCTGACAGCTGGGAAGATGCGTGGCTGGCATCTGCTGGTCCTTTGCTCCTGGGTTGCATTGCTTTCAGCTTCTGATTCCAGTGGCCTCCTCTTTAAGTGTCTGTGAATTCTCACTTGGCTTCTCTGGGAAAACTCTGGATTTTACCTCTTAGTTTCTCTTGGCTCTTATGGGTCCTCCTTGCTTCTCCCAGGGGCAAACTCTGGATTACATATCTTAGCTTCTATCCAAAATGTCTCTCTCAGCTTCTCTCAGCTCTCTGATTGTTTCTCCCAGAGTGTTTCTGTCTAAGCATCTCTGAGCTCTCTCAGCTCCTGTGGGCCCTCATTACTTCTCCTGGGGGCAAACTCAAGCCTTCATCTCTTGGCTTAGCATCTCCAAACTTTTTTCTGTCTACATCTCCAAGAGTCTGGGTCTGTGCTGGCTCTAAGCTCGCTCACTCGTTCTCTCCCTGAGCTCTCTTAAGGACTCCAGTGAACTAATTAAGACCCACCTTGAATAGGCAGGGTCACATCTCCATGGAAATAATCTAATCAAAAGATCCCACCCACAGTATGTCTGCCCCAAAAGATTGGGTTAAAAGAACATGGCGTTTTGGGGTATAGAACAGTTTCAAACCAGCACAGGGTGTAAGTGAGCTAAATCCTCCACTATCGTGCAGAAAGGCATAGATAATCTCTAAAATTAATAATCAAGAAATAATGGTATTCCCGATACATCTTACAGTATTTTGGGCAGAAAATAAAAAAGTATTTGCAAAGTCCCCTTGAGGGACTGGGGAAAAATGTGGAAATATTAAACTTCTCCACCTGGGGAATTCCTGATATTCCTACAAGCATTAGGGATGCCCAATTTAATAAGTCAAGACCTCAATATTGGGGCTTGCCCTTATGAAACTTATTCTTGCAAAGGAGAAGCTAAGCCTACTTATAATTAACCCTAAGAGTCACCCCCCAAAAAACCCTTTTGTTGCTCAGATGTGGCCTCTCTCAGTCAACTCTGCAAATAAATTCACTACCCTCTACCCTACATGGGTATGTCTCCCTGGCAATGTGGGGCATGACTCCCAGGATGAGCCTGGCCCTGGCATTGTGGGATTGAGAAAGCCTTCTTGACCAAAAGCAGGAAATGAAATAAAACGAAAATAAAGTTTCAGTGGCTGAGAGATTTCAGATAGAGTTGAGAGGCCATTCTGGAGGTTATTTATACATTATATAAATATTCATTGTTAGTTTCTACAATATTAGAAGAGCTATTAGGTAATACCTGAATCTTTTGAACTGTAATCCAGTAGACATGACTCTTGATGATGATTGTATAACTACATAGCTTTTATCATAGGATCATGTGATTATGAAAACCTTGTGACTGACACTACCTTTATCTAGTGTATGGGCAGATGAGTAATAAAATAAAGACAAAAAATATATAAATAATAGGGGGGGAGAGGCGGGGCAAGATGGCGGACTGGTGAGCTGCATGTTTTAGTTACTCCTCCAGGAAAGTAGGTAGAAAGCCAGGAACTGCGTGGACTGGACACCACAGAGCAATCTGACTTTGGGCATACTTCATACAACACTCATGAAAATGTGGAACTGCTGAGATCAGCGAAATCTGTAAGTTTTTGTGGCCAGGGGACCCGCAACCCTCCCTGCCAGGCTCAGTCCCGTGGGAGGAGGGGCCGTCAGCTCCGGGAAGGAGAAGGGAGAACTGCAGTGGCAGCTCTTATCGGAAACTCATTCTACTGATCCAAACTCAAACCATAGATAGACTGAGACCAGACACCAGAGAATCTGAGAGCAGCCAGCCCAGCAGAGAGGAGACAGGCATAGAAAAAAACAACACGAAAAACTCCAAAATAAAAGCGGAGGATTTTTGCAGTTCTGGTGAACATAGAAAGGGGAAGCGCAGAGCTCAGGCCCTGAGGCTCATATGCAAATCCCGAAGAAAACCTGATCTCTCTGCCCTGTGGACCTTTCCTTAATGACCCTAATTGCTTTGTCTCTTAGCATTTCAATAACCCATTAGATCTGTGAGGAGGGCCCTTTTTTTTTTTTTTTTTTTAAATCCTTTTTTCTTTTTCTAAAACAATTACTCTAAGAAGCCCAATACAGAAAGCTTCAAAGACTTACAATTTGGGCAGGTGAAGACAAGAACAGAACTAAGAGACCTCTGAGACAAAAGGCAATAATCCAGTGGCTGAGAAAATTCACTAAACACTACAACTTCCCAAGAAAAGGGGGGTGTCCGCTCACAGCCATCATCCTGGTGGACAGGAAACACTCCTGCCCATCGCCAGCCCCATAGCCCAGAGCTGCCCCAGACAACCCAGTGTGATGGAAGTGCTTCAAATAACAGGCACACACCACAAAACTGGGCGTGGACATTAGCCTTCCCTGCAACCTCAGCTGATTGACCCAGAGTTGGGAAGGTGGAGCAGTGTGAACTAACAAAGCCCCATTCAGCCATCATTTCAGCAGACTGGGAGCCTCCCAACACAGCCCAGCAGCCCAGAACTGCCCTGGGGGGATGGCACTCACCTGTGACATAGCACAGTCATCCCTCAACAGAGGATGAGGGGGTGCACAGCCTGGAAGAGGGACCCACTCGCAAGTCTCAGGAGCCATACGCCAGTACCAACGACTTGTGGATCAGTGGCAGAGACAAACTGGCAGGACTGAACTGAAGGATTAGACTATTGCAGCAGCTTTAAAACTCTAGGATCACCAGGGAGATTGGATTGTTAGGGCCACCCCCCCCACCAGACTGCCCAGAAACACACCCCATATACAGGGCAGGCAACACCAACTACACACGCAAGCTTGGTACACCAATTGGACCCCACAAGGCTCACTCCCCCAATCACCACAAAGGCTAAGCAGGGGAGAACTGGCTTGTGGAGAACAGGTGGCTCGTGGACGCCACCTGCTGGTTAGTTAGAGGAAGTGTACTCCACGAAGCTGTAGATCTGATAAATTAGAGATAAGGACTTCAATTGGTCTACAAATCCTAAAAGACCCCTATCAAGTTCAGCAAACACCAGGAGGCCAAAACAACAGAAAATTATAAAGCATATGAAAAAAACAGACGATATGGATAACCCAAGCCCAAGCACCCAAATCAAAAGATCAGAAGAGACACAGCACCTAGAGCAGCTACTCAAAGAACTAAATATGAACAATGATACCATAGTACGGGATACAAAGGATATCAAGAAGACCCTAGAAGAGCATAAAGAAGACATTGCAAGACTAAATAAAAAAATGGATGATCTTATGGAAATTAAAGAAACTGTTGGCCAAATTAAAAAGTTTCTGGACATACATAGTACAAGACTAGAGGAAGTTGAACAACGAATCAGTGACCTGAAAGATGACAAAATGGAAAATGAAAGCATAAAAGAAAGAATGGGGAAAAAAATTGAAAAAATCAAAATGGACCTCAGGGATATGATAGATAATATAAAACATCCTAATATAAGACTCATTGGTGTTCCAGAAGGGGAAGAAAAGGGTAAAGGTCTAGGAAGAGTATTCAAAGAAATTGTTGGGGAAAACTTCCCAAATCTTCTAAACAACATAAATACACAAATCATAAATGCTCAGTGAACTCCAAATAGAATAAATCCAAATAAACCCACTCCGAGACATATTCTGATCACACTGTCAAACATGGAAGAGAAGGAGCAAGTTCTGAAAGCAGCAAGAGAAAAGCAATTCACCACATACAAAGGAAACAGCATCAGACTAAGTAGTGACTACTCAGCAGCCACCATGGAGGCGAGAAGGCAGTGGCACGATATATTTAGAATTCTCAGTGAGAAAAATTTCCAACCAAGAATACTTTATCCAGCAAAGCTCTCCTTCAAATTTGAGGGAGAGCTTAAATTTTTCACAGACAAACAAATGCTGAGAGAATTTGCTAACAAGAAACCTGCCCTACTGGAGATATTAAAGGGAGCCCTACAGACAGAGAAACAAAGAAAGGACAGAGAGACTTGGAGAAAGGTTCAGTACTAAAGAGATTCGGTATGGGTACAATAAAGGATATTAATAGACAGCGGGGAAAAATATGACAAACATAAACCAAAGGACAAGATGGCTGATTCAAGAAATGCCTTCACGGTTATAACATTGAATGTAAAGGGATTAAACTCCCCAATTAAAAGATATAGATTCGCAGAATGGATCAAAAAAAAAATGAACCATCAATATGTTGCATACAAGAGACTCATCTTAGACACAGGGACACAAAGAAATTGAAAGTGAAAGGATGGAAAAAAATATTTCATGCAAGCTATAGCCAAAAGAAAGCAGGTATAGCAATATTAATCTCAGATAAAATAGACTGTAAATGCAGGAACATTTTGAGATACAAAGAAGGCCACTACATACTAATAAAAGGGGCAATTCAACAAGAAGAAATAACAATCATAAATGTTTATGCACCCAATCAAGGTGCCATAAAATACATGGGAGAAACACTGGCAAAACTAAAGGAAGCAATTGATGTTTCCACAATAATTGTGGGAGACTTCAACACATCACTCTCTCCTATAGATAGATCAACCAGACAGAAGACCAATAAGGAAATTGAAAACCTAAACAATCTGATAAATGAATTAGATTTAACACACATATACAGGACATTACATCCCAAATCACCAGGATACACATACTTTTCTAGTGCTCACGGAACTTTCTCCAGAATAGATCATATGCTGGGACATAAAACAAGCCTCAATAAATTTAAAAAGATTGAAATTATTCAAAGCACGTTCTCTTACCACAATGGAATACAATTAGAAGTCAATAACCATCAGAGACTTAGAAAATTCACAAATCCCTGGAGGTTAAACAACACACTCCTAAACAATCAGTGGGTTAAAGAAGAAATAGCAAGAGAAATTGCTAAATATATAGAGATGAATGAAAATGAGAACACAACATACCAAAACCTATGGGATGCAGCAAAAGCAGCGCTAAGGGGGAAATTTATGGCACTAACGCACATATTAAAAAGGAAGAAAGAGCCAAAATCAAAGAACTAATGGATCAACTGAAGAAGCTAGGAAATGAACAGCAAACCAATCCTAAACCAAGTAGAAGAAAAGAAATAACAAGGATTAAAGCAGAAATAAATGACATAGAGAACAAAAAAACAATAGAGAGGATAAATATCACCAAAAGTTGGTTCTTTGAGAAGAGCAACAAGATTGACAAGCCCCTAGCTAGACTGACAAAATCAAAAAGAGAGAAGACCCATATAAACAAAACAATGAATGAAAAAGGTGACATAACTGCAGATCCTGAAGAAATTAAAAAAATTATAAGAGGATACTATGAACAACTGTATGGCAACAAACTGGATAATGTAGACGGAATGGACAATTTCCTGGAAACATATGAACAACCTAGACTGACCAGAGAAGAAATAGAAGACCTCAACCAACCCATCACAAGCAAAGAGATCCAATCAGTCATCAAAAATCTTCCCACAAATAAATGCCCAGGGCCTGATGGCTTCACAGGGGAATTCTACCAAACTTTCCACAAAGAACTGACACCAATCTTACTCAAACTCTTTCAAAACATTGAAGAAAATGGAACACTACCTAACTCATTTTATGAAGCTAACATCAATCTAATACCAAAACCAGGCAAAGATGCTACAAAAAAGGAAAACTACCAGCCAACCTCCCTCATGAATATAGATGCAAAAATCCTCTAAAAAATACTTGCAAATCGAATCCAAAGACATATTAAAAAAATCATACACCATGACCAAGTGGGGCTCATTCCAGGCATGCAAGGATGGTTCAACATAAGAAAATCAATCAATGTAGTACAACACATTAAAAATTCAAAAGGGAAAAATCAAATGATCATCTCAATAGATGCTGAAAAAGCATTTGACAAAATCCAACATCTGTTTTTGATAAAAACACTTCAAAAGGTAGGAATTGAAGGAAACTTCCTCAACATGATAAACAGCATATATGAAAAACCCACAGCCAGCATAGTACTCAATGGTGAGAGACTGAAAGCCTTCCCTCTAAGATCAGGAACAAGACAAGGATGCCCGCTGTCACCACTGTTATTCAACATTGTGCTGGAAGTGCTAGCCAGGGCAATCCGGCAAGACAAAGAAATAAAAGGCATCCAAATTGGAAAAGAAGAAGTAAAACTGTCATTGTTTGCAGATGATATGATCTTATATCTAGAAAACCCTGAGAAATTGACGATACAGCTACTAGAGCTAATAAACAAATTTAGCAAAGTAGCGGGATAGAAGATTAATGCACATAAGTCAGTAATGTTTCTATATGCTAGAAATGAACAAACTGAAGAGACACTCAAGAAAAAGATACCATTTTCAACAGCAACTAAAAAAATCAAGTACCTAGGAATAAACTTAACCAAAGATGTAAAAGACCTATACAAAGAAAACTACATAACTCTACTAAAAGAAATAGAAGGAGACCTTAAAAGATGGAAAAAAATTCCATGTTCATGGATAGGAAGGCTAAATGTCATTAAGATGTCAATTCTACCCAAACTCATCTACAGATTCAATGCAATCCCAATCAAAACTCCAACAACCTACTTTGCAGACTTGGAAAAGCTAGTTATCAAATTTCTTTGGAAAGGGAAGATGCCTCGAATTGCTAAAGACACTCTAAAAAAGAAAAACCAAGTGGGAGGACTTACACTGCCTGACTTTGAAGCTTATTATAAAGCCACAGTTGTCAAAACAGCATGGGACTGGCACAAAGATAGACATATAGATCAATGGAATCGAATTGAGAATTCAGAGATAGACCCTCAGATCTATGGCCGACTCATCTTTGATAAGGCCCCCAAAGTCAATGAACTGAGTCATAATGGTCTTTTCAACAAATGGGGCTGGGAGAGTTGGATATCCATATCCAAAAGAATGAAAGAGGACCCCTACCTCACACCCTACACAAAAATTAACTCAAAATGGACCAAAGATCTCAATATAAAAGAAAGTACCATAAAACTCCTAGAAGATAATGTAGGAAAACATCTTCAAGACCTTGTATTAGGCGGCCACTTCCTAGACTTTACACCCAAAGCACAAGCAACAAAAGAAAAAATAGATAAATGGGAACTCCTCAAGCTTAGAAGTTTCTGCACCTCAAAGGAATTTCTCAAAAAGGTAAAGAGGCAGCCAACTCAATGGGAAAAAATTTTTGGAAACCATGTATCTGACAAAAGACTGATATCTTGCATATATAAAGAAATCCTACAACTCAATGACAGTAGTACAGACAGCCCAATTATAAAATGGGCAAAAGATATGAAAAGACAGTTCTCTGAAGAGGAAATACAAATGGCCAAGAAACACATGAAAAATTGTTCAGCTTCACTAGCTATTACAGAGAGGCAAATTAAGACCACAATGAGATACCATCTCACACCGATTAGAATGTCTGCCATTAAACAAACAGGAAACTACAAATGCTGGAGGGGATGTGGAGACATTGGAACTCTTATTCATTGTTGGTGGGACTGTATAATGGTTCAGCCACTCTGGAAGTCAGTCTGGCAGTTCCTTCAAAAACTAGATATAGAGTTACCATTCAATCCAGTGATTGCACTTTTCGGTATATACCCGGAAGATCGGAAAGCAGTGACACAAACAGATATCTGTACGCCAATGTTCATAGCAGCATTATTCACAATTGCCAAGAAATGGAAACAACCTAAACGTCCTTCAACAGATGAGTGGATAAAGAAAATGTGGCATATACACACAATGGAATACTACATGGCAGTAAGAAGGAACGATCTCGTGAAACATATGACAACATGGATGAAACTTGAAGACATAATGCTGAGTGAAATAAGCCAGGCACAAAAAGAGAAATATTATATGCTACCACTAATGTGAACTTTGAAAAATGTAAAACAAATGGTTTATAATGTAGAATGTAGGGGAACTAGCAATAGAGAGCAATTAAGGAAGGGGGAACAATAATCCAAGAAGAACAGATAAGCTATTTAACGTTCTGGGGATGCCCAGGAATGACTATGGTCTGTTAGTTTCTGATGGATATAGTAGGAACAAGTTCACAGAAATGTTGCTATATTAGGTAACTTTCTTGGGGTAAAGTAGGAACAGGTTGGAAGTTAAGCAGTTATCTTAGGTTAGTTGTCTCTTTCTTACTCCCTTGTTATGGTCTCTTTGAAATGTTCTTTTATTGTATGTTTGTTTGTTTGTTTTTAATTTTTTTTTCATACAGTTGATTTAAAAAAGAAAAACAAGGAAAAAAATATGTAGTTCCTCCTTGAGGAGCCTGTGGAGAATGCAGAGGTATTGGCCTACCCCACCTCGATGGTTGCTAACATGACCACAGACATAGGGGACTGGTGGTTTGATGGGTTGAGCCCTCTACCATAGGTTTTACCCTTGTGAAGACGGTTGCTGCAAAGGAGACACTAGGCCTCCCTATAATTGTGCCTAACAGCCTCCTCCTGAATGCCTCTTTGTTGCTCAGATGTGGCCCTCTCTCTAGCTAAGCCAACTTGAAAGATGAAATCACTGCCCTCCCCACTACGTGGGATCAGACACCCAGGGGAGTGAATCTCCCCGACAACGTGAAATATGACTCCCGGAGAGGAATGTAGACCTGGTATCGTGGGACAGAGAACATCTTCTTGACCAAAAGGGGGATGTGAAAGGAAATGAAATAAGCTTCAGTGGCAGAGAGATTCCAAAAGGAGCCGAGAGGTCACTCTGGTGGGCACTCTTACGCACACTTTAGACAACCCTTTTTAGGTTCCAAAGAATTGGGGTAGCTGGTGGTGGATACCTGAAACTATCAAACTACAACCCAGAACCCATGAATCTCGAAGACAGTTGTATAAAAATGTAGCTTATGAGGGGTGACAATGGGATTGGGAAAGCCATAAGGACCACACTCCATTTTGTCTAGTTTATGGATGGATGAGTAGAAAAATAGGAGAAGGAAACAAACAGACAAAGGTACCCAGTGTTCTTTTTTACTTCAATTGCTCTTTTTCACTTTAATTATTATTCTTGTTATTTTTGTGTGTGTGCCAATGAAGGTGTCAGGGATTGATTTAGGTGATGAATGTACAACTATGTAATGGTACTGTGAACAATCGAATGTACGATTTGTTTTGTATGACTGCATGGTATGTGAATATATCTCAATAAAATGAAGATAAAAAAAAATAATAGGGGGGGAAAGGGGTATGTGATGTTTTGGGTGCTCTTTTTTATTTTTATTTGTGTTTTTTTCTCTCTTTTGGAGTAATGAGACTGTTCTAAAATTGATTGTGGTGATGAATGCCCAACTATATGATGATACTGTGAGCCATTGATTGCATATTTTGGATGGATTATATGGTGTGTGAATGTATCTCAATAAAATTGCATTTTAAAAAAAGAAATAATGTATAATATGTTATTCAGAAATATGGAGATAAATCCCAGAAAACTAAAAACAAAACCAATTAAAAGAATTAAAATTAGTTCCCCCTGCAGAGCAGGACTAAGACAGAAGGGTGGGAAAGGAAACTATTGCCTTTTGTTACAAAACCTTCTGTATTTTTTTAAATTTTTTTAACCATTTGCATGTACAATTCTAAACAAAAATAAAAATATTTTAAAAATACGTATCTAAATTTTTTTCTGGAGAAAATCTTGCAATTGTCAAGTTCCTAAGTAGTTACTATAATTTGCCGTCTTTGGCATCTTACACCATCTTCAACTTCTTTAAACCGAGATTGAATTTCTCCATGGTGCAAGGTTGAATTATTCAGCAAATGTTTTTAAGTTTGAAGGTGTACCAAATTATTAGTTTTCCTAGGGAACCCTCAAGGCTTGGTCTTTCACTATTGTAATTTTATATTCTTTTTGTTGTTGTTGGTCAAGAATTGGCAGATTTGCACTAGAAAATATTCTAAAGCCTCTGAAAGCTTCCACTATAGCTAAAGTTTCTCATATAATCCCTGGTTTTCTTTCCTGGTCACAATGAAGGGAAATTAAGAAGAATCAGGAGGCCTCCTTGAAATTGCGGAGGAGGTTCAAGATCTCTTGAGGGTCCGTGGACCCAATAACAGAGCTAAGTCCAACAGTATTACATCATCTGGGAGAGCAGCACAATGCCAGTGAAGTCAGAAACACACAGCTGAAACACCAGGTTCCTACTGAGACCAAGAGACCAAGAGACACACTAGGGCAATTATGCCTTCAACATCCTTCTCCCAAGTGCCGGGCAAGCCCATGCTATCACAGGCTTTGCAGTTTTTGCTTTAGTTTAGAGAGGAATTCTGTCATTTTATTTAATTTTGTCTACCCAGAGCCATATGATTTCTCCCTATTTCAGAAAAAGCTCATCTGCAATAAAAAAGAAGAGTAAAGATGGGAAACAGAACAGGAGTCCCAACCCTGTTCAAGTCCCCGTTCTGGTTATTTCTAAGAGCTATTTATATCCCTGCCCTCAGGCTCTCTCTCGTTTCTTATTTACTTTGTTTTGTTGGGAAAAGGAGTCAGAATTTTAAGAGAATTTCTGTTACCTGCAGCCTGTACATGGTCTTTCCCTAATGAGAGCTCCCAAATTGGACGAATAAAAGCTAGGCCTACCCACAACTCCATAGCTACTGAGTATGGAGGCAGTGTTCCTGATTCCCCCAAGAAATGGAAAGTCTTCCATCTAGTTCAAAAGGTTAGGAATTTAATCTGTAGTTAGGAGCCCCACAATAAACACACAGTTTACCCAGGGAAACAAATATCACAACCTCCTCCATGGCCCTTACTCATTATCTTAAAGCCGGAGTCTCAGTTGCAATCATCTGGGAATGTTTTTTCTCCAGATATAAATTGCCAGCATGAGTTTGAAACAGATAAGGAGCTAACTACAGAAACAGATTTCTACAGATACTAGTTTTACAAAACTAATCTTCCGCTTTACTGATAATGCTGTAAATCGTATGGTCTTTATTAATTTCCCCTGAGAGAAGTTTGGTTTGAGGTAAAACTATGTGAGCATGTTTACTTTTCTGCACTGTGCTTACTGTAAAAGAATGGGCTTCAAAATTTGGAGGATACAGAGATTTTCAGTCTTCCATTCCCAAAGCCTCAATTTGATTATTTGTATTTTGTTTCTAAGCTTTAACTAAAAAGGGATCATAAACCAAACTGATCTTTGGCATCACAATCTTTTAAGGACAGGCTATTACTTCATCTGGAGAAATGCCACAATTTCTAGGAATGTTTATAGCAATGGACTTAGAGTACAGGCAAAGGGAATTAAGATTAATTTGCGCATGACCTGATAAAAGCCTGTCCAAGAATATAAATGTTTTGCCCTCATTAGCATCTGGAAATGTTTAACTTTTCTAGGAAAATATTTATATAGCTGCTCTTCAATGGCCAATTTTCTGGTTGGAAGAATATTAATTGACAATTTCACAAAATACTGGCTCTTTGTTCAAAGAAATGATAGCTCTGGTTATTCCAAATGCTGGTTAGAGATGTGCATTGTAATACAGCATTTGACTCTAATTATTAATTTTTTAATAATGAAAAGTAAAGTGTTTTTAACTCACAGCTTTTTAAAAATTGAGCTATAGTTCACATACCATAAAATTCACCATTTTTAGGTGTACAATTCTGTCATTTTTAGTATATTCATGAAATCAGGCAACCATCACCACTAATTCTAGAACACTTTCTTTTTAGATATCCTGCACCCATCACTAGTCACTTCCCATTCTCCCCCTACCCCAAACCCCTGGCAACCACTAATTTACTTTCTAACTCACAGCTTTTTGTTTCAATCTTCTCCTGATCCATGTGCACCACCAAATCAAGTACTATATATTTTCTGGTGGAGGGGAGGCAGTACATTAGAAACCAGAGGACTAAATGAATTGCTGATGAATATAACATCCATTTACAACATTTACTTTTATTCATTCATCATTTAACAATCTCTGGTCAAACACATTTTAGCAACATAAGCGGATGCTAAACGTAGGAGTACAAACACACATTGGAGGAAACAAGACAAGAAATTAAAGCACAATACAAAATAACATGTGGATATAGCAACCACTAGCCATATTTTCCTCAAATCCAGAGTAGGAATTTTATTTGCAATAGTATAAAAATGCTTTTGGTAAATACAGATCACAGATTAGAAACAGCAGGAAGAGAATGTATCATGTTTTCCTTAGAAATGAACAGGTAATTGTAAGGGATGAATTTTTTCATGCTTGCAGTTTTCATGTGTTTCTTAAGGCTGTTATTCATAGGGAACTGGAGTTAGCAGAGGATCTTTGCTCAAGTACCAAATTCCCCTCTTTTGTAATGACTTTTTTTAAATCTATGTAAAGTATGTTGTTTACCCTCAGCTCTATCAGTTATCTATTTCTGGAAACAAACTACTCTAAAACGTAATGGCTTAAGCCAGCAATCATCTATTTTGCTCACAAATCTGCCATTAGGCAGAGCTCAGAGGGGACAGCACATCTATTCCAACCAGTGTCAGCTGCAGTAGCTCAACAGGGAGCATCCTTCAAGATGGCTGGCAATTTGGAGCTGACTGTTAATTGGGAGTTCAGTTGGGCCTGCAGCTAGGAACCTCAGTTCTTCTCCATACGGGCCTCTCAATGGGCTGCTGTATTTTCTCCAGAATAAATTTCCAGCATGAGCTCAAAATGGATAAGGATCTAACTACAGAAACAGATCTCCACAGATACCAGTTTTGCAATACTTATCCTCTCCCTTACTAAGGAAGCTGTAAATCATATGGTCCAGTATCTCAGAAGACAGGAAGTAAAAGTTGCCAGTTTCTTCAGGCCTGGTCCAGAAAGAGGTGCAGAGTCACTGCTGCCATATTCTATGACCAGGAAATTACAAAACCCAGATTCAAGGAGGGGGGACACAGACATCACCCATAGATGGAAAGTGTATCAAAGAATTTGGCAAACATGTTTTAAAACTGCCATATCAGCTTTCTTTTTTTCTTTTTTTTTTTTTCTTTTTTGGCACAGTATGTTAAGTCCACATGCCCTGTTGAAGAAATGCAGTGCAAGGAGAAAAAAAAAACACACACACATAAACATATGCCATATATCCTGCTTCAGATCTGTTAAGTGGGTTTTGAGTCAAAGTGAGAGATTTTGGAGAAGGGATAAAAGAAGGATGTCAGAGTGAAGTAAATGAATCAGAAAAAAGGAGGTAAGTCATGGACTGTATCAGAGCTTAAGCAATGGGATCCAAACCAAAAGGGGAAGTGGGAACAAAATCAATGCCTGGCTCCGAGCAGCAGCAGCTGCCACGGCCACTGAGGGGTTCCTCTGGCCAGCATTGATTACACCAGTCTACAAGCATGGAGGGATATTTCTGCTAACCTCTTCAAGGGCTTTTTTTGGCAAAAAAAGAGAAATGCTCATTCTCATGGTTGGCCTGAACACTCCAGGAAAGACTGCTCTTTTGTTCAAACAGAAACTTGGTGAAATTGTAACCATTATTCCCACTATATATTTTAATATGGAAACTGAAGAGTACAAAATCATCAAGTTCACCGCATGCAATGTGGGTGGCCAAGATAATATCCAATCTCTGTGGTGCCACTGCTTACAGGATATACAAGGTCTGATTTTGGGGTTAATAGCAATGACCAAAAGTGTGTGAACAAGGCCTGCAAAGAGCTTATGGGGACGTTGGCAGAAGATGAGCTCAAGGATGCTGTCTTACTAGTGCTCGCTAACAAGCAGGATGTTCCCAGTGCCATGAATTCTGCTGAAATCACAGATAAACTGGGATTGTCTTCTCTGTGCCACAAAAGCTGGTACATTCAGGCCACCACAGGGGCCTCTCAATGGGCTGTTGTATTTTCTCCAGATAAAAATTTCCAGCATGAGCTTAAAATGGATGAGGATCTAAGTACAGAAACAGATCTCCACAGATAAGTATTTTGCAATACTTATCTTCTCCCTTACTAAGGGGGGCCACCATGGGGGCAGACTGTGCCACCATGGGGGCGGGCTTTACAAAGTCCAATAAGGTCTGAAACCAGAAGTGAACCGAGAACATGTCCTCCTCCTTCTCTCTCCTCTCTCTATTACTTCCTCCTCCTCTCCTTCCACTCTACTCTCATGGAACAAACTGTGCTACTCCAGGGTGTAGAGTGCCAGAAGCTGCCAACACTTTTTATTGTAGAAAAGGAAAATTAACTCACTGTTTAGTACTGAGAAGGGATATCAGGTGCACTGGCACCTGAGCTTCCAGGGGTTACTGTCTTAGAAGAGCTGAATGCACCTCCTCTTGGCTTACAATCTATGCTGAGATCCATTTGGGTGGTTTGTTTTTAACCCAAACTCAGTGCACTTTTAAAAAATAGTTAAAAATAAAAGATAAGGAGGGGGGATCCAAGATGGCAGATTAGGAGAAACAGAGCGAAATTCTCCTCTGTGAAAAATGCTGGATAAAGGACAGAAAGTGCTCCAGAACAGCAGTTCCAGGGTTTAACCATCTGGGCAGGGACTTCTTTCTGCACCCATGGTGGGAGTGAGCTTGAAGAAACTGAGAGGCTGCATTTAGAGACAGGTGAGTGTTTGGCCCGGAAAGCCACCAGGAAATGGGTGGCTGGGACTGGCTGACAACATGGAGGGCAGTAGCTTTCCATGCCCTGGGCACCCTCTGCATACCTTGCGTGGGTGATAACCCTTCACAGACGTGCGGCCAAGAGCCTCGTGCAGAGACTGGCTGTTGGAACAGGCAGATGAGCATGGAAGGGGGCAGGTTTCCATGTCCCATGCAGCCATCTTTGCAGCTGGCTGGGAGACAACCCTTTACAGCCCCCTGGCCGAGAGCTTCTTGAGGGAATTTGGGATTCAGTGGGCTTGTGATCGTGTCCATTCTAACTCTATGGAATCCCATGGTGTGTATAATCTATAGGCAGGGGTGCAGCCACGGAAGTGCCAGGAGCCCTCCCCTAATCCCAGGGACCCGTAGGTGCCTGGCAGCAAGGGATTGTGGGGTATTTGAGCTGGAAGGTGAGACACACATGTCTGCAGCCCCTGAGTACTCCATCTGCAGCCCTGGGAACAGCCAGGACCACTATGTCCTGGTGTGGACTCCCTGCCAAACTGCACCCACAGGGCTGGCGGTCCACAGTGAACATGGAAAATTGGTGCACTGATTGGACCTCCACAAGGTTTGGACCCCCACTCAGTGCACAGATGAAGTTGGGGAGAATTTGCTTCAGGGTAACAGGTGGCTCAGGAGTGCCATCTGTTGGTAGGTCAGGGAAAGTACACTCCACCAAGTTGTAGGTCTGTCAAATTATAGATAAATGATCAAATAAGTCTGCATATCCTAAAAGAACCCTGTCAAGATAAGCAAATGCCAAGAAGCCAAAAACAACAGAAAATTTTAAAGCATATGAAGAAACCAGAAGATATGGACTACCCAAATGTCCAAATTAAAAAGCCAGAGAAGACACAGAACTTGGAGCAATTAATCAAAGAAGTACACACAATCATCAATATCATGGTTCAGGATATAAAGGACTTGAAGAAGACCCTAGAAGAGCATAAAGAAGAATTTGCAAGAGTAAATTAGAAAAACAAAGAATCTTATGTAAATAAAAGATACTGTTGATCAAATTAAAAAGATTCTTGAGACACATAACACCATATTTGAAGAGGTAGATGAACAAATTAGTGAATTCAAGGATAGGGTGATGGAAAATGAAAGCATAAAAGAATGAAGGGTGAAAAAAATTGAAAAAGTTTGAAATGGATCTCAGGGAAATGAGGGACAACATGAAGCGCACAAACATAAGAATCATTGGTGCTCCAGAAGGGAAAGAGAAGGGTAAAGGGGTAGGAAGAGTGTGCCAGTTTGAATGTATTATGTCCCACCAAATGCCAATTATCTTTGATGTAATCTTGTGTGGGCAGACCTATCAGTGTTAATTAGATTGTAATTCTTTGAGTCTTTCCATGGAGATAGCCCCACCCAACTGTGGGTGATGACTCTGATTGAATAATTTCCATGGAGGTGTTAGCCCACCCATTCAGGGTGGGTCTGAATTAAATTACTGGTGCACAACATAAGATCAGACAGAAGGAGCAAGCTGGTACAGCCAAGAGGGACACTTTGAAGAATGCGCAGGAGCTGAGAGAATAGCTGCAGATGAGCAACAGTTTGAAGATGGCCGTTGAAAGCAGACTTTTGCTCCAGAGAAGCTAAGAGAGGACAAACACCCCAAGAGCAGCTAAGAGTGACATTTTTGAGGAATTGCAACCTAGAGAGGAACATCCTGGGAGAAAGCCATTTTGAAACCAGAACTTTGGAGCAGATGCCAGCCACATGCCTTCCCAGCTAACAGAGGTTTTCTGGGCACCACTGGTCATCCTCCAGTGAAGATACCCGATTCTTGATGACTTACCTTGGGCACTTTATGGCCTTAAGACTGTAACTTTGTAACCAAATAAACCCCCTTTATAAAAGTCAATCCATGTATGCTGTTTTGCATTCTGACAGCATTAGCAAACTAGAACAAAGAGTATTCGACAACACTGTTCGGATGAACTTCCCAACCCTTCTAAATGACATTAATATGCAAATCAAAGGTGCCCAAAGAACTCCAAATAGAACAAATCCAAATAAACCCAATCCAAAAAATATTCTGATCAGATTGTCAAATACTGAAGAGAAAGAGAAAGTTCTGAAAGCAGCAAGAGAGAAGCAATTCACAACATACAAGATAAACATAAGAATAAATACTGACTACTCAGTAGGCACCATGGAGGCAAGAAGGTACTGGTATGACATATTTAAAATTCCAAAAGAGAAAAATTGCCAGCCAGGAATTCTTTTTCCAGAAAAGCTGTCCTTCAAAATTGAGGGAGAGCTCAAAATTTTCTATGAAAAACAAATGCTGAGAGAATTTGTTAACAAGAGATCTTCCCTACAAGAAATAATAAAGGGAACTCTACCAGCTGAGAAAAAAAAGAAAGGACACAGAGATCTGGAAAAAAGCACAGAACTGGAGAGTTTTAATAAGGGTACCTTAAAGGAAATAAGAGAGAGGGGAAAAATAAATCTGACAAATAAAAACCAAAGGATAAGATGGCTGATTCAAGAACTGCCTTCACAATGATAACATAGAATGTGAATGGATTAAACTCCCCAATTAAAAGATATAGATTGGCAGAATGGATTTAATAATATGAACCATCAATATGTTGTTTACAAGAGACTAATCTTGGACCCAGCAACACAAAGAAATTGAAAGTGAAAGCATGGAAAAAATATTCCACGCAAGCTACAGCTGAAAGAAAGCTGGGGTAGCAATACTAATTTCAGATAAAATAGACTTTAAATGCAAGGATGTCATAAGTGACAAAGAAGGACATTATATAATAAATAAAAGGAAAAATTCACCAAGAACAACTAACAATCATAAATGTTTATGCACCCAATCATTGTGCTCCAAAGTACATGAGACAAACATTGGCAAAACTGAAGGAAGCAGTAGATGTTTCCACAATGATTGTGTGAGACTTCAATACATCACTCTTTCCTATTGATAGATCAACCAGACAGAGGACCAATAAGGAAACTGAAAACCTAAACAATGTGATAAGCAAATTAGACTTAACAGACATATTTAGAGCACTACATCCCAAATTACTGGGATACACATTCTTCTCTAGTGCTCATAGAACTTTCTTCAGGATAGATGATATGCTGGGGCATAAAACAAGCCTTGATAAATTTAAAAAGATTGAAATTGTTCAAAGCACATTCTCTGATCACAATGGAATACAACTAGAAGTCAATACCATCAAAGATCTAGAACATACATAAATATCTGGAGGTTAAACAACACACTCCTAAACAATCCATGGATCAAAGAAGAAATTGAAAGAGAAATTGCTAAATATCTAGAGATGATGAAAACAAGAACACAACATATCAAAACTTATGGAATGCAGCAAAGGTGGAATAGAGGGGAAACTTATAGCTCTAAATGCATACATTAAAAAGGAAGAAAGAGCAAAAATCAAAGAACTAATGGAACAACTGAAGAAGCTAGAAAATGCTCAGCAAATTAACCCTAAAGCAAGTAGAACAAACAGCAAGGATTAAAGCAGAAATAAATGATACACTGAACAAAAAAAAAAAAAATAGAGAATAAATGAAACCAAAAGTTGGTTCTTGGAGAAGATCAACAAGATTGACAAACCCTTAGCTAGACTGACAAAGTGAAAAAGAGAGAAGACCCAAATAACAAAACAATAAATGAGAGGAGGGACATTACTGCAGATCCCAAAGAAATTTAAAAACTCATAAGAGGATGCTATGAACAACTGTATGCCAACAAACTAGATAACTTAGAGGAAATGGATAATTTCCTGCATATACATGAACAACCTAGGCTGACCAGAGAAGACATGCAAGATCTCAAGAAACCAATCACAAGCAAAGAGATTCAATCAGTCATCAAAAGGATATGGACCAGCCAAAGGAACAAATTAACACTTCAACTGAGATACAGGAGTTGAAACAACCAATTAAAGATCTTCAAACAAATCTTCTAATTCAAATCAACAAGCTGAAGGAAAATGTGGCAAAGGAGATGAAGGATATAAAGAAGATACTGGGGGAACATGAAGAACTCATACACTTGAAAAAACAAATGACAGAATTTGTGGAAATGAAAGGCACAATAGAAAAAATGAAAAACACAATGGAGAGATACAAGAGCAGCTTTGAAGAGGCAGAAGAAAGAATCAGTGAACTAGAAGACAGGACATCTGAAATCCTACACACCAAAGAACAGATAGGGAAAAGAAAGGAAAAATATAAACAGTGTCTCAGGGAAGTGAATGACAACATAAAGCACATGCATATACATGTTATAGGTGTCCCAGAAGGAGAAGGGAAAGGGGACAGAAAGAATAATGGAGGAAACAATCAGGCAAAATTTCACAACTACTATGAAAGACATAAAATTACAAGTCCAAGAAGCACAATGTAAGCAAAACAGAATAGATCCAAATACTTACTCCAAGACATTTACTAATCAGATTTTCAAATATCAAAAACAAAGAGAGAATTATGAAAGCAGCAAGAGAAAAGCAATCCATCACATACATGGGAAGCTCAATAAGACCAAGTGCAGATCTCTTAGCAGAAACCATGGAGGTGAGAAGGCAGTAGTATGATATATTTAAGATACTGAAACAGAAAAACTGCCAATCAAGAATTCAGAAAAATTTCTGAATTTGGAAACACTTCCTTCAAAAATGAGGGACTGTTTAAAATATTTACAGATAAACAGACACCAAGAGAGTTCATGAACAACAGATCTGCTCTACAAGAAATACTAAAGGGAATGCTACAGGCAAATAGGAATAGACAGGTGAGAGAGGTTTGGAGAAAAGGGTAGAAATGAAGAATATTGGTAAAGGTAACTAATAGGATAAAAAGAAAAAATTAAGATATGACATATAAAACCCAAAAGACAAAATGGTAGAAGTACTGCCTTTGCAATAATAACATTAACTGTTGATGGATTAAACCCCCCCCCAATCAAAACACATAGATTAGCAGAATGGATTAAAAAAAAAAAAAAAAAACAAGATCCATCTATATGCTCTCTACAAGAGACTCACTTTAAACACAAGGACAAAAACAGGTTGAAAGTGAAAGGCTGTAAAAAGACATTTCATGCAAACAACAACCAGAAAAGAGCAGGGGTAGCTATACTAATATCAGACAAATGACTTCAAGTGTAAAACAATGAAAGGAGACAAAGAAGGACACTATGTACTAATAAGAGGGACAATTCATCAAGAAGAAATAACAATCATAAATATCTGCACCAAGCCAGAATGCCCCAAAATACATGAAGCAAGCATTGACAACACTGAAGGGAGAAGTAGAAACCTCTACAATAATAGTTGGAG
Source organism: Choloepus didactylus (assembly GCF_015220235.1). NCBI lineage: Eukaryota > Metazoa > Chordata > Mammalia > Pilosa > Megalonychidae > Choloepus > Choloepus didactylus. Next base: position 89,148,555 of record NC_051309.1, on the reverse strand, counting down.
ACTTCAATACACCTGTCTCATCAATGGATGGAACACCTAGACAGAGGATCAACAAAGAAACAGAGATTTTGAATAATTTCATAAATGAAATAGACTTAACAGATATTTACAGAATATTGCACCCAACAACAAGATACACATTTTTCTCAAGCACTCATGCATCATTCTCCAGGATAGATCACATGTTGAGTCACAAAGCAGGTCTCAATAATTTAAAAAGATCAAAATAATACAAAATACTTTCTTGGATCATAATGAAATGAAGTTGGAAATCAGTAACAGGTGGAAGGTTGGAAAATTCACAAAAAGATGGAGGATGAACAACATACTTGTGCTGGTTTGGGTGTATTGTGTTCCCCAAAATGCCATGTTCTTTAATGCAATCTTGTGGGAGCAGATGTATTAGTGTTGATTAGGTTGGAATCCTTTGAGTGTTTCCATGGAGATGTGACTCAATGAGCTGTGGTGAAATGTTGATTATTTCCATGGAGATATGGACCACGCCCATTCAGGGTGAGTCTTGATTTAATCACTGGAGTCCTATAAAGGAGCTCACAAACAGAAGGACCTCGGAGCAGATTGGTGGAGTGCACTTTCCCTAACTTACCAGCAGATGGTGCCCCTGAGCCACCTATTACTCTCAAGCCAGTTCTCCCCAACTTCGTCTATGCAGTGAGTGGGTGTCCAAAGCTTGTGGGGGTCCAATCGGTGCACCAAATTTGCATGTGAAGTTGGTGCAGCCAGCCAGACCTGAAGGTGGGGAGTCTGCCCTGTGCAGTTAGGGAGGGAAGGTGGCTTTAAAACTCAACTCTCCCAGCCATTCCTGGAGACTTAAAACTGTTGCAGGAATCCAACCCTTTGGCTCAGACTCCCCACAGTCTCTCTCTGCCGTGAGCCCACAAGTCCCTGGGATTGGTGTAGGGCCCTTGGGACTTCTGTGCAGGACCCACCTCCAAGCTGTACACTCTGCGGGCCTCCACAGAGGGAAGACTGCGCAATGTCACAGATGAGCGGAATCCCCAAGGGTAGCTCTGGGCCATGTCGCCATGCAGGGGCATTCCCAGCCCACTGAAAAGATGGCTGTACAGGAACCCTACAGTCGATTTGTTCAAACACCACAATTGCATGGAACTTTGAATAGGAAGTGAGATACGGTAGGTTAGTATAGGCTGGAGTGAAATAGTGACACATCCTAGAGTAATTTGGGCAGATAATAAAAAATATATTTACAGCCTCCCCCTCCCCAGCCCCGAGGATCTGGGGGAAGGTGTGGATGTGTTGGACATCCTCACCTGGACTGGTGTTGATGTTGTCACAAACATTGGGACTGGCGGTTTGATGTGCTGAGCCCTTGAGCATGGGACTTGCCCTTATGAAGCTCATTACCACAAAGGAGAGTCTAAACTTGCATGTAATGGTGCCTAAGAGTCTCCCCCTGAGTACCTCTTTGTTGCTCAGATGTGGCCCTCTCTCTCTCTAACCGAGCCATCTCGACAGGTGAACTCACTGCCCTCCCCCCTACATGGGACCCGACTCCCAGGGGTGTAAATCTCTCTGGCAATGCAGAATATGACTCCCGGGGATGAATGTGGACCTGGCATCGTGGGACTGAGAGTATCTTCTTGACCAAAAGGGGGATGCAAAATGAGACGAAATAGTTTCAGTGGCTGAGAGATTTCAAATGGAGTCGAGAGGTCACTCTGGTGGATATTCTTATGCACTATATAGATAACACCTCTTAGGCTTTAATGTATTGGAATAGGTAGAAGTAAATACCTGAAACTACCAAACTCCAACCCAGCAGTCTGGACTCCTGAAGACAATTATATAATAATGTAGATTACAAGGGGTGACAGTGTGATTGTGAAGACCTTGTGGATCACACCCCCTTTATCTAGTGTATGGATGAGTGGAGGAGTGGGGATAAAAACTAAAGGACAAATGGGGTGGGATGGGGGGATGATTTGGGTGTTCTTTTTTCACTTTTATTTTTTATTCTTGTCCTGGTTCTTTCTGATGTAAGGAAAATGTTCAGAGATAGATTGTGGTGATGAACGCATAACTATGTTATCATACTGTGGACAGTGGATTGTATACCATGGATGATTGTATGGTGTGTGAATGTATTTCAATAAAACTGAATTTAATTTAAAAAAAAAAAAAAGACGGCTGTACAGGGCATGGTAACTTCCCACTTCTGCAGACCTCTGCCTTCCCAGCCCCAGGACAATCAGCTGAGAGTGTGCGAATGGCTATCATCCATGCCAGACACTGAGGTGGGTGCCCAGGGTGTGGAAAGCACTTCCCACTGCACTTGACTGCGTGGCTTTTGCTGCTGGATCTGCAGCCACTTTGGAGGTTTTTAAACTAACTTGCCTCCAAACGCCGACCCGTTTTCTCCCCACCACAGCATGGCTGCCATTTCCCCAGCAGCTTCACTCACTAGTTTCTGATTGCAGACCCTCAGTTTCACCAAGTGCACAGTCACTGTGGACATAGCAGACCTTGCCCAGCCAGTACAACCCTGGAACTAGTATTCTGGAGCTCTTTCTGTCCTTTACCTAGTGTTCTTCATGGAGAAGTATTCTGCTCTGTCTGTCCTAATCCACCATCTTGGATCCTCTCAAATTTAATATTTGAAAGGACTTGTGGGGCTCCTTTTTAATTTGCTATTTTTCATGTATTTTTTCCCTCTGAATATGGTGTCTTGTGTGTGAAAAACAAATATGAGAAACAAAGTTCATTTACATTTTAAACTTTCAATGTTTATATTCACTTGGATACATTAAAATATGTTTTGTTTCAAAAGTAAACTGGATTGCTTTGAATAAAATATCATGCAATGTTAAAAAAAGAATAGAAGACTTCAACAAACCAATCACAAGAGATTGAAACAGTCATCAAAAAACTCCCCAAAAAGGAAAATCCAGGACCAGATGGCTTCACGTATGAATTTTACCAATCATTCAAGAAAGAATTAATACCAATTCCACTCAAATTCTTTTAAAATATTGAAGAAGAGGGAAAGCTACCTAACTCATTCTATGAAGCCAACATCACCCTAATACCAAAGCCAGACAAAGATATGACAAGAAAAAGTTACAGACCAATCTCTTTAATGAATATAAATGCAAAAATCTTTAACAAAATACTTGCAGAGGAGGCGGGGCAAGATGGCAGACTGGTGAGCTGTAAGTTTTAGTTACTCCTCTAGGAAAGTAGGTAGAAAGCCAGGAACTGCGTGGACTGGACACCACAGAGCAATCTGTCTTTGGGCATACTTCATACAACACTCATGAAAACGTGGAACTGCTGAGATCAGCGAAATCTGTAAGTTTTTGCGGCCAGGGGACCCGCGCCCCTCCCTGCCAGGCTCAGTCCCGTGGGAGGAGGGGCTGTCAGCTCCGGGAAGGAGAAGGGAGAAGTGCAGTGGCTGCTCTTATCGGAAACTCATTCTACTGATTCAAACTCCAACCATAGATAGACTGAGACCAGACACCAGAGACTCTGAGAGCAGCCAGCCCAGCAGAGAGGAGACAGGCATAGAAAAAAAACAACACGAAAAACTCCAAAATAAAAGCGGAAGATTTTTGGAGTTCTGGTGAACATAGAAGGGGGAAGGGCAGAGCTCAAGCCCGAGCTCAGGCCCTGAGGCGCATATGCAAATCCCGAAGAAAAGCTGATCTCTCTGCCCTGTGGACCTTTCCTTAATGACCCTGGTTGCTTCGTCTATTAGCATTTCAATAACCCATTAGATCTCTGAGGAGGGCCGTTTTTTTTTTTTTTTTTTTAAATCCTTTTTTCTTTTTCTAAAACAATTACTCTAAGAAGCCCAATACAGAAAGCCTCAAAGAATGGCAATTTGGGCACGTCAAGTCAAGAGCAGAACTAAGAGAGCTCTGAGACAAAAGGCAATAATCCAGTGGCTGAGAAAATTCACTAAACAACACAACTTCCCAAGAAAAGGGGGGTGTCCGCTCACAGCCACCATCCTGGTGGACAGGAAACACTCCTGCCCATCGCCAGCCCCATAGCCCAGAGCTGCCCCAGACAACCCAGTGTGACGGAAGTGCTTCAAATAACAGGCACACACCACAAAACTGGGCGTGGACATTAGCCTTCCCTGCAACCTCAGCTGAATGTCCCAGAGCTGGGAAGGTGGAGCAGTGTGAATTAACAAAGCCCCATTCAGCCATCATTTGAGCAGACTGGGAGCCTCCCTACACAGCCCAGCAGCCCAGAACTGCCCTGGGGGGACAGCACTCACCTGTGACATAGCACAGTCATCCCTCAACAGAGGACCCGGGGTGCACAGCCTGGAAGAGGGGCCCACTTGCAAGTCTCAGGAGCCATACGCCAATACCAAAGACTTGTGGGTCAGTGGCAGAGACAAACTGTGGCAGGACTGAACTGAAGGATTAGACTATTGCAGCAGCTTTAAAACTCTAGGATCATCAGGGAGATTTGATTGTTAGGGCCACCCCCTCTCCCCGACTGCCCAGAAACACGCCCCACATACAGGGCAGGCAACACCAACTACACACGCAAGCTTGGTACACCAATTGGGCCCCACAAGACTCACTCCCCCACTCACCAAAAAGGCTAAGCAGGGGAGAACTGGCTTGTGGAGAACAGGTGGCTCGTGGACGCCACCTGCTGGTTAGTTAGAGAAAGTGTACTCCACGAAGCTGTAGATCTGATAAATTAGAGATAAGGACTTCAGTACGTCTACAAACCCTAAAAGAACCCTATCAAGTTCAGCAAATGCCACGAGGCCAAAAACAACAGAAAATTATAAAGCATATGAAAAAACCAGACGATATGGATAACCCAAGCCCAAGCACCCAAATCAAAAGACCAGAAGAGACACAGCACCTAGAGCAGCTACTCAAAGAACTAAAGATGAACAATGAGACCATAGTACGGGATATGAAGGAAATCAAGAAGACCCTAGAAGAGCATAAAGAAGACATTGCAAGACTAAATAAAAAAAATGGATGATCTTATGGAAATTAAAGAAACTGTTGACCAAATTAAAAAGATTCTGGACACTCATAGTACAAGACTAGAGGAAGTTGAACAACGAATCAGTGACCTGGAAGATGACAGAATGGAAAATGAAAGCATAAAAGAAAGAATGGGGAAAAAAATTGAAAAACTCGAAATGGACCTCAGGGATATGATAGATAATATGAAACGTCCAAATATAAGACTCATTGGTGTCCCAGAAGGGGAAGAAAAGGGTAAAGGTCTAGGAAGAGTATTCAAAGAAATTGTTGGGGAAAACTTCCCAAATCTTCTAAACAACATAAATACACAAATCATAAATGCTCAGCGAACTCCAAATAGAATAAATCCAAAAAAACCCACTCCGAGACATATACTGATCACACTGTCAAACATAGAAGAGAAGGAGCAAGTTCTGAAAGCAGCAAGAGAAAAGCAATTCACCACATACAAAGGAAACAGCATAAGACTAAGTAGTGACTACTCAGCAGCCACCATGGAGGCAAGAAGGCAGTGGCACGATATATTTAAAATTCTGAGTGAGAGGAATTTCCAGCCAAGAATACTTTATCCAGCAAAGCTCTCCTTCAAATTTGAGGGAGAGCTTAAATTTTTCACAGACAAAGAAATGCTGAGAGAATTTGCTAACAAGAGACCTGCCCTACTGGAGATACTAAAGGGAGCCCTACAGACAGAGAAACAAAGACAGGACAGAGAGACTTGGAGAAAGGTTCAGTACTAAAGAGATTCGGTATGGGTACAATAAAGGATATTAATAGAGAGAGGGAAAAATATGGCAAACATAAACCAAAGGATAAGATGGCCGATCAAGAAATGCCTTCACGGTTTTAACGTTGAATGTAAATGGATTAAACTCCCCAATTAAAAGATATAGATTCGCAGAATGGATCAAAAAAAATGAACCATCAATATGTTGCATACAAGAGACTCATCTTAGACACAGGGACACAAAGAAACTGAAAGTGAAAGGATGGAAAAAAATATTTCATGCAAGCTACAGCCAAAAGAAAGCAGGTGTAGCAATATTAATCTCAGATAAAATAGACTTCAAATGCAGGGATGTTTTGAGAGACAAAGAAGGCCACTACATACTAATAAAAGGGGCAATTCAGCAAGAAGAAATAACAATCGTAAATGTCTATGCACCCAATCAAGGTGCCACAAAATACATGAGAGAAACACTGGCAAAACTAAAGGAAGCAATTGATGTTTCCACAATAATTGTGGGAGACTTCAACACATCACTCTCTCCTATAGATAGATCAACCAGACAGAAGACCAATAAGGAAATTGAAAACCTAAACAATCTGATAAATGAATTAGATTTAACAGACATCCACAGGACATTACATCCCAAATCACCAGGATACACATACTTTTCTAGTGCTCACGGAACTTTCTCCAGAATAGATCATATGCTGGGACATAAAACAAGCCTCAATAAATTTAAAAAGATTGAAATTATTCAAAGCACATTCTCTGACCACAATGGAATACAATTAGAAGTCAATAACCATCAGAGACTTAGAAAACTCACAAATACCTGGAGGTTAAACAACACACTCCTAAACAATCAGTGGGTTAAAGAAGAAATAGCAAGAGAAATTGCTAAATATATAGAGACGAATGAAAATGAGAACACAACATACCAAAACCTATGGGATGCAGCAAAAGCAGTGCTAAGGGGGAAATTTATAGCACTAAACGCATATATTAAAAAGGAAGAAAGAGCCAAAATCAAAGAACTAATGGATCAACTGAAGAAGCTAGAAAATGAACAGCAAACCAATCCCAAACCAAGTAGAAGAAAAGAAATAACAAGGATTAAAGCAGAAATAAATGACATAGAGAACAAAAAAACAATAGAGAGGATAAATATCACCAAAAGTTGGTTCTTTGAGAAGATCAACAAGATTGACAAGCCCCTAGCTAGACTGACAAAATCAAAAAGAGAGAAGACCCATATAAACAAAATAATGAATGAAAAAGGTGACATAACTGCAGATCCTGAAGAAATTAAAAAAATTATAAGAGGATATTATGAACAACTGTATGGCAACAAACTGGATAACATAGAAGAAATGGACAATTTCCTGGAAACATATGAACAACCTAGACTGACCAGAGAAGAAATAGAAGACCTCAACCAACCCATCACAAGCAAAGAGATCCAATCAGTCATCAAAAATCTTCCCACAAATAAATGCCCAGGGCCAGATGGCTTCACAGGGGAATTCTACCAAACTTTCCAGAAAGAACTGACACCAATCTTACTCAAACTCTTTCAAAACATTGAAAAAAATGGAACACTACCTAACTCATTTTATGAAGCTAACATCAATCTAATACCAAAACCAGGCAAAGATGCTACAAAAAAGGAAAACTACCGGCCAATCTCCCTAATGAATATAGATGCAAAAATCCTCAACAAAATACTTGCAAATCGAATCCAAAGACACATTAAAAAAATCATACACCATGACCAAGTGGGGTTCATTCCAGGCATGCAAGGATGGTTCAACATAAGAAAAACAATCAATGTATTACAACACATTAACAAGTCAAAAGGGAAAAATCAATTGATCATCGCAATAGATGCTGAAAAAGCATTTGACAAAATCCAACATCCCTTTTTGATAAAAACACTTCAAAAGGTAGGAATTGAAGGAAACTTCCTCAACATGATAAAGAGCATATATGAAAAACCCACAGCCAGCATAGTACTCAATGGTGAGAGACTGAAAGCCTTCCCTCTAAGATCAGGAACAAGACAAGGATGCCCGCTGTCACCACTGTTATTCAACATTGTGCTGGAAGTGCTAGCCAGGGCAATCCGGCAAGACAAAGAAATAAAAGGCATCCAAATTGGAAAAGAAGAAGTAAAACTGTCATTGTTTGCAGATGATATGATCTTATATCTAGAAAACCCTGAGAAATCGACGATACACCTACTAGAGCTAATAAACAAATTTAGCAAAGTAGCGGGATACAAGATTAATGCACATAAGTCAGTAATGTTTCTATATGCTAGAAATGAACAAACGGAAGTGACACTCAAGAAAAAGATACCATTTTCAATAGCAACTAAAAAAATCAAGTACCTAGGAATAAACTTAACCAAAGATGTAAAAGACCTATACAAAGAAAACTACATAACTCTACTAAAAGAAATAGAAGGGGACCTTAAAAGATGGAAAAATATTCCATGTTCATGGATAGGAAGGCTAAATGTCATTAAGATGTCAATTCTACCCAAACTCATCTACAGATTCAATGCAATCCCAATCAAACTTCCAACAACCTACTTTGCAGACTTGGAAAAGCTAGTTATCAAATTTATTTGGAAAGGGAAGATGCCTCGAATTGCTAAAGACACTCTAAAAAAGAAAAACGAAGTGGGAGGACTTACACTCCCTGACTTTGAAGCTTATTATAAAGCCACAGTTGCCAAAACAGCATGGTACTGGCACAAAGATAGACATATAGATCAATGGAATCGAATTGAGAATTCAGAGATAGACCCTCAGATCTATGGCCGACTGATCTTTGATAAGGCCCCCAAAGTCACCGAACTGAGCCATAATGGTCTTTTCAACAAATGGGGCTGGGAGAGTTGGATATCCATATCCAAAAGAATGAAAGAGGACCCCTACCTCACCCCCTACACAAAAATTAACTCAAAATGGACCAAAGATCTCAATATAAAAGAAAGTACCATAAAACTTCTAGAAGATAATGTAGGAAAACATCTTCAAGACCTTGTATTAGGAGGCCACTTCCTAGACTTTACACCCAAAGCACAAGCAACAAAAGAGAAAATAGATAAATGGGAACTCCTCAAGCTTAGAAGTTTCTGCACCTCAAAGGAATTTCTCAAAAACGTAAAGAGGCAGCCAACTCAATGGGAAAAAATTTTTGGAAACCATGTATCTGACAAAAGACTGATATCTTGCATATACAAAGAAATCCTACAACTCAATGACAATAGTACAGACAGCCCAATTATAAAATGGGCAAAAGATATGAAAAGACAGTTCTCTGAAGAGGAAATACAAATGGCCAAGAAACACATGAAAAAATGTTCAGCTTCACTAGCTATTAGAGAGATGCAAATTAAGACCACAATGAGATACCATCTAACACCGATTAGAGTGGCTGCCATTAAACAAACAGGAAACTACAAATGCTGGTGGGGATGTGGAGAAATTGGAACACTTATTCATTGTTGGTGGGACTGTATAATGGTTCAGCCACTCTGGAAGTCAGTCTGGCAGTTCCTTAGAAAACTAGATATAGAGCTACCATTCGATCCAGCGATTGCACTTCTCGGTATATACCCGGAAGATCGGAAAGCAGTGACACGAACAGATATCTGCACGCCAATGTTCATAGCAGCATTATTCACAATTGCCAAGAGATGGAAACAACCCAAATGTCCTTCAACAGATGAGTGGATAAATAAAATGTGGTATATACACACGATGGAATACTACGCGGCAGTAAGAAGGAACGATCTGGTGAAACATATGACAACATGGATGAACCTTGAAGACATAATGCTGAGCGAAATAAGCCAGGCACAAAAAGAGAAATATTATATGCTACCACTAATGTGAACTTTGAAAAATGTAAAACAAATGGTTTATAATGTAGAATGTAGGGGAACTAGCAGTAGAGAGCAATTAAGGAAGGGGGAACAATAATCCAAGAAGAACAGATAAGCTATTTAACGTTCTGGGGATGCCCAGAAATGACTATGGTCTGTTAATTTCTGATGGATGTAGTAGGAACAAGTTCACTGAAATGTTGCTATATTATGTAACTTTCTTGGGGTAAAGTAGGAACATGTTGGAAGTTAAGCAGTTATCTTAGGTTAGTTGTCTTTTTCTTACTCCCTTGTTATGGTCTCTTTGAAATGTTCTTTTATTGTATGTTTGTTTTCTTTTAACTTTTTTTTTCATACAGTTGATTTAAAAAAGAAGGGAAAGTTAAAAAAAAAAAAAAAAGAAAAAAGACAAACAAGGAAAAAAAAAAAAAGATGTAGTGCCCCCTTGAGGAGCCTGTGGAGAATGCAGGGGTATTCGCCTACCCCACCTCCATGGTTGCTAACATGACCACAGACATAGGGGACTGGTGGTTTGATGGGTTGAGCCCTCTACCATAAGTTTTACCCTTGGGAAGACGGTTGCTGCAAAGGAGAGGCTAGGCCTCCCTATATTTGTGCCTAAGAGTCTCCTCCTGAATGCCTCTTTGTTGCTCAGATGTGGCCCTCTCTCTCTGGCTAAGCCAACTTGAAAGGTGAAATCACTGCCCTCCCCCCTACGTGGGATCAGACACCCAGGGGAGTGAATCTCCCTGGCAACGTGGAATATGACTCCCGGAGAGGAATGTAGACCCGGCATCGTGGGATGGAGAACATCTTCTTGACCAAAAGGGGGATGTGAAAGGAAATGAAATAAGCTTCAGTGGCAGAGAGATTCCAAAACGAGCCGAGAGATCACTCTGGTGGGCACTCTTACGCACACTTTAGACAACCCTTTTTAGGTTCTAAAGAATTGGGGTAGCTGGTGGTGGATACCTGAAACTATTAAACTACAACCCAGAACCCATGAATCTCGAAGACAGTTGCATAAAAATGTAGCTTACGAGGGGTGACAATGGGATTGGGAATGCCATAAGGACCACACTCCACTTTGTCTAGTTTATGGATGGATGTGTAGAAAAGTAGGGGAAGGAAACAAACAGACAAAGGTACCCAGTGTTCTTTTTTACTTCAATTGCTCTTTTTCACTCTAATTATTATTCTTGTTATTTTTGTGTGTGTGCTAATGAAGGTGTCAGGGATTGATTTAGGTGATGAATGTACAACTATGTAATGGTACTGTAAACAATCGAAAGTACAATTTGTTTTGTATGACTGCGTGGTATGTGAATATATCTCAATAAAATGATGATTAAAAAAAAAAAAAATACTTGCAAATCAAATCCAGCAACACATTAAACTAATTATACACCATGACCAAGTGGGTTTTATTCTAGGTATGCAAGGATGTTTCAACACAAGAAAACCAATTAATGTAATACACCACATCAATAAATCAAAGGGGAAAAACCACATGATCATCTCGATTGATTGCAAAAAGGCATTTGACAAAATTCAACATCCCTTCTTGAAGAAAACACTTCAAAGGATAGGTATAGAAGGAAACTTTCTCAAGTTGATAAAGGGAATACATGAAAAACCCGCAGCTAACATTATACTCAATGGGGAGGGACTAAAAGTTTTACCTCTAAGATCAAGAAAAAGACAAGGATGCCCACTGTCACCATTGTTACTCAGCATTGCGCTGGAAGTTCTAGCTACAGAAATTAGGCAAGAAAAAAGTAAAAGGTGCCCCAATTGGAAAGGAAGAAGTAAAACTTTAACTGCATATGGATGGCATGATCCTATATGCAGAAAATCCTGAAAAATCTACAGCAAAGCTAATAAAGGAGTATAGCAAAGTGGCAAAATACAAGATCAACATACAAAAATCAGTAGTATTTCTACACACTAGTAAGGACCAATTTGAAGAGGAAATCAAGAGAAAAAATCCCATTTACAATAGCAGCCAAAAGAATCGAATATTTAGGAATAAATCTAACCAAGGACATAAAAGACCTTTACATAGAAAACTACAAAAAGTTGCTAAAAGAAATCAAGGAAGACCTAAATAAATGGAAGGACATACAATTTTCGTAGATTGGAAGACTAAAAATAGTTAAGATGTCAATACTACCCAAAATGATTTATACATTCAAGGCAATACCAATTAATCCCAACAACTTACTTTGCAAAAGTAGAAAAACCAATAATCAAATTTATTTGGAAGGACAGGGTGTCATGAACAGCTAAAAATGTCTTGATAAAGAAAAATGAAGTGGGAGGTCTCACATTACCTGACTTTAAAGCATATTACAAAGCTACAGTGAACAAAAAAGCATGGTACTGGCATAAATATAGATGTACTGATCAGGGGAATCAAATTGTGTATTCAGAGGTGGACCCCTCATCTATGGACAATTGATCTTAGATAAGGCAGTCAAGTCCGCTCAGCTGAAACAGAGCAGCCTGTTCAACAAATGGTGCTCAGAGAACTGGATATCCATTTCTAAATGAATGAAAGAGGACTCCTTATCTCACACCTTGTATAAAAATTAACTCAAAATGGATGAAAGACCTTAACATTAGAGTTAAGACTATAAGACATTTAGAAGAAAATTTAGGGAACTATCTTGAGGATCTTATGATAGGAGATGGTTTCCTAGACCTTATAACCAAAGTGCAAGCAATGAAAGAAGAAATAGAAAATGGGATCCCCTCAAAATTGAACACTTTTGTACAACAAAGTACTTTGTCAGGAAAGTAAAAATGCAGCCTACACAATGGGAGACAATATTTGGAAACCACATATCAGATATGGGTTTAATATCCAGAATATATAAAGTGATACTACAATTCAACAACAAAAAAACAAACAACCCAATTTTAAAATGGGCAAAAGACATGGATAGAAACTTTTCCAAAAAGGAAATACAAATGGCTCAAAAGCATATGAAAAGATGTTCAACTTCACCAGCTATTAGGGAAATACAAATCAAAACCACAAAGAGAATGGCCATTACAAAAACAAAAAACAATAACAACAAAAAACAAACCAGAAAACTACAAGTGCCAAAGAGGATGTGGAAAAGTAGGTACACTCATTCACTGTTGGTGGGAATGTAGAAGGGTACAACCATCTGGAAGGCCCTTTGGCAGTGCCTCAGGAAGCGAAGTATAGAATTGCTGTATGATCTTCATTTCCATTACCTCATTCTTTCCACACCATGACCCTTGAATGTAGGAAATTTCATTTGTTTTTGGTTTCTTCTTCCAGTATTTCTTTTAAAAAAAAATTATTGTGAAATATATTCAGAAAAGTGACAAAGTTCAAAATACAGTTTAACAGATAGTTATAGAATGAATTTCAAAATATAGTATGGGTTACAGTTCCACAATTTCAGGTGTTTCCCTCTGCCTATTCGAATATGCTAGAAACTAAAAAGAAATATCAATATAATGATTCAGTAGTCATAATCATTTGTTAAATCCTAACTTCTCTGTTATAACTCCTTCCCCTCATCTGATCATTTTCTCAATCTTCAGGGATATTTGGGCAATGACCATTCTCACTTCTTCATGTTGAAAAGGGGTGGCAACATTATGGGATAGGGGAATACAACTGGTTGATGTTCTAGGTGAGACTGCTACCTCTAAATTTCAGGGCTTATCTGGCATAGGAACAATCTGGAGGTTTTAAGTTTCTGGAAAATAAACTTAGTAAGTAAAATTTTACTTCATTCAGCTTGGGTCTTGATTTAATTACTGGAGCTTAACAAAAGCTCAGAAACAGAAGGACTTCAGAGCAGCTAAGAATGACATTTTGGAGAGCAACTGAAACTGACATTTTGTAGAAGAGCTGCAGCCAAGAGAGACACTTTGAAGAACACACAGAAGCTGAGAGTGGAGCTGGAACACAACCTGGAATCAGCAGATGCCAGCCACGTGCCTTCCCAGCTAACAGGTTTTCCAGACTCCATTGGCCTTACTTCGGTGAAGGTATACTTGTGTTGATGCCTTCTTTTGGACATTTTCATGGCCTTCAGACTGTAACTTTGTAACCAAATAAAACTCCCATTATAAAAGCCAATCCATTTCTGGTATTCTGCATAACAGCAGCATTAGCAAACCGGAACAGCAGGGTGGGCATTATTTTTCTCACTTTAGAGGTGAAGAAACCAAAGCTCATATTCTTGAGTTGGCTTTTGGAAGCCACATAGCTAACAAGTCTCAGGTCAACTCAGCTCCAAACTATGGCACTTTTTACTACATCATGTCCAATTTCTTTGTACCATGTATTTATTTATTATTTGTATTTCTTCCTTTGAAAGGCAGTTCATTGTCTTTGAATTTCTGATCCTGTAATTTAAACTTTTCAGAAATGAAAGTAGCCATCCTTCCTGTCACTCACACTGAGGTTGTTTGGAATAGTAAATCTCTCCACTTGAACAAGGCCGTTTTGTTACCCTGTGTTAGATTGTGATTGTACAGTAAGAATGTGCAGCCTTATGTGCCCCATTTCAGAGCATGGACTTTGGAGTGCACATATTAGTGTCCTGTTTCAGCTAATTCCTAGCTGCCACCTACTAGCCACTTAACATTTCTGTGCCTCAGTTTCCTATCAGTCAAATGAGGGTAATAATCACACTTAACCAAATAATTGTGGGGAGAATTCAATAAGTTAATATATACAAAGCATGTGAAAAGTGCCTAGCACCTAGTAAGCATTTAATCAATGTTGGGGGGTGGGGACACAAAGAAGTCCAAGAAAGAAGAAAGAAAAAGAGAAATGTCTGATCGGGTGTGAAATTCCAATAGCCTGCTCTCTCTCAAATACTATCATCAAGCTCCTCAATAAAAAGATGGCAATAAGGACACACCAAATGGTGTTTATTCATCACATAAAAGGGGGAAAGCTGTGCCAGGCATGTAAAACCAAACTATGTAACAAAGGAAGTATTTCTCCCCCTAAAAAGATACATGGGTATACCTTACACAAGATAGGAAAAAGAATACACCTTTTTTTTTTTTGACAGGAAATCTTTTCTTTTTTTGAGATAACAGGAATATACCTTGAAAACCACTGCTGCCTGGATTACACTGACCAATAAAAACCTTCTAATTTTTTTCTCTGAATATTGCAGTGGAAACACTTGTACCTCTCTGCCTTCTGTAACTTTCACTTCTGATGCCATTCTCTCCCAGACCACAAGACACTTCTTCATTGAATTCTTAACTGTAAGTATTTTGAAAATATATTCTCTTTGAAAATTTATCCTGAACTGAAAAAGATATTTTCCTTACAAGTATTTTGTTTTCTTGATTTTTTCTAACATGCTGTATTTTGAGGTTCAGATGAAAGAAAAATTTTTTATCTAATTGTTTTAAAAATAAGTTTAATAAATTAAGTTAAATTCAACAATTATTATGTGCCAAGTACTGTGCTGGATGCTAAGACAACCAAATGCCATACTTTTTACAGCCCTGTAAGAGCTCAGCCTTGACTCCTCATCAAATACTGCTTTCAGCAGGAAGTACATCTTACTGTATTTGCTAACTTAATCATTAACTGTCCTCTTTACATCAATTCATATGCGTTTTGAAATGTACTGGTCTAATTTATTTGTGCCTTGAAAACATTTTACTTTACTTTATACACTTAAAATATTTAGAAAGAGGAGATGGGATTTTATACATCTTACTAATGAATTGTGAAAATCCCTGAATTTTCAGTATGAAAGTAAGAAAAACAGACTAGATGCCTTAAAAATTAAATTCTGGTGCTTCATTTATATGCATAAAGAAAGATGTCACCCTCTCATCTCACATTTGTTAGTTTATGAAATGAGAGATCATGAAATTGAAATGTTTTGATCTAAGCAAAAAATGTAATTTGACATCAATAAACAGTTTAAAGAGGAGGAAAATCTAAATAACATTTTTAATACCTGGATAAAGATGTTAATAACATAGTGGACTGTCCTTCTTAAGAGTGAGGTGTTCATAGGCAGGGTAGACAAGTTATAGACTCTCAGATATTGAATGGCTGAGGCAAGGATGTTTTCATTTGCTTTTGTTGTAACAAAAGAATTCCTAGAATTTTGAAATAATATTAAAACCACAGGGCTGCATAACAATGAGTGTATTTGTTTTATCCTCTCAGTCTCATAACTATCAAGGAGGAATTTCCTCGAGTGAGAAATCTCATGTGGGAATCTACAATTGAGGTCCTGGGCACAAGTTGTGACTAGGACCACTCTGCTGGGCCTGGCTGGGCTGGGCAGGGCAGCCTTCTCCCCTGCAGCATGCAACCTTCAGTAGCCAGAAACTTCTCAGAGCCTGAGGAGCTTCCTGGGGCCCCAAGCTCCCTTTTGGTTCTATATGCTGAAAGTCAAAGAAGCACTTGGGTCTCCACCATTTCTCATATTCAAAAGAGGAAGTTGAAAGCAATGAAAGAAACAGAAACTTACAATTTTGACGGTTAGAGGTTGCTTTTCATTATGCAGTCACAGGGCTGAAAGCCATTTAGGCCATTCCAATTAAGAGGTTACGTTTCCTACAAAGTAAATGGCAGTCCACACGTGGATATTTTGGAAGAAGCTGCCTCTCACAGAATAGTCAAATTACTGTCGGTAGGGTTCAAAAGCACTCATAGAATATTCAGATCTCAACTGCTATAAGGGCTAAAAGTAATCAATTTAAAGACACAAATACATATATTCTGAGTGAGTAGAGTATGGTGAAGGAAAGCAGAATTATATTACAGGCAAGTTTTTATTCTGAAATCTTCAGATTGCTGTTATGATATTAAAAGTCACAGCACAGATTTCTTGAAAAATGATTTAAATGCATGCGTTTTCCCTCTGAAAGAGATCATGAAAAGGATATTCATTCATTCATTCAACTGATATTTATTGAATGCCAGCTGTGTACTAGGCATTGGCTAGGGGCTAAGGAAGAAAAAATACAAACAGTTGTAGGATAATCAGCATAACCCTCTTAAATATTCCTTTTAATAACTGAATTTGCTTTTTGTTTCTGAAACAGAAGTTTCTTCTTTGAGTTGTAAAACAAAGAAATGCTACCTGTAAAAACATGTTTTTCAGACAAAGCAGAAAATTTAAAAATAAGAATAAAAAATAGCCTTTTGTCAGAGATTACCACCTAATGGTCTTTTGGATATCCTCTCATATTTTTTCTGGTATATGATTATTAATAAATTAATATATTACCAATTAATTTGTTAAATAAAATAAAATCTAAGATAATTAGAAAATTTGTGTATCTGTGTTTTAGCATTTCCTGTAATGCCTCTTCCTCCTAGACTCCAAATGTGGGAAGCCATCACCCCAAAATATAGTTCGTATAATTTGAGTACTGGGGAAGTCCTGAGCCAAGCTGGGAAGTACTGGGAAGTCAGGAAGATCTGGGTCCTATTATGTCTGGCAGGTAAAAAAGGTTATCACGAGGAACTGCCACTGCTTGAGTGGTTTCCATGCGGTGCGTATGTTGGGCAGTGTTTGATGGAAGAGGGGACTCTGGACTAAATATAAAACAGGAGGCTGTTGAGCAAGGTTTGACTGCATAGCTCAGCCAGAAATGGATGTACCCTTCCCTCCACACACTGCCCTGCTCTTGACCCTCCTCCCTCACCTTCCTCCATGAAAGGATTGGGGAACCAGAACCAAGCAAGATACTTGTTCACTTCCTTTCATCACCTATTTATTCTGCCTTCCAGGCAGCCAGACTCCCTCCTCCACATCTCCGCCTGCAAGTGATACACCCCCAGAATGATCAGTTCAGTTCACTCCCCTGGTTTTATTTTTCACTTACTAGAACCTTCTTTCACAGGGTTTTCTGTGGGATCCACAAATGGTTAGCCTCCTTCTTTTATTGTAGAAGAACAGTAAAAGGCCATTATAATACATTTTTTAAAATCACACAAAAATCACAACCTTAAACCACTTTGATGCATATTAAAGGGTAAAACTAATAAATTTAAAGTAATTATCAGGTATTATGAATGCAGTTCATTGTATTTTATACAATAAAGAGAAATTCTTTATAATGATTCTTAAGAATATAGGGGAAATGTCCCTATTGTATAAAAATCTTTAAATTGTAATATTTACATTATTTATTACTTGGACTCGGGAATGTGTTTTTACAGTGTTGGTAGCAAATATTTTTGCTTTTGTCACTCTAAATCCTATAGGGCTCTCCTCCTCCCATAGTCTTTTCTATGTTTTGGTTCAGTTTGTTTTGTTACTTTTTAGTTTGAAATAATTTTAGACTTATGAAAACTATTGCAAAAAGTAGCACACAGGAAAACAGAGGAAAACAATGTTAGCAAGTGTTAGTGATAATGTGGAACAATTGGAACCCTAAAAAAAAATTCAGCTACTTTAGAAAAGCCTGGCAGTTAACTAAAATGCTAAACATAGTTATCATATGACCCAACAATTCCATTCCCAGGTAAATAGACAGGAGAAATGAAAACATATCAAAAAACCTGAATGTTAGTAGGAGTATTTTTCATAACAGCCAGAAAAGTAGGAACAACCTAATGTTCATCAACTGCTCAATGGATAAACAAAATGTGATATATCCGTACCACATTATTATATTCATACCACATGTTATTTGGCAATAAAAAGAATGAGGTACTGAAGCATGCGACAACATGGACGAAGCTTGAAATCATTATGCTAAGTGAAAGAAGTCATCATAAAAACCACATATTACATAATTCCATTTATATGAAATGCCCGGACAGGCAAATCATAGAGACAGAAAGGAGATTAGTGGTTTCCTGGAGCTGTGGGAGTTGAAGGGACATGAGAGTAGTGACTGCTAATGGGTATGGGTTTCTTTGGGAGGTGGTAAAATATCCTACAATTAGACTGTGGTGATCACATCAATGAGAATATGCTAAAAACTACTGAAGTGTACATTTTAGATAAGCAAACTTTATGGTATATAAAATATATCTCAACAAAGCTGTAAAAAAATAAAGTAGCACACGGAGTTCCCAAATACCCTTCACCCAGTGTATTAGTTAGGATTCTCTAGGGGAACAGAACCAACAAGAGATATCTGTAAATATAAGATTTTATAAATGTGTCTCATGCAACTGTGGGGGTGTACAAGTCTAAATTCTGTAGGGCAGGCAGTGACATGGCAACTCCGATGAAGGTGTTTGATGGACTCCTCAGGAAACGCTTTGCAGGCTAGCCGAAGTGAAGGTCCTTTCTCTTAAAGTCTTCAACTGATTGGATTAAATACAGCTGATTGAATTCTCACACCCTTTGTTGATGTAATCAGTCACAGCTGCAGTCAATTGACTGATGATTTAATTAATAAACCAGCCTTCCGGATTATCAACCAGCCACAAATGTCCTTGCAGTAATCGTTAGGCCAGTGCTTGCTTGACCAGACACCTGGACCCCATCACCTGGCCAAGTTGACACATGAACCTAACCATCACACCCAGCTTCCCCAAATCTTAATGTCTTATACAACCATAGTATAAATATTGAAAACAGGAAATTAATGTTGGTACAATACTGTTAATTAATCTACAGATCTTATTCAAATTTCACCAATTGTCTCACTAATGTCCTGAGAAAGAGAAAAGCAGCCCTGACATCCAGGAGCTGTCCTAGGGCTCACAGTAAGTCTTCAGTATTGCTAGGAACTGGCCCGGCACTCACATTAGGTCTTGGTGTTCCGCTGTTGTACAGAAACAATTTCACAAAGCACTAACATCTGCAAGGCTTCTCTGTGACCATGATGGATCAAGACAAAACCAAAAGCACTCCATAGTCATGTCTGATCACAGATTAAACATTATCCAAGCCACTGAATACCAAACATCTCCCTTTCCTGGCTAACATGAGTGACTGCTGCTTCTTCACCTACTATAACTTTAGCCTCAGTCTAGGCTGCTTATAGCTAAGATTTATTAAGATACCCAATGACAGAATTGTCCTCACTTTCTGACAACACCTCCATTTCCTTGGACTCTCCTCCAAATGACCCATCCAAAGCCCTAATTCTATAAAAAGTCCTTTCTAGCACCCTCTTATTAAGATACCCCACAGTTCTTCATCATGTGCATTCTCCCTGGCTATGAGGAATAAACCCAATGTGTTCAATTACTTGTGTATTCTTTCTGGTCTCTGGCTGGAGAGCGCTGACTGGCCTTTTCATATTTCAGGATCCAATTCAGGATCCCACGTTGCATTTGGTGGTCGTGTCTCCTTTGTCTTCTCCAATCTGAAGTATTTTCTTCTGTCTTTATTTGTCTTTCATGATCTTGACACTTTTGAAGAATATTGGCCAAATATTTTGTAAAATATCCCTCAGCTTACGCTTGTTCAATGCTTTTTCATGATTCAGGCTATGCATTTCTGGCAAATATAACACAGAATTGGGATTGTGTTCCTCTATGCATGATAATTAAGAGGCACATGATGTTGATGTCTCACTACCGGTGATATTAACTTTGATCACTTGGTTAAGATAGTATCTGCCAGGTTTCTCCATTATAAAGTTGCTATTTTCCCCTTTATAATTAGTTTCTTTGGGGGAGATACTTTGAGACCCCATGAATATTTTGTTTCTCATCACTCGTTTAACAGCTACCTATTTTAGCATCCATCCAAAAGATTTGCACACAATTTATAACTGTGGTGTTTGTTAAATAGTGATCTTCTATTTCTGTCATTCCTTCAATGTTTGTTAGTTGGAATACTACTATAAGAAAGAGCTATCCCTTCTCCCCCATTTATAAAAAATTATTCATTTATTTATATTAGTATGGACTTACAGATAGTTATTTTATTCTATAGGTTATAATCCATCATCATCATCATTATTATTATTATTATTATTATTATTATTATTATTATTGCTCAAATGGTCCCAGATTTGGTCATTGGGAGCACCTCATCTTGGCCCCTATGACTTTTATTTTTTAATTATTTTTTTGTCCCCTATGACTTTTAAACCCATCTCTATCTGGTCTTATTTTCTAGTACTACAAGGTGTCCCAGGCTTATCTTGTACTTTCCCTGCCCCAGACCTGGAATCAGCCATTTCTCCAATGAATCCTGGTTCTTCTTATTAGAAAATGGTATTTGGAGAAACCAAGATTTGGGCATGAAGTTTGCTCATTAATTAATACTGGATTGTTGTTGCTTCCAAGCTTTCGCAGTGGACAGTGCTATGAAACAGATGTATGTATACATACATATCTACATCATCTGTATCTATTATCTATCTGTGTATATATACATAAATAACCATAAGTTCATACCTTTGATTCCAATCCAACGGCACAGGGTTCCTTCTATCCTTCCTTCTTTCTTTATTTGTAATTCCTTTTTCCAACAGTGAGAGATATTCATGATATACTTATTTGTTTAATCCTAGTGTATACATAGTTTTACAATTGGTAGCCCATACCCTATGAAAAACAAATTTACTCACTAGGGTATAATATTTGTGTACAGTTCTTTTAGTCTTTAGCCTTACATTATATAGTCAAAATACTGTTTTCCAAAGTTATTTGAGTTAACTTTTTCTTCCCCACACTTCAGGAGGATTATATTATTCATTGTAATACAGTTAGTTTCATTTGTTACTGTTTATATTGTATCTTGGTTTCCTTCTACATCTTCATTGATTTTCATTATTTGTGTGTTGCTTAGGTATGTGAAACTTTACCGGGGTTTTAAGAGTAAGAGCTGAACAAAAATGTGCACTCAGAAAAGTGTCACCTCCCATTCCGACTGCTACTTCATTTCCATTACCCTGTTCTTTCCACCCTACGTCCCTTGAACACAGCAAATTTCATTTGTTTTTTATTTCTTCTTCCCATATTTCTTTTTTTTTAACATTGTTATTGTGAAATATAACATATACACAGAAAAGTGACAAATTTCAAAGTACAGTTTAACAGGTAGTTATAGAGCAAATTTCAAAGTATAGTATGGGCTACAGTTCTGTAATTTCAGGTATTTCCATCTGGCTATTCTAATACACTAGAAACTAAAAAGAAATATCTATATAATGATTCAGTAGTCATAATCATTTGTTAAATCCTAACTTCTCTGTTACAACTCCTCCCTCTCATTTGATCATTTTCTCAATCTTCAGGAATATTTGGGCAATGATCATTTTAACTTCTTCATGTTGAAAAGGGGTGGTGACTTTATGGGGTGGGGTATGCAACTCGTTGATTTTCTGAGAGAGAGACTGCTACCTCCAAGTTTCAGGGCTTATCTGGCATAGGAACAATCTGGAGGTTTTAAGTTTCTGGAAAATAAACTTAGTAAGTAAAACTTTTATAGAGTCTTAGAGAGAGCCCTCAATTTTCTTTAGGGTTTTCAGGGATACTATTGGTTGGAGCTTGACTTAACTGTGACAGTTTGTAATATCTGGCTAAAGCTTGCATAAGAGTAACCTCCAGAATGACCTCTTAACTCTATTTGAAATCTCTTAACCACTGAAATCTTATTTTGTTACATTTCTTTTCCCCCTTTTGGTCAAGAAGACATTGTCAATCCCAGGGCCAGACTTATCCCTGCTTCTCATATTTCTTACTGCACAAGCAAGCAGATAAATGTATATTTTCTTGTATCTCCTTATTTCTTACAGGAAGAGTAGCATACTCCTTTGTATCTTGCTTTTTTCACTGAACAGTATATCCTGGAAATCATTGTGTGTGTGTGTGCGTGTGTGTGTAATTATAGAGATTATCCTTATGTTTTATAGTCACATAATACTCCTTTGTGTAAGCTCTCCCATAGTTTATTCAACCACTTTCTCATGTATGGACATTTGTTTACAGAATTTCACAAATATACACAATGCTTCTACATATAACCTAAGGTGTATGTATTTTTGTATTGTTGGAGGTGTAGCGTCAGGATAAATTTTTAGAAGTAGTATATTATTAGGAGTTAGTTATTGCCAAATTCCCTTCCAGAAGGGTTGTTCCAGTTTGCATTCCCACCAGCAATAGATGAGAGTGCTTGTCTCTCCACAGACTTGCCAACAAAATGTGTTGCATAGTTTTTAATTTTTGCCAATCTGACAAGTGTTCAATCTGTATTTCTGTAATTTGAGTGAGTTTTAAAATATTTTTATAGGGTTAAAGTGTCATTTTTATTTCTTCTGTTGTGAAATTGTTTGTTCAAGACTTTTCCCCATTTTCCTAACCTTTAGGGCTTTTTAATATTTCATGTTCAAGATTTTAAAAACAATGTCAAATTTTGTAGACTTTTTAAATAAATTCATTTTATTTATTTTAAATGCATGTTCACAGGTTACACACACCAGTGGGAAGGGAAAGACCTAGAGCTATCTCCTGACTATGGTGATGTTGAAAAACAGATACAAGCACTTAAAAGTACACTTTAAGCCTCTTTCTCCTTCATTATAAGAAAAAAATTTACAATCTCTTTTCTTTATCCAAGATAAATGAGCATCCCTTTGCATGAGGTTCTTTACTAGGACTCAGGGGACCATCTATAAAGAGCACATCTGGTTAATTTACAATTAGCTGTAATGACAACTGGGCAAATTTAGATATGTTGTGTCATTCCTACATGATACACTTTAAGTTTTGTTGAAAAATATCTAAAATGCTATCCTGTTTTTAAGACTACTCTCAGTTTCATATATTCTTGTAACTGAGAAGTTAGGATTTAAGGGATGACTATAGTTGCTGAATCCTTATATAGATATTTCTTTTTGCTTTCTGGTATATTGGAGTAGACAGAGGGAAATGCCTGAAATCTTTGAACTATAATTCAATGGCCTTGATCTCTCATAATGATTGTATAGCCTTTATCTTTACCTTGGTGATTGTTAAAGCCTTGTGACTGACTGTCACTTGTACCCATTTTATCTGTTTTTTCACCTTTGGAGTCTTGTGATCATGTAAAGACAGCCCCTAATGTTTATTAATGAAGGGCTTTGGATCAGTCAAACTCAACCCACCCCAATTCCAAAGTTGTTTTGACAACCGAAACTGGATCTAACCAAAATGGGCCTGCCTGACATGCACAGTAGCTTATGCTTTAACCTATAAGTGACTACTATAAAACTAAAAATTATGTCCATCATCATATTAAGGCCACCAGTTTCTTACATACATTCTGTGACTAACCATGTAATCAATCTGTGCATGCTCAATAATTAGATTACTTCTAATTACATCATCTAGAGCCATTGTGCTCATTATCCTAAAACCTGCCCATCTTTTTTTTGAACTTTTGATTTCTGCCATATATATGCCCAGTGATTCCTTTACAGCCTCTATCTCTTTTGCAATATCTTCTCTAAACTTTTTGATTTGATTTAGCATTAGTTGTTTAAATTCCTGTATCTCAGTTGAAGAGTACGTTTGTTCCTTTGGGCCATAACTTTGTTTTTCTTAGTGTAGATTGTAATTTTCTGTTGTCTAGGCATGGTTTCCTTGGTTATCCAAATCAGGTTTTCCCAGACCAGAACAGGCTCAGGTCCCAGAGGGAAGAAATATTCAGTATCTGGTTTCCCTGAGGGTGTGTCTTAGAAAATTGCTCCACCCTTTGATGCCTCAGGTCACTGTGCTTTTCTGCCCAGCAGGTGATGCCTGTTAGCCTATAATTCTTGACTGGTGTGAGGAGGTGTGGCCGTGTTCCCCCAGGCTCTGGGGTCTGGTTCTGAATGGAAAGGGCCCCACCCCTTTCCTCCTAGAGAAGACAGACCGGCCAGGTGGAGGTCATTAGCATTTCAATGGTCTCACTCTCTGCTTGTGCTGTCTCCGCCCTTCCCGGAGTCACAGCCCTGGAAACTGAAAATGACTGGGGCTTTCTCCACTGAGCCGAAAAAGAAACAAATAGTCCCCTTCAGACCCAGTCCAAGGCGACCCTCCGGCTCTCCAAGGTCAGTCATCACCCAAAGCCTCTGTCTGTTTTTTGGGGCTGTGTACCTGTAGTGAGCAGTTCACACTTGCTACTTAAAACCCCAGTTGGAGCTCAGCTGAGCTATATTCGCTTGCTGGGAGAGAGCTTCTCTCTGGCACCACAAGGCTTTGCAGCTCGGGCCATGGGGGAGGGGGTCTCACGACTTGGTTCCGCAGGTTTTACTTTCAGATTTTATGCTGTGTTCTCAGGCATTCCTCCCAATTCAGGTTGGTGTATGATGAGTGGATGGTCTTGTTTGTCCCCCTGCAGTTATTCTGGATTATTTACTAGTAGTTTCTGGTTTTTTGTAGTTGTTCAAGGGGGCTACTTAGCTTCCACTCCTCTCTATGCCGCCATCTTGGCCCGCCCCTGCCCATCTTTTGATACTACAAAGCTATCAGAATTACTGCAGTTCGGGGAGACAGATTTTGGGGCCGATAGGCCATCTGCTCCCCTGCTTCACATCTACAAATAAACCCTTTCTCTCTTTGTTGTTGGTGGGAAACTAAAATGGTGCAGCCCCTCTGGAGGGCAGTGTGGTGGTCCACAGGAGGCGAGGTGTAGGGTTGCCACATGGTCCTGAAATTCTTTTACAAAGACTTGGAGGAACTAAAAGCTGGGACCCGGGTGGGCATCTACACACTGGTGTTTGTGGCAGCATTGTTAATGATTTGCAACAGATGGAGGTGGCCTAAGGGTTCATCAACTGATGAACAGAAGGGTGAATCATGATGTATACATACAATAGAATATTGAGTGGCAGCAGGAAGGGATGAAGTCCTGTGGCTTGCAACTAGGTGAATGAACATCAAGGACATTACATTGAATGAAATAAGCCAGAAAAAATGACAAATAATGTATGATCTCACCAATATAAAATAGCCATAATGAGCGAATTCTGGGAATTGAATTTGAGTGCACAGTTTATCATGGGATAGAAAGTGGGCAAGAATGGGCAATCGATGATTATGGAGTAAAGAATGTTCAAATAAGGCTCATTGTAAATGTTCCTAGACTGTAAGCTCTTACAGCAGTCACATTTATTCCTCAGTTTTGTTATTTCTAAATTCTGAGATGCTATGTTCTTTGTGTATAACCTGGAAGTTCCCTGGAACATTGGGTATATGTGTAACACCTAAAGAGTTAGAATTCTGCAGCTCTGGAAGTCAGCATTAGTCCATATAGCAACTGTTAAAGAAGCTGAATAAGAATTCAGACTCCAATTAGAGATATGAATGAAATGGGCCTGGTTAGGGCTAAAGGTAAATTAGAATACAGGGTAAAACTGTATTTTAAAACTTCAACTTCTGTGTGAGACCAAAGGAAGAGGTGTTTATTTGGCCAAAATTTCAATTTTCTCTAGCACATTATCTAATTTAACCTGTCTGGTCGGTTTATTTAAACAACCCAAATACATGGAACTTGGAACAGGGGATGAAATCCTATTATTCTGTACAGGTCAATGTAATACCCAGATACATTACAGAATGTTTGGGGCAGAAAAAAATTATTTGCAAAGTCTACTTGAGGGACTGGGGGAAAATGTGGAACTATTAAAGTTCCCCACCTGGGGAATTCCTGATATTCTCTCAGGCACTAGGGACTCACATTGATTAAGCCAAGTCCTCAATCTTGAGGCTTGCCTTTATGAAACTTGTATCTGCAGTGGCAAAGCTAGTTCTGCATGTAATTATGCCTAAGAGTCACCCCCAGAGAGCCTCTTCTGTTGCTCAGATGTGGCCTTTCTCTTTAAGTCAGATCTGTAAATGAACTCACTGCCTTCCCCCCTAAGTGGGACATGACTTCCAAGGGTGTAAATCTCCCTGGCAACATGGGACATGACTCCCAGGGTGAGCCTGGCCCTGGCATTGTGGGTTTGGAAATGCCTTCCGAACCAAAAGGGAAAAAAGAAATGGAACAAAATAAAGTTTCAGTGGTAAGAGATTTCAAATAGAGTCGAGAGGTCTTCCTGGAGGTTACTCTTATGCAAGCTTTAGCCAGATATTGCAAACTACCACAGTATGCCAAGCCCCAACCAACAGTATTTCTGAAAACTCTAGGGAGTGCACTGGGTTTTCTATAAAAGTTTCTGTAGCAAGTTTATTTTTTCAGAAGCTTAAGGCCTCCCGATTGATCCTCTGCCAGATAAGCCCTGAAACCAGAGGTACCAGTCTCTCTAAGAACATCAACCAGTTTCATTCTTCTACCCCATAAGGTCAACACCCCTTTTCAACATGAAGTTAAAATGGCCATTGCCCAGATATCCCTGAAGCTTGAGAGAAGGATCAGATGAGAGGGAGGAGATGTAACTGAGATTTGGATTTAACAAATGACTGCCAATACTGACTCATTGTGCAGATATTTCTTTTTAGTATCTAGTGTTTTAGAATAGCCAAAAGGAAATATCTGAAGTTGTTGAACTGTAATCCAGGAGCCTTGATCTTTGATAATGATTATATAACTATATAGTTAAAAAAATTTTTTTTAAAGTCAGTTGCTGTGTTTGTATTGATCTACTTCTAAAAGTTTTGGTCTGTTCCATGGATCTATATATCTATCTCTGTCTTAGTTAATTTACCTCTATTGTAAGTATTAAAATTGGGTGGAGTGCAATACTAGTGATCAGTAAGAGAGAAGGGTAAGGGTGTGGGATGTTTGGTGTCTTTTTTTTTTTTCTTTTTATCTCTTTTTCTGGAGTAAAGACGATGTTCTAGAAATGATCATGGTGATGAATACACAAATATGTGATGATACTGTGAACCATTGATTGTATACGTTGGATGGGTTGTATGGTGTGTGTATATCTCAATAAAATTAACAACAACAACAACAAAAAAAACTCTTTATATCTTTGAAACCCAGTGTCTCAGGAATTGGTCATTTGGGCGCAATGGCAAAGAATCCACCTCTTTTGTCCAGTAACATTCTCCCCTTCTTTCTTGAGGAAACTACCATACTAGCCAGATGTTACTAAGCTCACAAGATCTAGAAAGAAACTAGCTAATTCAAGAGATAATGTATCAAATAATATGAAACAATTGAGGCACTTTGCTTAAGTTTTGAAACAGCTCTCTGAAGGAAGAGAATATGAAGGAAAAGAATATGAGAGAACAAATAACATCATCATATTACTGAAGTATCTGGGGGTTCTGTATTTTCAATTTCAGTGTTTTTCCTTTGCATTTTTTAAAGTGTGCTAAATTCTCAGGTGGACATTTGTTACATCCTAGAGCCTAGTACACTGTAAAGAAATCAAACACATCATAATACCTAGTTCAACAAGGCAATTAAAAGTCTTTACTATTGGCCTAACATCAAGTTTGGTGCTAAATGAATAAATATGAAAAGTGGGTCCCTGTTCTCAAGGAGATCATAGCAAACCAATGGCAATGTCATGAAAGGAAACAATTAAGCCTTACTGTCTTAAGTGTTATGATGGTGTGGGCTCTAAGACAAAGGGAAGAATAGGATTTGCGGAATGAGCCAAGAGAAGGATTTGAATTTTGCAATCTACTTAAACTATCTGAGCCTCCATTTCCCTATCAACTCAGTAAAGAAAATTCTTACTTTGCAGGGCTATTGTGAAGATAAAGTGGACAACGTATGTCTATTATAGTGCCTGATGTTGCATAGAACCTCAATAAATATTAGCTGTTATTATTGCCAATAAATATTTATAGAAATTATCAAAAGAAATTTCCTTGCTGTATTTTTTGCACATTATAGCCAGGTTTATATTTGTTTGAGTCTTTGTTGTTCATTAAACCCTTTCATGGATTTTCTTCTCATTCTGTATTCTCAGTAAGCATGTGAACTGGATAGGTCAGAAACCGTTTCGATTTTACAGATTAGTAAATGAAAATTCAAATGACTAGTTAAATGACTCACCTGCTAAATGACTAGGTCAAGATCACACAGTTTAGGAAACCAGGATTTGAACCACAGATTTTCTCACTCTAAATCTAATCTATGTTCCATGACCCGTCACTGCCTTTCGTGAGGGAAAGAGATTAGGACAACACTAACAAAGTGTATTTCATGATAAAGTTTCTGGGACGCACTGTCTAGGCTTGACCCTACCAAGTGGCAAGGGTCTGTCAAGCAAGAACTGACAAAGAATACGAGCTACCAGTATATTTGAAGTGAAGGACCAGCTTGTATGCAGGGTGACTGAGGACTGCTAATCACAAACAAGTTCAAAACAAAGGTGAATGTGCACAATAAAAGCCTAGGGTGGTGCAGTTTTAGAGTAGGCTGTTTTCCCTAATTCCCTACTTCCGACCTCTATCACCGGGTGGTCATTAGTTTCCCTACCTTGTGTGGGCACCTTGTGTGGACATGTCTAAAACTAGGAGAGGAACAACCCTGTCCGCCCTACTTTCGGGGGGAAAAGCACGTTTATCTTAATGGTTCAGTGAATTTCTCCCCCGCTGTTCTCTGGGGGCTGAAGATAGAAATCATGCTCCTCAAAGATCAACAAGCAGCTTGATCTAAATTGCCTCACTCACCAGTGAAGCATAGTCCCTCAAAACGGCTACCAAGAGCAACACCAAGACTGCTTACACCAACTTTTTCCTTTTCAGACCATAGCCTTTTAAGACCCTCCTTCAAAAATGCAAGCTCAGTCACCAGTGGTCATCGTGACTCAACCTGGGTACAGTGTGGTGCCCCAAAACTCCAACTGGCAGACCAGCATGTGTGATTGTTTCAGCGACTTCGGAGTCTGTAAGTGCATGAGGGAAAATTCCCTTGTAATTGACGTTGAGGTGAATTATCCAAGACCAAATCTCCACCCCCACCCTCTCCCACCCCATTCCTCCCTTATTGTGTAGCAAAATTTCTTACTCTATTACAGGCACCCTGCATTCAGGCCATGATCTCATTAACAAAAAAGGCACTGGACTGATTATAAGTTAATTCTTCTATGGCCATTTAAAGAATAGTCTTACTCCTAAAATAAGTTCTGGTTATGGGAACAGTGAAAGAGCTGATTGATTCTAACAATGAACAAACCTAATGCATATAATTAGCCTTAAGTTAAATTAAAAGAGACATTTGCCGTTCAACTTGATTAAAAAAAAAAAAAAAGACTGCTCTTGTTACACATAAATTAAACTAATTATAGTTACAGTATGCCCGGCACACAGAAGACAGTTTTCACCCATGGTTTTGGCATGAGCTCAGAGAAATACTATTTGAATTTATATTTGTTTTTTTTACACACCTGAGAATAAAGAATTCTAAAGGCAATTTGCTTATTGGGAAAACTAACTCTGACTGCTTTGTTTTCTTTTTATGAGTCTTTCTAAGAGATCTCCCGCTTAGAGATCTAAGTGAACTTGGGAGAAATGAAATTTGGAGGTGAAATGAAATTTGGAGAGGATCAAGGTGCTTAATTCTCAACACCAACCAAGAAACAAACAAATTTGCCTACAAATAAATTTGCTCTGAGGTTTATTTGTCTTTCTTAACTCTATATGGTATTCTTAGGTGAGAAAAGAAAACAAATTAACCTTTAACTTACTGATGAAATTGAAATTAAAATGAGTCAAGCTGATAATACATTGAGAAACACAGAGAAGAAGAGTTGGGTTTGTTTATTTGTTCTTATTCCCTAACTAGATAACCTGTGGTGATGGCTTATACTTCTCAGGACATTAATTCAACATCTGCAGTATAGTGATAAGGTGAAAGTTATACAACACTGTCAATGCACTTAATGTCATTGAATGGTACAGTTAAAATGGTTAAAGTGATTTTTGTGAAATGTGTATTTTACTGTAATTTTTTTAAAACACCCCCCCCAAAAAAAACAAAACACTGTACATAGTCAGTCATGTACATGATTCCATCTTTTAATAACTGAGATCAAATTCTGCATTTTTGGTTTGCATTTTGTGTAAAATGCAAGGAAAAAATCAGAGTAATAATTAGACATTAGTAAAACACTCTAAAGATGAACATTTTAATCCTCCCACCCCTAGTATTATTACTCAATTAAGTAACTGTATAAATTCTAATACAAGCTTGATTGCTTCAAGCAGGTTTTCTTAAATATAAATCTTAAAAAACACCTCACCTCTTAAAATATTTCAGTGGGTTCTCATTTACTTTCATGACAAAACTGAAAACTCACAGTTCTTCGTCATCTTTTCACTACCTGCCTTGGCCTCCAACTTCATCCCCTTCCCATTCCAGACTTTTAGCTCAAGCAGTGTTTCCTACTCAAAGCCTGGAGGGCCCATTTCTGTGGGGGACCCCTTGGCATCTTGAGCAGATTTCTGTTAGAGAACTTTTTATATTATCTGTCTTGCCTATTAGACTTCCTCTAGGAGCATTCAATGAATCACTGAATAAATGGACAAAGGCAGTACTGTAAAAAGAAAGATGTACTTTTAGGAAAGAGATAATTCCTAAAATAATTGGATGGAAAGAAGGGGAAGCTAAACAAAACTCTGAAGATGAACTTGACAGCAGGGTATGTGGCAAAGGCCCCATTATTTCAACTGCCATTCTTGAAACCAAACTAACTTCCAAATTGTACCATTGGTCTCATATGTCCAGGTCTCTGTGGCATGTTTTGTTTCACGTGCCTTGCAAGTCAAATTGCAGCTGACATGAATGAATGCTGTCTGTGCGGAGGATCTGTGGCAATGAGAACCCTCTACCGGACCCGATATGGCATCCCTGTAAGTCACTTGTAATACTGTATCATTCAAAATATGCAACCACACTCAAAATAATTGTTATAAACATGGAGGTCATTTTGATGGCACCCATCATCTGGATTTGACTGACAGGAGTTTCCTAGCATGTGCAACCTTGTATTCAGATGTAGCAAGAGATCCTCTGGTTATGTGACCTCCTTCTAGATTTCTGTTGGAAATCCTAAAAAAAAAACAACTCTCATTACTTGCAGTGTATATCATACAACAGAAGAGGATTATTCAGAACATACTAAACCCTAGGTGCAATACATACAGTAACTCATTTAATCCTCATGCCATCCCTGTAAAGTGGGTATATCCACTACATTTTGCAGATGAGGACCATAAGGTTTTGTTGTTTTTTTCATTACAGAAGCTGTGGGTTTACAGAAAAATCATGCATAAAATACAGGGTTCCCATATACCACCCTATTATTAACACCTTTTATTAGTGTGGTACATTTGCTACAACTGAAGAAAGTCAATATTCAATTCTAGCTTTTCATGCCTGTACCCTCTATCATACCATAAGTTTCACTTCAGATAGCAGGGAAACAAAGGAATATGCCAAAATTTTTTAAGGAAGAACTTATTTTATTCCATTGAATTTATTTTTTTCATTTACAACCTTTATTAGTTTTTAATTACAAAAATACATACAATACATAATTTTATGAAAAATTAAAACATACAGATTGATATAAAGTTAAAAATGAAACTATAATGGGTTATAGTTTATCCAATGATAAACATTATTAATAATTTGGTATGTATACTTCCAGGGTTTTTTCTATGTCCATAGATTAAATGTAGATATAGCTATAGATATATATAGAATTTTGGGTTTGGTGGGTTGTTTCTTTTGTTTTGTTTGGATATGGGGCCATCCTATGCTGAACCTTGGGTTATTCTTTTTTTTCAGCTTAATATATGGTAGACCCCTTTATGTGTCAGTGATAGTGATTCATTTTAATGTCTGCATAGCATTCCATTATAAATAATTTACTTATTTCCTTATTGATGAAAAGTTAAATAATGCTGCAGTTTATATACTAGTACACATAATATTATGCATGTGTACTGGTATTTCTGTAGGATAGTTTCCTAGATATTAGATTGATAGATCACAAGGAATGCACATTCAAATTATTGACAGATACTCCCAAAGTACCCTCCAAAAAGATGATATGAATTTATAATCCATTAGCACTACATAAGCATCCAAAGTTGGATAATATCATTTTTTTTAATTTTGCTAATTGGACAGGTAAAAATGATTGTTTTAATTTAATATTTTGTTAGATTAAGCAATTTTTTAAAATGTATTTTCCTTTCACATTTTTTTCTGTCAATTATTTGTATGTATCATTTGTTCATTGTTCTCTTGGGCTGTTTGTCTTTTCTTATTGACTTGTGGGGCTCTTTATCATAATATTGTTTAATATAAAAGTTATCAAGCTTTTTTTTGAGGCCTAGTACATAATCAACTTTTAAAAATTCTCCTTAGGTGTTCAAAACATTAACAGCCTTAAACTAAAACTTCAGTTGATCTTAACAAAATTTGGGAGGTTGGAAGGAAGAGAAAGAAATAAAAGCATTTTAAAGACCTTATTTTGTCAGATATTGATAGATAAACTTAAATAGTGGGTGAAAATGTAAGGGTAATCATTAATAGGATAAAAGTAGGTTGTGGAACATCTAAAACTACTAGAGGCAACAAAAGGAACAAGAAAAAATCTATCCAGCAAAAAGAAAAAAAAAAATTCAATGAATACCAAACATAAAACAATTTGGCTATCCCACGGGTGGGAATGATTTCAGTTTCTCTGCTGTGCTAAAATGCTTTTACTTTTTATTCTTTCTTTTCCTATGTTTGTGGTGAGTCTTAAGGAGTATTCCCATCTAATGAGATAAGCAAAGAACTGCCTCACTTCTCTTACCCTTCTCTCCTGGGGCCTCAAGGCCCACATTAGAATCCTCTAATTAAATTAAGAGCTCCATCCCTGCCTGCATATCCTGCAGCAAAAGCCACAACCAGCTCTGGGCTAGCCCATCTGCTCTGGCTGTCCTTCAGTTAACTCCCATTTTCCGTCCCCTTAGCCTATTCTTCTTTTTGAGCTCAGTGTTTTTGAACTCAGGGTTGTTATAGTGCCCTCAACATAACTGTCTTAGCTTTCAATTCCTTGCCTGTTTTGCCTTCTCCATCAGTGTAACACCATTTGCTTCATATTTTCCCAAAATTTCTCAAAATATCTTACCTACTAAAGAGCATAATTCCCTGCTTTCTAGTACAGCTTTAAAGTTTTTCTTGTTTTCATATTTTATATTTCTATTTATTTCATTGGAGGGAGAGGAGATAAATGCATCATATCAAATTAAAAGTGTCCTATATATTTTCTGGGTTTCTTGTCCAATTTTACACTCAAAGTAGCACCCAAACTTCTATCCACCCCCTCCACCACCCCACCCCACCACCCCCCACAGAGCTGATTCTTTGGGTGCTTTCTTCCATATTTCCAAATCACACAACTTGACTTTTCAGTTTGGGGCATTATCTATTGACCTCCCACTATGAAAGACAAGAATTTAGCTCTGTCTTCTCTCCCTTCCCCCACAACATATTCATGGTTCCCCACCCCTGTCCTTCCAATACAGTTATATATAATTTTGGTGAAATTCATCTTCAATGCTTACATTTATAATACCTATGTTTGCTCTTCACAGTTGAGTCATGTAGTAAACCATGATTGCTTTTCCAGCTAAACATTGCTTTTCCTGGAAATAATTATTGTTGGCTTTTTCATTATTAGTTATCCATTTACTTATGTATAATTCAATACCAATTTCTTTGCCAATTTTTAAAATTTCTTTCCAACACAATCAACGCATCAGATATTCTATCACTTTCACCTTCTTGATGAAATCTCTCCCTGAGCCTCCGAACCTGTCACCCTGGAACTAAATGCCTTCTACTTCTAGTGCTCAGCTCTCATTCTGTGATCTCCCTTCACCATGGCCCTGGGGATTCCGTTAGACTCTCTCCTGTGTTTGACTCCTCCTTCTTACATCACATATATTCCTCTTTCTTGCTTTACTCCCTCATTTTGGCAGAACATATTCTCTAGCAGCTTCTGAGACAGGAAAGTGTATGGGAGAAAGAACTTTGAGATTTCCTGAAACTCATTATTTTACTTTCATGATTAATTGGTAGTTTGGTTGGATACCTTCATATATTTTTTATATTACAAATTATAAAAAAAAATTGATGTCATAAAAAGAGTTAAATGGAAAATCAATTAACATCTTCCTAAATGTATCTACCCAAATTCTGAATCCAAAGGATCAGTGCCTTCTGCCCCCTTCTAGTGTCTGAAAATCCAGAAGTCTTAATTTCCAAATAGGTGAATTTAACATTTTTCTTTCGTATTTTTAAACAGGGGTCCATTTGTGATGACTATGTGGTGACCTTTTGCTGTCCTCAGTGTTCTCTTTGCCAAATCAAAAGAGACATCAATAGAAGGAAAGCCATGGGTATTTTCTAAAAAAGCTAATGGTGAGTCAATGAAAATATTCCTCCCAGAATATTTAGACCTTTAGAACTATAATAAGGGCTTTGTAAACTATTCATTACTGTGAATAATAGTTCATTAACAATTTCTTAAGTCTCCCCAAATGTGATCTTAATATAAAGATTGATTTTGATTTTTTCTTAAAAAGAAGGTAGCTTTATACTTTGAATCCATATTTTAGTAAATCAAGGAATGGTGAATTTTTAGACTTTTCAAAATAGTATTGGCCTATTAATGAAGCATTTACCACTGATAAAATACTAGAGTAGATAATATGGTGATAGAAAGAAACAGAAAACATGCCCCCTACTATGACAAATTCACACAGAACGCTGGTAAGTAATTACCAAATATTAAAGCAAATGAAAATTAGATATTATGTAATATTTGGATTGATTGTGGCAAAAGGCATCTATCACAGTAAGGTGAAGATAAGTAGTAAAGTCCTACTTTGGAAGGTAACCTTTAAAAAGGTGGGTATAGAATTTAGAAAATTTGGAAATGTTATCTAGAGTTTTACCATCTGAAAGTTAATCAAGTCACTTTCAACTAACTGTTCCAAGATTCTCAGGATTACCTCTTAGGAATGTAGCAAAATGTGAAATCAACATGATTAAAGCAGTCCTCTATAGAACACATCTTAAGTATGGGAAGAAAACATTAATTTTTCCAATCTTTGCACTATCCTACTTCTTTGTTCAAATGAATGAGTACTCTGTAACATTAACAAGAATAACTCTTGTGAGATACATAATAATTATTCATTTATTTAGCAAATAATGTGTCAACAACCTAAAATTATGCAGGACACTGCTAGGTGCAATGGGAAACAAGATAAAAAAGCTGGTCTCTTTGTCCTTATAGACTTACTAATCAAAAAGGGAGGGTTAGACAAACACCCATATAGAATTCCCTGCACAGAATTCCAAATAATTTATGTAGATAATCCTCACTCAAGGAGATGGAGTAAAACCACACCCCTTAAGTGTGGACTCTAGTGACTTCCTTTCAAAAAGTACAGTATAGAAACGGGCAAAAAGGGTAACTTTAGAGTGGAGAAACCCAACAAAACTACTGCAGCCAGGTGACCAAAGTTAACATCAGTAAGTCTCTTTGATAGCATGTACCCTTGATACATGATGAGAATGGTACTTCACCTCTGGGGTCTTCCTCCCCCCAAATCTGTAACTCCACTTTAACCACAAGAAAAACATCAGACAAAACCAAATTGAGCAAATTATACTGAATACTGGACCAGTAGTCCTCAAAACTGTCAAGGTCATCAAAAACAAGGAAAAATCTGAGAAACTGTCTAGAGGAGCCTAAGGAGACACAGACAACTAAATTTAATGTGGTATCCTTGATGGGACTGTGGAACAGATAAAGAAAATTAGGTAAAAATTAAGGAAACCTACCATCTCACACCTATTAGAATAGCTATAATTTTAAAAACTGAAAATAACAAGTGTCAATGAGGATGCATTATCTGTTTAAGGGCTCCAACTGCTAAGATGAAGAGATTCCTCTCACTGCCAAAGGCAACCTCCTTTGTTGATTGTAGATATAATCAGCCATCTATGCAATCAACTGACTAATGATTTAAATCCATGAAATACCCTCACATTAACAATCAGGCCAGTGCTTGCTTGACCAAACAACTGAACACCATCACCCAGCTAAGCTGACACATGAAATTAACTATCATATAGGTATATACCCAAAAGAATTGAAAGCAGGACTCTGACAGATATTTGTTACACCAATGTTCATAGCAGCATTGTTCATAACAGCCAAAAGGTAGGAGCAATCCAAATGTCCATCAGCAGATGAATGGATAAAAAAAAAAAAGTGGTATATACATGTGATGGAATATTACTCAGCCCGAAAAAGGAATGAGGTTCTGATACATGCTACTACATGGATGAACCTTGAAGACATCATTGAATGAAGTGCCAGACATAAATGGACAGATTTTGTATGATTCCACTTATATGAAATAGCTGTAACATGCAAATTCTGAGACAGAAAGTAGAGTACAGGTTATCAATAGTAGGGGGTAGGGGATATGGGGAACTAATGCATAATAAGTACAGGGTTTCTGTTTGGTGTGATGGGAAAGTTCTGGTAAAGGAAAGTGGTGAGGGTACTGCAACACTGTGAATTGATGAATCCCACTGAATGGTACGCCTGGGAGTGGTCAAGACGGGAAAATTTATATTCTATGTATATTTCCTCAGTTAGCATAAAAATGTGACTAAAGAGACATTAACAATTAAATATAATCCATGATCCTGGACTGGAACTAACAATAGAGGCAAAAAAGCCCAAAAGGACAGTATTGGGACACATTAAAAAAACTGGAGTATAGGCTGTAAGCTTTACATCAATGCTGAATTGCTTGAGCTTGGAAACCGTAAAGGTGGATACTTAAGTGAATATCTTTGTTTTCAGGAAATGTACATGGAAGTATTGTTTTCAAGGAGCATGGTGTATACAACCTACTCTCAAAGGTTTAGAAAATAGATTTAGATAGATAGATAGATATAGATAGATAGATAGATAAAGATAGTCAGACAGACAGATAGATAGAATGATACAGCAAATGTGGCAAAATGTTAAAATTTGGTGGATCTGGATATCCAAGTAGGGGTATGTTGGAATTCTCTGTGTGAGTTTTGCATTATTTTTGCAATTGTCCTGTAAATTTGAAATTATTTCAAAATATAATGTTTTTTAAAAACACTAAGGAAATATGAATAAAGTATGGACTTCAGTTAATAATAATGTACCAACATTCATTCACTTGTTCTGGAAAACCTACTATAGTAACGTAAGATGTAAACGATATGAGATACCAGGTGTGGGGTATGTGGGAATTCTCTGTACTATCTTTACAACTTTTCTGTAAATCTAAAACTATTCTAAAAGTAGAAAGTTCATTAAAAATAGAGAAAATTCAACTTTATTCTTTATGTGTCCTTTATAGGTGAAGAGCTCACATTGAAGCAAACAAAATCAGCAGATGCCTCTTCAGCTTGAGTCCTTCTACATCTTTTGCAATTGAAATATGATAGACAGGTTCAACCACAATTGATGAAGGAAAAAAATCAAATTTTTGTCTTATTTTAAATGAATGTTGTGCCTTAGTTTTGCTAAATGGTCCAGCTTAGTCTCTTCTCACTTTCATACTAATAACTTCTCTGGCTTATAATTTTTATTACATTTAAAATATAAACCAAATAAAAATTTTTATTAACAAGTTTTTATGTTTCTTTACTCTCACTAAAACGTCATTTTGTCATTGGTTAGTACCAAGAATTAATCTCAGAGAGAATTGTGGGAAGATGACAGATTAGGGAGCTCCAGGACTCAATCCTTCCACCAAAACAACTATTAAATAGTTGGGAACTGTCTGAAACAACTATTTTGAAACTCGGGAGGCCAGAAGAACACACTGTACATCATCCAGGGAAGAGTGGGAGGAAGAGGATGATAAATTATGGTAAACAGTAAATTACACTCCTTTTTTTTTCTTAAAGTTGTTAGATGAAAGAGAGCTGAGTTGCAGGTGCGCCAAGATCTGCTGCTAAGGAAAAAAACTACAAGAACAGAATCATGAGATTCTTTTTTTAAATGTTTTCATTAATAAGTTGTAGGTTAACAGAACAAATATGCATAAAATACAGGATTCCCATATACCACCCCACCACCAACACCTTGCACTGATGTGGAATATTTGTTACAATCAATAGCACATTTTTATAATTGTACTATTATTAGAGTCCATGGGTTCACTGTGTACTGTAATTCCATGGATTTACAAAAATTTTTTAATTGTTACCATATATACAATCTAACTTTTCCCTTTTTAGCCATATTTAGATATATATTTTAGGGTTGTTAATTGTGTTCACAATGTTGTACTACTATCACCACCATCCATTACCAAAACATTTCCATCATTCCAAATAGGAGAACTGCATATTTGAAGCCTTAACTTCCCATTCCCTATCCCCGCTCTGTCCCTTGGTAAATTATATTCTGGATTCTGACTCTATGAGTTTACTGATTCTAATCATTTCAAATCAGTGAGAGCATACAATATGTGTTCTTTTGTGCCTGACTTACGTCACTTAACATGATGTCATCAAGGTTCATCCATGTTGTCACATGTATCAGGACTTCATTCCTTTTTATGGCTGAATAATATTCCATCATATGTATATACCACATTTTATTTATCCATTCATCAGTTGATGGACACTTGGGTTGCTTCCATCTTTTGGCAATTGTGAGTAATTCACCCATGAACATCACTGTGCAAATACCTGTCTGAGTCCCTCCTTTCAATCCTTTTGGGTATATACCTAGTATGGGTCTATAGTAGTTCCATACTTAGCTTTCTGAGGAACTGCCAAACTGTCTTCCAGCTGCACCGTTTTACATTAACACCAGCAATCAATGAGTGTTCCTATTTCTCTGCATTCTCTCCAACACTTGTTAGTACTATCATTTTTGCCTCTTGTAATTTGATGCTGTTGTTAGGGGCATGCGGGTTAAGGGCAACATATATTTGGGTTTTTTTTTTTTTTAATTTTATATACTCTGATGATCTTTTAATTGATATATTGAGATGATTCACACCTAAAGTGATTTATTGATACAGATGGATGAATACCTACCACATTTTGCTTCTATTTTCTATTCATTACCCATGTTCTTTATTTTTTTAATCTGCCCCTCTTTCTCTGCCTTCTCTGGTTTTAACTGAGCATTTTATTGTTCCATTTTTTTTCTTTTCTTAGTATATCAATTATACTCCTTAAATTAAAAAACAATTTTTTAGTGGTTGCACTAGAATTTACAATTTAGTTACAACTAATCTATTTTCAAATAGAACTATATCACTTCACGGACAGTGCAGATAACCTTAATGGAGTATTCCTGATTCCTCCCTCCAGTCCCGTAACACTGCTGTCATTCATTTCAATTATACATAAGCTATTGTCACCCAACACATTGTTGCTATTATTACCTTGAACAAAGTTATCTATTAGATCAATTAAGAATCACAAAAAATTTCATTTTACCTTCGTTTATTCTTTCTCTGACGCTCTTCCTTTATGTAGATCTAGGTTTCTGACCTATATTATTTACTTTCTGTCTGAAAAACATCTTTTAACATTTCTTGCAAGGCAGGTCTACTGGCAACAAATTCCCTCAGTTTTTGATTCTCTGAGAACATCTTTATTTTTAAAGGATAATTTCACCAGATACAGAATTCTAGGTTGGTGAGTTTTTTTTCAACACTTTGTTTCACTCCACTCTCTTCTTGCTTGCATGTTTCTGAAGAGAAGTCCAATATAATTCTTAACCTTGTCCCATTATAGGTATTTTTTTTTTCCTCTCTCTACTTCCAAAATTTTCTCTGTCTTTGGTTTTCTGCAGTTTGAATATGTGCAACTAGATGTAGATTTGGGGGTATTTTTCCTGCTTGGTGTTTCTTGAGCATCCTGAATCTGTGGTTTGGTGTCTGTCATTAATTTTGGAAAATTCTCAGCCATTATACTTCAAATATTTCTTCCATTCCTCTCTCTCTCTTTTCCTTCTGGTATTCCCAATATAGGTATGTTAAACCTTAATTGTCCTAGAATTCTTGGATATTCTGTATTTTTTTCATTCATTTTTCTCCTTGCATTTCAGTTTGGGAAGCTTCTGAAGTCTTATCTTCAAGCGCATTGATTCATGTCCACTCTCTTGATGAGCCCATCAAAAGCATTCTTCGTTTCTGTTACAGTGTTTTTGATATCTAGCATTTCCTTTTGATTCTTTCTTAGTTTTCATCTCTGTGCTTAATTACCAATCTGTTCTTGCATGTTGCCTACTTTTTCCATTATAACCTTCAATATAGTAATCATAGTTATTTTAAATTCCCTAACTAATAATTCCAAAATCTGTGACATATCTCAATCTGGTGCTAGTGCTTGCTTTGCATCTTTAGACTATTTTTTCCTATCCTTTCATCATGCTTGTAATTTTTTGTGGAAAGCCGTACACTAGTATTCCGGTTTGCTAATGCTGCCAGAATGCAAAATACCAGAAATGGACTGGCTTTCATAAAGGGGGTTTATTTGGTTACAAAGTTACAGTTTTAAGGCCATAAAGTGTCCATCAACAACGGGTTCCTTCACTGAAAGATGGCCAATGGCATCCAGAAAACCTCTGTTAGCTGGGAAGGCACATGGCTGGCATCTGCTCCGGAGTTCTGGTTTCAAAATGTATCTCTCCAAAATGTCAGTTGTCAGCTTCCAACGGCCATCTTCAAAATGTGTCTCTCAGCTGCAGCTAGCAATGAGCTCCCTCTGTCTGAGCTTTTATAGCACTCAAGTGAACTAATCAAGGCCCAGGCTGAATGGGCGAGGCCATGCCTCCATGGAAATTATCTAATCAGAGTTATCACCTACAGTTGGGTGGGTCACATCTCCATAGAAACAACCTAATCCAAAGGTTCCAACTTAATCAACACTAATACGTCTACCCCTACAAGACTGCATTAAAGAAATGACTTTTTCTGGGGGACATAATATATACAAACCAGCACAACTAGATAGCCAGTAATTGTAACTGAGGTAATTAAGCTTTAGTTATGAGATTTTATGTTAATGTGGCTTGGAGCTGGGTTGTTTAATGTTTGCTGTAGCTATAGGTGCCAGAGGGTTCAGTTCCTTGTTTGTTTTTTTCTCCCCTGTTGTCTTTGGGTTCCCCTAAGAACTCCTTAAATAAGAGTGTATCTTACAGTCCTCTCAGTTATAACCCAGCATTATACTGGAGTCCTAGAGATGTGATAGTAAGGTGTTACAAAAGGGAATCATTCTATAATCTCTTCGTTATATCTATTTTCTAATGGACCTAAGTCCCTAGACTGTGATCTCCAGAAGCATTTCTTAGCCCCTTTTTCCATTTCTTACGTTAGACAGGTAGGCTAGAGGGGGCTGGGGCTGTCTAATTTCCCTTCTCCCAGTTTACACAAGGCTCTCATAAAAGTTTCTTCTTAGAGGGCAGGCCTTTACTGTGGAGAAACTGGATATAATTCAAAGCAGGTACTTTTCTTATGGGCATGTTTCAAAATGGTTACTTTTCCCCTATCCCTGTGAGAAACAGGAGGGAATTTTTCTCCAATCTTTACTATGAGAACCTGGTAGGACTCCTATAGGTAAAATCCATGAAAGTGTGGGGGTCCCCTTAACACTGGGACCCCAGGAGTTCTTAACTCTCAAGCTAGTCTGCACTCACCTCCAACAACTCATCAAAGTTAACACTGAAGTGTTCCTACTAGTACCACCTCCAGTGGCTTTTGTTACTGGTGATCTCAACTGTGATCTACCTGTTTCTCCAGTTTTTAGGGTAGCAGTTTGTGCTGTGCCTCAATTCTCTAATGGGTCTAAGCAAAGTCATCGGTTTTCAGTTTGTTCAGCTTTTTGCTTGTTGTGAGGATAGGAGTGATGACTTCTAAGATCTTTATCAATTGAAGATAAAATCAGAGATCAGCCACACTTTGTGCAACTGCAAGTATTACACTTATTTACTATTGGCTCTGTGATTCTGTAAATGCCCAAAGAACAGGCATTGTGGCTTACCTTTGTATTTACAGCATACGGTACAAATCAAAGGCTGCTGAATTGAAAGGCTAAAGGAATAAAACACTGTTCACTAACTGAAAACAAAGTACTACTTTTATTTGGCTCATTTCTCCATTTATTAGAATAACCCACATTTGAAGAGGCACAAAGCACTTAAGTTTTACATGACTACAAAGTTATCACAAATCCCAAACTTTTTAGCCACAGATACTTCACTTATTCCATTTAAAGAAAAAACTTCCAAAACATCTGAGTTAGCCTGATACACAGAGACCCTGAATATATGGGAACTACGTATTTTTAAATGCTTGTATTTCCTGCTCTAATAATGTCTTCCTTCAATGGAATCCAGCATAAAAGGGACTGAAAAGTGTAAGGTCATGATGCAAATGCTCTGGAGACATAGTGAAATTAATCTGTACAACATGGAAAAAGATGTAGTGTGCACAGAAGTTTGGTGAGGATTCACTGAGCCATTTGGGCTTCCATGGCTTGTGCTGTCCATTCTGGTGCTGTCTGACTGATTTTCTCCAAAAGGTTATTCACTTGGAAACAAAGTGATTGTATCTGTTTATCCCATGTTGGTAGGGCTTCTCGTGCTAAAGAAAAAAGAAATAATGTACAAAATTGTAATTACTCCTTTGTATTCATAGCAAATGTGAGCTGAAAGATAAATACAGTAGTACTGGTTTTTAAGTTTATTCCAAAAATGTTGGCTAATAAAATTTAGCTAATTAAGCAATATTTAAGAAAAGTACCCAGATCACTGGCACAAAGTATAAAACAAAACAAAACAACAACCAAACAAACACATACCAATACATATTATTTCTGAGAACAAGATAAAACAAGTCCAACCTCAACCACAACAACAAAGACAGTCAAGACAGTCTCACTATAGCTGGCTGTTGTGTTGCCAATGCTTACTGATTTATAATATGCTGCCACCTACTGGGGAGAGTAAATCAATTTTTATATTCAAAGCATTCTCTAATTAACTCCTTAGGATAGGTAATTTAACATTTAAGGCAGGGAAAAAAATATCACCTTTGAATTCATCAGATTTTTTTCTATTTCAGCAATATGCAATGTGTAGTTAGAAATGAAAAAGGCACCAAACCACTGGCGGGGGCGGGGGGGGGGGGTGACCCCATAAAAGGTTAATAAAGGAAATAAAAAAAGAACTTGAGTAGAGACAAATCATTCCCAGATGGAAAGTTGTGATATAAAACCATTTTTATCTAATTACTATATACATTTAAAGAAATTACAAAGAAAAGCCTCCTTTTTTCTACTTTGCTTTTTAAACAGAACAAAACAAGTTAAAGTTACTTTGGAAGAATTACTGTTTGAGAACAGCCAAGATAATTTTTAAAGTTAAAAATAGTGGGGAAGGGTGCAGGGGTGAGAAGTGCCTTACTAGACAGTAAAATTTACTATAGGTTTGTTTATTACCATATTTTACAGATAGAGTCCAGAAATAGATCCAAAGACATATAGAAAGTAATATATGTAAAAAGTCACAGTCTAATCAGAAAAGATGTTTTCATTAATAAATGCTACTTGCATAATTGGCTATCTACCTAGTGGAAAAAAACCAAGCCATACCCTACAGTATACATAAAAATGAACTATAGATGTATTAAATTTCTAAATATGAAACAATAAAATATTAGAAGAAATTTTAAGAAAATACTGGTTTTACCCCAAATAGGAAGAGACTGTCATAGCAAACTTGAAAACCATAACATTAAAAATAAAAATGTGTTTATGATGTATGTTACCTTACAGAAGCACAACTGACAGAAGGGGAAATATATATAACACATCTAGTAGTTACAAAGGGTTAAAATTATCACTATAACAAAAGCTACTGAAAACTGGCATAGGGGGAAGACCAGGAGAAGAGAAAAATAGGTTAAAAAATAAGTTA
This sequence comes from Choloepus didactylus, assembly GCF_015220235.1. Lineage (NCBI taxonomy): Eukaryota > Metazoa > Chordata > Mammalia > Pilosa > Megalonychidae > Choloepus > Choloepus didactylus. Next base: position 89,104,079 of record NC_051309.1, on the reverse strand, counting down.
ACAAAGGAACCTTTGAGAAAATGCTAATGGCCAAGACAATGAAAGATGTTCAACTTCACTTGTGTCAAATGCACATTAAAAAAAAATGTAATATTTTTCTTCATCAACAGCAAAAGATAGAAAGAGCAATAATATCCAGCTGTTGAAGATGCATTTCTTTTTTATATTGGTGGAAGTATAAATGTCTAAACCTCTTTGGAAAGCAAACTGGTAATCTTTATTAAGAATCAAACACATATACACTTTGATGCAACAATATCTATCACTTTGGAGACTGTGTTCTACAGACATAAGTGTACCAGTATATAAAGATATGTACAAGGAAACCACCTAAATGTCTGGCAATAGGTGAACAGTTGAACTCCATGGAATATTATGTAGTTATTAAACAAATAAGATTTATATCTACTGACTTGAAAATATGTCCATATTACGTTAAATTTAAAAAAGCAATTTGCAGAATACTATGTATTTTAAAAAGAAAGTCCCTTTTTTTTTTTTTCAAAATTCTATGTTTTTACATACCTGCCTGAACATGGAGAAAGACACACACCAAACTGCCAAGCTAATTAGTTACACTAGATGATTGATGAGAGGAATGGAGGTGGGAGAGAAAAGACATTATGAACTCATCCTTGATTATTTTTCTAATGCTTTAATTATAATTTTTTAAAGCTAAGAGAAGTAGAAAGAAAAATATTTCATATTACATCAAATTGATATATATTAAGTTGAACTTTCCTTTGGTGATACCTCTGCCATTACTACTCACCATATATTGTGTTGGTTCACTCAGTACTTACTTATTGCTCACTTACAATGTGCCAGGCAATGGAATACAAGTTGGACATACAGTGGAGAACAACACAAACTCAGTACATACCACAGGAAACTTAGCTTAGCAACAGAAACAAACTTTTAGACAAATAGTTACACAATAAAAAATAATTATGACTAATTCTAGGAAGAAATTCAGGGTAGCCAGAAAATACATAATTTAATCTGGAGTTAAGAAAATCATTACTGATAAAGCATTGCTCACTTGACACCTGGGGACAAACAGAAGAGAGCTGGAGAGTGGCAGATATTTCAGAATGTTCAATATGGGAAGGAATCTACAATGTTGGAGAATGCTGGAGAACAAACGAACACACACACGGCTGGAGTAGCAAGAGAAAGCTACAAATGATCATGCAGGGCCTTTAGAAGACCATCTTAAAGACTGTGAACTTTGTTCTACAAGTAATGGGAAAACCATTCATTTAAGATTATCAAGCAAGAGAATAATATGATTTAATCATTTGGGTTTTTTTTATTTCTTTTTATATTTGTAGTTTAAAAGACTGCATTTACCCTGACTGTACTAGGGAAAATGGACTAGAAAAGGGTAATTGTAGATGTAAGGAAAAAGTTAAGAGGCTATTTCTAAAACCCAGAAGAGGTTATGGGAGCTTACAATAGGCTGGTGACAGTAAGAAATTAAGAAAAGTAGGTAGATTCCAGATATACCTAGGAGGTAAAATTGACAGAATTCTGGACCATGAGAAGAATGAGGGGTCAATGATAAAAAAAAGCCGGAAAAAAATAAACAATACAGTTTTTGGATGTTTGGTTGGTTGGTTGGTTGGTTATGGGGAGAAGTCAGGGAAAGGAGATAATGAATTGTTTTGGATATGTTCATTCTGAGATGCCCCATAAAGCAATCAAAACCAGGTTAAGATTAGAGCCATGGCTCAATTAGAGCCATGGGTCTGGGACACAGAAGAGGGATATTCACTGGAAAGGTAAATCTGGGCACTGTCTGCACAGAGACAGTAACTTAAACAGTAGTAGATGAGATTACCCAGGAAAACTCAGTACAGTGAGGAGAAAAAGGCCTAGCATTAAGCCCCAAGTAACTCCAATATTTAAATTTAAAGGCATTACAGAAAAGGAGGAAACTACAAAGACCATTCGAAGAATAACTGGAGAAGTAGGAAGGAAAGCGGGAGGGAAAACAGGAGAATGAGGTAGGGATGGAGAAGATCACAGAAGTTAAGGTGGATGCGATGTACAAAAAGGAGTGAATGATCAACCCTATTTGATATGTTGAAAAGTCAAGATGAAGCCTGAAAAATATCTACCTGATTTGGCAGCAAATAAGGCACTGGTAATCTTGGCAGAAACATTCTTAATTGAGTAATAGACACAAGACTGAAGCCAGTTAGGAAGTGGTAGTGGTAGCAGGTGAAGAAATGCAGACAGCAATTATAAAATAACATTTCTAGCAAAAATAGAGTGGTATTTGGAAGGAATGTAAGATCCAATAAAGATTTTTGTTAAAATGGCAGAGTTCTGAGTATGTTTAAAGAAGCCAAGATAGAAAGAAAGAATGAAAACAGAGAAAGTAACTGCTAACCTAAGGTTCCTAAAGAAATTGTTTTTGGGGGGGAGGGGTGGGAGAAGTAGGGGTGGTTGACAGGATCAGAGAATGGATCTAAAGCACACGTGAAAAGACTGGATAGGAAGATGGACACCACCTATACTATAACAAGAAGGAAGAATTTAGAAGTTTATACATCTGATAAGATAGTTTCAGACAGAGTTTTTTGTGTGTTTTGTTTTGTTTTGAGAAACAGGAAATAGGATTTTCTGCTGAGAATGGAGAAGGAGAAATGCCAGATGTTTCAGGGGGAAAAAAACGAAATACTCATTACAAAGTAGGGAAAAAAGTGTATTAGAGAAACGTATCAGGAATACCAGAAGTGCTGAGGACCCATGACCTTGAATTTACAGTGGTATCAATTTGTCTTGGGCTCTGACCTCCAGCAACAACAGATAGCTACCAAGTACAGGCATGAAAAAGATGGAGCATGGGTTTATTCAAAGTGGGAGTTGGACAGCTAGAACAAAAAGTCAAGAGTTCTGGGATACCTATAAAAGAGTAACTGAATAATGAATCATAAATCCAAGCTAGACAGGAAGAGAAGTAAAGACAAAAAAGGGAAAGGAAGAAAGCAGAAAAGTCAATGGACCAGAAGTTCCCATGTGGTCAAATAAGGGTTGAAGTGGGAGTAACAAGACCACTAGAAAGGACAGGAAGAAGGCTGTGGTCAGAATGGGATATTTCAGATTAAAAATTTACAAGTGGAACAGTTCTGGGTAAAGCAAGATCCAAGATGTAACTGAGGTGGGATAAGGGGATTAGGAGGCATGAGACAATGAGGAAGTTAAGGGATCTATTTACCTGTTGCTTCCATTAGCTTAATGAACTGCTAAAGAATAGAAACTGCTATTTCTATATGCCTGATACATGATAAGTAGTCAGTAAATATTTGATGAGTAAATCAATGAATTTATATAATAGTTAAACAGTTCTAATTTTTTTCCTTAGCAAAGAAAATGGTGCAATAAGTAGAGTGATGTCTACATATTTTTAACTTCTTAAAAATTCTTTCAAATTATTTCTTTGAGAAACAGACTCATTCCAGTAGAAAGATTCTGAAAGAAAACTGTTCAACATGTTTTAATGGTAAATATTTTAATGGTAAATATACAACAGTTCGTTGCCATTTCATTATGATAGGAATAAACAAAACCTCTTACTTTCAAAATGAACTATTCCATCAATCTGATCAATAAATCCATTCATACGTCCTTCTGTTATCATTTGAGATGCTATCTTTTCTGCCTGTTTAAAAAAAAAAAAAAAAAAACTCTCAGAAACTTTAACATTTAATTATCATATCTAAGTTATTCACATATAAGAAAACTGAAAGCTCTTGGTCTAGCTACCTATCACTGAGCATTACATTTGTGCTCATCTGCAATTGATTGTAAGAGTGTATCTTGTAAATCTGACTATTATATTTTTCCAGTTCTTTCTGGGTACAACCTATCATTTTAAGTTATTTGGGATCTGTCTATCATATTGTGAGATTTTGGGTAAGAATCCAGTCCTTACACCAATTTTCTCCTCTCAGCTCAAAATCAAACTAACAATTCTTCCTCTCCCTGGGATTCACATCTCTATCCTCAAAGGACAAACTTGTTTTTCTTATTTTATTACATTTCAATTCTCACAGTGTTCATTACCCCAAAAACTCTTTAAGGAAGCAATATTTTCAAAGAAAAATTTAAAAGAAAGCATTGATGTTCAAATTTTAAAAAGGGTTTAAGCAACACTTAAAAGGGAACAAAAGTTCCTCTATCTTATCTCCTAACACATATTTCATGTTATTATGTGTAAGCAAACTGAGTTGTGACTTGATCATTTTTTTAAAATTATGATCATCTGCACAATCAATCCGAAATCACTGCTGAACAGACCATTTACTGTTAAAAGTGCATTCACTGCAGGGATGTTGGGCTTCCCCACCTCGATGGTTGCTGACGTGCTCACAGACATAGGGGACTGGTGGTTTGATGGGCTGAGACTTGGCAAGACTGTTGCTGCAAAGGAAAGGCAAGGCCTGCCTGTAATTGTGCCTAAGAGCCTCTTCCCGAATGCCTCTTTGTTGCTCAGATGTGGCCCTCTCTCTCTAGCTAAGCCAACTTGGCAGGTGAAATCACTGCCCTCCCCACTATGTGGGATCTGACACCCAGGGGAGATTCACCCTGGCAACGTGGAATATGACTCCCGGGGGGGAATCTGGACCCAGCATCGTGGGATGGAGAACATCTTCTTGACCAAAAGGGGGATGTGAAAGGAAATGAAATAAGCTTCAGTGGCACAGAGATTCCAAAAGGAGCCAAGAGGTCACTCTGGTGGGCACTCTTACACACAATATAGGCAACCCTTTTTAGGTTCTAATGAATTGGAATAGCTAGCAGTAAATACTTGAAACTATCAAACTACAACCCAGAACCCATGAATCTTGAAGATGATTGTATAAAAATGTAGCTTATGAGGGGTGACAATGTGATTGGGAAAGCTGTATGGACCATGCTCCCCTTTGTCCAGTATATGGATGGATGAGTAGAAAAATGGGGGCCAAAAAAACAAAAACAAAACAAAACAAAACAAAAACCCAGTGTTCTTTTTCAATTTAATTTTTATTCTTATTATTTTTGTGTATGTGGTAATGAAAATGTTCAAAAATTAATTTTGGTGATGAACACACAAATATATAATGGTACTATGAACAACTGAATGTATGCTTTGCATGACATGGTATATGAATACATCTCAAAAAAAATGATTTAAAAAAAAAAAAAGTGCGTTCACTTCCCTTAATCTCAGCAAGGGATCATACCTCAAAGCCTAAGAAGAAAGCTTCTTTTAATGGTAACTTATGCCTTTGTTCCTAAAGTGTTGTACTCCCTTTACTGTCTATTGAATGTCTACAATTGAAGGAATAGTGTTAGGAAATCCTAAATAAAAATTTCACTAAAAGGGGATGTAACCCATAACTACATAACTTTAATGTTTGCATAGTATATGTACAAGTAAGAATTATAGCTTACTTTTAATATTATTTAAAATTAAGAGAATGTTTTGTAAATGATACCTGAGATACCCTCCAAATACAATTGCTACTTTGTTGGAATTATATGTAGCCAACCAAACCATTATCATGACTAAGAATAAAATTCCCTAATAAGTCAGGTAATACTTTAATTCAAATTGAAAAGTTACAATAGAATAGCCTAAGGTATTACCATAATCATTCTCTCAAAGAAATGAAATATTTAACCTTTGTATCAGGGCAGAAAAAATAAGTAAGACATATGAAAATCTTAAATTAGTCAGAAATCAGCAACCAGTATGAAGCGGATTTACATGAACACTAAACAAAGATATCCTCACAAAATCCATGTCATAAACCTGGAACTCCTTTAAGAATTCCCTTCTAGGTCACATTATCATAAAACACATTTTTAAAACCCCCCAAAACTAAGACAATTCCATTTCTGTAATACTTTAATTTATTTCCACTTATTTGAGGTATATCTTTTATAGTAGTTGCCAAAATTTACCAATCATATTCTATTTTCTTAGACTTCAAAAGTTTAGTCTCTTCAACTTCACTTTTAGGTATTAGAAACAAGAAAATACCTTAGCTGCAGGGATCTCTAAAAGAGCTCCAAGTTCTTCAAAAGTAATATTATTATATAATTTGCTTGCAGACAATAAATTGTGTTCAATAACAGCTCTGTCCAAGATGCTGGAACCTTAAATATATATAAATAAGGCAGTTGTAAGGTTGAAATTAGTTTTACACTCTAAAAAGATGTTTTTTTTCCTAAAAATTTCTATGCATGTAGTAACTCATAATTATCTTTATTCCTCTTATCAAATTTTAAAAAGTAACCAAAATAACTTATTTTGAAATAGCCTGAATAAAAATAACATATTTAGAAAATGAGTAGTTACTAGTTGAATGGATTCAACTCTTTGAGTTTTGGGTTTTGTTTTCTTAGGCAAGCTATCAGATTCATTAACTTTTCTTTTCCTGCTAAAAGCAAAAATTTTTATTAGCAAGCCAGAGGGAAAACAATCATGCAAACTGTTCTATAATCTTGATAAAGTCTCTCATCTTTATTCTTTTGGGCACGCCACAAGTAACTTACTCTGAGGCAAATGTGAAAAATGATATGAAGGCAAAATCAGCTAACTCTCCTGAGAGAAACAGGCATAAAATCCTCCCTCCTGTAAGTGGGGTAGTAAAAGACCTGACAAAACTCTGAAACTAAGGCCCCACCTTCAAGATGTCAAGACTGCTGGGCTCACCCTATTCTTACTGGATATTTCTGTTGAGCACTTACTACAGGCCAACTATTATGACAGATGCTGGAAATAAGATATACTTAGAGCCTTCAAGGGAAGCATTGTCTATTTGACTTAATTTGACAAAGCGGAGAACCTCTCTTTGTTATAACAACCCTCTTCCCATTTTCTTGAATTCTACTCATATTTTTCTAATTTTTCTCTTTTCTCCTATCTCCCAAATCACCAGTCATTTCAGTCTTCTTTGTTAGTTCTTCCTCTCCCTTACCTCTAAACATTAGAGAGCTCAATTACACACCCTCCTCTCTCTTCAGAGAGTATCTTAACACAACCAATATGCTTTGGTTATGTTGAGCATAACCATATGTATACCTCCAATCAAAATCTTTCTTTTGATTTAGACTCACACACCCAACTAGCTAAATAACATCACTTGGAAGTTTCCTAAACATCTCAAATTTAACACGTTCAGAAAAGAAATTCTTCACTTCCCTCCTCAAACTTTTCTCCTCTCCCAGTCTACTCCATCTCAATAAGTTGTACAGCAATACACCCAGGCAAAAGTGCTGTATCTTTAGATAGAAAAATGAAAAAGAAATGTTGCAGTTATTTTTAAAACCTTATTTCTCAAAATTATGCAATAAGTGGAAAATTATAACTGCTCTAATTTAACAGCTCAGAAATAAGAAGAGTGCTTAGCAGGGGCAGAGCTGAAATCCCCTAACACTAGAAGTTAAAAAAAATCTATGAATCTACAAAAGTCAACTGTATTTCTATAACACTATTGCTAAATAAGACAAAAATGATTAAGAAAACAATTCCATTTAAAACAGCATAAAAATACTTAAGAATAAATTCAACAAAAGGTGTGCAAAACCTGTAGTATGAAAACTACAAAAAATTGCTGACAGAAATTAAAGACCTAAACAAATGAATTAAAACAAACAAACAAACAAAAAAACACTGGAAAGCTCAACACTGTTAAGATGGCCATACTCCCCAATGCCTATCAAAATCCCAGCTGGCTTCCCTGCAGAAACTGACAAGCTGATTGTACACTTCATATGGAAATCCAAGGGCCCTAGAATAGTCAAATCAATCTTGAAAAAGAACAAAGAAGAGACACACTTCCTGATTTCAAAATATACTATTGGGTACAGTAATCAAAAGAACATGGTACATGCATAACTAAGGATAGAATTACAGATCAATAGAATAGTATACAAAATCCAGATAGAAACCCATGCATCATGGAGAACTGATTTTTGACAAGGGTGTCAAGAGAAATCAATGGGGAAAGAATTGTCTTTTCAATAAATAGTGCTGGGACAACTGGATAGACACATGAAAAGAATGAAGTTGAAACTGCTCCTTCATACCACAAAAAAAAATTTACTTAAAAATGGAACAAAGACTAAATGTAAGAAAGAAAACTATAAAACTCACAGACGCAAACAAAGTAAATCTTTGTGACCCTGGATTAAGCAACGATTTCTCAGATGTGACATCAAAAGCACAAGCAACCAAAGAAAGAAATAGATAAATTGGACTTTATCAAAACTATAAACTATTGTGCTTCAAAGAACACCATAAAGGAAGTAAAGAGACAACTCATAGAATGGGAGAAAATATTTCTAAATCATTTATCTGATAAGGAATTTCATTCTAGAATATACAGAAAAACCTCGGAGATATTGCAGGTTCGGTTCTAGACCACCACAATAAAGCAAGTTTTACAATAAAACGAGTCACATGAATTTCTTGGTTTCCCAGTGCATATAAAAGTTATGTTTACATTATACTGTAGTCTATGAAATGTTAAATAGCATTATGTCGAGGAGGCGGGGAAAGATGGCAGACTGGTGAGCTGTATGTTTTAGTTACTCCTCCAGGAAAGTAGGTAAAAAGCCAGGAACTGCGTGGACTGGACACCACAGAGCAATCTGTCTTTGGGCATACTTCATACAACACTCATGAAAACGTGGAACTGCTGAGATCAGCGAAATCTGTAAGTTTTTGCGGCCAGGGGACCCGCGCCCCTCCCTGCCAGGCTCAGTCCCGGGGGAGGAGGGGCTGTCAGCTCCAGGAAGGAGAAGGGAGAATTGCAGTGGCTGCTCTTATCGGAAACTCATTCTACTGATTCAAACTCCAACCATAGATAGACTGAGACCAGACACCAGAGACTCTGAGAGCAGCCAGCCCAGCAGAGAGGAGACAGGCATAGAAAAAAAACAACACGAAAAACTCCAAAATAAAAGCAGAGGATTTTTGGAGTTCTGGTGAACACAGAAAGGGGAAGGGCGGAGACCAGGCCTTGAGGCGCATATGCAAATCCCGAAGCAAAGCTGATCTCTCTGCCCTGTGCACCGTTCCTTAATGGCCCTGGTTGCTTTGTCTATTAGCATTTCAATAACCCATTAGATCTCTGAGGAGGGCCGTTTTTTTTTTTTTTTTTTTTTTTTTTAAATCCTTTTTGCTTTTTCTAAAACAATTACTCTAAGAAGCTCAATACAGAAAGCTTCAAAGAATTGAAATTTGGGCACGTCAAGTCAAGAGCAGAACTAAGAGAGCTCTGAGACAAAAGGCAATAATCCAGTGGCTGAGAAAATTCACTAAACAACACAACTTCCCAAGAAAAGGGGGGTGTCCGCTCACAGCCACCATCCTGGTGGACAGGAAACACTCCTGCCCATCGCCAGCCCCATAGCCCAGAGCTGCCCCAGACAACCCAGTGTGACGGAAGTGCTTCAAATAACAGGCACACACCACAAAACTGGGCGTGGACATTAGCCTTCCCTGCAACCTCAGCTGAATGTCCCAGAGCTGGGAAGGGGGAGCAGTGTGAATTAACAGAGCCCCATTCAGCCATCATTTGAGCAGACTGGGAGCCTCCCAACACAGCCCAGCAGCCCAGAACTACCCTGGGGGGACGGCACTCACCTGTGACATAGCACAGTCATCCCTCAACAGAGGACCCGGGGTGCACAGCCTGGAAGAGGGGCCCACTTGCAAGTCTCAGGAGCCATACGCCAATACCAAAGACTTGTGGGTCAGTGGCAGAGACAAACTGTGGCAGGACTGAACTGAAGGATTAGACTATTGCAGTAGCTTTAAAACTCTAGGATCATCAGGGAGATTTGATTGTTAGGGCCACCCCCCCTCCCCGACTGCCCAGAAACACGCCCCACATACAGGGCAGGCAACACCAACTACACACGCAAGCTTGGTACACCAATTGGGCCCCACAAGACTCACTCCCCCACTCACCAAAAAGGCTAAGCAGGGGAGATCTGGCTTGTGGAGAACAGGTGGCTCGTGGTCGCCACCTGCTGGTTAGTTAGAGAAAGTGTACTCCACGAAGCTGTAGATCTGATAAATTAGAGATAAGGACTTCAACTGGTCTACAAACCCTAAAAGAACCCTATCAAGTTCAGCAAATGCCACGAGGCCAAAAACAACAGAAAATTATAAAGCATATGAAAAAACCAGACGATATGGATAACCCAAGCCCAAGCACCCAAATCAAAAGACCAGAAGAGACACACCTAGAGCAGCTACTCAAAGAACTAAAGATGAACAATGAGACCATAGTACGGGATATGAAGGAAATCAAGAAGACCCTAGAAGAGCATAAAGAAGACATTGCAAGACTAAATAAAAAAATGGATGATCTTATGGAAATTAAAGAAACTGTTGACCAAATTAAAAAGATTCTGGACACTCATAGTACAAGACTAGAGGAAGTTGAACAACGAATCAGTGACCTGGAAGATGACAGAATGGAAAATGAAAGCATAAAAGAAAGAATGGGGAAAAAAATTGAAAAACTCGAAATGGACCTCAGGGATATGATAGATAATATGAAACATCCGAATATAAGACTCATTGGTGTCCCAGAAGGGGAAGAAAAGGGTAAAGGTCTAGGAAGAGTATTCAAAGAAATTGTTGGGGAAAACTTCCCAAATCTTCTAAACAACATAAATACACAAATCATAAATGCTCAGCGAACTCCAAATAGAATAAATCCAAAAAAACCCACTCCGAGACATATACTGATCACACTGTCAAACATAGAAGAGAAGGAGCAAGTTCTGAAAGCAGCAAGAGAAAAGCAATTCACCACATACAAAGGAAACAGCATAAGACTAAGTAGTGACTACTCAGCAGCCACCATGGAGGCAAGAAGGCAGTGGCACGATATATTTAAAATTCTGAGTGAGAGGAATTTCCAGCCAAGAATACTTTATCCAGCAAAGCTCTCCTTCAAATTTGAGGGAGAGCTTAAATTTTTCACAGACAAAGAAATGCTGAGAGAATTTGCTAACAAGAGACCTGCCCTACTGGAGATACTAAAGGGAGCCCTACAGACAGAGAAACAAAGACAGGACAGAGAGACTTGGAGAAAGGTTCAGTACTAAAGAGATTCGGTATGGGTACAATAAAGGATATTAATAGAGAGAGGGAAAAATATGGCAAACATAATCCAAAGGATAAGATGGCCGATTCAAGAAATGCCTTCACGGTTTTAACGTTGAATGTAAATGGATTAAACTCCCCAATTAAAAGATATAGATTCGCAGAATGGATCAAAAAAAATGAACCATCAATATGTTGCATACAAGAGACTCATCTTAGACACAGGGACACAAAGAAATTGAAAGTGAAAGGATGGAAAAAAATATTTCATGCAAGCTACAGCCAAAAGAAAGCAGGTGTAGCAATATTAATCTCAGATAAAATAGACTTCAAATGCAGGGATGTTTTGAGAGACAAAGAAGGCCACTACATACTAATAAAAGGGGCAATTCAGCAAGAAGAAATAACAATCGTAAATGTCTATGCACCCAATCAAGGTGCCACAAAATACATGAGAGAAACATTGGCAAAACTAAAGGAAGCAATTGATGTTTCCACAATAATTGTGGGAGACTTCAACACATCACTCTCTCCTATAGATAGATCAACCAGACAGAAGACCAATAAGGAAATTGAAAACCTAAACAATCTGATAAATGAATTAGATTTAACAGACATCTACAGGACATTACATCCCAAATCACCAGGATACACATACTTTTCTAGTGCTCACGGAACTTTCTCCAGAATAGATCATATGCTGGGACATAAAACAAGCCTCAATAAATTTAAAAAGATTGAAATTATCCAAGCACATTCTCTGACCACAATGGAATACAATTAGAAGTCAATAACCATCAGAGACTTAGAAAATTCACAAATACCTGGAGGTTAAACAACACACTCCTAAACAATCAGTGGGTTAAAGAAGAAATAGCAAGAGAAATTGCTAAATATATAGAGACGAATGAAAATGAGAACACAACATACCAAAACCTATGGGATGCAGCAAAAGCAGTGCTAAGGGGGAAATTTATAGCACTAAATGCATATATTAAAAAGGAAGAAAGAGCCAAAATCAAAGAACTAATGGATCAACTGAAGAAGCTAGAAAATGAACAGCAAACCAATCCTAAACCAAGTACAAGAAAAGAAATAACAAGGATTAAAGCAGAAATAAATGACATAGAGAACAAAAAAACAATAGAAAGGATTAATATCACCAAAAGTTGGTTCTTTGAGAAGATCAACAAGATTGACAAGCCCCTAGCTAGACTGACAAAATCAAAAAGAGAGAAGACCCATATAAACAAAATAATGAATGAAAAAGGTGACATAACTGCAGATCCTGAAGAAATTAAAAAAATTATAAGAGGATATTATGAACTACTGTATGGCAACAAACTGGATAATGTAGAAGAAATGGACAATTTCCTGGAAACATATGAACAACCTAGACTGACCAGAGAAGAAATAGAAGACCTCAACCAACCCATCACAAGCAAAGAGATCCAATCAGTCATCAAAAATCTTCCCACAAATAAATGCCCAGGGCCAGATGGCTTCACAGGGGAATTCTACCAAACTTTCCAGAAAGAACTGACACCAATCTTACTCAAACTCTTTCAAAACATTGAAAAAAATGGAACACTACCTAACTCATTTTATGAAGCTAACATCAATCTAATACCAAAACCAGGCAAAGATGCTACAAAAAAGGAAAACTACCGGCCAATCTCCCTAATGAATATAGATGCAAAAATCCTCAACAAAATACTTGCAAATCGAATCCAAAGACACATTAAAAAAATCATACACCATGACCAAGTGGGGTTCATTCCAGGCATGCAAGGATGGTTCAACATAAGAAAAACAATCAATGTATTACAACACATTAAAAACTCGAAAGGGAAAAATCAATTGATCATCTCAATAGATGCTGAAAAAGCATTTGACAAAATCCAACATCCCTTTTTGATAAAAACACTTCAAAAGGTAGGAATTGAAGGAAACTTCCTCAACATGATAAAGAGCATATATGAAAAACCCACAGCCAGCATAGTCCTCAATGGTGAGAGACTGAAAGCCTTCCCTCTAAGATCAGGAACAAGACAAGGATGCCCGCTGTCACCACTGTTATTCAACATTGTGCTGGAAGTGCTAGCCAGGGCAATCCGGCAAGACAAAGAAATAAAAGGCATCCAAATTGGAAAAGAAGAAGTAAAACTGTCATTGTTTGCAGATGATATGATCTTATATCTAGAAAACCCTGAGAAATCGACGATACACCTACTAGAGCTAATAAACAAATTTAGCAAAGTAGCGGGATACAAGATTAATGCACATAAGTCAGTAATGTTTCTATATGCTAGAAATGAACAAACTGAAGAGACACTCAAGAAAAAGATACCATTTTCAATAGCAACTAAAAAAATCAAGTACCTAGGAATAAACTTAACCAAAGATGTAAAAGACCTATACAAAGAAAACTACAAAACTCTACTAAAAGAAATAGAAGGGGACCTTAAAAGATGGAAAAATATTCCATGTTCATGGATAGGAAGGCTAAATGTCATTAAGATGTCAATTCTACCCAAACTCATCTACAGATTCAATGCAATCCCAATCAAAATTCCAACAACCTACTTTGCAGACTTGGAAAAGCTAGTTATCAAATTTATTTGGAAAGGGAAGATGCCTCGAATTGCTAAAGACACTCTAAAAAAGAAAAACGAAGTGGGAGGACTTACACTCCCTGACTTTGAAGCTTATTATAAAGCCACAGTTGCCAAAACAGCATGGTACTGGCACAAAGATAGACATATAGATCAATGGAATCGAATTGAGAATTCAGAGATAGACCCTCAGATCTATGGCCGACTGATCTTTGATAAGGCCCCCAAAGTCACCGAACTGAGCCATAATGGTCTTTTCAACAAATGGGGCTGGGAGAGTTGGATATCCATATCCAAAAGAATGAAAGAGGACCCCTACCTCACCCCCTACACAAAAATTAACTCAAAATGGACCAAAGATCTCAATATAAAAGAAAGTACCATAAAACTCCTAGAAGATAATGTAGGAAAACATCTTCAAGACCTTGTATTAGGAGGCCACTTCCTAGACTTTACACCCAAAGCACAAGCAACAAAAGAGAAAATAGATAAATGGGAACTCCTCAAGCTTAGAAGTTTCTGCACCTCAAAGGAATTTCTCAAAAACGTAAAGAGGCAGCCAACTCAATGGGAAAAAATTTTTGGAAACCATGTATCTGACAAAAGACTGATATCTTGCATATACAAAGAAATCCTACAACTCAATGACAATAGTACAGACAGCCCAATTATAAAATGGGCAAAAGATATGAAAAGACAGTTCTCTGAAGAGGAAATACAAATGGCCAAGAAACACATGAAAAAATGTTCAGCTTCACTAGCTATTAGAGAGATGCAAATTAAGACCACAATGAGATACCATCTAACACCGGTTAGAATGGCTGCCATTAAACAAACAGGAAACTACAAATGCTGGAGGGGATGTGGAGAAACTGGAACTCTTATTCATTGTTGGTGGGACTGTATAATGGTTCAGCCACTCTGGAAGTCAGTCTGGCAGTTCCTTAGAAAACTAGATATAGAGCTACCATTCGATCCAGCGATTGCACTTCTCGGTATATACCCGGAAGATCGGAAAGCAGTGACACGAACAGATATCTGCACGCCAATGTTCATAGCAGCATTATTCACAATTGCCAAGAGATGGAAACAACCCAAATGTCCTTCAACAGATGAGTGGATAAATAAAATGTGGTATATACACACGATGGAATACTACGCGGCAGTAAGAAGGAACGATCTGGTGAAACATATGACAACATGGATGAACCTTGAAGACATAATGCTGAGCGAAATAAGCCAGGCACAAAAAGAGAAATATTATATGCTACCACTAATGTGAACTTTGAAAAATGTAAAACAAATGGTTTATAATGTAGAATGTAGGGGAACTAGCAGTAGAGAGCAATTAAGGAAGGGGGAACAATAATCCAAGAAGAACAGATAAGCTATTTAACGTTCTGGGGATGCCCAGAAATGACTATGGTCTGTTAATTTCTGATGGATGTAGTAGGAACAAGTTCACTGAAATGTTGCTATTTTATGTAACTTTCTTGGGGTAAAGTAGGAACATGTTGGAAGTTAAGCAGTTATCTTAGGTTAGTTGTCTTTTTCTTACTCCCTTGTTATGGTCTCTTTGAAATGTTCTTTTATTGTATGTTTGTTTTCTTTTTAACTTTTTTTTTTCATACAGTTGATTTAAAAAAGAAGGGAAAGTTAAAAAAAAAAAAAAAAGAAAAAAGACTAACAAGGAAAAAAAAAAAAAAGATGTAGTGCCCCCTTGAGGAGCCTGTGGAGAATGCAGGGGTATTTGCCTACCCCACCTTCATGGTTGCTAACATGACCACAGACATAGGGGACTGGTGGTTTGATGGGTTGAGCCCTCTACCATAAGTTTTACCCTTGGGAAGACGGTTGCTGCAAAGGAGAGGCTAGGCCTCCCTGTATTTGTGCCTAAGAGTCTCCTCCTGAATGCCTCTTTGTTGCTCAGATGTGGCCCTCTCTCTCTGGGTAAGCCAACTTGAAAGGTGAAATCACTGCCCTCCCCCCTACGTGGGATCAGACACCCAGGGAAGTGAATCTCCCTGGCAACGTGGAATATGACTCCCGGGGAGGAATGTAGACCCGGCATCGTGGGATGGAGAACATCTTCTTGACCAAAAGGGGGATGTGAAAGGAAATGAAATAAGCTTCAGTGGCAGAGAGATTCCAAAACGAGCCGAGAGATCACTCTGGTGGGCACTCTTACGCACACTTTAGACAACCTTTTTTAGGTTCTAAAGAATTGGGGTAGCTGGTGGTGGATACCTGAAACTATTAAACTACAACCCAGAACCCATGAATCTCGAAGACAGTTGTATAAAAATGTAGCTTATGAGGGGTGACAGTGGGATTGGGAATGCCATAAGGACCAAACTCCACTTTGTCTAGTTTATGGATGGATGTGTAGAAAAGTAGGGGAAGCAAACAAACAGACAAAGGTACCCAGTGTTCTTTTTTACTTCAATTGCTCTTTTTCACTCTAATTATTATTCTTGTTATTTTTGTGTGTGTGCTAATGAAGGTGTCAGGGATTGATTTAGGTGATGAATGTACAACTATGTAATGGTACTGTAAACAATCGAAAGTACAATTTGTTTTGTATGACTGCGTGGTATGTGAATATATCTCAATAAAATGATGATAAAAAAAAAAAAAAAAAGAACACTACCGTCAGAACCTATGGATGAAGCAGTCTCTATTTTGAATAAATGGGCTACAGGCCCTGATCAAATACATCCTACTTACAGGTATGGCCAGTTTCTGAAAGAGCAAGAATTTCAGAGAGCAATGTTGATTAGTCCTTATGGAATGAGCATAGGAGAACAAGGAGATCCAAATATTAATCAAATTAAAGATGGGATAGATTATGTAGAAAGGATAGAGAGGTGCCAGTGGGAGAGGGTGTTGCAGGATAATATCTCTACTGAAGAATCTGATAATGAGGACTCTGACTCCTCTCTATGCTGCTCTCATATATCACCAAATGCTTTCTGTTCAGTTAGTTAAGACCCAGTTTTCTTTCTGATATAGAAGCATATTTTACAGAACTTTTACCCCAAAGCACTTAAATACAATTTCCAAATGATAGGAAGTGGAAAGGCCTTACTATAATAACTGGGACAAATGATTCATATCCTTCAGGTCCCATAACAAAAAATTGTAACTAATGGAGAAGCTAAACAGTTAAATGCTGTGAATTTTCAGGAAAGCAGAAAGCCCTTCTTGACCTTCTTAGCTATAAATAACATGTAACCATCTTGTCCTCTATGTAAAAAGAAAATAGGATGGGGCTGTAGCTGTTACTTAAATCATAAAAAATCATAAATAATGTAATAAGGCTGAATATAGTTTTAATCAAATGTATGCTTATCAACATGATGTAATGGTTAAACTAATTACAGAATGAAATAAGAAAACTGTGCTAATAAGTTAGTTATAAGTAATAGTAATCTCTTCTAATTTTTGGTTTTTATATATGTAAAAAGTATGTTTAAAACTCTCACAGAAGTCATAGCTTAATTAGTAGAAATATTTTCAGTAAAATTTTGCAAACATTCAAGGATAAGTTTGAATCTCTGATAACACTGTGAAACCCCCTTTGTTCTTAACTCACTGGTGTTTCACCACTTGTAGTTCACCAGTCATGATTCAAACATAAAAATAGAATATGACTTAATTGAATGCATTCTAAATCAAAAGGCTCTATAAACACTCTGTAACTTAGACTGGAGGGGTCTTCTGATCTCATATCCAAAGTACATCTGGAAGGGACAGAAGTCTCCAGGCTTGATAATATTATCAATTTATTTTTACATTGTAAACTTGCTCCTTTTACCTTAAGTGCTTCTGTAGTAAATATGCATTAAAATTAAATTCTTGTAAAAAAAAAAAAAAAAAAAAAAAAAAAAGTAGGGGAAGCAAACAAACAGACAAAGGTACCTAGTGTTCTTTTTTACTTCAATTGCTCTTTTTCACTCTAATTATTATTCTTGTTATTTTTGTGTGTGTGCTAATGAAGGTGTCAGGGATTGATTTAGGTGATGAATGTACAACTATGTAATGGTACCGTAAACAATCGAAAGTACAATTTGTTTTGTATGACTGCGTGGTATGTGAATATATCTCAATAAAAAAATAAATAAATAAATAAATAAATAGCATTATGTCTAAAAATCAATGCTAACCATCATCTGAGCCTTCAGCAGGTCATAATCACTTTGCTGGCATAGGGTCAGGCCTCACTGTTGATGGCTGCTCACTATCCAAGTGGTGGTTCCTGAAGGTTGGATTGGCTGTGGCAATTTCTTAAAGTAAGACAATGAAGTGTGCCACACTGATTTACTCCTCTTTTCATGAAAGATTTCTCTGTAGCATGCGATGCTGATTGATAGCATTTTACCAACAGCAGAACTTCTTTCAAAATGGGAGTCAGTCCTCTCAAAACCTGCTGTGGCTTTATCAAATAAATTGATGTCACATTCTGTCTTTTATTGTCATTTCAACAATGTTCACAGCATCTGCACCAGGAGTAGATTCCATCTCAAGAAACCACTTTCTTTGCTCACCAATCAGAAGCAACTCTTCATCTGTACAAGTTTTATCATGACATTGCAGCAATTCAGTCACACCTTCAGGCTATTTCCACCACATCTGTAGTTACTTCCTTCACTGCTGTCTTGAGCCCCTCAAAAAGTCACACATGAGGGTTGGAATCAACTTCTTCCAAACTACTGTGAATGTTGAATATTCTGACCTCCTCCCATGAATCATTATTTTCCTTAGTGGCATCTACAATAGTGAATGCTTTCCAGAAGGTTTTCAATTGACTTTGTTCAGATCCATCAGAGGAATCACTATTTTGGCAGTTAAATATAGCCTTAAAAAAGTATTTCTTCAATCACAAGACTTGAAAGTTGAAATGACTCCTTGATCCACAGGCTACAGAATGCATGTTGTGTTAGCAGACATGAAAACACCACTAATCTCATTGTATGTCTCCATCAGAGCTCTTGAGTGACCAGGTGCATTGTCAGTGAGCAGCAGTATTGTAAAAGAAATCTTTTTTCTGAGCAGTAGGTCTCAACAGTAGGCATCAAATATTCAGTAAACCATGATGTAAACAGATGAGCTGTCATCTAGCCTTCTTTGTTCCATTTATAGAGCACAGACATGATAGATTTAGCATAATTCTTAAGGGCCCTAGGATTTTCAGAATGGTAAATGAGTATTAGCTTCAACTTAAAAGTCACCAGTTACACTAACCCCTAACAAAAGAGTCAGTCTGTCCTTTGAGGCTTTGAAGTCAGGTACTGACTTCTCCTCTCTAGCTAAGAAAGTCCTATATGGCATTTTTCAAACTGTATAAGATTCTTGTCTACACTGAAAATCTGTTGTTTAGTGTAGCCGTCTTCATCAATGATCTCGCTAGATCTGGATAACTTGCTGCAGCTTCTATATCAGCATTTGCTGTTTCACCTTGCACTCTGATGCTATGGAGACGGCTTCTTTCCTTAAACCTCATGAACCAACCTCTGCTAGCTTCAAACTTTTCTTCTGAAGCTTCATCACATTTCTCAGCCTTCCTAGAATTGAAGAGAATTAGAGCCTTGCTCTTCATTAGGATTTGGCTTAAGGAATGTTGTGGCTGGTTTGATCTTTTATCCAAATTACTAATCCTTTCTCCGTAGCAGCAATAAGGCTGTTTTCTTATCATCTGTGTGTTCACTGGAGTAGCACTTGTAATCTCTTTCAAGAATTTTTCCTTTGCATTCACAACTTGGCTAACTGTTTGGCTCAAAAGGCCTAGCTTTTGGCTTATCTTGGCTTTCAGTACGCCCTCATTTTTGGCTTTTGATTTAAAGTGAGAGGTGCACAACTCTTCCTTTCACTTGAACAGTTAGAGGCCACTATAGGGACACTAGGTGGCCTAATTTCAATATTGTTGTGATTCGGAGACTAGAAAAGCCTGAGTCTGAGAAGGAGAGAAATGGGGGAATGGCTGGTTGGTGAAGCAGTCAGAATACACACAACATTTATCAACTGTTTGCTGTCTTATATGGGCATGGTTCATGGCACCCCAAAACAATTGCAATAGTAACAGCAAAAATCACTGATAAAAGAACACCATAACAGATAAAATAACGATGAAAAAGTTTGAGATACGGCGAGAATTACCAAAACGTGACACAAAGTAAGCATACGCTGTTGGGAAAATGATACTGATAGACTTGCCAGATGTAAAGTTGCCAGAAACATTTCATTTGTCAAAAACACAATATAGGCTGGCAAGGATCTAAGACGGCGGCATAGAAAGGAGTGGAAGCTAAGTGGTCCCCCTGGAACAACTGAAAAAAAAAAAACAGAAACAACTAGTAAATAATCCGGAATAACTGCGGGGGGACAAATGTAACCTCCTCATACACCAAACTGAATTGGGAGGAATGCCCGAAATCACAGCATAAAATCTGTAAGTAAAAACTGCAGATCCAAGTGGGGAGACCCCTCCCCCCACAGCCTGAGCTGCAAAGCCTTACAGTGCCAGAGAGAAGATCTCTCCCAGTAAGCAAAAGTAGCTCAGCTGAGCTCCAACTGGGGTTTTAATTGGCAAGTGTGAACTGCTCACTACAAGCAGACAGAGGCTTTGGGTGATGACTAACCTTGGAGAGCCAGAGGGTCACCTCGGACTACCCCTGAAGGGGACTTCCTGTTAATTTTTTGGCTCAGTGGAGAAAGCCTCGGCCATTTTCAGTTTTCAGTGCTCTGACCCAGACAAGGGTGGAGATAGCACAGGCAGAGAGAGACCATTGAAATGCTAATGACCTCCCCTAGGGGGTCTGTCGTCTCTAAGATGAAAGGGGTGAGGCCCAGCTCTACTACCCGCCTTCCATTCAGAACCAGACCCCAGAGCCTGGGGGAAAACAGCCACAGGGAACACCTCCTTACACCCGTCTAGAATTACAGGCTGACAGGCGCCACCTGCTGGGAAGCAAAGCACAGTGACCTGAGGCATCACAGGGTATACCAATTTTCTAAGACACACCCTCAGGGAAACCGGATACTGAATATTTCTTCCTTATGGGACCTGAGCGTGTTCTGGTCTGGGAAAACCTGATTGGGGTAACCAAGAAAACCAGATACCTAGACATTAGAAAACTACAACCTACATTAAGAAAAAAGAAGTTATGGACCAGTCAAAGGAACAAACTTACACTTCAACTGAGACACAGGAATTGAAACAACTAATAAGTCAATTCAAAAGTAAAAGAGCTGAACCATATAATGAAAACACTGTATGTAAATAAGGTAGAAATTGAAAGTTCAAAAAACCAACTGGCATAATCTACGGAAATGAAAGGCACAACACAAGAGATGAAAGACACAATGGAAACATACAACAGCAGATCTCAAGAGGCAGAAGAAAACACTCAAGAACTGGAGAACAAGGCACCTGAAATCCTACACACAAAAGAACAGATAGAGAAAACAATGGAAAAATATGAGCAACATCTCCAGGAAATTAAGAACAAAACGAAAAGCAAGAAATTATGTGTCATTGGTGTCCCAGAAGGAGAAGAGAAGGGAAAGGGGGCAGAAGCAATAATAGAGGAAATAATCAATGAAAATTTCCCATCTCTTAAGAAAGACATAAAATCACAGATCCAAGAAGCGCAAACAGAATAGATCTGAATAAGCCTATGCCAAGACACTTAATAATCAGAAAAAGCAGCAAGAGAAAAGCAATCTTGCAAAGGAAGCTTGATAAGACTATACGCGGATTTCTCAATAGAAACCATGCAGGCAAGAAGGAAGTGGGGTGATATATTTAAGATACTGAAAGAGAAAAACCACCAACCAAGAATCCTATATCCGGCAAAACTATCCTTCAAATATGAGGGAGAGCTTAAAATATTTTTTGACAAACAGACAATGACAGAGTTTGTGAACAGAAAACACTAAAGGAAGCACTACAGACAGAAAGGAAAAGACAGGAGTGAGAGGTTTGGAAAACAATTTTGGGAGATAGTAGCACAGCATGTAAGTACACTGAACAAAGATGACTGTGAATATGGTTGAAAGAGGAAGGTGGGACCATGTGGGACACCAGAACAAAAGACCAATGATAGACTGGGACTGTGTAACTCAGGGAAACCTAGGGTGCTCAACGATTTAATAAAAGGTACAAATATGTTTTTACATGAGGTAGAACAAATGAATGTCAACATCGCAAGGTGTTAAAAATAGAGTGGGATTGAGGGGAAAATACAATCAATGCAAACTAGAGGCTATAATTAACAGAAACATTGTATTATGCATCCTTTAATGTAACAAAGGCAATATACCAAAGCTAAATGCATATGGCAGGGTGAGAAATAGGGGAAGGGTATGGGACTCCTGGCATTGGTGATGTTGTTTGACTCTTTATTCTACTTTAGGTTAATGCTATCTTTCCGTTTGTCGCTTTCTAGCTATGAAGTTTTGTGTTTTTTTGTTTGTTTGTTTTTTTTCTTTTCTTTTTCTTTTGCCTCTCTGCCTTTTTTTTTCATTTCGTTTTTTTTTCATTTCACATCCCCCTTTTCTCTGCCTTCTTTTAATCTTCCTCCATCTTTGTGGAAAAAATGAAGATGTCCTTATACAGAGAGTGGCAAGGGTGCTCAATATATAAATACGTGACTATACGGGGAACCAACGATTGTTTACTTAGGACGGAATGTATGGTGTGTGAACAAAACCATCTTAAAAGAAATGGGTTGATGAAGAAAACTTGAGGGCACTATATTGAGTGAAGTAAGACAGACACATACAGGCAAATATTGCAGGGTCTCACTGATATGAACTAATTATAATATGTAAACGCATAGACATGAAATATAAGTTACCAGGATATAGAAATGAGGCTAAAGAATGGGGAGTGGTTGCTTATTATGAGCAGACTGTTCAACTAGGGTGAACTTAAATGTTTGGAAATGGACAGGGGTGAAGGTACCTTGTTGTGAAAATAACTAATCATGCTGAAAAGTGTGTGAATGTGGTGGAAAGGGTAAGCTCAGAGTCAAGTATGTCACCAGAAGGAAAGTTGGAGTTTAAAAGATGGGAATGTATAAAACAGTGAATCTTGTGGTGAACAATGTCCGTGATTAACTATACAAATATTAGAACTCTCTCTCACAAACTAGAACAAATGTATGTCACTATAACTAGAAGTTAGTAATAGAGAGGCACATAGGGAAAAAATATATACCTATTGCAAACTATATACTACAGTCAGTAGTATTTTAATGTTCTTTCATCAACAGTAACAAATGTACTATACCAAAACTATGAATCAACAATGGAGGGGGGTGTGGTTAGGGGTGTGGAAGGATCTGAGTTTCCTTTTTTTTGGTCTTTATTTCTTTTCTGGAGTAGTGAAAATGTTCTAAAAATCAAAAAAAAAAAAAAATTAATTGTGTTGATGGATGCACAGCTGTATGGTGGTGCCGTGGGCAACTGATCGTACACTTTGGATCTTTGGATAGTTGTATGGTATCTGAACAATCTCAATTAAAAAAAATTTTTTTTAAATGGAATATATGCAAAGTACAACGTGAAGCACAATAAAGATTCTTATCTCAATAAGAAGGCAAATCCTCTTATTTAAAAATTGGCAAAAGATTTGAATAGATATTTCTCAAAAGAAGATATACAAATGGCCAATAAACACATGAGAAGATGCTCAACATCATTAGCCATCTGGAAAATGTAAATCAAAATCACAATAAGATACCACTTCAAACCCATTAGGATGGCTATAATCAAAAAGTCAGATAATAAACGAGTATAGGTCAGGATACAGAGAAACTGGAACCCTCATATACTACTCCTGGGAATGTAAAATAGTGCAGTTGTTTTGGAAAACAGTATGACAGTCCCTCAAAAAGTTAAACACACACTTAACATCTGACCCAGCAACTCCATTCCTAGGTATAAATTCAAGAGAAATGGAAACATGTCCACACAAAAACTTGTACACTTCTGGAAGATGGAGAAAAGGAAAGGCAGAGCAAACTTCTCCTCCATGAAAAAACGAGAGAAAAGGCAGAAAATGCCCAGGACAGCAGTTCCAGGATATGGGCAGCCAGAGAAGGACCTCTACAATATAGAGCGGGGACTTGGATAAAAAAGCAGAGAAATTATATCTGAAAGGATGGGGTGACTTTATCCAACCAGGACTCCAGAGGCTGGCAGTTGCAAGCCAGCTGCCAAGCAGGGGAAGGTGCAGCTCTACACTCCCACGCATCCATCTCAGTAATTAGCTGGGGAAATAATCCTCAGCCCCACAGCCAGGAGTTCCCATGAGGGAAACTGGGAAACAGAGCACCTGCATTGAGCATACAAAAAAAACCCAGAACATTTATTCTTCAAAGCAGAAGTCCATGCTGTGCATGGGTGAGAGGCAGGGATAAGCAAGTATGCCACACAGAAGACCATGAGCCCTTCTACCACCCCAGAGGCTCGTGGGTGCAGGCAGGCAGGGACTGAGGCACATTTTTGCTGGAGGGTGAGACACACACACCCACACAGCCTGAGAGTGACCCACTCAGAGGTCAGGGAATCACCAGATCCACTGTGCCATTAAGCGGACTCCCTGCCAAACTGCCCAAGGCTTACCCCCCTATTCCCAGGGTTGGCAATCCCCAGTATGCAAGGAGAACTGGTGTGCTAACTGGATTTTCACTTTGTTTGCACCCCACCCAGAGCACGACTGCAGTTAAAGAAAAACTGGCTTGAGAGTAAGAGGTGGCTCAAGACCACCATCTGCTGGGAGACAGGAGAAGTGCACTCCAGCAAGCTATGGTTCTGCCAAATTTTAAATAAATGTTCAAATAATCCTGCATTTCCCAAAATGACCTTATCAAGATAAGCAAAAGCCACAAAGTCAACAGAAAAACAAAAAGCACATGAAGACTCAAGAAGATATGAACAATCCAAACGACAAAATTTAAAAGCCAGAGGAGACACAGAACTTGGAGCAATTCATAAACGAAGTATATGCAAATCTCCAGAACAATTTCAACGGGTTGGCTAAAGACATAAAGGACATCAAGGAGACTCTAGAAGAGCATAAAGAAGTATTTGAAAGAGTAAATAGAAAAATAGCAGATCTTAGGGAAATAAAAGATACAGTAGATCAAATTAAAAATATACTAGAGACAAACAACACCAGATTTGAAGAGGCACAAGAAAGAACAAGTGAACTAGAGGACAGAACAAATGAATGCAAACACACAAAAGAACGAATGGTGAAAAAAAATCAAAAAATTTGAAATGGATCTCAGGGAAATGATGGACCACATGAAGTGCACATATATAAGAATCACTGTCCCAGAAGGAGGAGAGTAGATGGCTAGGAAGAATATTTGAGGGCACAGTTGGGAAAAACTTCCCAGACCTTTTAAAGGGCATAAGTTTGAAAATCAAAGAAGGCCAACAAGCTTCAAAGAGAATAAATCTGAATAGACCCACTCCAAGACATATACTAATCAAATCATCAAATGCTGAAAAGGAAAAAGTTGTGAAGGAAGCAAGAGAAAAGAGACTCACCACATACAAGGGAAAACACATAAGACTAAGCACTGACTACTCAAGTGGGCATTACGGAGGTGAGAAGGAAGTAGTGTGAAATATTTAAGATTCTGAGAGGTAAAAATTGCCAGCCAAATATTCTTTACCCATAAAGCTCTCCTTTAAAAGTGAGGGAGAGGTTAAAATTTTCAAAGACAAACAAACACTGAGAGAATTTGTTAAAAAGAGACCCGCTCTGCAAGAAACAATCAAGGGAGTTCTACTGGCTGAGAAAAAAAGAAAGGAAAGAGGGGTCTGGAGAAGGGCACAGAACTGAAGAATAATAATAAGGGTAATTTAAAGGAAAAAAAGAGAAAGGGGACAAAGAGATTTGACAAATAAAAACCAAGGAATTAGTTGATTCAAGAACTGCCTACACAGTAATAACTTTGAATGTGAATGGATTAAACTCCCCAATTAAAAGGTACAGACTGGCAGAACGGATTAAAAAGTATGATCCACTGACATGCTGTTTACATGAGACTCATCTTAGACCCAGCAACACAAAAAGATTGAAAATGAAAGCAAAAGGACGGAAGAAAAATATTCCATGTAAGAAGTAGCCAAAAGAAAGTAGGGGTAGCTATTCTAGTATCACACAAAAATGGATTTTAAATGTAAAAATGTCCTAAGAGACAGAAGGTCACTATATATTAATAAAAGGGACAATTTACCAAGAAGAAGTAACAACCATAAATGTTTTTGCACCCAATCAAGGAGTTCCAAATTACATGAGTCAAACAATGGCAAAACTGAAGGGAGCAAGAGATGCTTCTACAATAATAATGGAAGACTTCAATATACCACTATCTGCTACAGACAAAATTAGACAGAGGACCAATATGGAAACTAAGAGCCTAAACAATGGGATAAATGAATTAGACTTAACAGACCTATATAAATCGTTACATCCCAGATTAACAGGATATAAATTCTTCTCTAGCACTCATGGAATGTTCTCCAGGATAGATCACATGTTGGGGCACAAAACAAGTCTCAATAAATTTTAAAAGACTGAAATTATTCAAAGCACATTCTCTGACCATAATGGAATGCAACTAGAAATCAATAACCACCAAAGAACCAGAACTTTCACAAATATATGGCAGTTAAATAACATACTCCTAAACAATCAGTGGGTCAAAGAAGAAATTTCAAGAGAAATTTGTAAATATCTAGAGACAAATGAAAACAAGAACACAGCATATCAAAAGCTATTGGATGCAGCGAAGGCAGAGATGAGAGGGGAATTTATACCTCTAAATGCATAAATTAAAAAGGAAGAAAGAGCTAAAACCAAAGAACTGAAGAAGCTAGAGAATGATCAATAAACCAAAACTAAAGCAAATAGAATAAAAGAAATAACGAACATTAAAGCAGAAATAAATGATCTGGAGAACAAAAACAAATAGAATAAATAAAACCAAAAGTTGGTTCTTTCAGAAGGTCAACAAGATTGACAAACCTTTAACTAGACTGAAAAGCCAAAAAGAGAGAAGACCCAAATAAACAAAACCAGAAATGAGGGGTGGAAGGGAGTCATCACTATGGATTCCCAGGAAATTTAAAAAGTCATAAGAGGATAATGAACAACAGTATGCCAAAAAGCTAGACAACTTAGAGGAAACGGACAGTTTCCTGGAAACACATGAACAATCTAGACTGACCCGAAGAGAAACAGAAGACTTCAAAAACCAATCACAAGTAAAGAAATCTAATCAGTCATCAAAAATCTTCCTACAAATGAAAGCCTAGGACCAAATGGCTTCACAGGGGATTTTACCAAACTTTCAAAAAGAACAGACATAATTCCTGCTCAACTCTTTCAAAATATTGAGAAAAAGGAACACTACCTAATTCATTTTATGAAGCTAACATTACTAAATACAAAAATGAGACAAAGAAACTATAAGAAGGGAAAACTATAGGCCAATCTCCCTAATGAATATAGATACAAAAATTCTCAACAAAATACTTGCAAATCAAATTCAAATGCACATTAAAAAAATTATTCTCCTCAACCAAGTGGGGTTCATTCCAGGAATGTAAGGGTGATTCAACATAAGAAAATCAATCAATGTATTACAACACATTAACAAATAGAAAGATAAAAATCAAATGATCATCTTGATAGATGCTGAAAAAGTATTCAACAAAAGTGATAAAAAACACTTCAAAAGGTAGGAATTGAAGGAAACTTCCTCAATATGATAAAGGGCATATAAGAAAAACCCACAGCCAGCATAATACTCAACAGTGAAAGCCTGAAAGCCTTCCCCTTGAGATCGGGAACGAGACAAGTACGCCCACTGTCATCACTATTATTCAATATTGTGCTAGATGTTCTATCCAGAGCATAAATTGGGCAAGACAAAGAAATAAAAGGCATCCAAATTGGAAAGGAAAAAGTAAAACTGTCATTATTTGCAGATAATATGATCTTATATTTGAAAATCCTGAGAAATGACGACAAAGCTACTTGAGTTAATAAATTCAGCAATGTGGCAGGATACAAGATTGATGCATGAAAGTCACTATTGTTCCTATACACTAGTTATGACCTAATGGAAGAAGCAATCAAGAAAAAATTCCACTTAATAGAGTAACTAAAAAAATCAAGTACCTAGGAATAAACTTAATCAAGGATGTAAAAGCCTTCTATACAGGGAAGTACACAACTTTAATAAAAGAAATCAAAGAAGACCTAAACAGGTGGAAAGACATTCCGTGTTCATGGACAGGAAGGCAAAACATCATTAATATGTCAATTCTACCCAAACTGATCTACATATTCAATGCAATTCCAATCAAAATTCCAACAACCTACTTTGCAGACTTGGAAAAGCTAGTCATCAAATTTATTTGGAAGGGAAAGAGGCCTCGAATTGCCAAAAACATTCTAAAAAAGAACAAAGTGGGAGGACTTACACTTCCTTACTTTAAAGACTATTATAAAGCCACAGGGGTCAAACCAGCATGGTACTGGCACAAAGACAGATATACTGATTAATGGAATCAAATTGAGGGTTCAAAAACAGACTTCCAGATCTATGGTCCACTGATTTCTGATAAGGCCCCCAAATCCACTGAATTGGGACAGAACAGTTTCTTCAACAAATGGGTCTGGAAGAACTGGACATCCACATCCAAAAGAATGAAAGAGGACCCCTATTTCACACCCTACACAAAAATTAACTCAAAGTGGATCAAAGACCTCAAATAAGAGACAGTACCATAAAACTCCTAGAAGATAATACAGGGAAACATCTTCAAGATCTAGCAGGTTCTTAGACCTTACACCCAAAGCACAAGCAATGAAAGAAAAAATAGATAAATGGGAACTCCTCAAAATGAAAAGCTTGTGTGTCTCAAAGGACTTTGTCAAAAAGGTGAAGAGACAGTCAACTTAATGGGAGAAAATATTTGGAAACCATATATATGATAAGAGATTGATATCCAGCATAGATAAAGAAATCCTACAACTTAACAACTATAGTACTTATAAAATGGGCAAAAGATATGAAAAGACATTTTTCCAAAGAGGAAATACAAACGGCTAAAAAACACAGGAAAAAATGTTCATCTTCACTATTAGGAAAATGCAAATCAAAACCACAATGAGATATCAGCTCACACAAATAAGAGTGGCTGCCATCAAATAAACAGGAAACTACAGGAAAGCATGTAGAGAAATTGGAATTCTTATCCACTGCTGGTGGGGATGTATAATGGTACAGCCACTATAGAAGACAGTTTGGTGGTTCCTCAGAAAACTAGATATAATATTGAGTTACTCTACAACCCGGCAATTCCACTTCTTGGTATACACCCGAAAGAACTGAAAACAATGACACGGACAGACATTTGCACACTGATGTTCACAGCAGCACTGTTCACAACTGCCAAAAGATGGAAACAATCCAAGAGTCCTTTAACAGACAAGTGGATAAACAAAATCTGGTATATACATACGATAGAAACTATACAGCAGGAAGGAATGAGATCCTGAAACGTGACAACATGGATGAACCTTGAAGACTTATGTTGAGTATCTATATAATGCAAAATTGGTGTCTCACAATGTAGAATACAGGGGACCTAGAGATAGACAGAAGCTAGAGAAGGGGGAATGATTACCTAATATGTACAAACCTGTAAACAAGGCTGAACTTGAAGGTATGGGAATGGACAGAGGTGATGACAGTTCGTTAATGGGATTATAAGTATCAGTGCCACACTGAAGGCGAACATGATTGAAAAAGGTTGTTTAAAAGCATGTATCCCACAGATTAGCACTACAAATATAAATAAGTGCTTGCATGATCTACTTCTAATGTATCACACTGGTACAAGGAGTTAACAACAGAGTGGTATATGGGAAAAACTAACCTACTGCATACTATGGTCTATATTTAATAGGAAGACCTTACTAGTACCACACTAATACTAGGGATAAATAATTAGGGGCTGGTAAGAGTTTTGAGGTGTTTTAGGTTATGATACTTTAAAATTGAGACTGATGATGATTGTACAACTAAATGAAGATAATTTGAGACACTGATTGTTTATCTTGGTCATCAGAATATATGCTAAGTGAAATTAGGAAACCTCTACTTAATAAGCCAAGCCCTCGATCTTAAGGCTTGCTGTTATGAAACTTATGGGTGTAAAAGGGAGGCGAAGCTACCTATAATCATGCCTAAGAGTCCCCTCCAAAGAACCTTGTTTGTTGCTCAGATGTGGCCTTTCTTTCTCTAAGCCCAACTCTGCAAATAAATGCATTACCCTCCCAACTACATGGGACATGACTCCCAGGGGAGTGAGTCTTCCTGGCAATGTGGGACACGACTCCTAGGAATGAGCCTGGCCCTAGTGTTGAGGGATTGAGAGTGCCTTCTTGACCAAAAGGGGGAAAATAAAGGTAACAAAATAAGGTTTCAGTGGCTAAGAGATTTCAAATAGAGTCGAGAGTTATCCTGAGTTACCCTTAAGCAAGCTTCAGCTAGATATTCCAAATGGCCACAGTATGCCAAGCCCAAACAGTAGACCCCAAAATACTAAAGAATACCTAGGTCCCTATCTGAGACACTATAAAAGTTTCATTCACTAAGTTTATTTTTCAGAAACTTAAAACCTCTATAGTTTTCCTATGCCAGATAAGTCCCCAAACCCAGAGGCAACAGCCTCTTCAGGAACATTAAACAGATGTGTACCTCTTCACCATAATGTTAACACCCCTTTTCAATAGGAA
Source organism: Choloepus didactylus (assembly GCF_015220235.1). Taxonomy (NCBI): domain Eukaryota; kingdom Metazoa; phylum Chordata; class Mammalia; order Pilosa; family Megalonychidae; genus Choloepus; species Choloepus didactylus. The sequence goes on along the minus strand of NC_051309.1, from coordinate 89,073,505 downwards.
CAAGTCAGGGTGGTCACTGCCCAGATATCCTTGAAGACTGAGACAATGATCAAAAGAAAAGGAGGGGTAGCAAAAGACAAGATAGGACGTCACAAAGGATTAAAAATACTGAATCTTTATATATTTTTTCAGTCTCTAGGGTTAGAACAGCTAGAAGGAAATAACTGAAATGGTTAAACTGTAACACAGAACACTCTTTGAAATTTGCTCTATAGCTACTTGTTAAATTGTACTTTGAAAGTTACCACTTGTCTGTATATATGCTATAGTTCACAATAAAAAATGTAAAAAAAAAAAAAACCCTGTACATGAATAGTCATAACAGCATTATTCACACTAGCCAAACAGCAGAAACAACTGATTAATGGATAAACAAAGTAGTATACACATATAGTGGAATACTATTCAGCAATTAAAAAATTAAGTACTGATACATGCTACAACATGGATGAGCCTTGAAAATATTATGGTTAGTGGATGATGCCAGTCAGAAAGGGTCACATATTGTATGACTCCATGGATATGAAATATCTAGAATAGGCAAATCTATAGATACAGAAAGCAGAGCAGTGGCAATGGCTGCAGAACTCTGGGAATATACTCAAAAAAATCAATTGTGATGAAAACAAAACCAAAAATGCCAAGATTTCTAGCCTGGGTTCATAATGTCCATTAAAAAAAATGTTCAAGAAAGATAAATAAGGAAAGCAAAAGTCTAAAATGGAAGAGGAAAAGGACAAAGCATCTATCCTCCATACAAATTCCCAAGTAAGAAACCTGAGAATCTTTGCTTCCTCTGAAGGCTAGTGAGCATCCCTCTTTCCTGAAAAGAATTACCTAACATTTTATCTTTTCATTCTTCTTTCATGGCCAGAAAGGTCGAAGTCAGCTCAACTGTATCAACTCTAGAACCATTTTCTCATTATTTTTTAACTTGTCAGACATCTGTTGCAAAAAAGATTTAAAGCTGTTCGGAAGAATATACATAACAAAAGACAGAGAATTTAAAAGTAAAAAGTATAAACAAGGGCAGCAAAAACCAAAACACATACCAAAGTCCTATATATGTTTTACAGATGGGCTACAAATTTAGTTTTAAGCTTTCTAACTGCCAACCCAAATGGGAAAACCAATCAGTTCATCAACTCACTGTTTGCTTAAATAAGATTAAAACCAATTGCTCAGGAGAGCCACAAGTAATCCTAATACTAATACATAAAGGCATTTTTCCAGAGGATCTGAATAAGGAATATCCTATGGGGAAAAAAAACTCCTTGAGAGAGAAAGATGAGAATCAACTGGTTGCTTCTTAAAGTGCAATTAAATAAAAGAAATTCATTAAAGGGTCAATATAATGCATTCACTGATCTGGTTTAACTCGGGGCAATAGGAGTAGGTATGTGAAGTATGCATCTTCCAGCGAACTCCTACATAAAATGACACTTTACAGCCAGATTCTCTTACATTTATGATGGCTGTAACTCCAAGGAAGCTAGTCTAATACATCTGCATATATATCTTGATCTTTACCATATTTCTGATTGTCTACATCTTTACTTTTTATCATCATGTGCTACTGCTATAAGCTACTTTAAAACCTTTTTAGACATACATAATAAAAGCACAACTGAGGTTATCCACAAGCAACTCTTAAAAACTTCTTTCTGGCAAAAGCTGTCTGATAAAAGCAAATGCATCCCTTAATTAGGAAACATGACACCTAGTTCTATTCTTATTGGCAACACTTTCACCCTAAGTAACCTTGGGCAAGCTACTATGCCAAATTTTGCTCTATCTAAAAAAAAACTAGATAATTACGCTCAGTTACAAACCAATGTTTAAGATTAAGTAAGATACTTATCAATTGGAAATGTAAAAGTATTTTAAGCATAGCCCATAATTTTTCTGCCCTTACAAACAGTTTCAAACAAATGCATTATCCCACAACAAGCTTTCCAATAGGGTAGTTTAATATATATTTTATATTTTTATACTTTACCCCCTAAACCCATATGTGTGTAAGATAAGCACTGATACATGTCAATATTCCTCTTTTTTTAAATATAGATATCAGCAAGTGTTCATAGAAATCTCAGAGGATAGCAATATGCTTTAAACTTAACATACTTTCCACTATTCTGTACCTACATGTTTACTACCACCTACTTATAAGATATATTATTACCATCAGCTGTAGTTGCTTTTTGGTGGGGCATCAGCATGGCAGCAAATTCCTGAAGTTGATTTCCTCTGATGATTCTATCTAGGTACATTTTCTCTAGGATCCCATAAGCAGCAAGTTGCTGACACCTTTCATCCTTAAAAAGAGTAGCTAGCATTCGAGAACGCTGCTGTCCTAAGGGAAACAAACAAGCATCAAATACTCTCACAATCTATTTCTTAAATTAAAAAAAACTGTCTTATGACTGATTTTTGCCTACTAATAAAATATTCATATGTGATGATTAGGATATGCACCAAAATGTTATGAGTGGTTGGAATTATAGGAGATTTTTTATTTTTTTCTTCTTGCTTATTTGTATTTTCCACAATGACCAGACATTACTTTGTTAAAAATAAAAAGTTATAAAAGATGAACAAGTATTTCTCAGATGGGAAACTTAATATTCATGGTTTCATTATATACTTTCAAGAACTTTTAAATGGCAACAAAATACGTGACGATGAAAAAAAAATCAAGCTAATAGAAATACATGAACAAGATTTAAAAACAAACAAACATATTTCTAGCTCTGTACACTGAAAAGGTCTAACAGCAGTAATACCCAGCAGCAATGACCATACCCAGCATTCAGATCTTGGTTTATAAATACTATTCCTCATTAAAAGGAACAAAAGATCCTTGAAAAATGACTGATTCCCAGTTTGGGCATGGGAAAATATAAAATGATCCTAAGGCATCTCTTCATGCTAGAATGTAGGAAAGTGTTCAAAGATCAATGGGGCCCTGTCAAGAAGACATGACCTGGTCAAATGTGGAACAATTTGAGCATCAAAAAGAATGACAATTATAATTTACTATAATACACCGAATAAATTAAAGGCTGAGTCAAATATACAAGAATGTTCACAGCAGAACTATTCCTAACAGCCAATAAAAAAGTATCCAAAGGCAGTGGGATAAAAAAATTGTGGTATATTCACACAATGGAATACCATATGGTAATGAAAATGAAGAAACTATACAAACATTCAACAATATGGATAAAGTTCACCAAAATAAAGTTGAGCAAAAGAATCAAGTACAAAAGATTGCATGATTTCATTTATATAAGGAATCCGGCAAGACTCTTAGTGATGGGGGAGGGGCTAGAGGGGCCAGTGACTTGGAGGAAACATGAGGGAGGCTTTTGGGGTCCTGGTAATATTTAGTTTCTTGTTCTGAATGCTGGTTACATGGGGGTGTTCAGTTTCTGCAAATTTATCAAGCTGTATGCTCTGAAATGTGCACTTTTCTGTGTGTATATTATGAGCAGAAAAGTCTGTATTGATACTAAAAAAAAGGAGAAAAAGTAAAATAAAAAGGAAAGCTCTTACAGAAAAATAGCAGTTAATAAACGCAGAACAGCACTAGTAAATCACTATTTTGCAACATACAAAGTAATGAATGATCCAAAGATCATTAATGGGATACTATATGTAAAAGGATGTTGGAGAATGAGACTTTTGAACAGTGCCAACACAGCATCCCACAAATTACTAAATGCAAAGAGGAAAATGTACTTTTACAATGGCATCTCTACTTTAAGCAAATGACCAAATTCAGCATCATATATAGTGAGACAATCTGACATCATGTGCTCTGTATGTGCTGCAATAGCAAGTATACAGGTATGGTTGCTAGAAAAATTTTATCCTGAACTGAATCTAGCCTTTGGTTAACTTCCAGTTTACAGGAAATACATGGATAAAGTAAACAACACAGATAAATCCAGAACGAGGTACATTCTCCAAGACAACTTCCTTGAACTCTTCAAAAAGCCAGCATTTAACAAGACACAATCATCAAATGCCATGTGTGACTCTGTTCCTGATTTGGGGGAAAAAAGCAACTGGAAAAGATATTCTTGGGAAACTGAGGCAATATGGACTGAAGACTAGATTCTACAATGGAATCACTGTTGATTTTCTTAGGGGTGATAATGGTATCATAGGTATAGAAGAAAATGTTATTCTTAAGAGATACATGACATACAGTGATATAGTGATATGATAGCCTATAACTTTCTTTCAAACAGTATTTCAGAAACTGGAGGGCAGAGAGGAGAGACAGCAGGGAAAGAGCAAATATAACAAAATGTCAGGAAATCTCAGAAAAAGAGCCATGAGAGGGGAGGCAGTCCTACTATATATTAATTAAAACACATAAAACTGTAATGATTCAAAGAGTTTAGCACTAGTACATTCATAAAGAAGCAGGCTAATTGATAGAATGGAATACTGTACCCAGAAATCCACTACAATATATAGATTATTTGATAAAGAATGCTGGATCAACTGATTAGCCATGAAGAAAATAAAAGTTTAATCCCTATCTCATTGCTTGCACTAAAATAAATCCAAACGGAAAAGATTTATAGGTAAAAATGAAACCTTAAAGCAACAATTCTCAGGAAGCATCACCCAAGACCTTTATAAGAGATTGAGGAGGTCAACACTATTTTTATAATAATATAAAAACATTATTCATCTTTTCATTGCATTGACATGTACTGATGGTACAAAAGCAATGGTGGGTAAAGCTACTGGCACCATAGCACAAATCTATGCAGTGGCACCAAACTGTACTCTGCCACACACTCATGGTCAAAATAACAAACAAAAAACGCCCTTTTCACTTACAAATGTCCATGAAGAAGCAGTGAAAAATTATTTTTATTAAATCCTGACACTTGAGAATGTCTTAATATTTTGCATGGCAAAGTGGGAAAGGCACTTAAAGCACTTGTGCCACAAAGTACTATGGCTGCCTTATGTAAATGTTATAAGATGAACTAGCCTCCTTTTTCATGGAACATCATTTACTTGAAAGAATGACTGAAAGAATGTAATTATTCAGACTTGGGTATTTGTTGGACATTTTCTCAAAAGTGAACAAAGTGAGCCTGTTGCTACAAACAAAACAAAACAAAACAAAACCCACAACTAGCCATGTTTGTTACCCCTGAAAAATTCAAATTTTGAAGCAGAAGTTGGAATTTGGGAAATTTTTTTTATCTCCCACCATGAGCTGGACAGCTTCCCAATACTTAAAGTCTTCTCTGATATGATCAGCAGTAATACATTCAAATGTAATTTTTAAATTTTGCGTAATAAAACATGTCAATATTTGGAAACTCTGCATAACTCAGTGAACCACTGTATTCCAAACAACCAACAAGTGAAGGTTCAAAATCCTGCCTGGGGGAAAGATCTACTCAAAGTGCAAGACAGACCAGTGGATTTTAACATAACAGTGCAAAAAGCTCAGATATGGTTTCAGACTCCACATCACAACTAACCTGTAAGAATCTGAACCACTTGTGGAGTTAAATGCATTATCAAACAATACCTACAATTACATGAAAAGACTATTAAAATTCATCCCACTTCTCCAACTATTCATCTGTGTGAGCTGGATTTTCTTCATATACTTCAACTAAAATAATGTATCACGGACATCTGAATGCAGAAACAGCTAAAAGAATTCAGCTGTTTTTGTATTAAGGTAGGTGCTGAGATTTGGAAAAATGTAAAACAATTCCACTCTCCTCACTAACTTTTTTTTAATTTGGAAAATACAGTATTTCTTTTGAATTTTTTTTTATTAGAGAAGTTGAGGGTTTACAGAACAATTATGCATAACAGGCAGGATTCCAATATACCACCCCACTAACAACCTGCATTGGTATGGAACATTTGTTACAATTGATGGCAGCACATTTTTATAATTGTACTATTAATAAGAGTCCATGGTTTAACTTACGGATCACTGTTTGTGTAGTGTAATTCCATGGATTTTTAAAAAATCTTACTGTTACCACATTTATAATCCAACATTTCCTCTTTTAAACATATTCATATATATATTTCAGTGCTGTTAACTGCATTCACAATGTTGTGCTACCATCACCACCATCCGTTTCCAAAACATTTCCATCATTCCAAATAGGAACCCTATACATTTGAAGCCTTAACTTCCCATTCCCTATCCCTACACCGTCCTCTGGTAACCTGTATTCTAGATTCTGACTCTGAGTTTGCTTATTCTAATTCTTTCAAATCAATCAGATCATACCAAAATCTGTCCTTTTGTGTCTGGTTTATTTCACTCAACATGATGTCTTCAAGGTTCATCCATGTTATCACATGTATCAGGACTTCATTCCTTTTTATGGCTGAATAATATTCCATCACATGTATATACCACATTTAACTTATCCATTCATCAGTTGATGGACATTTGGTTGCTTCTATCGTTTGGCAATTGTGAATAATGCCACTATGAACATCAGTGTGCAAATATCTATTCAAGACCCTGCTTTCAATTGTTTTGAGTATATACCTAGTAGAGGGATTGCTGGATCAAATGGTACTTCTATACTTAGCTTTCTGAGGAATCACCAAACTGTCTTCTACAAGGGCTGCATCATATTATATTGCCACCAGCAATGAATGAGAGTGTTCCTATTTGTCCTTATCCTCTCCAGCACTTATAAGTTTCCCTTTTTTTAATAGCAGCAATTCTAATGGGTGTGAAATGGTATCTCATTGTGGTTTGGATTTCCCAGATGGCTAATGATGTTGAGCATCTTTTCATGTGCTTTCTGGCCATTTGTGTACCTTCTTTGGAGAGATCTCTGTTCAAGCCTTTTGCCCATTTTTTAACAGAGATGTTAGTCTTTTATTGCTAGGGTGAAGAACTTCATTATATATTCTGGAAATTAATCCTTTACCAGATATGTGGTTTCCAAATATTTTCTCCCATTGTGTAGACTTTTCATGAAAAACAGAAGCTTTAAATTGATGAGGTCCCATTTATCTATTTTTTCTTCTTTTGCTTATGCTTTGAGTGTCAAGTCTAAGAAACCATTTCCTAACACAAGGTCCTCAAGATGCTTCCCTACATGCTCTTCTAGGAGTTGACAGTTCCAGCTCTTATATTAAGGTCTTTGATCCATTTTGAGTTGATTTTTGTATATGGTGTGAGGTGGGGTCCTCCTTTTTTTTTTTTTTTTTTTACAAATGGAGATTCAGTTTTTCCCAACACCATTTGTTGAAGAGGCTATTCTTTCCCAATTGAGTGGTCTTCACCAACATATCAAAGAACTGTTGGCCACAAACATGAGGGTTGATTTCTGTTTATTTTTAAGAAGTTCAATTAAGATATATTCACATACCATACAATCTATCCAAAGTGTACAATCAATGGCTTTTAGTATATTCAGAGTTGTGCATTCACCACTATCAATTTTAGAACATTTGCACTACTCCAAAAAGAAAAACTCCATTTCTCTCAGCAGTCACCTCTCAATCCCTCTATCCTTCCCCAGCCCCACAACTACTAATCTTATTGTCTCTATAAATTTATTTATATTTACATAGAATATAAATGGAACCATACAATATGTAGTAGTTTACATCTAGTTTCTTTCACTTAGCATAAGGTACTTTTAAAAAATAATTTTTGTTTTTTTAATTACAGAGGTTGTAGGTTTACAGAAAAATTAAGTTAAAAACACAACGTTCCGATATACCCCCTTATTGTTGACATTTTGCATTAGTGTGGTACTTTTGTTACAATTGGTGAAAGAATATTAAAATACTAATGTTAACGATAGCCCACTGTTTACATTAGGTATATTTTTCACATATACCACCTGTGTCAGGTTGAATGTACTAAGTCCTGCAAAACGTCATTATCTCTGATGTAATCTTGTGTGGGCAGACATATCAGTGTTGATTAGATTGTAATTCTTTGAGTGTTTCCATGGAGATGCACCCCACCCAACTGTGGGTGATGACTCTGATTGGATAATTTCCATGAAGGTGTTATCCCACCCATTCAGGGTGGGTCTAAATTAAATTACTGGAGCCATATAAATGAGCTGACAAACAGAAGGAACTCAGTGCAGCTGAGTGACATTCTGAAGAGGAGCTACAGCCAAGAGGGACACTATGAAGAATGCACATGAGTTGAGAGAGAAGCTGCAGATGAGAGACAGTTTGAAGACGGCCACTGAAAGCAGACTTTTGCTCCGGAGAAGTTAAGAGAGGACAAATACCCCAAGTGCAACTAAGAGTGACATTTTTAAGGAACTGCAGCCTAGAAAGGAACGTCCTGGGAGAAAGCCATTTTGAAACCAGAACTTTGGAGCAGATGCCAGCCACATGCCTTCCCAGCCAACACAGGTTTTCTGGACACCATTGGCTACCCTCCAGTGAAGGTACCTGATTGCTGATATGTTACCTTGGACACTTTATGTCCTTAAGACTGTAACTGTGTAACCAAATAACCCCCTCCCCCTTTTGTAAAAGCCAATCCATTTCTGGTGTTCTGCATTCCAGCAGCATTAGCAAACTAGAACAGATTTTGGTACCGAGAGTGGGGTGCTGGAGCTGCTGAGTTTGCAAATACCAAACATGTTGGAATGGGTTTTTAAATGGATAAGGGGAAGATTCCGGAAAAACTGTGAGAAGCTTGATAGAAAAGGCCTAGACTGTTTTGAAGAGACTGTTTTTGGAAATATGGACTCTACAGATACTTCCAATGAGGCCTTGAGCAGAAATGATGAATGTGTTGTTTTAAAGTGGCAGACAATTTGGCAAAATTGAGTCCTGGTGTTGGATGGAAGGCAGAATTTGAAAGTGATGACCTGGAATATTTAGCTGATGAGATCTCCAAGCAAAATACAGAAGAGGTAGCCTGGCTTTTACTTGCAGCTTATAGTAAAATGCAAGAGGACAGAGAAAAGCTGAGAAATGAACTCTTGGTTTCAAAGAAACCAGAAATTGTGATGGCCTGAAAAACTCTGGGCTTCCAGGGAGTGAATCCCCAGAAGCTATAGCCCAACGTGAGGATGCAACCAAATATTGCACCCAGCCACCATTTCAGAACAAGCCAAGACTGGAGAAGAAGTTAAGCAGAAAGGATTTGTGGCAAGTCCTATTGCCTGATGGCTTCGACCCCTGTGTGCGTCATGCGAAGCCAACAATTTTTGCGAGATCTTAATAGACAGAGCCGCTGCCAGTCTGGACTGGAGGGGACAGACAAGGAACAAATTGAAGGAAAAATTTCTTCAAAGACAGAGCCATGGAGGTTGAGGTCTGGGGTCAGGAGGCCTTGGGCTGGGAGAGTGGAGTGGCCCACATGCATGGAAAGGGTGAGCCTTCTGCCTCGATGCTCCGGAAGAGTTTTGCCACCCCAGGCCCCGAAGAGGGTGGAGCACATTCCCAGGGAATTGGGGAGAGCCTGGCTGCCACCGCACTGTTCTGAAGGGGTTGAGTGTGTGCCCCAGAGATGGAAAGGAATCCGGGTGCTGCCCCAATGTTTGAGGAGGGTGGGGCCGAGAAGGTGTTCTCCCCAATGTGTGGATGTTGGAGCACTCACCCCAGCATTTGGAGAGGAAAGGCTGCCACAAAGGCCCTTAGGAAGGGTTAGACTCCCGCTCTCTCAAGCCCCAAGGATGCAACGTCGTTCTATAAATGACTCTCAGACTTTGAAATCTAATGGAGTTTGTCCTGCAGGTTTTAGGAATTGTTTTGGTCCTGTGAATCCTGTTTTCCTTTCAGTTTCTCCTTATGGCAATGGGAATGTTCATCTTATGAATGTCTCTCCTTTGTATATTGGAAGCATGTAACTTGTTCTAAGTTTACAGGTCCACAGTCAGAGGGGAATTTTGCTTTTGGACAGACCACACCTGTAACTGATTTAATGGGATCTTGTACTTAACTATTGTTACTGAAATGATGTAGGTTTTTGTGATATTGTTATGGGATGAATGTATTTTGTATATGGAAAGATCATGTCACTTTGGGGTCCTGGGGGTGGAATATGCCAGTTTGAATGTATTATGTCCCCCAAAACACCATTATCTTTGATGTAATCTTGTGTGGGCAGACATATCAGTGTTAATTAGATTGTAATTCTTTGAGTGTTTTCTTGGAGATGCGCCCTATTAAACTGTGGGTGATGACTCTGACTGGATAATTTCCATGGATGTGTTACCCTGCCCATTCAGGGTGGGTCTAAATTAAATCACTGGAACCATATAAATGAGCTGACAAACAGAAGGAACTCACTGCAGCTGAGAGTGACATTCTGAAGAGGAGCTACAGCCAAGAGGGACACTTTGAAGAAGGCACATGAGTTGAGAGAGGAGCTGCAGATGAGAAACAGTTTGAAGATGGCCGTTGAAAGCAGACTCTTGCTCTGGAGAAGTTAAGCGAGGACAAATACCCCAAGAGCAACTAAGAGTGACATTTTTGATGAACTGCAGTCTAGAGAGGAATGTTCTAGGAGAAAGCCATTTTGAAACCAGAACTTTGGAGCAGATGCCAGCCACACGCCTTCCCAGCTGTGCCAGTTTGAATGTATTATGTCCCCCCAAACACCATTATCTTTGATGTAACCTTGTGTGGGCAGACCTATCAGTGTTAATTAGATTGTAATTCCTTGAGTTTCCATGGAGATACGCCCCACCCAACTGTGGGTGATGACTCTGATTGGATAATTTCCATGGAGGTGTGGGCCCACCCATTCAGCGGGTCTGAATTAAATTACTGGAGCACTATATAAGCTCAGACAGAAGGAGGAGGCTGCTACAGCCAAGAGGGACACTTTGAAGAATGCACAGAAGCTGGGAGAGTAACTGCAGATGAGAAACAGTTTGAAGACGGCCATTGAAAGCAGACTTTTGCTCTGGAGAAGCTAAGAGAGGACAAACACCCCAAGAGCAACTGAGAGTGACATTTTTGAGGAACTGCAGCCTAAAGAGGAGTGTCCTGAGAGAAAGCCATTTTTGAACCCAGAACTTTGGAGCAGACGCCAGCCACATGCCTTCCCAGCCAACAGAGATTTTCTGGACACCATTGGCTACCCTCCAGTGAAGGTACTCGATTGCTGATGTGTTACCTTGGACACTTTATGGCCTTAAGACTGTAACTGTGTAACCAAATAAACCCCCTTTATAAAACCCAATCCATTTCTGGTGTTTTGCATTCCAGCAGCATTAGCAAAATAGAACACCAGCTAACAGGTTTTCCGGACACCACTGGCCATCCTCCAGTGAAGGTACCCGATTGCTGATGTGTTACCTTGGACACTTTATAGCCTTAAGACTGTAACTGTGTAACCAAATAAACCCCCTTTTATAAACGTCAATCCATCTCTGGTCTTTAGCATTCTGGCAGCATTAGCAAACTAGAATACCACCCTTTTATTAATTTCTTGTAATAGTCTCATGTATTGTTAAATTCATGAAAGAACATTCTTTTATTTGCACTATTAACCAGAGTCCATCGTCCACAAAAGGGACAATGTGTCATACAGTCCCATGTTTTATCTTCTAACTTTCCTTCTAGTAACATACATGACCCAAAACTTCCCCTTTCAACCATATTCACACACATAATTCAGCACTATCAATTACATGCACATTTTCAAACATTTACAATCAGCCTATATAGAAATTCTGCACAATTTAAGCATCAGCTCCCTTTTTTCTACCCAATTCTATCTCCTGGTAACCTATATTCTAGATTTTAACTCTGTGAGTTTGCTTATTATAATTAGTTCTTATCAGGGAGATTATACAATATTTGTCCTTTTGGGTCTGGGTTCCTTCATTCAACATAATGTTCTCAAGGTTCATTCAACATTGTAGCATGCTGCAGGAGTTCATTCCTTCTTACAGCTGAGTAATATTCCATCATATATATATATATATATGTATGTATGTATGTATATATGTATATACCACGTTTATCCATTCATTGGTTGATGGATACTTGCATTGCTTCCATCTTCTGGCAATTGTGAATAATCGTCCTGTGAACATTGGTGTACAGACATCTATTTGCATACCTGCTTTCAATTCTGGGTACCTACATAGTATTGAGATTGCAGGATCATATGGCAATTCTATAGTTAGCTTCTTGAGGAATTACCAGACTGTCTTTCACAGTGGCTGTACCATTTTACATTCCTACCAGCAGTGAGTAAGTGTTCCTGTTTCTCCACATCCTCTCCAACACTTCTAATTCTCTGTTTTTTTAATAGTGGTCATTCTAGTAGGTGTGAAATGATATCTCCATATGGTTTTGATTTGTATTTCCCTAACAGCTAGTGATGTTGAGCATCTTTTCATGTGCTTTTTAGCCATTTGTATCTCCTCTTTGGGAAAACATCTATTCAAAACTTTTGCCCATTTTTAGATTGGGTTGTCTTTTTTATGTTTGAGTTCTGAGGTTTCTTCATATATTCTGGATATTAAACCCTAATCAGATATGTAATTTCCAAACTTTTCTCCCATTGGGTAGACTGCCTTTTCACTTTCTTGACAAAGTCCTTTGAAGCACAAAGTTTTCAATTTGAAGAGGTCCAAAATATTTACCTATTTCTTCTTTCATTGCTTATTCTTTTGAGTTTGAAGTCTAAGAAACCACTGCCTATCACAAGATCTTGAAGATGCCTGTATTTTCTTTTAGGAGTTTTATGGTCCTAGTTCTTAAATTTAGGTCTTTGACCCATTTTGAGTTAATTTTTGTAGAAGGTGTGAAATGGGGGTGCACTTTCATTCTTTGGATATGGATATCAAGTTCTCCCAGACCCATCTGTTGAAGAAACTATTCCGTCCCAGTTGAGAAGACTTGGCAACCTTCTTGCATATCAATTGTCCATAGATTCTGAACTCTTCATTTGATTCCATGGTCAATATATCTATCTTTACACCACTACCATGTTCTAATGACCACTGTATCTTTGCAATATGCTTTAAAGACAGAAAGTATATGAGTCCTCAACTGTGTTCTTCTTTTTCAACATGTTTTTTCCTATTTTGGGCCCAGCACTCTTCCAAACAAATTTCATAATCGGCTTTTCTATTTCTGCAAAGTTTGCTGTTTTGATTAGGGTGGCACTGAATCTGTAAATCAATTTGGGTAGAACTGACATCTTAACGATACTTACTCTTCCAATCCATTAACATGGAATGTCCTTCCATTTATTTAGGTCTTCTTTGATGTCTTTAAGCAATGTTTTTAGTTTACTATGTACAAGTCCTTTGTGTCCTTGGTTAAATTTATTCCTAGATATTTGATTCTTTTAGTTTCTATTATAAATGGAATTTTTTTCTTCATTTCCTCCTCAGATTTCTCATTACTAGTATATAGAAACACTACTGATTTTTGCATGATTGCATCCCATAGCTGACTTAAGCTATTTTCACTTTTATATTTCGTTTTCCTGTCTGCTCCTTAGCCTGAATCATCTCAAGTACCTCATCCTCAAGTCCACTGATTCTTTCTTCTGTCTGTTTCAATCTGCTCTTGAAACCTTCCCGGGCATTTTTCATTTTAGTTATTGCGGTCTTCATCTCCAGTAGTTCTGTTTGGTTCTTTTTTAAAATTTCTATCTTTACTTAGGCTCTAATATTGCTCATTCATTGTTTTCCTGATATCCTTTAGTTATTTCTCTGAACTTTCATCTCCTTGACCATTTTTAAGATCATTTTTTCAAGGCTTTGTTTGGTATGTCCACATTCTTGTCTTCCTCATTCTTGTTTTCTGTATTTTTATACCCTTCCTTTAGGATGGGCTATCATTTCCTGTTTCTTTCTTATACTCTTTTGTTGCACACTATACATTTTAATATTTTAAAATGTTAACTCTGGGATTTACTCCCAGAGATATCTGTTTCTTGATTTTGTAATCAGCTGGCGATAAAACAGAGATTTTCCTGAGTGTCAGTCTTCATATTAGGAAGCTCTGTCCAAGGAAAATGCAGTGTACAGGTTTTCCCTGTCTTTCTGGCCCTCTGTCTTGTCCTGGGCTTTTGCTTGTTAGTTGTTTTAGAATTCCCCTGTTTACAGGAACTTGGTTATCCCTTCTGTTTCCCAAAAGTCAGATCTCCCTTTCCTGGGTATTTCACACTGACAGACCCTTGTCCCAGACTGTCTGCCTTTATAGTTGTTTACATCTTTCATTGTCTCACTCTGGTTTTGCCTAGAAGACAAGTACTGGAAGGCAGGTCAACCTGGAAAGGACTTTCCCAAGTCAGTCTTTCCCAGTCAAAACAGAGCCTAGGACCTATGAGGGGGTGCTGACTGGCTCCAAAGTGCCCTGAGTAGCAGATCAGGAAGGGTTCCAAAATCTTCTCTGATGGCTCCCCAAAGCTGAGTTTTCCTGGTATGCCCAGCAAATGCAGCCCGTCAGCTAACTGTCCTATGCAGCCCTAAAGAAGCTCTGTGTCTTTAAATTTCCACTGCCTTCACCCCGTCCTGGGAAGGTTGAAACAACAGCTGCCGCCGCCTCTGTCCAGGACAAATTAAAACAACAGCAGCTCTCAGAGCAGGACTCAGTGATCCAAATTTGCTAATCAAAAGCCACGTGATAAGCGTTCAGTCATGCCCACCCTTGTTCTTGGGGAAGGTTTTTTACATCCCCTTCTGTCACCAGCAGCGAGCCAGGTACTGGACACCATGGCATCCTGCCTTAAGGGTGGGGGGGTCGCCATACAGAAAGCAGTTTATAGTTCTTTACAGTAATTTATCTGCCTCTTCCTCCTGCTCTTTTCTGAATGCTGTACAGTGTTCTTATGGCCTCTGGGGTTTCAAACAGTTGTTTCATACAGTTCCAACTTTTTCATAGTTGTTTTGGTGGGAAGATTGAGTCTTGCAGCTCTCTACTCTGCCATCTTCCCTGGAAGTCTCATCATATATTATTTTTAATATAAAAATGTCTTCATGTTAATATTAATGGGCCTACTATTGTTACTTTTTAAACGAATTAATAAATATTTTCTAAATTGTTAATTTAAATTTCTAAATATTGATAGCTGTAAACCACATAAATAAAAGCTCTTTAGGGCTCTCATTATTTTTTCAGAAAAAAATATATAAAGGGGTCCTGAGACCAAAAAATTTCAGAAGCCTAAAGTACTGGAAGAAGACATGAAGAAATTTTAAAAATATAAATAATTCCAGAGTAGGGAAGACATTTCTAAGCAAGTCAACAAAACTCAAAAACCACAAAAGATAAGATTAATAAATTAGATAATTAATAAAAAGGTAAATAAATTCATAAATTTAATTACATAAGTTACATTACACTAAAGTTCTATATGGCACAAATGTCATAAAGGAAAAAAGAGACAAAATTGGAAAACAAAAAGTTTAATTTTTTTATATAAAAGAGCTTTTACAAGTGACTAAGAAAGGAACAAACAACTTAAAAAATGGCCAATGTAAAAAACAGATACTTCACTCAAAAAAGAAATACAGGCTTTTAAACACACAAATGCTCAAGGGCATTCATAATAAATGAAATAAAAACTAAAACTAGAGTGAGATACCATTTTTCATCTATAGATTAGCAAAGCTCAAAACAATTTGGTAATACCTGTGTGAGGAATCAGGTACTGATGAATATTCGTGTTGGGAATTTGAAACTAAGGGCAATTTATAATTCCCGTCAAAATTCTAAATGCATGTACTCTTGGACCCAAGAATTTAAACTATACATATACTCATAAATGTGCATAATCACTAGAGCATTATTTATAACTGACTAAAGTATGTAAAGCCAGACAAAAGGAAATAAAAAAGAATGAGCTATATGTAGTGATATGAAAACGTAACTATGATTTATAGTTACATGAAAAAAAGCAAGTTGTAGAAGGAGGTATATATATATATATATATACATACATATATGGACACACTTTATGTTGAAGGAAATATAAGAAATCAGTAATAGCCTTCTAAAACAGTTGGCAGTACCATGCTTATGTATGCATTTTTAGTAACCAAATTTAGAATTATCAGCATTTCTTCTCAATACCCTTTCTGCTTTATAAATTAAGCTATATATATGCTATAATTTAGTAAAAAGAACTGGTGAAGTATTTATTTTTTAACACTTATAGAAAAAAAGAATTAATTCCAGGTCTAAAATTGAGGCTGAAGGCTAAAAAAATTCCAAAAGCAGTACATTAATTATAATATCATCAATCTCTGTTTCAATTTTAGTCTCCCTTATGTAATTCTCACTTGCTTTTTTCACAGAGATATTTTAGGAAAATTAAATTTCACATTATCTCTCTTAACTATTCCTAACACGTAGTTAGTAGACTGATACACACATATTTAAATTTTTTAAGTTAATCTATTTTGTTGTTTTTAAATGTAAAAATGTTTAAACAGTATTACTAAGACATCCACTTAAAGAACAGTTCCTTGCTAAACCTTCCAGTGGTAACCAACCTGATTATTAAACAAAGGTAACTGTTCATTAAAGCATAAACTGCATGTTTACCTGCTGATGCTAGGATGGTACAGTGCAAAGCATGTTTTAAGGCCTCTAGTCTTTCACTTTCGTGGACTATTGTCTTGTAAGAGAGCTCATTGTACCTTTGCGCAGCTTCAATGAATTTTCTTCTATAATCAAGAACACGGGCATAGCACACCTACACAGGGAAAATGTTTCAATTAGGGGAAAAATAAAAAAAGAGAGAATCTCTAATGTGTAACAGCATTTATCAAATGTTCTGGAACACCTTAGTATACAGTTTGATTCAGCAATACAAAATTAATTCAAAATCAGATCTGTCACCTTATAATGTATCTGTAACTGTTCATTAGTCGACTCATTCTGAAGCAATGATGCTCGATTTATGTAAGCTTCTGCCTGGACTGGATCATCATCCTCCAGATATAGTCTAGCAATCTTCAGGTAAGTCTCCAGTTTATAATCTACATTGTACTGTCTAGGACATAACAGAAAAACACAGAATGTCTAAATATTTTATTGAGAAAATTTCTAAGAGTAGTGGAAAATAAGTTATTTTTTGCTTGTATAAATATATTCTGTTAATACAAAGGATTTAAACTTTATACTGCATTATATTATGGAAAAACAAAAAATTACAGTTCCAAAATATTTCATTTAATTTTTATTTTTATTATCGTTGTTCACATTATATCCAAGCTTCTCCTAATTCTCAAATAATCTCACAAATCAAGATTTAAAAGGAAAAAACACTCAATTCAGGGACATATTTACTACTGAGGGGGATTATAAACTGGTACAAGCTTCCAGGAGAGTAGTTTGTCAATAAGCTTTGAATCCTTTAAAATGCATATGCCCTTAAACCATTACACTTTCCTTCTAGAATTTAAATTCTAAGAAATTAACCAGGGATATGTGCACATATGTATATATAAGGATATTCACTGGTAAAGTTATTTATAAATGTAATAAGAAAAAAAAATCAGAAATTCCCTATTGGTATTTAGCTTGTCAATTAAGTCATGGTACATAAAGACAGTAGGAAACTATGCAGTTATATTAATGACTATGAGATAACAGTCATATATTTGCAAAGTAAAAAACTGGACAAAACACCATTAAAGTATATTTCTACACACATAAATCAAGGTAATACTAGCAATCATCTCTGGGTGGTGAGATGATGGGTGATTTTCATTTTTCCTGTATCTCAATAGTGATGTTTTATGTAATACATAACTAAAGACCTCATATAATTCAAGATTAATCCTAGCATAAATATTATTCCTTTCTGTTTCCTAGTAAAACTATCACCATCATGTGGCAAGAGCATAAACAGTTTACACTTTACTCGGCTCAGTTTTGGTATTACTTCTTTACTTTTTAAAAAATTTTATTTTTTGGTGGGGGAAAGGGAGTAGGAGGAGGAATTTATACTAATTCAAATTTTTTGCATGTCATATATTATTAATATTTAGCACCATACTATTTCCATTCACAATTAAAATCTGCATTGCTGTAACACTATATTTTTTCTGCCAAGTATATCTATTACTCTTACAATCAGAATGAATCATTTTAAAAAAAAGCTCTCAATCCTTTATCTAAAAGAATACTTTCAATCACTTTTACTTTAACTTAATTTAGAAAACCACTAACATTTTCAATTTTTGAGTTTCTTCACAAAAAAAGATAATGCTACCATGTTATCAAAACAAGAATTACCATCATTGCAAAAAGCAATTATAATTTTGTATGTACTTCAGCTACCAGTGAAAATAAATCAGCTGCTCTGTGCTCCACACAGAATAAGACCAAAGAAATTAGGAAAGCGAAGCCTTTGAAACTCCCAAAGGAAAAAAACAAACTATCAAGAAGGCTTGGACAAACAAACAGACAAAGGTACCCAGTGTTCTTTTTTACTTCAATTGCTCTTTTTCACTCTAATTATTATTCTTGTTATTTTTGTGTGTGTGCTAATGAAGGTGTCAGGGATTGATTTAGGTGATGAATGTACAACTATGTAATGGTACTGTAAACAATCGAAAGTACAATTTGTTTTGTATGACTGCGTGGTATGTGAATATATCTCAATAAAATGATGATTAAAAAAAAAAAAAAAAAAAAAAAAGAAGGCTTGGAAAGCAAAATTCAACAGTTACATACTGCCAAAAGTCAAGATGTCTGAAGTGGTGTCTACCTCTCATCATGAAATATTAACGAAGACGAAAAAAAAAAAAAGAAAGAATCCTTCATTCACCTGGTAAGCAAGTAGAAAAGCAACTGGATGTATTTTGAAGCCGTTCACAACTGGTATTTTTGTACTTACCAACTGAAAGGGAAGTGTGTTTAACATAAATGAGTCTCACACATTTCCATCCCTCTTGCACAACATATTTTGGAGGAATATTTCATAAAGAACCATAAATGTTTTTAAAAATACATAATGAAAGGGGAGACTGAGTGAATAATAAGAGTTAAAAACATTTACCTTAATCTTTTCTAATTGCCTCTCCATCTCACTTTCTCCAGGATCCCAACCCAACTATCCTTGGAGGTCTTTGTGACTTCCAAATCACAGATTATATTACACTGTCACTGTCTTTTTCTCTCTAAAGGCCTCCTTTCTCTTCTTACCTAGATAGTCATTTTTCCTCACTAGAATATAAATATATATAAAAGACAACAATTATATATAAGCATCCAATATCCATTATTTACTATACTTTTGTCCTGTTTCCAAAGGAATTCCCACCAACACTTGAGCTGCATTTCTCCAATCTTCTTCTTTCTCATATATGGATGCAAGATGCTGTCTTATTGAAGCAACCTGGGAATAGTAGGTACACATGTTAAATTATTTCAACTGACATTAGTAACTAATTAAAATAAACAGATAAGTTAATCTATTGTGACAATGTCTCATTGAACAAATTAACCTGGCAATTAAACAGGAAAATTTTATCCTGACCAACCAAATTTCTCTATAAATTTTGTATTCACAGAAGACTAAAATAATGAACTGAAATAACACATTATGGCAATATTTAGTTTAAGTATTAAATTTTGCTTTTATATTACTGCATGCATAATGCTAGAATTTTCCTGTTTTTGGTCTGATTAACAATTTCACTGATTTTTAAAAATTGTCTCAAGAGTAATATCTGGTTTATAAAATCATCTTGTGATATATGAGCAACTGTCAATTAGAGATGCAACATCCTAATATTTACTTGGTTTTTATATTGTAAATGCTGTCTGGCATACCATTTTGTAGAAATGAAGTTGAATGAAAATTTCTTTTAAGATTGATTATCTCTCAAAATACTTGCTGCTCAAAATCACTGCTCTAGAGTTTGTAACACTGGGCCTACTCCCTTCTTTTTACCTGTTCCTCAAACGAAATGACTCGAGGCTGAATCTTTTCCAGGGTGAAATGATATATTTCTTTGGCTGTGCTGTCCGGCAGGTTAGGGAGATGTGTGCAGAAATCCGTCAGTAACTGTCGAGAGATCACGAGGCTGACATTCTCATTTACCACTTGGTTAAAAAAAAATAAGAGATAAGAAAACATGAGTTTGTGGTGACAAATGCACAACTATATGATGATACTATGAACAACTGATAGCACACTTTGGAGGACTGTATGTTATGTGAATATATCTCAATAAAATTGCATTAAAAAAAAGAAAGAAAACATGAGTAATTTATAAATTGTCATTAAGCAATCTATCTTTACCTAAAATTAATACTAAAACAGTCTTCATTAATGCAAACTTACCGCAATGAATTGTTCAGGAATTTTCACACCATCCCCTTATACTACAGAATCAATTTTTCCTTATACGGAATTATATGATTACATGACTATGCCAAAACAGTAAAAATATCATAACTTTTCTATGAAACAGAAATAGCTAAAAATGTTTCATTCAAATAGTTGAGAATTTTATATTCTTACTTTCCCATCTTTATTTTTCTACTAATTGGATGCACAGAAATACCTCTGTTTTTATTTATGTACTTATATTCCATCTAACTCCAAAAAGGGGTTAAAGAACAAAACAGTAAAATAATTTGCATGAAATTTAAATAAAGCAAGCAGTAACAGCTACTGCCACTTTCAGTTTCCCAATGAAAACAACAAATAAAAACTCAAGTCAGCTCTATATGTATTGACATCATAGTATGACATTATATATATTTATGAAGTATTATTGTATAGCAGACCCTAGTGCCACATTGCTCCCACCACTTCTGATTATATGATCTAGAACAAGAAACGTCATTTCTCTCTGTTTCTGTTTCCTCATGCATAAAATGTGGATAATATCACCCACCTCATAAGATCGTTGTTGCAATTATACATATAAAATAGCACCTTAAATGGTGCCTGGCACAGAGTACTCATCAAACGTTAGTTATTATTATCACTATTATTACATTTTAAAAATACATCATGCTTGTGAACCACTACTTAAATTATTTAGATCTTAAATAAGCAGTTGGCATGATGTCATCAACATGGTGAAGTAAACAGCTACCGAAAACTCCTCTCCAGAGATTCAATGAAAAAAAGGGGCAATTCTGAATTGTTTGAAACTCTGGAGGGGGATATACACTGGAGAATGACCCTGCAAATGCCGAATTGCAAAAAGGAAAGAAATGTCAGGTAGGAATCTTCCATTCCAGACCAGCTGGTCCTCTCCCCTCCCCCTCACTCTGGCTCAGTGCTTGGAAAGTACAGAATCAGCAGATGGGAACCCTCCCACCAAGGACACAGATTTTAAAATCTCTCACCAATGAGATATACCCACACTGTCTGAAGACCCGGGGGACAGAGGAGGACATTTCAAGGCCCAGGTCAGTGAGGGACAAAGAGACTGAGAACATGTGGACAGAGACTGAGTTTCCAGTCCCAGGTCTGAAAATCCTCCTCCCACCCTTGAGGGAAGCCACAGGCAGCAGCTGTTTCCTTTGCCTTGGGGACGGCTGAAGTACTGGGTCAGCTGAGGGAGTCCTCTGCCGCAGGTATAGCCCCACACTGAGACAGATTTTGGCCAGCAAATTGAGGGCATAGGAATCCCACCATTTCAGCTCACCCATGTACATGCACCTGTGCTCTGAGGCAAAGCAGCGTCTGAGGATGATTAAGTTACTGAACAGCGCCATCTTCTGGACAGTCCAGAAAGTGCAAGGGAAAGAAACACTTGTAAAAAGATGCCTCAGACCCTTTAATAGGACCACAGGCGCTGGTCTACACGCCCTGCATAGAACCCAGCCCAGTTTTGGCTGAGAAATACAGACAACCCAACTGTCATAGCAGAGCTCTAAAACAAACCCAGGTCTTGCTGACCAGTGGAAAACAGAGCACCACTGGAAGCCAGCAGATTTATATTACCACACACTGTGAACTTGCTGGAGTGCCCAGTGTCTATCTCCCATCCCTGTGGTAGGCCACGGTAGGTGCCTGATTTGGGGGGAAGACTGGGAGGCAAAGCCAATCTGACAACTGGCCAGTGAGAGAAACAAAGAAATATAGAGATCTAAGAAAGCCACCAACAACAACAACAAAAAACCAAGGCAATAGAGAGAAAACAATCTCCCGAATAAACTAATCAAGAAAATCAGATTCCTACACAGCAAGAAATAACAAGCCATAGCAGGAAACAAGAAGATACGGCCCAGCCAAAGGAAACAACTTATACTTCAAATGAGATACAGGAGTTGAAACAACTAATTGAAGATCTTCAAACAAATATGCTAAATCAATTCAAAAATCAAATCAACGAGTTGAGGAAAGATAACAGCAAAAGAGATGACGCATATAAAGAAGACACTGGGTGATCATAAAGAAGAATTCATAAGCTTGAAAAAACAAATGGCAGAACTTATGGGGATGAAAGGCACAATAGAAGAGATGAAAAGCACAATCAAGGCATCTGAAATCCTACACAATAAAAGAACAGATAGGAAAAAGAATGGAAAAATATGAGGAGGGGCTCAGGGAACTGAATGTCAACAAGAAACCTTTTTTCTTTTTTTGTCTCTTCCTCTTTTTTTGTGGTAGAAAGGGAAATTTCCTCATATACAGAGTGGTGGTGAATGTATAGCTATGAGATTATACAGGGAACCGTTGATTGCTTACTTAAGATGGGAAGTATGGTGGATGAATAAAACCGTCTAAAAAATAAACAGATATACAAGTGCTGGAGTAAATGTGGAGAAAGAGATGTACCTAATCACCATTGGTGGGGAAGTAGATTGATGCAGCCCATCTGGAGAGACAGTGTGGTGATTCCACAAGAAGCTAAGCATGGGGTTGCCATATGGTTATACAACTCAGTTATTGGGTATATACTTGGAAAAACTGAAAAGAGGGACATGAATGGACATTTGCACAGTGGGGTTTATGGTGGCAGTACTCACAATTCGCAGTGGATGGGAGGTAGCCTAAGGGTACATCGACTGATGAACGGAATGTGTTCTGTGGGGTATATATACAATGGAATACTGAGCTGCTACAAGAAGGAATGAAGTTGTGAGATGAATGAACATTGGTGAGTGAATTTCACAATGTTGAGTGAAATAAACCAGAAATGAAAAGAAAAACATTATAATGCCTCACTAATATGGACTAACTGTGATGTGCAAACTCTGAAAACAGAATCTGAGCACAGGTTATCAGGGGAAGGCCTATTGTAAAGGTTCCTAGACTGTAAGCTCCTACAACAGATACATCTGTTCCTGAGCTCTAATGGACATTTTTAAATTCTGAGATGCTAAGCTCTTTGAAATACGTTCAAAAATTGATTGTATGGCAAGGCGAGACAAGCTGGTGGCATAGAGAGGTGTGGAATTTATTTAGTCCTCTAGAGCAACTAGTAAATAACCAGGAACAACTAGTAAATAATCTGGAACTGTTGGGGAACATCCATGACTGTCCATACATCATACACCAGCATGGAATGGGTGGAATGGCTGAGACTGCAGCATAAAAGCTGTAAGTAAAAACTGCAGAATTGGCACCCCTCCCCCAATGACAGGCTAAGCTGCAAAACTTCACTGTGGGAGAAAGCAGCAGTCCCTGCCGGGAGCAAGCGAATAGCTCAACCAAGCTCCAACTGGGGTTTTTATTAACAAATGTGGATTGCTGAATACAAGCTACAAACACAGACAAACCCGTAACAAAGAGCAGTACCCTGAGGTCATTCCTAGTGGAAAGGAGGTGGGGCTGATGGAAAAAAAATACAGGAAGTTTTAGACATGGCTGAGCTTAGAATACTGGAAAACGGCTGTGTCCCAAGAAAAGGAGCACAGAGGACCAGATACTATCTCTGGCCAACAGGCAAAACTGGGGGGCTGGGGACTGGCTGTGAAAAGGGGCTTTCTCTCTTTCTCCATTTTCTCTCTCTCAATCTGAGTTGCTCAGTGGAGAAAGTCTCAGACATTTTCAGTTCTCAGCACACTGACTGAGGCAGGGGTGGAGTTAACAGAGTCAGAGAGACAAAGTAGTAATTCAAATGCATAAGATAACTCCCTAGGGGGTATATCTTCCCCAAGAGGAGGGGGGCAGGGCCCAGCTCAAGTGGCTGCCCTCCCTTCAGAACTCAGACCCCAGGGCCTGCAGGAAAACAATCAATCAAACCAGAAACAACTTAAGCTTGGCTTCTAACACCCTCAGTCTCTGGCCAGGATTGGGTCCACTATGAATTAAAGGGATCACACCCCTTTACATCAGTGAGGAGCAATGGGATGACAGGTGCCACCTGCTGGGCAGGTTAGGAAAAGCACAGTGGCTAGAGGCCTCACGAGAAAGTCTGTAAATCTTCTAGGACACACCCTCAGGGAAACCTGATACTGAATATAGCCCCCTCCTGAGACCTGAGCCTGTTCTGGTCTGGGAAAATCTGATTGGAGTAATCAAGGAAACCGGATGCCTAGACAACAGGAAACTACAAATCACACTAGGAAAAACAAAGATATGGCCCAGTCAAAGGAACAAACTTTCACTTCAACTGAGATACAGGAATTGAAACAACTAATTAAATATCTTCAAATAAATATGCTAAATCAGTTCAAAAACCAATTCAACGAGTTGAGGGAAGATATGACAAAAGAGATGAAGAATATAAAGAAAACATTGGGCAAATTTAAGGGAGAACTCGAGAGTTTGAAAAAACAACTAGCAGAACATATGGAAATGAAAGACACAACACAAGAGATGAAAAACACAAGGGAGACATACAACAGCAGATTTCAAGAGGCAGAAGAAAACATTCAGGAACCGGAGAACAAGACACCTGAAATGCTACACACAAAAGAAGAGATAGGAAAAAGAATGGAAAAACATGAGCAACATCTCAGGGAATTGAATGTCAACATGAAGCACAAGAATGTACGTGTCACGGGTGTCCCAGAAGAAGGGAAAAGGGGCAGAAACAATAACAGAGG
Organism: Choloepus didactylus; assembly: GCF_015220235.1. NCBI lineage: Eukaryota > Metazoa > Chordata > Mammalia > Pilosa > Megalonychidae > Choloepus > Choloepus didactylus. The sequence continues at coordinate 89,048,545 of NC_051309.1, read as the reverse complement.
AAATAATCACTGAAAATTTCCCATCTCTTACGAAAGATATAAAATTACAGATCCAAGAAATGCAGCATACCCCAAACAGAATAGATCCAAATAGACCTGTGCCAAGACACTTAATAATTAGATTATCAAAAGTCAAAGAAAAGAGAGAACCCTGAAAGCAGCAAGAGAAAGGCTATCCATCACATACAAGGAAAGCTTAATAAGACTACGTGAAGATTTCTTGGTAGAAACCATGGAGGCAAGAAGGCAGTGGTGTGATATATTTAAGTTACTGGAAGAGAAAAACTGCCAACCAAGAATCCTATATCCGGCAAAACTGTCCTTCAAATATGAGGGAGAGTTTAAAATATTCTCTGACAAACAGACAGTGAGAGAGTTTGTGAATAAGATACCTGCTCTACAGGAAATACTAAAGGGAATGCTACAGACAGATGGGAAAAGACAGGAGTGAGAGGTCTGGAGCACAATTTTGGGTGACGATAGCATAATAATGTAGTATATTGAACAAAGATGACTGTGACAATGGTTGAAAGAGGAAGGTTAGGCACAGGTGGGAAACCAGACGAAAGGAGGAAAGATAAAGACTGGGACTGAATAACTCAGTGAAACGTAGAGTGTTCAACAATTGTGATAAAATGTACAAATATGTTTTTACATGAGGGAGCACAAATGATGCCAACCTTGCAAGGTGTTAAAAATGGGGTGGTACTGGGGAAAAAATACAATCAATGCAAACTTGAGTCTGTAGTTAACAGAAACATTGTATCATGCTTCCTTTAAGGCAACAAGGCAATATATCAAAGCTAAATGCCTATAAAAGGGGGATATAAGGGAGGGGTATTGGATTCCTAGCATTAGTGATGTTGTCTGACTTTTTTATTGTACTTTATTTTAATCTTATCTTTTCTTTTGCTGCTTTTTAGCTGTCATTGCTTTTCTTTCTTTTCTTTTGTCTTTCTACTTTTTTTTTGACTCTTCCTCTTTCTGGAAGAAACAGAAATGTCCTTCTATAGATAGTGGTGGAGGTGGTGAATGCATAACTATGTGATTATACAGGGAACCAACAACTGTTTACTTAGGATGGAATTTATGGTGCATGAACAAAACCGTCTTTAAAAAAAAACCAGGTCAATGGATGAACCTTGAAGATATTATGCTGAGTGAAGTAAGTAGACACAACAGGACAAATACTGTATGAGCTCACTGATACGAACTAATTATACTATGTACACTCATAGACATGAAATATAGGTTAACAGGATATAGAATGAGGCTAAAGAAAGGGGAGCATTGCTTAACATGTGCAAAATGTTTAACTAGGTTGAACGTAAGCATTTGGAAATGGACAGAGGTGATGGTAGCACATTATTGTGAGAATAACTAACAGTGCTGAATGGCATGTGAATGGTAACGGAGAGTTTAGAGTCATGTATGTCACCAGAAGGAAAGTTGGAGGTTAAAACATGAGAATGTATAACACAGTGAATCTTGTGTGGACATTGTCCACATGGACAATGTCCATGATTAACTGTACAAATATTAGAAATTTCTCTCATGAACTAGAACAAATATATGACATTATAACTAGAAGTTATAAATAACAGAAGGTTATATGGGGGAAAACGTACCTGTTGCAAACTATGTATTACATTTACAGTATTTTAACATTCTTTCATCAACAGCAGTAACAAATGTACTATACCAATACTACGAGTCAATAATGGATGGGGCAGTTAAGGGTATGGGAGGATTTGAGTTTCTTTTTTATTTTTATTTCTTTTCTGGAGTAATTAAAAATGATCTAAAATTGAAAAAAAAATTAATTGTGGTAATGAATCCACAACTATATAATTGTACTTTGGATGATTGTACAGTATGTGAGTAATCGTAATAAAACTGAATTTAAAAAAAATTTATTCAAGCTGGTTGGTCTCTGGAACTTTGGGTATCTGTGTGGCACCTGAGATTCAGAGCCAGAGTCCAGCAGCTATGAATGTCAGCATTATCCCATACAGTAAAGATTAAAGAGTCTGAAAAAGAGATCAGATTTCAATTAGAGATATGAACAAAATGGACTTGGTTAGGACTAACGTAAATCAGACTAAAGGGTAAAGGATGATATTGATGGTGTTTTAAAACTTCAATTGCTATGTGAGACCAAAGGAAGAGATGTTTATTAAGTGCAAAATCTATATTTTTTATTAACATACTATATAATTCAACTTGTATGGTCATTTTATTCAAACACGATAATTAAATGGAACTTTGAACGGGGAGTGAAATCTGGTTGGTTTGTACAGGTTAGTGTGAAGCCCCAAAACATCCCAGAGTAATTTGGGCAGAGAATAAAAATGTATTTGCAAAGCCTCCTTGAGGGACTAGGGGGAAATGTGGAAATATTAAACTTCCCCAAGTGGGGAATTAATGATATTCTCATAAGCATTGGGGACTACCAATTAAGAAGACTGAGCCCTCAATCTTAGGACTTGCCCTTATGAAGCTTGTTACTGCAAAGGAGAGGCTAAGCCTACTTAAAACTGTGCCTAAGAGTCACCCCTAGAAAACCTCTTTGGTTGCTCAAATGGGGCCTCTTTCTCTAAGCCAACTCATAATGTTCTCAATACATGACTCGCAGGGATGAGCTTGGCTCTGAGATCGTGGGATTGAGAAGGCCTTCTTGGACCAAAACGGGGAAGATAAATGAAATAAAATAAAGTTTCAGTGGCTGAGAGATTTCAAGTAGAGTCAAGAGGTCATTTTGGAGGTTATTCTTATGAAATATATAGATATCCCTTTTTAGTTTTTAGTGTATTAGAATAGCTAGAAGGAAATACCTGAAACTGTTGAACTGCAACCCAGTAGCCTTTATTCTTGAAGACAACTGTATAACTGTATAGCCTACATGGTGTAAACATGTGACTGTGAAAATCTTGTGGCTCCCATTCCCTTTATCTAGTGTATGGACAGATGAGTAGAAAAATGAAGATAAAAAGTAAATGAATAATACGGAGGGATAGGGGGTATGGGATGTTTTGGGTGTTTTTTACTTTAATTCTTATTCTTTTTTGTGTGTGGTAATGAAAACGTTCAAAAATTGATTGTGGTTATGAATGCACAACTATATAATGTTACTGTGAACAACTGATTGTACACTGTGGATGGCTGTACGTTTTGTGAATATATCTCAAAACTGAATTTTTTAAAAATCAGCAGTCACTGTGAAAATAAATAATGGTTCAAAAACTGTTCAGAAGATGTAAATGATTTTGTCAGTAAATTGCTTTTCTTGGTTCACTGAATTTGAAGTTTAAATAAAACTCAGTTTAAAGCACTATTCTTTTACTATTAGGTTGTAATGTTCTCAATACAACCATTCCTAAAAGTTTTTCTGAAACCGTTGCCAGTTCCTCCAACACAGCAGGCCTCAATTTTTTAGGAAATAACACAGTTCTTGTAACTAACAGTTTAATAATATATTAATTGGAATTCATTATGGATAATACTGGATGTGATTTAGAAAACTATTTCATTACAGGTACCATTAGACACCTGCAAATGTTGGAAAGAAATTACCACTTAAACTAGCAGTTCTCAGGGACATGCAAGTACATAAGGACTGTAAATCAGAAATCTAGTTTCTAGTCTGGGCTCTGACAGTGACTAGCTGAATGTCCTCAAAGTCACTTAATACTCTGAGACTTATTTCATAATACATTTTACAAGAATACCTATACCTGTACTGTCTAGGCACAGCACTGCTAAAAAGAGCAAATGTGATGGATAATGTGTGTGAAAGCACTCTATAAACTGTACAGCACCATCAAATACCATGAATATTGTTAAAGCAGTATAAATTCTAGCCTGAATTTCAGTAATTTTCAAGACAACCAGATATGTTTGAAGTTGGAGTGAGAAGGAGAAAATGTCTTGAAGAATGCAAATATCTAAGTTCCCAATTCAGTAAGAATGTTCTTAACATCAATAGCAGCTAACACTCATAATGCACTTGTTACATGCTGGGTACTATTCTAAGCATTTTATTATATATATTAATTCATTTAATCTCCCAACAATTCCACAGGTAGATAGGTACCATTACTACCATTTTATAGATGAGGAAAAAGAGGCACAAAGAGGTTAAATAACTTACCCAATATCATACAACTAATAAAAGAGCAGACCAGGATGTGAATTCAGAGAAACTATTCTCTTTACCATTATGCTATATTGTCTTTCGTCAGCTACTTGTATTAATAACTATACAAAATCTTTACTGGGAATGTCACTTTGAAGACAATTCATTCAAAAACAATCAAGTTGTAAATAGTTTAAAACAAATAAAATTTGTTTTATTCTAAAATTAATAAATAAATCTGAGTGCATGTTAAACATTGATAATTTGATATAAGAACAAGGCTTGAGCAAGCTTTAAAGTTCCAGCTCAGTGATACAAAGCAAACATAGGATTTCCATTCCATTTACTTGCTTCCACGAAGGCTTTCAAAGCTTCAAGTTGTTCTGCCCCAGATAACTGAATAGCTTTTTCCAGGATCTGACGATACCTAAAACAATACCAAACAAAAATAATATTTAGAGGGCTACTACATTTTCTAATGCCTCCTTTGATGTTTATTTACTCATTTTTATTTACCCTTATTTGTTTCACAGTTCTCTACTTTGTGGTTTTTCTGTATAGCACACCACAGTTTAAGTTTCCAACCCATCATAAAAAAAAAACATTAAATCTGTAACTCTAAGTTACTGTATCTAAGGTACCACTTTTCCTTCTAGTTTATGGTATATAGTATACCACAATTTTTTTAAGGTTTTTGAGTCAATCACAAGAACAGTTAGTCTATAACTCTTAAGTTACTGAAACTGAGGTGCTACATTTTCTTGACAGTTTTAGTTTTAAATTTAAATTAAAAAATCAGTTTCCTTTCAAATGCTTTAAACAATAAGGTATATTTCCTTCAAGTTCGTATTACACATGCATGTGTAATACAAGAACATTATTTGAAACAACCCAGGACCTTTTCTTCTCATAGACCTAATGTATCTAGGGTCATCAATAATGGGACAATATTGACTAGAGAATGAAGCCAAACATTAGTGATTGAATATCTTAGGGTATACAAAATAAACAGTACCAAGCCAAATGCACTGATAGAACACTCTTCACGCTGTGAGTCAGAGCCTAATTATTCTTTATTTGTGGTCAATTCTAACAAAAACTATAATACCTAATATCCATGACCCCATAAGATTCAAATCAGTAATTTAAAACAGGAACTAGGACAATTGTTGGGCAATGAAAAGTCCCTTCTAGAATATAAACTCCATGAGGACAGAGATTTTTGTCTGTTTTGTCCATTACTATATGCACGATGCTTAGAATAGTACTTGGTACATCACAGGCACTCAAATATTCAATAGTATTGAAACTATTTTATTTCTTAACTTGAGTGATGGGTACATGAGTATTTGTTACACTTTATCCCTTTTGTTTATCTTATTCATAATACTTGTTAAAAGCATCATTTAAATGCATTTTACATATCTAATAGCATCCCAATTATTCAGAAAGTCATCCACAATAAAGAAATAGAAATATACAAATAGGATACAAACTCATTCAAATTTGTGGCTTGTATTTTGTAGGGCACATCTTCAAGCTACCATTCAGCCCTCTAAACATTATTTACTTATATACAAAATTCTTATAACATTCTATTATTTGATTTCTCAAAACCACAGTGAGTCAAACTGACTTTAAGAAAGCAAAGTATACTGGCAGAAAAGAAAACAATCCAACAGAAGAGACTAATAATTCTAAAAAATCATGGAAATATTTTTAAAGTTTTTAAACAAAATTCTTATTTTAAAACTGCTATTTTGGGGGTCCTTAAGGAAATTTATTTACATGGAATATCTTATTTTCTCTCTCTCCCTATATACATATACACTGTACACATTTACGTATATTTTCTTTTTCTCTCTCTCTCTCTTTACATTTTCCATACATATATATTACACATTTACTTTATTGCCCTAGGGGCTTTTCAATAAGTTAATGAAGTCACTGGTTTATTACTTCTTTTCCTTACTGCCTTATTTTTCATATTCAATTAAATCAAGGCTCATGCCTAAGCCCTCTTACTCTTTTGTCCCAATAAATTATTTTATATCAATAATAATATATTCAAAGACAACAGTGTCTCATGTATATAAGTTTGTTAATTAACATAAGTTTTGGTACAAAGTTTCTAAATCTACCAACAACTAATCTGTTCTGGGAACACACACAAAAAATCTAAAAAGAAATAAAAATTTTATACCAACCAAATTACATAACTTGCAAGGGCATTAGAAGTTGCCTACTCAAACTCCAGTTTTATAAATGATGAAAGTGAGGTGCAGCATTGGAGCTAGATGCTGCCTTGATCTTTCCGTAATACATAAATTCTATGTCTAAGAATAGGAACTTACTTTTTCACAATAATAATATGGAATGACTAATAAATTTAAATCAGGAATTTAAGTAGCAATTTAATACTGCCAAATAAAACCATCTAAAAATGTTAACTGAGCACCTAGACTTTAAAAGATACTATACGGGAAACAAACAGACAAAGGTACCTAGTGTTCTTTTTTACTTCAATTGCTCTTTTTCACTCTAATTATTATTCTTGTTATTTTTGTGTGTGTGCTAATGAAGATGTCAGGGATTGATTTAGGTGATGAATGTACAACTATGTAATGGTACTGTAAACAATCGAAAGTACAATTTGTTTTGTATGACTGCGTGGTATGTGAATATATCTCAATAAAATGATGATTAAAAAAAAAAAGATACTATACGACTTTCTGTGTACAATACTGAAAATTTTTTAAATGTTCTTAGGTTTTGAAGATTTTATAGCTGGAAAAATAAAATTTTTAAAATTAACATATCAAGTATTAAATTACAATAAAACAAAACCAAAAACTGCAATAAAACTGAACAATACAAGAGACATCACATGTAAAGAGGTAATATATTAATTCAGAGTAAAGAAAAACAAAAATGGGTTCAATTAGTTTGAAAAGGCTTCATGGATAATAATAGCTTTTTACTGAGCATTCAGTATGTACTGAATGGAAAGGATGGAAAAATTATTTAATTTATGTGAAGACTATGGAAGGTACCAAATATATCTTTGCTTACATTAGTGGAAAATAAACTTCATTAACAATAAGGTACTTTGCATCTGTCCCATACTTGCATCATCAAATGTTTATTGAGCATCTACTGTGTATAAGGACCAAAGTTCAGCATGTCGATTGCTGATCTCTTGGCACTTGAAAGGAATTTGGAGGTAAGTAAAACATATACACAAGAAAATGTGCCACAGTCACTATTTAGGATCAAAGTGAGTGGCACAGGTAAGTATTAATAGATCTTCCACTTACAGTAATGGTAAACTTGATGAATGGACCAATTCTCCCTCAAAAAACAACATAAAAAGCTGAAACAAATGCAAAAAAAGTTAATAGCATAAAAACCTAACAAGAAAGAGAAAACAGGGAGAGAATAAGAGCACAAAAAGATGAACCAAAAAAAAATTAAAAAAAAAAAAAAAAAATGGTGAACCAGAGCTTTCGCCTGAGTGTGGACAGACAGCTGAAGGCAGAGTGGCACCTCCGGTGAAAAAGAGGGAATGGACTCTGCTCTCGGGTACTCTGCCAATCTGCTGGAAAAACAAGCTGCTGGAGAGCAAGCTGCAATTCTGGGAGACTAACAGCACTGGAAGAATGAGGATCCAAGTTCCTTGCCTGTGAAAGGAGGAAACAATAGCACTCTGGAAGTAATGTTACAAATTCTATGCCAAAGATCATCCAGGTAAAACAAAAAATTCTAAAGCCTGCTCCTAGACTGCTAGCACTCTCAGGTACCTGGCAGAAAAAAATGAAAATTCTCTCTGAAAGGTAATATATTAGGTTTCCAACTGTTTCTAAAAATACATTTTCAAAGATTACAAAGACATATTCAATATAAGTCAACAAAAGCAATAAACAGAAATGCAGAGAAATTCCAAATATTGGAGTTATCATAGACTGTAATAAAATTATGCTTACCATGTTCATGGAAATAAGACAAGTTTTAAAGTTTCAGCAACAAACTGGAACCCATTTTTTCATCATTTGAAAAAAGAACCACTAGAAATTATAGAACTAAAAATTCCTATAACCAAATTTAAAAACTCAATGGTATTCTTAACAGCAGATAAGACACAGTTGAAAAAGAACTGATGAACTAGAAGACAGGTCAAAGAACCTAACCTGAATAAAGCAATGAAAGGGATATAACATTGTAGGGTATTTATAAAAAATGGCCACAATTTTTTCACTCCTTGTATCCACACCCCTTTAAAAGGTGATTCCTAGCTTTTCATATCAAGAGGTAAAGTTTATTTTCCCACCCCTTGAATCTGTGCTTATTCTGGCCAATATGATAGATGTGAGGTGCCAGTTTTGAGCCTGGACCTCAAGAAGCTTTTCTTCTCTGTCTCTTGGACCCTGCTACTGATACATGAACAAGCTGAGGCTAACCTACCGGATGATGAGATACGTAGCCCAGTCATCTCCACTGCCCCAGCAAAAGCCAGTCAATCCACAAAGCAGAGCTGTCTACCTGATGGAGCTGACCCCACCTGATACATGTGGGAACCCACATCGAGTAAAGAACATGTGGAGTACAGAAGAATCATTCATCTGGGCCTAACCCAAACTGCCAACCAACAGAATTGTGAGTTAAAGAAATGATATGGTTTTACACCCCTAAATTTTAAGGTGGTTTGCTTACATCAAAAGCTAACCGAATCAGAATAGCCAGAAGGAAATACCTGAAACAGTTGAGCTGTAATCCAGTAGACTTGATCTTTGATACTGATTGTGTAACTATATAGCTTTTATCATGTGACCATGTAATCTTAAAAGCTCTGAGACTGACACTCCCTTTATCCAGTGTATGGGTAGATGAGTAATAAAAGGAGGACATGCATCGGAAAAAAAAAAAGCTAACCAACACAGATAAGTAAAAACTAATCCATACATATATACATATGACAGAATATTATGTAGCTATAACAAGGAATGAAGTCACAATGGATGCTACAACATGGATGAACCCTAAGGACATTATGTTGAGTGAAAAAAGTCAGAAACAAAAGATCAAATATTGTATGGTCTCACTAATATGAACTAACTATAATGAGCAGACTCTGGGAGTTAAATTCAAGAGCATAGGTTATCAGGAGATAAAAATAGAGTAGAGATTGAACAACTGATGCTTAAGGAGTACAGAATGTTTAAAGAGGTTGACTGTAAAAGTTTAGAAATGGATAGCGCAATACTGTATGATGGCAGCATAATACTGTAAGTAAGAAAGCTGAGTGCGAGTATGGTTGAAAGAGGAAGGCTAAGGTCATGTATGTCACCAGAAGAAAAGCTGGATAATAAAAACTGGGACTGTATAACTTAGCAAAAACTAGAGTGGACGATGACAGTAGTTAATTGTACAAATATAAAGAAATTTTTACATGAACTAGAACAAATGTACATCATGATTACAAGGTGTTAATATGGGGTATGTGGGGAAAAAATGTAATTAATGCAAACTAAGGTTAATAGTTTGCAGTAACATTGTAATATTCTTTCATTAATTCTAACAAAGGCACTATACCAAAGCTAAATGTCAATAAGGGTTATGCATTTTTTTCAAAACAAATGAGAATGTTCTCATATTGATTGTAGTGGTGAATGCATAACTATGTGATTATACAAAGAGCCATGGATTGTACCACTTAAGGTTGACTGTATGATGTGTGAAGAAAACTTTTTAAATAAAAAAAAAAAAAAAAAAAACAGAATCCACACAGACATCACAATGAAGCTGAGAAAATTAAAGAGAAAATCTTAAAAGCAGGTAAGTGCAAACTGTATGATGATACCGAGAACAACTGATTGTACACTGTGGTATGTGAATATAGCCCTATAAAATTGTAAGGAAAAATATAAACAGGGATAAAAGGGCTGGAGAAAACATGGAGAGGGATGTACATATTTATTGTTGGTTAGGAGGCAGAATGGTGTAGCCTTTCTGGAGGACAGGGGGGTGATTCCACAAGAAGCTTAAGTATACGGGTGAAGTAAGATCCTGCAACATCATTAGGGGGCATATACTTAGAGGATCTGAGAGCAGGAACCTGAATGGACATTTGCACACTGGTGTTTATGGCGACAGTATGCATGATTTGCAATGGATGAAGGTGGCCTAAGGGTACATCAACTGAGGAACAGAATGGTGAACTGTTGTGTGTGCATACAATGGAATATTGAGCAACTGCCAGAAGGAAGTGAAGCTGTGAGACACCCAATGCAGTGAATGGATCCTGCAGACAACATTTTGAGTGAACTAAGCCAGAAACAAAGGCAAACACTATAATGCCTCACTACAATGTGTAAACTCAGAATTGACTCGTAGAGCACAGCTTATAAGGGGAACACTTACTGTAACGGTCCCTAGATTGTAAGCTCTTAACAGCAGTCACGTCTATTCCTGAACTGTAATGGCTATCTCCAGATTCCGAGATGCTGATCCCTTTGTGTATAACCTGATCGATCCCTGGAAATTTGGGTATCTGTGTGACACCTGAAACTCAGAGCTAGAACTCGGCAGATATAAATGTCAGTATTAGTGCATATAGCAACTGTTAAAAAAGCTGAAAAAAGAGTCCAGACTTCAATTAGAGATATGAATGAAGCAGATGTGGTTAGGACTAAGGCAAATCAGTCCAAAGGGTAAAGGATGACTGTGTTTTCAAACTTCAAATTCCATGTGAGACCAATGGAAGAGATGCTTAGTTGGTGCAGGATATATATTTCCTAAACAATTTAACTCATACAGTTTGTTCAAATACCGTAATTACATGGACCTTTGAATAGGAAGTGAGAACTGGTAGGCTTGTATAGGTTAGTGTGAAATAATGACACATCCCAAAGTAATTTGGGCAGAGAATAAAAATATATATGCAGGGCCCCCCTGAGAAACTGGGGGAAAATGCAGAGGTATTGGGCTTCCTCACCTGGATTGTTGCTGATGTCCTCACAAACATTGAGGAATGGGAGCCTGGTGTGCCAAGCCCTCTATCTCAGGACTTGCCTTATGAAGCTTGTTACTACAAAGGAGAGGCTAAACCTGCTTATAATTGTGCCTAAGAGTCTCCCCGAGTACCTCTTTGTTGCTCAGATGTGGCCCTCTCTCTCTAGATAAGCCAACTTGGCAGGTGAACTCACTGCCGTCTCCACTACATAGGATCTGACTTCCAGGGGTGTAAATCTCCCTGGCAACGCAGGATATGACTCCAGAAGATGAATCTGGACCCAACATCATGGGATTGAGAACATTTTCTTGACCAAAAGGGGCATGCAAAATGAAACAGAATAGTTTCAGTGGCTGAGAGAATCCAAATGGAGTCAAGAGGTCACTCTGGTGGGCACTCTTATGCACTATATAGATAACCCTTTTTAGGTTTTAATGCATTGGAATAGCTACAAGTAAATACCTAAAACTATCAAACTGCAACCCAGTAGCCTTGACTCTTGAAGATGACTGCATAGCAATGTAGCTTACAAAGGGTGACAGTGTGATTGTGAAAGCCTTGTGGCTCACACTCCCTTTGTCCAGTGTATGGATGGATGAGTAGAAAAATGGGAACAAAAACTAAATGGAAAATAGGGTGGGGGGGAGGGATGATTTGGATGTTCTTATTTTACTTTTGTGTTTTATTCTTATTTTTACTTTTTCTGATACAAGGAAGGTGTTCAAAAAATAGATTGGGGTAATGAATGCACAACGATATGATGACACTGAACAGTTGATTGTACACCACAGATGACTGCATGATATGTGAATATATCTCAATAAAAAAAAGCTTAAAAAACAGCAGGTAAGTGCAGGCAGACAAATAGAATGATGTAACAAATGTGGCAAAATGCTAATAGTTGGTAAATTTGGGTATGTAAGTGGGGAGTATGTTGGAGTTCTATATATTATTTCCATATTATTTTTTCAACTTTACTGTAAGTTTGAAATTATTGCAAAATAAAAAGCTAAAGATCACCAACTGAAATGTAGTCCAGTTTAGAGAAAATAATATAATGCCGAAAAGGTAGATTTGTTTAGAGTTTAAGGGCTCTGAATAAGCCATATTCAGGCTCTGTTACTAGTAGTGCGACCTCAGGGCAAGGTATTTCACCTCTATACTTTAGTTTTCTCATAAGCAATGGAAATATTATCACCTACCTGTTAAGGATTAAAAAACATAAATGATGTACTTGGCACTACTCAAATGTTATCTATCTTTACTCTAGCGAGGGGAACCACTAAAATGGTTGTGTGCAGGATTAACATGCAATGAAGGATCGAGTCATGGAAACACAGTTAACTTATTTCCACCCGTCAAGTCAGTGTGCATTTACTTACTGCTTAATAATAATAACAATAGTAGCAACAACAATCTTATGGCACTTGCTATGCATTAGGTATTGTCCTAAGTGATATAAATGTGATATGAGTGTATACACACACATCCATTTTATCCTCAAACAATCCTATGAATAAGTCCTATAATTATTTCCATTTTCCTGATGAGGATATTGCTGCACAAAGTAGTTAAGCCCAAGATACACAGCTAAATTTCCCAATGATAAAAGCAGATTATATTTGCCACCAGAGAAAAGGCAGCACAACTTAGTTTAAAAAAAAAAAGTTAAAAATTCAATGTCCAGGTTAAGGAAGGAGTATCCCATTAACATAGATCAGAGTGGTCTACACTATCAGGATATAAGTATTAGGGTCAACTTCAGGGACATATTTTTAAGAGAATGCACATTTATTACAGAACAGGAGTGCTGAGAAATCTACAAAGGGAAAATGGGATGTTAAATGATTCATATACATTTTTACATATGTATGTTTTATGCATAGATACATTTATGTATGTATACATTTATGTATATATGTTTAACATTGATAAACAACTGCTTGCAGGCCAGTGAGGGACAAGCACATGTCACAAATTTTAACTTGGAGTGCACCTAAGCCTTTATATAAAGTCCAATAAAATTCCTGAACAATCCAAATTCTGGCAGTTACCAATCTAGACATACCGATCCACGTTATGAGGGCATTCCGCCTATATGCCAGAAATATATACCCCATTCTTCAAGGCAGTGGCGGAGACAGAGTACCAAAAACACAAGGACCCACAGAAAATGGTCAAGTGGTTCTGGACGACATGATAGCGGCCATACCTCCTTTGCCTATCAGCCCCAAGAAGCGATCTCCCCGGAAAACTCTGCATTGGAGCCCCGGAACATAAATGTCCCTCAGTTAAAAAAAAAAAAAGTCTCAGAAGAGCCAGAATTCGACGTGACGCCGGGCAGCTTGGGAAAAGGCACTTAGGGGACGCCGAGGCCCGGAAGGCAGTAGCCTCGCAGACCGCGCTTCTATAATCCCAAGACGACAGTAAAGATGCTATCAAGGACTGAACAGTCCTTGAACTGACTGTAATCCCAGATCTACGGCACCAAGGGGCCCTGCACAAGGTCCCCTCAAGCTTTCTACTGCTCCCAACATTTGCTTCTCCAACCGACCTCAGGCCCGCCCCCCTTGGTCGTCGGGCTAGCTCCTAGTCTCCTACCCGAGAGGCGCCGACAGTCCAAGAAGAATTTGTCTTGTCGCTTCCCTCCCCACCTCTTTACTCCCGTGCAACTAGGAAACACTCACTTGCCCGCCAGATCTTTATGAGAGCCGCTCGAATTCATGAGCTGAGCCAAATCCTGCCGCACGGCTGCCGCCATCTTTCTTCTAGTTCAGCCGCGGCTGGGAGAACCTCTCGCCGCCAAAAAGAAAACGAGTGTGGTCCTCCAGAGTGCAGTCAGAGGGCACATAAGATGCCACAGAGTAGCATCTGTGTTGGCCAGAGCGCCGAAGAAGAATGGGTGTAGGAGCCTGACCTAGCTCCGCCCCCAAGGCTGAGTGACGCGACTCTCCCCTTTACGTCAGAGGCCCGCGCAGGCCTCTCACAGGGTCAGGCTCGCCGGCTCCGACTTCAGATTGGCTAATAAACTCCACCAGTGTGTTGCTGGTGCAACTCCAGCAAGTGCCGGGTACTCTAAACTACCGCGTTTTTACTAAGTTCCGTGTCTCATGTAGATGGTTTACAGCTCCTCATTTAAGGCAGCGCTTTTGAAACTACCTGTGGTAAAGAATGAGGTTTTTTTTTACAGGCTGATACTTCTGTAAAATACAATGAAAATTGTCCGCATTTCCCCTCCCATTCTGTAACCTTTATATAAGTTGATCTTATATCCCAGGGTGTCCTGGGATAATTATTAATAACACGTTGTCCTGAACTAATTATTAATAACACCCCCTTTCACTCTAGAAACTATTCTATTTGGATGAAAAATTATATGGCCACTTGTAAGAGTAATTCAAATCGAAAAAGAAAAAAACATTTCCCTAGTGCAAAAAGGGAAAAAGACTTCCCCTGCACATTCCCTTTTCTTACAGCATTTTTAGAAAACTTAGTGTAAATCCTTTCTCTGCCCCTTTGAGATGTATGTAAATCTTCTTAAGAGCTAAATAAACCTTTTACCTGCTTTACAAACCAGGAATGTTTTTCTCAAGGACCTGGGTGCCTTCATTCTGAGATGTTAACACCAGGGAAGTTATTACCTAGTGTCTATTTCCATGGGAGTTTATTTGGGCGGGTGGCTCCAAATTCTAGCCATTTACCTATCAGAGAGAAAGGAGACATTTTATTATTCCCTTCTAGAGAGGAAATTAGCAAACACAAAGACCACCCCCAATCCCCAGGTGAATTTAAGATGAACTATGTTTAACAAATGTTGCTGTCAAGTGCCCTTACTCGAGGACTAATTGTTTATCTTGAGAACGTGTATTAGGTTGTATCTGCTTGGCTATATAAAAGGGTAGGATTTCTTTCTTTGCAATATCTTTGCGGATTACTTGTGATGCCTCACATTCTGGTTTTATGTTGATTCAATAATAAAATTGTTTTTCTCTTCTAACTTTGTGGAGAAGTTTTCTGGGTTGGGAGATTTCATTTTTAATTATTTTTCCCAACACATCCTACCTTCATATGTAGTTAAATTAATTACTCATATATCCTTATGGTATTTCTTTTTGCAAATACCAGCAAATAAATGTGTTTTAATTTCACCCTTCTTGCTTTCACAAAAGGTAGCACACTCTAATAAAAAATATTTTTTAAAGATACAAAAAAAAAGGTAGCACACCATATTATTGTTCTGTCCTTGCTTTAAAACAAACAAACAAACAAACAAACTTTTCTTGGAGATCTTACCATGTACGTACTGAGAATGTCCTCATTCTCTCTAGAGCTGGAAAGAATTACTAGTGAAGTGATGCCATAGTTGATGGCATCTACTGTATAGCTAGACCTATGCATAATTTTATATGCGTACAGGTATAATAAATTCTCAGAAGACAACTGAAAGGACACATGTGGTTAGAATTTTCATAGACATTGCCAATTGGTAAATTTAACCCTCTTACCAGCAATAAGGACTGCTATTTTTACAGCCTTGTCTACAGAGAATATCAAACTTCTGAATTTTTTTGCCATATTGATATGTGATAAAGGGCGTGCTCCAGCTCTTGGAAAAAGGGGGGTGAGGGAGAGAAGACCAGAACAAAAATTTCCTTTTAAGCAAGTAATGTGGAATTTGCACGTATCAATTTGGATCACATTTCACCGACAAGAACTTAGTCACATGACTATGTCTAGCAACAATGAGGCTGGAAATTTAGTTTCCTGTTGGGCAGCCTTGTGCCCAGGAAAAAAGAAAGAATGAATTTGGAGGGCCAATCAGTAGTCTCTACCACAATCTGGCCCTCTGACTACCTAAATATCCATATGTATCCTCACAGTAGAAAACCCTCACCCCCCTCTCAGAAACAGTTCAATTCCCCATGTAGTTTCTCTGGTAATATACAATCCTCTCCATCTGGTTGGGATGTGGCTCTTCATGGTTCAGAGACCTATACTAAAATACCAGTTATCTGTCTCACGCTCACATATACAATACAATAATGGAGCAGAGACATTGATAACCATAGTTAAAACTCAGAAATGGGAAGAAGGGGAATCACACTACTGGTGCATACTAATGATGGAATTCAGTTAGGCAGGAATTATGAATACCCATGCCTTGGCAGTGGAATTAGCTCCTTGATTAGAACCCAGTTCTGTTCTCTGGGAGGATCTGTAGACCCAAGCTTTGCTTCCTGGAGACAAGTAAGTGGATACTGGAGAGGATGCCCCTCTTTGGCATTAGAGCTTGGACAATTGAGGGCTTTTGTAGGCCAGACTTGTCAGTTGTGTTCTGTTTTGTTTTTTAAATACAATTCCAATGAATATTTAGTTAAGTTCTGACTATTTGCTTCCAGACAATTTCAGTTGTCAGAGACCACACCCAAAGTTCTTTCTAGAAGTTTTTAAACCTACCCTTTTTTCCTGGCTTCCATGTTGATTCATCGTTATGACCTGTTCTTAATAATGGCAGCCATGAAATGGTCTGAAATAATAGGCTTAGATGAGAAGAAAACTCTATTAATTTGATTTTTGCTTCAAGTTTATCTTTGTTTTCTGTTATTTGTTTGTTTGTTTGTTATTTTTTTGTTTGTCTGTGTTTGCCTAGAAGTTTGAAGGAGCTATGAGAAATGCTCTGAGGCAGGTCTTCCCCTGCTTTTTTAGGGGTTCAAAAGCATCTGGCTTTTTCTACTTGGTGAAGCCCCAGAACTTCTGGGCATTCTTTGCTTTTCTCATCCTGATTTTAAACTTGACTTGTTAATACCTTGGTGAAAGCACCAAGAAGCAGCTACACATACAAACTGGCTCTTTTCAGATATTTCCACTAGAGCTATGAGGTAGGGAGGGAGGTTAACTGCCTTCCTTATTATTATAGGCAGCAATTTTACTGTTTTTGACATGATAAGGCTTCTTCTTTCCAGCCTGCTCATTCTACCTGCACAACCACTAAAAAAATACTATATGTTTTTAGGTTTTACTTTATAACAGCAAGGAAAAACAAGGCTAGATGATCCTTGAGGTTCATTTTCCCCTTCCTTTCTGTGGCTTAGCAAAATTTAGCTGGGCACGTCAGAATTAACTCAAGGGAAAGAGCAAAAATCCTAGTTCTTTTTTTGCTATACAAAACCTTGAGTCCCAGCCCAAATCTACTGAATCAAAATCTTCAAGTGATGTTTGCACATTAAAGTTTGAGAAGCATGCTCTAGCAGACGTCAACTCCATTGATATCTGAACTCCTCTCCCTAAACTTTGGTCTAACAAAGCCATTTCCCTGGCCAAGAAAGCTCCCATTGTTACAAGGCCAACTAGATGGACTCTGTGCCCTCACAAATTCACTATAAATTTGCAAAGAAAGGCATCCTGGAGTTCTTTCCTTATACAATTTCTATTCCATTTCCACTGTGCCCAGCCCACATATACCTCTCTGTGGAGGAAAAGAAAGGGCATGGGTGATTGTGTATATTCTACTGCTTCTCTGCCCACTAATCCTTATTCTTTTTCCATGTGCTGCTAGTGCTGCATGACACTCTGTTGTAAAAGTCAACTTTTGTGTTTCCTGGCCTAGACCCAGAATTAACCATTTCTCCAAAACCTTCTGGTTATTTTTAGTGGAGAATGATATTTAAAGAGTACAATCTGAGCACTGGAGATGCTCATTGGTATTTTATTGGTCATTTTTGAGCCTTTTCAAATGACAAAGCTAGGAAATATATAAATATTTTAAGGATAAAATACCTCATGAGTTCAAAGAGATATTTCCAATTCCAATTTAGGACTATGGTGATTTTACTTAACTTCCTTCTTCTATACTACATCTGTATCTCTTTATTTCCACATCCTGATTCCTAGCTCACAAGTACCAAGTGGATGATAGAATCAGAATATCGTATAATTACTCGCGTTATTCATCCCACATTACACACACAACAGCCTGAGAATAAAAATACTTATACTACCACTCCCAATATGATAACTGAAAACAGTTAGATATTTTTTTGCATTTCTTCTCCCTATTTCCTGTCATGTTTCATGATTTTACCATATCTGTACTGTGAACACATAGAGCCATTAAAAGCTATACTTTCTCCCTTTTAATTCTCATTTAGTCTTAATTCTACAAATAATATCTATTTAATGCTCACCATCAGTTCTTATATTGTTGTCTCTTGTTATTTTGATTGTCTGAAGAGAGTGCTTTAATAGGTTTCTAAGGAAGGACTAATGGAAACATATTCTTTCATGTTCTAACGTGTTAGTAACAAACAGCTTTTGCCTATAACGTTTGAAAATCACTTTAGTTAGATATAATAATCCTTGACTCATATTTTCTTGATAATCTCAAGTATGTACTCCATTTTTTTTTGGCGTAAAGCATTGCTGAAAAATATCTGATGATTGTCTAATTTTCTTCTCCTTTTAAGTCACTTACATTTTTTCACCTAGGTGCCCAAGAGATTTTTTTCATCTTTTCTAAGGTCCAGTAATTTTATCAAAGAAAGCATTGATGTTGGTTGTTCTCAGTCAATATTCATATTTCAATATGAAATTTCAATTTTTTTCATTATTTTCTTTAATTAAAATTTTTCATACTTGTTCTATTCTTTTGGCTTCCTTATTCATAAACTAGTGTTATCTACATGTTAGACGTCCTTTGCCTATCTTTAATATTAGTTACCTTTCCTCAAAACCTTTTTCTTTTTCACTCCTTTTTAATTAAAAAAAAAGTCCTCCATTTCACTTTCTATTTCTCTTAAGGCATTATCTTGTTGTATTTATTCATTCTGGTTTCCTTCTGGTTTAGTCTTCATTTCAAAAATAATATTTTTACTTCTAAATCATTCCTGAGTCCTGAGTTTTTCTAATTCTTACTTGTTCTTCACGTCCTATATCATTTTCTTTTCAATTTAACTGGTATTAAAAATGTATCAATTTCTATTCAGTTTAACTAGTGATTACTTTCTCTTTTCTGACATTCATTATCAAACACATTCTTTCTAATATTATATGAGAACAAGTTTTTGGCTATTTCCTCCCATTCTGACACTTTAGTCCCCCACTGCTTCTTTATTCCAGCTCAACAAATAAAACTCTTAGAATATTCCACAACACAGTTGAGATCTTTAGAACATGTTTACTTCTGTTCTCCTTATCCTAATCCCCAGGTTTAACTGAGGTAGGTTGGTACTTTTTGTTCCATTCCAGCAATTTGGTTTTCCTTTGCAGCACGTCTCATTTATTTTAAGAATCCTTAATTTACCACTTGTGTTAGACAGTCACAGCTACATTATTATTCACTTATTGTGTTGGATGTATTATGTCCCTGAAAACGCCATTATCTTTTATGCAGTCTTGTGTGGGCAGGAAATGTATTGGTGTTGATTGGGTTGGAGACTTTTGATTGGATGTTTCCGTGAAGATGTGATCACTTAACTGTGGGTGAGATCTTTCATTGGATAATTTCCATGGAGTTGTGGCCCCACCCATTCAGCATGGGCCTTGATTAATTTACTAGAGCACTATATAAGCTCAGACAGGAAGAGGGAACTTGCTACAACCAAGAGGGACACTGAAGAACACACAGGATTGAGAGAGTTGCTGCAGATCAGAGACAGTTTGAAGAGGGCTCATGAAAGCAGACTCTTGCTCTGGAGAAGCAAAGAGAGAACAAATACCCCAAGAGCAACTGAGAGTGACATTTTGAAGAGGAGCTTTGGCCTAGAGTGGAATGTGCTGGGAGAAAGCCATTTTGAAACCAGAACTTGGAGCAGATGCCAGCCACGTGCCTTCCCAGCTAACAGATTTTCCGGATGCCATTGGCCATCCTCCAGCGAAGGTACCTGATTGTTGATGCATTACCTTGGACACTTTATGGCCTTAAGACTGTAACTGGGTAACCAAATAGACTCCCTTTATAAAAGCTGATCCATTTCTGGTATTTTGCAAGAAGGCAGCATTAGCAAACTAGAACATTTATATTACTATATAAATTCACAATTCATTACTTCCTACAAATTTCTCTTCTCTTCATCTTAACATCTTTGTATGCAGTCTCTCTTCTGGCTGCTTTATTGTTTTAGTAGCATTCCCTCTTAAGTGATCCCTAAGGTCCTGTATATGGGTAACATATTTTGTATCTGTACATATTCACAAATATCATTTGATTACCCTGACAGCTGGATTGAATTTTGGCTGAGCTGCTATCCCTTTCCCTTAGTGACCTATAAATGTTACACCACAGTTTTCTAGGTTCCAGGATTTCAAATGAGAAATACAATGGCAGTGATTTCTTTGTCTCCCTCTCTCCTTCCCTCCCATCCTCCCTTCCTTGTTTCTTTTTCTTCTCTTCCCTTCTCTTTTTATTTAATAGAACATTTATTTTGAATTAAGTGATTTCATTATGAAACATAGTCTTAAACAAAAATAGAAATCAGTATGAAATAAAATATTAAAATATCTTTCCCTCAAAGCCTTTTGTAACCATAAATGCAACACAAGAGTCAGGGGTTCAGAAGAATACAAGAATACAGACTTCCCAAAGAGCAAATAACTAGTCCATATTTCAGAGTCCCAGGCTCCATAAAAAATCACCTACAAACCATTTTTAAGATGTCAACAACCTGTTCTATTTGCTTTGAATTCTCTTCCTTCTCTTCTTCTTCCACTTCTTCTCTTTCCCCTCCTCCTCCTTTTTTCCTCTCCATCTCCTCTTCTTCCTTCCCTTCTCCCTACTTCTTCTCCTCCCTTGTTCTTTCTACATGGAAGTTTGTTTTTTTTATTTTTTTATTTAATTTTATTAAGATGGTTCATATATTATACAGTTAACCAAAGATCCAAAGTGCACAATCAGTTGCCCACAGTGCCATCATACAGCTATGCATCCATCACAATTAATTTTTTTTCCAATTTTTAGAACATTTTTATTATTCCAGGAAAGAAATAAAGACGAAAAAAAAAACTCAATTCCTCCCATACCCCTAACCACTCCCCATCCATTATTGACTAATAGTATTGGTATAGTACATTTGTTACTGTTGGTGAAAGAGTGTTAAAATACTGTTAACTATAGTACACAGTTTGCAATAAGTATATAATTTTCCCCATATACCTCTCTATTATTAATTTCTACTTATAGTGTCATATACTTGTTCTAGTTCATGAAAGAGATTTCTAATATTTGTATAGTTAATCATGGACATTGTCCACCTCAAGATTCACCGTTTTATATATTCCCATCTTTCAACCTCCAACTTTCCTTCTGGTGACATACGTGACTCTAAGCTTCCCCTTTCCACCACATTCACATGCCATTCAGCACTGTCAGTTATTCTCACAATAATGTGCTACTGTTACCTCTGTCCACTTCCAAACACTTAGGCTCAACCTAATTGAACATTCTACTCACAATAAGCAGCCACTCCCCATTCTTTAGCCTCATTCTATATCCTGGTAACTTATATTTCATCTCTATGAGTTTACATATTATAATTAGCTCATATCAGTGAGACCACGCAATATTTGTCCTTATGTGTCTGACTCATTTCACTCAATGTAGTGCCCTTAAGTTTTCCTCATCAACTAGTTTTTTTTTTAGATGGTTTTGTTCACCCACCATACTTTCCATCCTAAGTAAACAATCAATGGTTCCTTGTATAGTCACATTTTTATGAATTCACCACCATCACCACTATCTATATAAGGATATCTCCATTTCTTCCACAAAGAAGGAGAAAGAGTCAAAGAAGGTAGAGAGAAAAAAGAAAAAGAAAAAGAAGGAAAAAAAACCATGACAGCTAAAAAGCAACAAAAGGAAAGACAGAATTAAACTAAAGTAGAATAAAAGAGTCAGACAAATCACCAATGCCAAGAGTACCATACACCTCCCTGATGTACCCCCCTTATAGGATTTAGCTTTGGTATATTGCCTTTGTTACATTAAAGGAAGCATAAACCAAAGTTTCTGTTAACTATAGTCTCTAGTTTGCATTGATTGTATTTTTTCCCCAATACCACCCTATTTTTAACACCTTACAAGGTTGACATTTATTTGTTCTCCCTCATATAAAAACATATTTGTACATTTTATCACAATTGTTGAACACTCTAGGTTTCACTGAGTTATACAGCACCAGTCTTTATCCTTCCTCTTTCCTTCTGGTGTCCCACATGTGCCTAACCTTCCTCTTTCAA
Organism: Choloepus didactylus; assembly: GCF_015220235.1. Classification (NCBI taxonomy): domain Eukaryota; kingdom Metazoa; phylum Chordata; class Mammalia; order Pilosa; family Megalonychidae; genus Choloepus; species Choloepus didactylus. The sequence goes on along the minus strand of NC_051309.1, from coordinate 89,026,172 downwards.
CCATACTCACCGTCATCTTTGTTCAGTGTATTTACATTGCTGTGCTATCATCACCCAAAATTGTGCTCCAAACCTCTCACTCCTGTCTTTTCCTATCTGTCTGTAGTGCTCCCTTTAGTATTTCCTGTGGAGCAGGTATCTTGTTCACAAACTCTCTTATTGTCTGTTTGTCAGAGAATATTTTAAACTCTCCCTCATATTTGAAAGACAGTTTTGCCACATATAGGATTCTTGGTTGGTGGTTTCTCTCTTTCAGTATCTTAAATATATCACCCCACTTCCTTCTTGCCTCCATGGTTTCTATTGAGAAATCTGTACATAGTCTTATCAAACCTTTGTATGTGATGGATCACTTTTCTCTTGCTGCTTCCAGGATTCTCTTTATCTTTGATGTTTGATAATCTGATTATTAAGTGTCTTGGCATAGGCCTATTCAGATTTATTCTCTTTGGGGTAGACTGCACTTCTTGGATCTGTAATTTTATGTCTCTCATAAGAGATGGGAAATTTTCATTGATTATTTCCTTTATTATTGCTTTTGCCCCTTTTCCCTTCTCTTCTCCTTCTGGGACACCCATGACATGTACATTCATGCACTTCATGTTGTCATTTAATTCCCTGAAACATTGCCCATATTTTTCCATTCATTTCCCTATCTGTTCTTCTGTGTGTAGAATTTCAGGTGTTTTGTTCTCCAGTTCCTGAGTGTTATCTTCTGCCTCTTGAGATTTGCTGTTGTATGTCTCCATTGTGTTTTTCATCTCTTGTGTCATGCCTTTCATTTCCATAGATTTTGCCAGTTGTTTTTTCAAGCTTTTGATTTCTACCTTATGTTCACCCAGTGTTTTCTTTATAGCCTTCATCTCTTTTGTTATATCTTCCCTGAACTCATTGATTTAGTTTTTTATTTGATTTAGCATATTTCTTTCAAAGTCTTTAATAGATTGTTTCATTAAAGTGAAACAATATCTCAACTGTATCTTAATTGAGGTGTAAGTTTGTTCCTTTGACTGGGTCGTATCTTCATTTTTCCTAGTGTAGATTGTAGTTTTCTGCTGTCTAGGAATCTGGTTTCCTTGGTTGCCCCAATCAGATTTTCCCAGATCAGCACAGGTTCAGGTCTCAGAATGAGGTTATATTCAGGGTATATCTTAAAAGAATGACAGACTTTCCTGTGAGGTCTCCAGTCACTGTGCTTTTCTTAACCTGCACAGCGGGTGGCACCTGTCACCCTGTCACTCCTGACTGGTGTAAGGAAATGTGGCTCCTTCAGTTTCTGTTTCTGTTTTCCCTGAGGTTCTGGGGTCTGGTTCTGAAGGGAAAGCTGGGCCCTACCTCCTTACTCTTAGGGAAGATACAGCCCCCCCCGGAGTTATCATCTGCATTTAAATAGTCACTCTGGATCTGTTATCTCCACCCCTGTCTGGGTCAGAGTGCTGCAAACTGAAAATGGCTGTGGCTCTCTCCTCTGAGCCCCTCAGGTTGAGAGAGAGGAAAAGGGACAGAAAGCCCCTTTTGGAGCCAGTACATGACCCCCCAGTTTCATCATTGGCCAGAGGTCAGATGTCCTCCCAGGACAGATGAGTCTTCTGGTGCTTTAAGGTCAGTCATCACTAAAAGCATCTGTCTACTTGTTGGGGGTTTGTAGCTTGTATTCAGCAGTCCACATTTGTTAATTAAAATCCCAGTTGGAGCTCAGCTAACCTATATTCACTCACTCAGAGAGTGACACTCTCTACCACAGTGAGGTTTTGCAGCTCAGACTGGCGTGGGGGGAGGGGGCTCTCGGTGTGGTTCTGCAGCTTTTACTTACAGATTTTATGCTGCAATTTCAAGCATTCCTCCCAATTCAGGTTGGTGTATGATGTGTTGACAGCCACAGTTGTCCCCCAATAGTTATTCCAAATTATTTACTAGTTGTTCCTGATTATTTATTAGCTGTTCCAGGGGACTGACTAAATTTCACTCCTCTCTATGCAACCATCTTGCTCCTCCTCTACATGGAAGTTTTTAAGATCATCTCTTCATAGTAATTTTTTAAAGCTATTAATAGGTGTGTCTTTTCTCACTGATCCCACCTGGAACTCAGTGATTCCTTTCATCAGCATATTCAACTCTCTATATAGGTCAGGATATTTTCTATTATTATTTGTTTATTTATTACTTTTTATCTGTTCCTTTCTCTCCTTCTGGAAATAGTCATATATTAGGTCTCTTATATTTATCTTCTTGTCTTGTTTATCATAATTTCTATTTCTGTATTTTTGCTCTGTATTGTGAGATATCTTTTCCACTTTTCTTTTCAAACCATTTAGCAAGATTTAATAATTCTCCTTCAATATTTCTTCTAAATGTGTTTTAAAATCATTTTTATATGTACTGTTATACAGGAATGTTTTATCTGCTTGATTTATAAAACCCCAAATGAAAATGAACCAAATGTCTATCAACAGGAGAATGTATAAACAAAGTGAGACATGTTCATTCAATAGAATACTACTCAGCATTAAAAAGGAAAGGGGAAAAAACCTACTGATACATGCAAAAATATAAATAATCTCAAAAATATATACTGATTGAAAGAATCCAAATGCAAATATATATAAAGCTCCATCTGTATAAAGTTCTGAATCAGATGAATCTGATCTAAGGTGATACAAATCAGATTAGAAGTTGCCTAGGAAGTGGGCAATGGGGAAGGGCAAGAATTTACTGGTATGGAAATAGTCTATAAACTGATGGGGCTGTGGGTTACACAGATGTATGGATTTATTAAAATACATTGAACTGTACACCTAAAATCTGTGTATTCCACTGAATGGAAATTATACGTCAATTTTAAAAGGGAAAAACACGTGTTTTTTGATTCATATTCTTGTATGTATTCAGTTCAGTCATCTTAAGTGTATTTATGTCTTTACATATTTATTTACTTTTTAAGTTGTCTTCTGTCTTTTCTAGCAGCTTACTTTTACTGGAAGCCAATTGTTCTCAATGTTCTATCTGTTCTTCTTTGTGACTGCTGAATTTTATAAAGTGCATTTTCATTTCCTTTGCCTATTTGTTAGCACTTATATGTGGCTGCAGGAGTACCTTAAGTGGGGCAATCTCATGGGTAGTGTATTGTTGAGGGTTCTCTAGGGAAACAGAACTGATAGGAGATTTGTGTGTGTGTGTATATATATATATATATATATATATATATATATATATATATATATATATACAATGTAAAATTATGAGATTTTTAAAAATAGAAATTGGCTCACATGACTTTAGGGATGGGCAAGTCAAAATTCTGTAGGGCAGGCTGCAAGTTGGGAACTCTGATAAAGGTTTTCAATGAATTCCCTAGGAGAATGTGGCTGTCTGAAGTAGAGTTGGAAATTCTCCCTTTTGACTGCTGAAATTATCATTTCTCCTTTTCAAGCCTTCCGTTGATTGGATGAGAGTTCTCTCATTGTTGAAGGCAATCTCCTCAGTTGATTGTAGATGTAAGAGGCCATAGATGCAGTCAACTTACTGATGATTTAAGTCTATGAAATATCCTCACAGTAACAATCAGTTCAGAGTGGTAAATAATGGGACCATTCGGCAATGGTTAATAAGATTTTACTCAAGCATTGGGAAAAGCAGAAGGAAATTACACATGCATGGTATGGAAGACCCGACATTGGTAGTGTGCTCATGGAAAGTAGGGCCTGTCCTCATCCTCCCAGGTGAATCATGATAGGTCTAGGCTAGGAGTCTGCAAACCTTTTCTGTAAAGGGCCAAATATTAAATATTTTAGACTTTGTGGGCCATATACAGTCTCTGTTGCATATTTTTCTTCTCTTTTTTTTTTTTTTTTTTTTTTACAACTTTTTAAAGTGTAAAAAAGCATTCTTAGCCTACTGGCTGTGTAAAAACAGGCCATGGGCTTGATTTGGCCTATAAGCCTTAATTTGCTGACCCCTGTTCTAGGCCATTTATGGTAATTCCATTCCCTTTTGCTAATGAATGATTTAAGGTTAGGTACATGGCCTAGGTCTGGCTAATGCAACATGTGAAGTTGGCACAGGCTTAACCTGTTAAAAGAAACGTGTGGTCGATTGTATCATGTCCCCCCAAAATACATGTTCAAGTCCTAACCACCCATCCTGAAGGTGTGGAATCATTTGTAAATAGGATCTTTGAAGTTCCTATTTAAGTGAGGCCTAATTGAATCAGGGTAGGCCTTAATCCAGGATGACCTTAATAGCAGAGGAAATCTAGACAGAGACACAGATGCCTGAGCAGGAAGAGTGTAAGTCATAGGAAAAGACTAGAGGAGATTACCATGGGACAGGCAGAGATTGATGGCCAACAAGCCACACACCAGAACGCCACAGACTTTGGAGAAAGCATGGCTTGCTAATACCTTGATTTTGGATTTCTAGCCTTCAAAACTATGAGACAATAAATTCTTTTTTTTCACCCACCCAATTTGTGGTGTTTGTTATAGCAGTTCTGGCACACTAGGATAAAGTGTATGGGAAGAAATACCTCTCTCCTGTGGCTGAGTATTGTGAAGAATAAAAGCAAAACATTGAGGATGGTGGCATAGAAAGGTGGCATGAATCAGTGTCTTTTAGGGCATCTTTGTTCTGTTGAATTTTTCAGGAAAGTCTTAGTTCTGGACTACTATTTATTTTATGAAATATAAAGATACTTAGGCAATATTGAGCTATTTTTATTTGGATTTTCTGTGACCTGCAGCTGAAAGCAGTCTAGTTACTAAATAGCTGTGGTAGGGGGCAGTCCTAGTGCAGCCTGTCTGTTGCCTTTCCTTGGACCCACAAATAAATCTTGTGCTCAGGACCTGGTGCATCAGCCTGGCAGGATAAAACACAAACTTCTAGTAGATAAAGGGACTGCCAATACCTTCACCTATTGTCTTGAGCATATGTATATATTCACTGGAGACAGTCTGACTCTGGTGGGCATGTTTTTTGACATCCAGCTCACACCCAGGTGATATAACTGTCCCTGGTGAGGAGGGAGCAGGGTTCCTCCACTATGACAGCACACAAACATGTATTGGACACAGATTAAGACCTGCTGCCTATGGGGAACTGATGACCAGTAGTGAAAATGACTTTGCTCTCTTTTCTATGTGAGTAAAATGTCTTTCCATCATAGCCCGTGCGAGTTGTGCTTTTGCTGGCGACCCCAACACCTGTCCTGTAGAGGGTTGGCATCCCTTTAGGTGTCTCTTCATTATAACTCTGTATCAGATATGTTTATGATAACTTTTTTTAAAATTCAATTTTATTGAGATGTATTCACATACCATACAATCATCCATGGTGTACAATTAACTGTTCACAGTACCATCTTATAGTTATGCATTCATCACCCCAATCTATTTTTGAACATTTTCCTTACACGAGAAAGAATCAGAATAAGACTAAAAAATAAAATTAAAAAAGAACAACCAAATCATCATCTCCCATCCCACCCTATTTTTCATTTAGTTTTTGTCCCCATTTTTCTACTCATCCATCCATACACTGGACAAAGGGAGTGCGATCCACAAGGTTTTCACAATCACACTGTCACCCTTTGTAAGCTATATTGTTATACAATCATCTTCAAGAGTCAAGGCTACTGGGTTGGAGTTTGGTAGTTTCAGGTATTTACTTCTAGCTATTCCAATATACTAAAACCTAAAAAGTGTTGTCTATATAGTACGTAAGAATGTCCACCAGAGTAACCTCTCGACTCCATTTGAAATCTCTCAGCCACTGAAGCTTTATTTCATTTCGTTTTGCATCCCCCTTTTGGTCAAGATGATGTTCTCAATCCCACAATGCCAGGTCCAGATTCATCCCCGGGAGTCATATCCTGCGTTGCCAGGGAGATTTACACCCCTGGGAGTCGGGTCCCATGTAGGGGGGAGGGCAGTGAGTTCACCCGCCAAGGTGCATACCACTACCTTTTAACTTCTGTATGACTATTGTCCTCAGAAACCTCCTTTATCTATTTATTTTAAAAGTTCTACTTCTCCCCCAACATTTTCATTGCCTGCTACTATCTCTAGTACTGTGATGTCTAGTACAGTATTAATTAGCCACATTGGGTATTTAATTTAAATTAATTAAATTAAAGAAAGAAAAAATTCAGTTTCTCAGCTGTACTAGCCACATTTTAAGTGCTTGATAGCCACATGCGACTAGTGCAGATACAGAACATTTCCACCACTGCAGAAAGTACCATTGGATAGAGCTGCTCTGCCATCTTCACCATTGTATTCCCAGTGCCTAGGAGAGTTCCTGGTATCTAGAAGATCAACAAATATTTGTTGAATAAGTGTTTTAAATTCATCTGGAAAAGCCATCATACAAATGTAAAGCAACAATTCTCTTCTGAAATAAAGATGCTTGAATAGCAGTAGCTCTTAAAGGCTAAACTGCTTTCTTTGAAAAAGTAAAATATATTTTAGACTGTATTGTAGCTTTGATTAATGCTAGCTTTCAGTCATTGTGTGCTTACTATATGCCATGCCCTGTTCTGCTTTACATGTGTTAATTCATTAATGTTCACAACCATCTTATGATGTATGCACTATTCTGAATTTACAGTGAAGAAGCAGAGGCAAGAAGAAAGTAACTTTCCCAACGACATACAACTCTTAGGTGGCAGGGCCATGGTTTGGGCCCAGAAAGTCTGGACAGAGGCCAAGCACTTAACTCGTAACATCAAGCTCTTTGAGATTATTTTGAATAAGGACCATTTGGTCTCTTCTTCCCAATTATTTATTTCACTTATTTATTTTTCTTATTTAATTGATTTAGCTAATACACCCTGAAAAATATTAAATAACAGCTACAATGGCCCTGCAACCTTGTCCAATTCCTGATTTTAATTTGAATGCCCCTGCTATTTCACTCTAATGTATGTATTCTGCCATCTTATGATGGTTACCCTTGATTTAATTAAGCAAATGTTCTTTTATTTCTAATTTAAAAAAAAAATTTAAATTCAAGAGTAGTTGTCAAATGTTATACATCTATAGAGAACATGTGGCTTTTCACTGTTAATCTAGTAAACTACTTGAGTAGATTTCTTAATGTTAAGCATCATTCCCGGAATAAACTCTACTTGGTATGAATTCTACTTTTTAATATGTTACTACATTTGATAACATCTTATTCTCAATTTTGTCTTTGTAGTCATACTGAGAAAGATAATTTCCCTTCTTTTTTTTTGGTGCTGTTTGTCTAAGGTTTTGGTATTAGAATTATGCTAGCCTTATAAAATAAACTGGCAAATTTCCTCCTTTTTTGTTTTTTTTGGGAGGGGGGGTAGGATTCTTTGTCTCCCTAAAATCCAGCTATTTAGGAATCCTATCTACCGCCCTTCTTTCTCCAGAGATGCCCCACAGAACCACCAATCATTTGACCACAAGGCTCTCACACTAGCTTTCAAGGCCCGTCATAAACTGGGCTCAACCTTAACTTATCCCCGGCAAAATCAATATATCACTCAACTTTCTCACGTTCCTTGCACATGGCACAGACCTTCCCACTTTCAAACTTTTACTAATTTCATGCCACTTGCCTTGCTAAATCCTAACCATTGAGTCTGGGTAGCGATTATATCAGAAAAGGTTTGAGACCTTGTAGCTACTCGACATTTTTCACTTCATTTAACCCTCAGAATCCTCGGAGGTTTTGTTATTTTTATTTTGTAGATGGGAAAAGAAACTTGATGAACATTATATACCAATAAGTGGAGGTATGAGAATTGAAAACCGGGACTGCTTGTTTCCAGAGTGACAGCTGCTGCACTACATCCTAAGTTTCACCTCCTCCATTGTGTTCCCAGGTTGGCTACTACCTCTCACAATGACCTATATGTCCTCCGTGCTCCATGAGCAGTTACAGACTGTACCACACCACTTAACTTTTAATCACACTTTTTTATTCCCCATTGTTTCGTCTGTTAGCTCTTGTCTCACCCAGAGCAGTTATTAACTGAATAATCTCTCAGCGCCTGTTTATCCGACTCAAAATTCGGACATCTTTCTCTTATCTTATAATAAAGGATATATTGAAAAATAAAATATGAAAGAAGGAAAAGGTGAAAAAATACAAAGAATGTTGATTGTTTTAGTCGTAGTTTTATATTGCAAAAGAGCAAAAAGTCCTTTTCAACATAGGTTTAACTGCGCGTGGTCTCCCACGGACTATTTAGCGACGCCTGCAAAATTGGTATCTAAAAACGAAGAGATGTGGCATTTGTGAATATTGATCACCTCCCCAATCCCACCCAAGAACGTCAAAAAGCGGCGGGATACTGGAAATCACACCGACAGCACTGACTTCGTTACACGGGAAGCTAGAATATTAGGCAGTCTCTTTTAAACCGCAGGAGCAATCTCGGCCCTCCCCTCCCAATCTCAGCCTAATGGAACGTTCCGTGCAAAAGCTTTGACAGAGCGCACAGCCGGAGTCACGTGGACCTGGAGCGTGCCCACGGCGCTTTGCGGAATGACGCGACTCGGGTTGCCAAGGGGAGGAGCAAGGCTCCGCGGAAGGGGCTGGGCGAGGGAAGCCGGCTGGGAAGGCGGGGCGGACGTAATGGAGGGGTGGGTGGAGAGGGGCGCGCGGGCGGGGAGGGCCCAGCGTATTATGGGATGCGGCGGTGGAATGGCGCTGGGCGCGTGATTTTGAACAAACCTGGGTCTGTGTCGCCGAAGCGCCGCCGCCGCCGCGGCTGCTGGGAACCTAGGGATCGCGGCGCGAGGAGGAGGCGGCGGTGCCGCCGGCTTTGGTGAGTGTCAGCCTCCGGGGCGGGGGTTTTGGGCGGGAAGGGGGCGCCGGCCCCCCGCTGCGGCTGGCGGAACGGGCGGAGGCGCCGCACTGCCCCCTCCGGGATCCCGGGCCGGCGGGCTGTGGCTGGGAGCGGGAACCTGCCGGCTGGGGGCCACCGCGTCCCATTCCGGGGCCGCAAGGGGCGGGAGAGTCCCCGGAGCTCGGCCCCTTCCCGCCCGCGCCCTGGAGGGCGGCTGTCATTCGGCAGGACCAGCGCTCTGCGGGCCGGCAGCCGTTCCCGGCGATCCAGAGGAAGGACTCCCGCGCTGTTGACACGCACCCAGCGCGGCCAGAGAAGCCCGTCGTGTCAGCCCCAGGTTTCTGGGAACCGGTTTTGTTGTGTCATTTTGTACCAGCCCTTCCCTTCCCAGTTGCCCGCCGCCCCGTTCTTCCTACGCCCCTTTGTATGGTCCCTTCTTCGTGTGCGTCCGTTTTCCTCGTGAAGCCCACCAGCCAAATGTCATAATGTTCCCGAGGTGCACGGGGGAAGGGAGCGGTCTGGGACTTTGCTTGGCGAAGCAACGGTAAACAACCAAGTACAGTGCGGGTAGAAGGGACTGTCGGTGATGAAGTAGTTTAAGATAAAGAACTGGATAGACTGTAAACTCAACCTCTACAAGGCTTGGGCAGTTGGGCTGAATGGTAGAGGTATCGCTTGTTTAAGCCTGAATCTGCCGATTTCTGTGTGGAGTTATCATGCAAGCAAGGTGGGAAATGAAATGGCTTTTCAACTTCTGTCTGCCTCACTCTTAAACGAACTTTCAAAAAAGACAGTAGAATGGCCTTATTGGCAACCTTGAAGTTCAATGTGCTCGTTTCAGGTAGGTCTTTTAGATCTTATGCTGTATTTGAATGGTACAGAATTTAGCTTTTGAATGAGTGATTAGCAAATTCTTCCTGAAATTAACAAAGGTGACCGATTTAGTTTTCTGTTTTATGCTGGTCTCATCAACAGTCCTGCAGCAACTCTGGGGTCTTGTTCTAAAGCAAGCTGTCTGTTTTCACCGATTGAACAAATGTATCAGAGGCAGATGTATTTTTAATTTGGCGATTTAGATCCTAAAAAAAATTTGTCAAAGAATATTAGCTTCCAGCTGTATATTCCGTATTTTAGAAATGGGTTATTCATGAAAGTTTCCACAATTGGCTCAGTATATTTTTAATTTAGCTGCCTTTAAACCAATGGCAAACAAATTAGAAGTAAATGTTCATGGGCAGAAATTATCAGATAAAATTAAGTGGAGAGGAAAATAGTTTGCAGTCTATTTCTCAGACATGTGTTGAAATCTTTATTTTAAAAAATTAGATGTTTTGACCACAGTATCTACATGAGGAATTAGTGCCTGTAATTTATTCATGTATCAGAGAGGTTAGACATGCAAATGGAAAAAGCTCCTTATGTCAAAGTAAAATGTCAGAGTGAGTGAGTGACATTAAAGGTTTTGATAATGCTTTTTAGGGTCTGAGATGGACCTTGTGAAACGCATTCCATCATCGATCTCAAGTTGCTTTTCTGACATGGAAGAGTTTGGGTCCCTTATTGTCTGTCCCTTAAGCCACCTTTCTCTTGGCTCTTGCTCTTCCCAACAAAAATTTGCCGAACTTGGGACCCCGCAGGTAGCGTGTCTTCCTTTCGCTTTCCTGCGGGCCCGCAAGAGCACCATTTTTCGTTCTCCGGTGAAAGGTTTTTGCGTAGCCTGTGTGAATTTGCATCTCTCATGTGCATTTGAAGGTTGGCGGGGCGGGCGGGAGGTTTCCCCGGATATGTGGGTGTGCGCCTCTCGGGAGAGGAGGGTTCGGGAGAGGAGGAGGAGGAAGGGGGTGGTTACTGGCGGCGGCGGCGGCGGCGGCGTCCGGGGCTCGGGCTGTCGGGGAAGCTGCTGAGCTGTGATGGTGATGACGAGGTGAAAATGGCGGATCTTTCGAAATACAATCCCGGCCCCTGACATACCAGAGGCGGCGGCAGCGGTGGCGTCGCCTCCCGGGCTCAGTCCTCGGTCTCCGGGTACCCTGTAGCGCTCCAGTTTGGGCAAACTGGGAAAGGAAGCGTCTGGCCAGAGATAGAGTGCAAAGGCAAAACAAGCACCGCCTTTGCTCGGAATTGCCCGGGACCTTCTGGAGCTCCTACCTCGGAGCCCGAGGGAGGAGAAAGCGACAACCGCTGGAGGTAGAGGAGAATGGGCTACCCGAGGGCTTCTCTATCTTGAGATTTCTTTATTTTGGCGGACGGGGTGGTGGGCACAAGGGGAGGAGGAAGAATTGCGTTGTGGGTCAAGGAATGACTCGTCTGGAGTGCAAAGAATCAGTAGCCTCGTAATGACATCAACATTATTCTTTAGGGCTCGAGTTTGCTCTTTTACCTAAGGCTGCTGCTGAGGCCTAGAGGAACCGCTAGCACTTACTATGATTTCCCGATTTAATATTTAAAATATCCACTCTGGGGGGTGTTGGTTTGATGATGTTCAGCAGTTTATGGGATTGTATTTTTCTTTAAGGAGGCAAAGCATTGGTCTTTTATTATGTATTTAAGGGCTGTGTGTTGATCATAGTCTATAACTTGTTGGGGTGTGGACGCTCCTATCTTTTGAGCATACGGACCAGTTGTGGCCCATATTAAAATGATGACGTTTTGTTTTATGGCTCTGTCATTCATAGAGAGACCCCTTTGGCCATTGCCATTTGGCAGATAATAAATTGAGATACTGTCCATCATATGTCATACCCATGTTTTTCAGGAAAGTTCTTCCTGCACCCCTCCCTCCATCCATTTAGTGAATTCAGAGAATAAAGTTTTGGAAGATTTTGCAATAGTTCTTGCAATCAAAGTTATAGACAGCTCTGGGAACTCTATTTTGGTACCCTAGTTTTATCTTTATTGCTAAGGAAAGGTGTGGTTATTCTTAACCACCATCTCCTTTGGCTTGATGCAAGCATTTGATGTGAGTACATTAATTTGGTAAAGATGAATTAAGACCTCTGTTTTTTCCTAAACAACAGACTTGTTAGTCTTTTGTTTAGGGAGCTGAGAATTGGATTGATTGACTTTATGACAGCCATAGTTTAATTTTTAGGTTACCTAAAGATCCATGAATGTTTTAGATTATGCTGTAGGATCCCTAAAGAATCTGTCTCCTTGCACACAACAGTAGCATTCTTGAAAAGTTATGTGTCAGCCAGACTTTTATACCTTAATTTGAGGCCCTCTGGTTCTTTTCTAGCTTTTGTAGTAAGAGGTTGGGGGTCAGTGACTGTATGAGAGTGAACAGAAAGATAAATGTTCAAAAAATGCTCACTGGTATTGTTTATAATTAGCAGTAAATAATTTTCCTTATCCAAATTGTCTACAAAGAGATGATGTCATAGCTATGTCATACAATTTATGCATTTTGTAGTGTATTCTGGGGGGAAATACTGTGTGTGTGTGTGTGTGTGTGTGTGTGTGTGTGTGTGTAAAGCTTAAGCATTTGGTTCCTCACGAGAAGAACCAGGATCAGGGAAACAATTGAAGGAAAGTATCTGAGAGATACTGACAAGATTTAGTTAATGAAATTTGCTTATCATTTGATGTTCTTATATTATCCAGTAGGAATTTATTTTTGTTTTTATAGAGTTTATGTTGCAGTAATTTGGGCGATGCCAAACCAGTGGCTAAGTTAGTAATAAGACTAAGAATTTAAAAAATAATTAAATAAAGAGAGAGATTAAAATGCTTTTTCATTGGCTTTCTTTTTCTTTTAATCACAGAATCACAGGGATTATTGTCTTTTTGTGATTGTCTATAAAGACCACTTTTCAGAATTGTGGTTCGAACATTGTCTATTAATAATTAAAAGTGTCAGAAAGAAATGAAGAGTTATGCCACTTGAGATAGAACATTTTTTTTTGGGAAAGGAGTAGTACAGATTTTTATTACTTTTTCTAAATACTGTTAGTGTATTATGTGTCACATACTGTGCTAAGCATAGGGGATAAAATAACCTCAATATAATTGCTGCAGAGCTTCCAGTTTAGGAATCATTAAAGGTAAAGTTGGGAGGATAGTTTGGATGGGGCCTTAATGCAGAAGGAAACTTTTTAGTAGGAGGGTAGGATAGACTCAGAGCTGCGCTCTAGGAGATAAAATCCTGTAGCTGTTGTGTAGGATGAATTATAGGTGAGAGGAGATGGAGATAAAAATACCATAGTAGGTTTCAAGCTTTGGAGATTTGGAAACTGTTGGTTGTAGTGGGAAGGAGCCATTGTGGGAGTGTAATCTGCATGATATATGAAAGATTAATATTTCAATGGAGAGAGACATCAAAGATGACAAGATCATAAACCCTGGTTTTTGGTGGAATATTGAATGCCGTAAAACATAGAGATCAGAAGTTAATTTAGATAGAGAATGAGCAAAGGAACTTAATGTTTGAGTTACACGTACCACGTAACTGTCGTTACAGTAAATTGAGGTTTACTTATGAACCTACCTCAATTTACTGTAACTGAAGTAAACTTAAGTAAACTTAAGTAAACGGAAGTGCAGGTAGATTATGGGGTCACATGATAAACAACCATATTAGTCTTAATTATGGATAATATGTAGTCCCCTTTAAAGGGAAAAAATTATGGATTCCTAGTATAGGCCTAAATGATTTTTATATTTTATTTTGTTAAAATACTTAATTTTGGGATGTATATAATAAGTATATATTTCTTGCCTTTATTGCTTTTACCCAAGTATTAATCAAAAGTAAATTCATAAATGAAATATAAGCCAAAGTATAAAACTAGTAAAACAACAAAACAAATTAGGGTGATGGACGTTACCTCAAACAAAATCTTTCTTTGCATAGTAAAGGTATTAGATTCTGCGCTGGCACAGGTGTGCAATTTGTCTGTACAATTGTATATCTTGTGATGACTCAATTCCTGCACCATTTTTCTGTGTTTGAATACTGCAAAGCTTTCATCCTTAAATCACAGATGAAGTGGTTTGCTTTCACTACCATGTAAATCCCTTCTGTGCTTTTCTCTTTGGCATACTCTAATTCTAGTTCCACTGATTTTGGATATGAAGTGGCTATCCAGATGATCCAGAATATACTAGGGTTTTTTTTGTTTATTTTTTTGTTTTGTTTTTGTTTTAGATTATCAAAACGAAAATGCAGACTTTTCAAGTCTTCCTCAAGAACTCATGGTTTACAGTCTGCTGCTCCCAGTTTGAGAAACATAGTACTATAGCTAGTTCTTGAGTTGTTTCATTTTAGAAATCAAAGATAACATCCAAGTGGTATACTTAACCTGTTAGTGCTGGTGGTAGGTTCTAGGTACAAAAGTACAGTTCTTAAACACTCGGAGTATTTCTGTCTGAACACTTGACAAATTATTCTTCCATCTGTAATACAGTGATAGGTTACTACTTCATATTATGTACAAGACTGATGAAAACAGTTGTTCACCCAGATTGTCATTCTCTCATAAGAAAGAACAATGTTTTAGCAGTAGTACTATTCTATAAGAAACTCTTTAAAAATGTAAAAGCATAGAGTATATGCCATTTTCTGTCATTTATTTTATTTTATCTTTAATTCACTTCTTTACATTATCACCCTTCTAAATCAGACCTCCCTGTTATCTGTATCTTGAACCAATTACTGTAACTGACTTCTATAGTCTGCCTACCTCCAGTTCAATAAAATACTGAGACAAGGTTAATCCCCCTCAAAGTACAGTATGATCAGGTCACTCGCCTATTAATTTAAGCTTTTTCAGGGTGGAGTCTTTGATTAATTTCCTATAATGCCCTCCACATAGTTGGGATGCAATAAGTATTTGTTAATTAAATGACACAACAATCATAAACAAGTTAAAAACAAAGAGAACTTTGTAGATTTTAAGACAGAATGTAATTGCAGAAGTATTGGTTAAAAGCTAAATCCAAATATTTAAAAACTGATTTGAAAAGGAGTTTCTCAGCTTGTTAGTGTGCCTTATGGTTTTTTTTTTATTCGAACTGTCGTGAAGTCCAACAGCGTCATATAAACCCATCCTACTCAAATAAGCAAACAAAAGTTTTTCTTTAAATTAGTAGTAAATAATTCTAGAGTTTTAGATGACACCCCCTTCTCCATGATTAATTTATTCATTCTTCACATTTGTATTGAGAGATTATTATTTGCTAGCTCAATTCTAGGTTCTGGGGTTAGGGGTACAGTGGGGAATCAAGACAGACAAGTTCCTGTCCTCATGGAGCTTACAGTCTAAAGAAATGTGTGTGTGTGTGTGTGTGTGTGTGTGTGTGTGTGTGTGTGTATGTGGAGGGGGGGTGGCGAGAATCAGACTATATCTACATAAACAAGATACCTTCTGATTGTTGTAGATGCTATGATTAAAATATCAGGATAATGTGTTTAAAGTGCTTGGAGCAGTGGAGGTGAGGGTGGGGTGTTGTATAAGATAGGTCTTAGAATCTTAATGCTGAGGAGACATTTAGAAATCATTTGACTGTGAAAGAGGTGCATCTTTAACTCATTAAACTTAAACCAGTCAACCATGTTCAACCATGAGGGGGAATACTGTTTTATTGGCTTCTTAGGAACATACTTTGCCTTTAGAACTTTTGTTTTAAGAGCTAATCATATTGGAAGCATAGGGGGAATACATTATATGTTCTAGATTCTTTCCCTGCCATACTCTGATAGATACCTCTTACAGGTGAGGTAAACTAAATAAAGCTCTTCAGCCCTTTTGGGCTGTGAAGGGTGGAAATATTCTCTCTTTTCTTGAAGTGGCCCTCCATACAGCGATGATGACATTGCATGTGTTAGTACATATCTTCCATTCCTAAGGGATAAAATTAGGGTGATGATTCATTTAACTAGATGGCCAAACCCTTTGCTGCCATGCCACAAGCTTCTTTTGAGGGTTTCTTTTAGCACAGGCCACCATACCCTGCATATGACCTTGACTGAAACAGAGATGAACATCTAATCATAAGGCAGTCATCTAAAGTCTGCTCAGTGTCTTATGAGGTGTCCTGGCTCCAGAATTCTGCCCAGCCTGGTTTGCCCCACACTATATAGAGACAGGCCAAACCTATCAGACCTTTTCTTGTTAGGAGTTGAACTTCGCTCCTAGTTCAAAGGCAGACTCCTAGTCCTATAATTCCTAGTTTCCTTTAACAGGAAAAATAAAAAGACATTTTCTTCCTAATAATAGAGCTTTGAAAATACATGAAGTAAAAATGGACAGAACTATTTTTGACAAGGGTGCTGTTTTAGTTTTCCTGAGCTGCTTAAGCAAGTGCCATACAATGGATTGATGAAAACAATGGAAATTTATTATCCCACAGTTCTGTGGTTAAGAGAAAGTCCAAATCAAGGTGTCATTAAAGTGATGCTTTCTTGCTGAAGACTCACATGCTGCGACTGGCTGCCGGGGATCCTTGGCCTTCTTGGTTTTTCTGTCACATGGCAATGCACATGGTAGCCTTTCCTGGCCTTTCTGTTCTCTTCCAGTTTCTGCTGAATTTCAGCTTCTTGCTTCCTGTGACTTTCTCTCTCTGTCTGAATTTCATTCTGCATATAAAGAATTCCAGTAATAAGATTAATACCCATCGTGATTGAGGTGGGCAACTGAAGTAACCTCATCAAAAAGTCCTACTTACAGTGGGTTCACATCCACAGTAATGGATTAAGTTTAAGAACATGTTTTTCGGGGGGTACATACAGCTCCAAACCACCATAGGTGCCTAGTTCACTCAATTGAGAAAGAATAGTCTCTTCAATAAATGTTGCTGGGCAAACTAGATCTCCATTTGCAAAAGAATGAAGATGGACCTCACACCAAATATAAAAATCCATTTGAAATGGATAAAAGATCTGAATATAAAAACCAAAACTACAGAACTCAAAGAAGAAACATAGGGAGGCATCTTTAGGACGTTGTGATAGGCAATGGTTTCTTAGACATTAAAAATCAGAAGAAAAGCTAGATAAATGAGACTTATCAAGATTAAAAACTTTGGGGCATCAAAGGACTTGATTATCATGAGAATAAAATGACACCCTACACAATGGGAGAATATTATTTGGAAACCACATATCCAATAAAGGTTTAACACCCAGAATATATAAAGAAATCCTTCAACTCAACAAAAAAAAGACAAACAACCCAATTAAAAAATGGGTAAGAGACTTGAAGAGACATTTCTCCAGAGAAGATATACAAATGACCAAAAAGCACATGAAAAGGTGCTCAATATCTTTAGCTATTAGGGAAATACAAATCAAACCCACAATGATAGACCATTTCACGGCCACTAAAATGGCCACTATTTTAAAAATGGAAAAATTACAAGTGTTGGAGAGGGTGTGGAGAAATAGGAGTGCTCATTTATAATTGGTAGGAATATAAAATGGCACAGCCTCTGTGGAACAGTTTGGGAACTACTCAGAAAGTTAAATGTAGAATTACCGTATGACCCAGCACTCCCACTTCTAGGTATATACCCAAAAGAATTGAAGCAGGGACTTGAACAGATACTTGCACACTGATGTTCTTAGTGGCATATTCACAATTGCCTAAAGATGGAAGCAACCCAAGTGTCCATCAACCAATGAATGGATAAACAAAATGTGGTATTTACACACAAGGGAATATGATTCAGCCATAAAGAGAATGAAGTTCTGAGACATGACATCATGGATGAACCTTGAAGACAAAGTCAGAAACTAGAATATAGGTTGCTAGGGGCCTGTATGGGGGTACTGAATGGGGAGTTAATGGTTAAATTATATAGAGTTTCTAGTTAGGTTGATGGAAAAGTTTTGGTAATGGATGGTGGTAGCCCAATATTGTGAACATAATTAACAGAACTGAAATACATATTTGATTGTGGTTAAAAGGGGAAACTAGGTTGCATATATGCCACTAGAATCAAAATTAAAAGAATTCCATAGGACTGTACAACACAAACGGTGAACCCTAAAGTAGACCATGAACTATAGTTAATAGTACATTTATAAGGATGTTCCTTTATCAGTTGCAACAAATGTACCACACTAATGCAAGGTGTTAATAATGGGGTAGTATATGGGAACTCTGTATTTGGTGCATGATTTTTCTGTAAACCTACAACTTCTCTAATAATAAAAAAGTACTACAAACCTTTTGAGATTTCAAAGGTACCACTCAGGGAAAAAAATAAAGTTGGGGTGGGGGATCAGGAAGAGGAAACCAGAATGTATGTGTTGTTATAAAAGGATCAGTCCAAAAGACCTTGTTTTATTTATTTAATCAAATATACTTTCTCTGAAACTGTTAGATGCAAGTACACAGATAAAGGTATTCATGAACAAAAAAATGGACAGAACTGAGAGGAAAAATAGAAATCCACAATCATATTTTGGGATTTTAGTACCGTCTCTAAGTAATTGATAGAACATTAAAAAATTAGTAAGGATGTAGAAGATCTGAACAACTCTATCAACCAACTTGACCTTACTGACATTTATAGAACTTCTCAGTAACTGCAGAATACACATTCTTTTCAAGTGTACATGGAATGTTCACCAAGATAGACCATACCCTAGACAATAAAATAAGTCTCAAATTTCAAATGATGGAAATGTTACAGAGTAATATGTCCTCTGACAATATTGGAATTAAATTAGAAATTAATAAAGGGTTGCTTGAAAATCCCCAAATATTTGGAAGTTAAATTACAGCATCTGTATTATCCCTGTCTCAAAGAAGAAATCATATGGAAAATTAGAAAACATTTTGAACTTAATGATAATAAAAACATACAGAAATTAGTGGGATGCAGCTAAAGCAGTGTTTGGGGAAATTTAAAATATCCAGTGCTTATATTAGAAAAGAAGAAAGGTTTAAAATCAGTGATGTGAGGCAGGAGTTGGCAAACTTTTTTTTTGTTGTTAATAATTCAATTTTACTGAGATATATTCACATACCATGCAGTCATACAAAGTGTACAACAGTTGTTCACCGTACCATTATATAGTTGTACGTTCATCACCAAAGTTAATTTTTGAACATTTTCATTACCACACACACAAAAGTTAAGAATAAAAATTAAAGTGAGAAAGAACAATTAAAATAAAAAAGAACACTGGGTGCTTTTTTTATTTTGCCCCCTTTTCTCTACTCATCCATCCATACACTGGACAAAGGGGAGTGTGAGCCACATGGCTTTCCCAATCACATTGTCACCCCTCATAAGCTACATTGTTATACAATCATCTTCAAGATTCAAGAGTTCTGCGTTGTAATTTGGTAATTTTTCTGTAAAAAATTTTCAAATAGTAAATAGTTTAGGCTTTGCAGGCCACGTAAGTCTTTGTCATGTATTATTCATCATCATCTTTTTTTTTTTTTAACCATTTTAAAATGTAAAAACCTTTCTTAGCTAGAGGGCCATATACAGACAGGCTCTGGGCCTGATTTAATCTACAGGTTGTAGTTTGCTGAACTCTGAGCTAAGATTCCATCTTAAGATTCTAGAAAAAGAAGAAAACATTAAACCTAAAATAAGCAGAAGGAAGGAGATAAAGATAGCAGTCAATGAAATGAAATGGAAAATGAGAAAATAGATGAAACTATAAATGGTTCTTTGGAGAACAGTAAAGTTGATAAATCTCCAGCCAGATTGACCAAGGGAAAAAGAGAAGACAGATTACCAATATGAGGAAAGAAAGAGGGGATGCTTTTACAGGTCTGCAGACATTAAAATAAAGAAATGTTATGCACAATTTGATGGTAACAAATCCTACAACTTAGAGGAAATGGACAAGTTCCTTGAAAACTGAAAGCTATCAAATATCAAAGGTCACTCAAGAAGGAGATAATCTAAGTAGCCCTATATCTGTTACAGAAGTTGAATTTGTAGTTAAGAACCTTTCCACAAGAAAGCTTTATGTCTGGAGGGCTTCACTATTGAATTCTACCAAACATTTCAAGAAGAAATATTAACAATTCTACTCAAACTTTTCCCAAAATCAGAAGAGGAAGGAACATGCCCCAACTAATTTTATGAGTTTATCCTGATACCCAAACTAGACAAAGACACTGCAAGAAAAGAAAACTACAGACCAACATTCCTCATGAACACAGACAAAATGCTTAACAAAATATTAACAAATACATCTCCAAAGACGATGCTGCAGGTAACCTTTTCCACCATGAGCCAGGAGAAGGTTGGGTGGACTGAGGGGTGGACCTTGTGTCCCCCTTCTCCCTCCACAGCCCCAGAAATGGAGCTCCCCCTGCAGAACCCATCTGCTTAAGCCTATAGCTGCCCAGTGTACACTCTCACTGATGCTTATACCAAATAGGATGGTGCTGCTGTTGTCTTTCAGGGTCAGCCCTGTCCCTGCCTTGGAGTCTTCAGAAAACAGCAGCAGTAAGCACTGAGTGGTTGAAAGATCTGTTTGACTGAGAGGCCTTTGGTCCACTTTCTCTGCTTTCCACTTTGCTTATGAAGCTACAAAGGCTCCATCCATAAAAGAAAGCCAATAATATAAATAAACAGAAAACTAACCTCTGAGTGAGTGTGGTTTTTAAAAGGGGATGATGAATGTGAAACCACCATAGGATGTGTTACAGTCTAGTTTTTCTGTGCTCTGTCATTTTACTCTGATGGGAATTTTTGTTACTTAACTCTATGCATAATTTATTTAATGTACTGGATAAATGAACCAAAACTGCTGTATTAGTTAGGGTTCTGTAGGGAAACAGAATCAACAAGAGATATCTATAAATATAAGATTTTATAAAAGCGTCTCACGCAACTGTGGGTATGCACGAGTCCAGATTCCGTAGGGCAGGAGCAAACTGGCAACTCCAGTGAAGGTGTTCGATGAACTCCTCAGGAAACGCTTCGCTGGCTAGCCGAAGAAGTGAAGGTCCTCTAACTTTCTTGCTTAAAAGTCTTCAACTGACTGGATTAAATCCAGCTGATTGAATTCTCTCATTGTGGAAACACGCCCTTCGTTGATGTAATCAGTCACAGGTGCAGCCAATTGACTGATGATTTAATAAACCAGCCTCCTGGTTTATTAACCAGCCACAGATGTCCTTGAAGTAATGGTTAGGCCAGTGCTTGCTTGACCAGACACCTGGACACCATCACCTGGCAAAGTTGACACATGAACCTAACCATCACAACTGTTAAATATGCATTTAGTTTGTTTTACTTGAAGTGGTCAATAAAAAAAACTATATTCCTTAAAAAAAAAAAAAAAGCAAATACAGAATTCAGTAATATGTAAAAAGTATAATACTCATAACCAAGTGGGGTTTATCCCAATAATGTAAGGTGGGTTTAACATTAAAAAATCAATGAATTCACTGCATTAATGAGCACACTAAAAAGGGGAACTGATTCACACATGATACTCATGTTCCCTGCTGTGCTGTGAGTAATAAGTCCTTTGTCTCTGATCCTGGACTACTGAGTTTTCTGCCAGTATCCTTAAAACAGTTAACAAGCTGTTTTGTTAGCTTGCTAGTAGGATGTAAAATCTCAGGCCACAAGGATGGGGAGCTGACAAGAGACATGACTTTCTAAAAGAAAAAGGATGAAGGCCTTCCAGACCGGGTTGTGGAAAAGCAAAAACTCTGACATCTGGTAGTTAATGTTGTCATTCAAGTGGTGGGCAAGGATGGTGATAGGGAGAGAGTCTCCCATTGCTCCACCTGTTAATAAATATTTAGAAGCTGAGTGATGAGAGAGGGGATTGACACAAGCCACCAGAATGGTGCTTTGATTGTTGTACATTCAATTCCGTGGCCCCAGCTGGAAGGCTGTGTGGCTCTAGCTGCTGAGTCAAGAAGTCCCTAACACTGAAAAAAATGGTGTCCACAGTGAGATCTTTGGGTGGATGGAAAGCATTGGCGGTTTGTTTGGTTAAGTTGCAGGGGTGGGTGCTTGAAACTGAAAGTAAATGAAAGCTTTACTTACTAGTATGTAGCCACTACATCTCCCTCTGAGGCTCAACCTCTCCCTACATCTTGATTTCACTTGCTTTAAGGAGAAAGATGAATAGGGGTTGGGTTGAAGTTTCCCTGTCCTTAAGAGGGATCAAAGGCAATACCCACGCATCTAAATGTACCAGGAAACTTCAGGGAGTGTAGAGTCAAACTTTCATGGCTTTGTTGGATAGATGCCCAAATATCAGTACTACCTTGTTTTGTGCAGGGAATCTGTCCAGATTCAACTGATGGGGTTTGGGCAAGATTTGCAATAGGGAAGGGAAGCTACTGTGACTTTGTGGATGGGACTTTTGTTGTGTACTATTCTTTTGGCTTCCACTGTGAATGTGTGATTGGTATTGATGTTTTCATATGCCTGTACTGTGAATGTCCATAAGTGCCAAAGAGGATTCTCCTGATCAGGTAGAGCCGCATGTAGATAAGTGCTTGTACTTTGAGATCCCACAACCCCAGTGACTTCTTTGAGCTGTGAGTTATTGTGATTGATGATTTTATAGTATGAGACAAAAAAAAAGTTTCTTTAAAGCCAAAAGACTAACAGGTACTTTGCAAAAGAAGGTAGGCAAATAAGCAATAAACACATGAAAAGATGCTCAATATCTTTAGTCATCTGGGAATTGCAAATTAAATCACAATGAGATACCACTTCACACCCACTAGAATGGCTAAAAAGACTGACATTACCAGTTATTGATGAAGATGTGAAGCAGCTGGAGCTCTCATAGATTGCTGGTGGGCAAATCAAATGGTTCAGACAAGTTGGAAAAGTCTTGCAGTTTCTTGCAAAGTTAAAAATAACCTGGAAATTGCACTTTTAGGTTTTTAATCAAGAGAAATGAAAACATGTGTCCATAAAAAACTTGAACTTGAATGTTCATAGCAGCATTATTCCAGTGGTTCCAAGCTGGAAGCAATCCAAATGTCCATCAACAAGTGAATGGATAAACAAATTGTGCTAGATTCATACAATGGAATATTACTCAGCAGTAAGAAGGAACAGAACTATTAATAAATGCAACAAGAAAGATAAATCTCTAAAAACATGCTGTGGGAATAGCTCATACTACACAATTTTGTGTCATGAGCACATAATCATTGAGTCCATTTATGTGAAGTTCTAGAATGGGTAAAAATGCAACACTAATCTACAGAGATAGAACATATCACCGGTTGCTAGGGTGGGGTTTCAGGGTAGGGGATTGACTGTAAAGGAGTAAATTTATTTTTTCTCCATTTTAAAATATCAGTGGTAAAACTAAAGGCAATATGATTTTGTGTTTAAAATTATGAAATTTTGTATCATAAAAACTAGAGTTTCAGTCCTGGCCCTGCCTATTTACTAGCTATGTGACTTTGGGCAAATTATTTAACCTTTCTGTTTCCTTATCTGTCAAATGTGGGTGATAATGGTACCTAACTCATAGGGTTATTTTAAGGATTGAGTAAAACAGTGCCATCACTGGTAGATAGAAAGCACTCAATAATGATGATTAATTTTGGCAGTATTAGTATTTGTCAAAGCTGATAATTATAGTTTGCTACTCATGTCTGTTTCTCTTCATCTTGGAATGGGTATTGCGTTTTTATATTTAAGAAAAGGGAAGAAAAAAGAAAAAAAAAAGGAAGAAATGATGATTAGATTCCTGTGCCTCTGTGATGTTTTCTGGGTAAACAACTTATTGCTATTTAGTCAGTCATAAAAATTATGTATTCTCTTTAAGAGGTGAAGTTAATGGCACTGATTCCTTTATTTAGGAAGTTTTATATGACTTTTGGCTGAAAGCATTACAGCTCTGATTTGTCCATAATCTGCTTTATTATTATGACCATTTTTTTTTTCTTTATGAGGATTGGCTGTATACTGCTTAAATGTTTCCTTTTTTCAACATTTCAAACGGCCGAGGAAAATTTGAGAATCTTCTTTCCAAATAAAGGTTCCCTTGGTATGAAGTTAATTGATCAAGCTTGGACTAAATAAGCAATCTGACTTGCAGTCACTGGATAGGTTACTCTGGAAAGTCCTTTAACATTAATTTGGGTTTTTAGTGGATTTTATAAATGGTATTAGTATTCTCATATTAGGACCTGGCTCATTGGAGATTTGGAGGTATTTTCTATTATTTGTAAGCATTTAAATCCTTATTTCCTCATGTGAATCAGCAGTCTTTTGTCAATGGTGAAAATATATATATAACTAGGAAAAAATAAGATGATCAGACACATCAAAGATTTTAAAAGTGTCATGAGAGGGCATTGGAAAGGCGTTTCCTGTTTGCTAAGTCCTGTGACTTAGCGATCCCTGAATGCAATATACTTCTGGATGGAGACATGAGTGAATGAGAATGTTTGCTTCTAGTTTTGTGTCTCTTATGACTTAGATTCTTGTAGGTTGAAGATATGTTAAAATGGTTTAACCCAAATAAGTATTATGAATATTCTTTGTTCAGTTATACATCAATAAAAATGGTTGTTTTTTTGTTTGTATTTTTCTTGAATACAATTTTTTTCTTCTTTTAAATTTGTTTGAAACCCAGCAGCTTATTCCTTTTTCACTTTTATTGCAGCACCTGATCAACTTTCTAGCAGGACAACGATCATGGAGGTGGTGCCAGCCGAGGTGAATAGTTTGCTTCCAGAGGAGATAATGGACACTGGTATAACTTTAGTGGATGATGATAGTATTGAGGCTGTTATTGTTTCATCCCCAATTCCCATGGAGACAGAACTGGAAGAAATTATCAACATAAGTTCTACTGGTGACTCTACAGCCACGCCCATTTCCACGGAACCAATCACAGTATACAGTAACCACACTAACCAAGTTGCAGTGAATACCACAGTTACTAAAGCAGATTCTAATACCACAGTGAAACCAGCTTTTCCAAGTGGCCTTCAGAAACTTGGTGCTCAGACTCCTGTGACTATCTCAGCCAATCAGATTATTTTAAACAAAGTATCACAGACATCAGATCTTAAACTTGGCAATCAGACCCTTAAACCAGATGGACAGAAGTTAATTTTAACAACTTTGGGCAAGTCTGGTTCACCAATTGTTTTAGCACTACCCCATAGCCAACTACCCCAGGCTCAGAAAGTTACAACTCAGGCCCAGACAGGAGATGCTAAGTTACCACCGCAGCAAATTAAAGTAGTTACCATTGGAGGGAGGCCCGAGGTGAAACCTGTCATTGGTGTCTCAGCATTGACCCCAGGAAGTCAACTGATTAATACTACAACTCAGCCCTCTGTGTTACAGACCCAACAGTTAAAAACAGTACAGGTAAAAAAAAAAAGGGAGCTTATTAATTAAAATGCATGATAAGCAATTAAATGGATTCATAGTTGTGTTGGTAGGGTGATTAAATGCATAGTTGGTGCTGAATTCTTTTGACTGTTGCTTTTAGTAATAGTATGCTTTTTTAAAAGTTTAATATGTCTGTTTATGAAAATTTTTACCAGAGAATTTGGAGCAAACTTAATTTTGATTGAATTTCAAATTAGTGTATTTATAGCTTTTTTTTTTTTTCATTTTAAAATTTATTTTATCTTTAGTGGTAGTTTTGTTACAAGGATGTTTTGCTTGTCTAAAATGCAAGAGTTGCTGCTGCTGGGCTGCCTAAAAATCATTCAGACAGAAATTTTTAGTTTACAAATGGCCAAAGGTTAGGAAATTTTTGCTGCTCTGAGAAACCCTTGGAGCCAGCAATAGTACATGATGCATGTTAGCCATTGTGTGTCTCTTCTTTGAAGTTTACTGTCCATTACTATCTCTTGTGTTTACAATAAAGAAAAGGCGGTGTCATATGATGAAAGGTAACATATAGGCTTTAGATTCTGACCAGCTGGGTTTGAGTTGCCTTTATGCTACCCTACTAGCTGTGATCTTTGGAGCAGTTACTTATATTCTCTGAGTTTATGAGTTTGACTGTAATAATATCTTTTTGATCATGATGAAATATATAGTAAAAGATAAATACCCTGTATAATTCTCAAATCATTGAGGATCTTTCAGAGTGATACCTGTTATTAGGATGACCAGGATCCTATGATAGAAGTTTTACCAGGACATTTATTAAATAGTTCCCAAGTTTTCATGGCCAAATGGGCCTTTTTAGGTCACCACTACTCTTATAAATATAATTACCCACTTGAGACCAGGGAACACAAATGCATTTCCTGTTAGAAAGAGTTGCCTCTTTGAAGAAAGGAGAAGGCACGAGTTAAAGTAGTCAACTAAGTGCATAAGGAAATAGGAAAGTTTGGGGAGCATCTACTCTTAGCTGATATTAGAAGTAGTTTTGGTTACTATCTGGCAAAAGAATTTGAAATTTATTTTTCATGGATGTTGTATTTAAGAACTTTGTAAGAGCTTTCAAACTCTGCAGTTTGTCCATGTCCCTTCTGCCACTATTAAACATTCTTTAGTGCCCTTTTTTTTTCTTGTTCTTTATCATCTCCCACTTATCTCTGGCTTCTTTTTACCTCTTACTTTTGATGAGGGTTTCTTGAATGAGACATGCTATTGCTATCAAGCATCTTATCCTCAGCTTGATTTTACCAGTTTTGAAATTTGCTTTTATTGGTTTACCAGAGTTTATCTGGCTTTGAGAATGTGGCTCATAACCATGTTCACAAGAAACTGATAACATAAAACAGAATGTTGCTTTTTCGTTTATGAGAGCACTATATACGTGCCGTTTTAATGACTGGTGTACTTGTGTCCACTAGCTTTCTACTGTAACCTCCTAAATACTGACAATAAAAACAAAGACAGGGGTCTAATTCTTATAATTTGTTTTATTGTTTCTTTGATAAAACCTGATTCTATTTATTTAAGAAAGAACTTCTGTTTAACAAAACAAAAACAAAAGAAACCCCATTTAGAGTATTGTTCTACTTGTTATTTTTAGGCAACTCAGATCTTTCCAACTCAGAAGCAACCTATGGAGAGCCCTGAAGCACAGGAAAAACAAAACAAAACAAAACAAATAAAAAGCTGTACAGCTATATTTTTCCTTTTTAGGCACCAGAATATTTGATTTAGTATTACATGGTAAATATATGATTCTCTGGTTTTTTTTCTTAGACGGTTCTAAGCATTGTCTTAAGTTTAATTATAACATTAAGACTTGGTATGGACAGCAGGTAAGGGTGGAAGAAGGAGACCCATCTTGAAAGATGTAGAAAGAGGTGACAGTTGAGGCCAGAGAGAGTCACAGAGGTATAGTTAGCTCCATGTAATTACAAATACATAAACACTTTCCCATGTTTCATGTGCGTAGTATATAAGTAGTAAATATCTGGCAGTCTGAAACAATGCGACTCCTTACCAGTTCCTGAATATATCCAACACAGTGCTAGAAATTATCTGCATGTATTACTTGATGGCATATTTGGCTGCCTCATTTGTAAATTTTTTTTGATCCATTTTTGTCTTAATCTGCTAATTAGATAACTTGTTAAAAGTGATTTTCTGCTTTACTTTACTTAACACATGAATTTTGTTCTAGAGTACTTTACAGTTCATAATGCAAAAATTCATGGTACCTAATGGAACTGGAAATCATTATTTTCACGATGTTCAACTAAAGAAACATAGCTACAAGGGCAAGATGAAATTGTACATTTGAATAATTAGTGTGCTTTTGGTTAGAATGTTTGCTTGTTTTTCTTGATATGATTGTAAAAATAGTTAAAAATGGGGAAATACTTTAGGTTCCTAATCTTTATAGCTAGGGTTTCTTATTGTTAGATATGGATTTCTGAGAACAACAATACTTCTATCTCTTGAGATCAGTAATATGAGTAAATAGGTGAAATTATAACTTACTTGAGTTTTAGACATGTAAATGTACTTGGGAAACATTTTCCCTTTGTGCTTCCCTAAATTACATCAGCTTTTAAAAAGTACAATTATGGGTTTATTTGGGGATATGTAATTGTTTTGCAAGCTGTGTTTTTTTAAAAATAGTAATAGATCTATATATTGTTTTAAAAAAGGATATATTATTTCATTTATATCTTGTTTTGCAGTAATATGTACTGAATGGACAAATAATATATGGTGTCATTAATATAAACTAACTATAATGAAAAAAAAATATGTTCTGAGTGTAACAAAGTTATGTATGCTGAATGTAAGAAAATGTGTTATTTAGTTTAATTTATAATTTGAGCACAAAGAACTGATACTTAGCTAATTCTGTGATTGATTACAGCTTCTGGTATGTATTTCTGTCATTCAAGTTGGTTGTGTTTATTTATTTTGTGCTATTATTTCTAATAATAAGGAGTACCGTTTGGGGCCTCAGGATACAATTTTTAATTTATATGCTTTCTACTCTAAAAGTCTGTGATTTTTGCCACAGTTAAATTTCTGTTTCTGATTCTTAGAGAAAGCTGTTTCTTGCATACTTTGATAATTTCAGTCTGAAAACATTGGCAACTACTTTCCTTGACTTGTAGAGCGTTTTAGTTCAAGTCAACAGTGTGCCAGTATATGAATTCAGGTCAGATATGAATAAAATTTAGAACCTTCCACCAAGGAATTTATTTACTAAAATAATAAACAGTATTTTAGTAAATAATATTTTAGAAACTTTGCCTTTAAAATAGCCTTTGTTCTACTAACTTGTCTGTTTGTACCCTGGTGCAGTAACTTGTTCAGGTCTTTTTTAAATCTACTCCTGCTGAATAGGTCTTAAGTTGAAAATATAATCATACAATATATCTTTAATATGTGTATTTTCTTTAAGGGGCCAATGTAATATTTACAGATGATTTCATTTGCACTATCATAAAAAAACAGACTCTATGTTTTTATTATTAAATAGTTTGTTTTGAATAAGTATTGTTATGCCATAGTGTTCTGCATATTATTAAGCAAAAATTTTGTTTTTATCACATGTATATACCCCAAAAACTAAAATAAGGATTGATAATAAAATGCAAAGTTATTATTGTATATGGGCTTAAGGACGTGATCATATTAATATTTCAATGAATGGCTGCATTTATATTAAGTTAAATGTTTTTATGCATTAACAGGTATTTCTTGTCAATGAGTTGGTTTCATTTATATTTATGTGTATCAATCGTCTGTTTAATTGTATAGGTGTTTTATCGAAACAAATGGTCTTCATAGTTATTTATATGTTTCAGATTGCTAAGAAGCCTCGAACACCAACCTCTGGTCCAGTAATCACGAAGCTGATCTTTGCAAAACCAATTAATAGTAAAGCAGTTACAGGACAGACAACTCAAGTATCACCACCAGTCATTGCAGGTTATATTTCTTTATGGTTTGTTAAGCTATATATGCATCTTCCTTTTAGATTTAAGAAAGGCTGTTTCTCTACCTACAACTGTTTTAGTGCAACAAGTATGTCTTACTACTATAAACAAAACTAGGCAATGAAAAATGTTACACTTATTAAGTGTGAGTGTCAAGAAAATTGCCTTATCTTAAATCAGTTCATTACTTAAGTTTCCTTTGTTTTTAGTAGAATTTTATAATGAAAGTCACAAAATCTTAAATCCAATAATGCTAGCTAACATATAGATAGCGTTTCTATGTGCCAGGCACAATTCTAAGCCCTTTACATAAATTGACTCATATTCCTCCAGCAATTCTGTGAGGTAAGTTCTGATAACATCTCCATTTTGCCAATGAGAAACAGAGGCACTCAGCAAATAAATTGTGGAGCTGAAATCCGAACCCTGGGAGTTCATCTGTAGAATACATGTAGTAAGTCTAATAGATTTAAATTAATACAGATAGGAATATATTTCATGGTTCCTGTTTTAATTTTTGGTTTTCAGTATTTTTATATACTCTTCATGGAGTTGTCTATGAATAGAAAATTGTCAAAATGATAATAATTAATTTAGTGATAACAGTATTTTAGCTGTTCTACTTTTACCAGCAAACTCCTTAGGGAGACCTAATCCCCTTTTATTGTATATCTTTAAAATTTTTCATCATCAGTAACTACAACATTTTAGATATCTTGACTTCAGGTGTTCCATTCACTTTATTCTTCCAGCTTATCTGCCCCTATACTTCAAATCTAGCATTTCTTTGACTTTGAAATCTCTGATCTGTTGACCCTTCCACTTTCTCATTAATAATCACCCTCTTCATGTCCTCACATTCTTCCTTACTTAACTTAGAGTCCATAATCCATCATTATCACTCCCTTGCAAACAACATTGATTCTTTTTCCTCTCTTCCCTTTTATTGCATGGTTAAGTCCAATTCCCTGCCAACTCTTTGCCTTGTAAGCAGCTATACAACTGGCTCATTACTTCTAGAGAATATGACACAGTCGTGATGTCTCGTCTTTAGTTCAGAGAGATACTAACATTATTCTTTTCATCTTACAAAATCATTTCTAATTTCTATCATGCTAAAAGATTTGGGGAAGAAGCTATGTATGCTAGACTTTTAATTAGATTACCCTTCCCTAGAATGTGTATTCTTCATTAGGGTACTTCAAATGTTAACTAACCATCTCTAGATATAGATTAAAACCACCTACATACTCTCTTGGATAAATTTATTAACAGAAGCAACTCTGAAGTGAATGGCATTTCTCATTTTCCTCAGTTTTTGAATTGTATGTAGGGAGGCTTCTCATTTAAGCAAGTGAGAGAAGGAATGAAAAGATTGTGGTTTGAGGGCAGTGTTAAGTGAGTAAGTGTTCCCTTTCTCCTTTGGTACTCAGTAGAGAAAGGTTGTGATGATGTAGGGGGCTGGTGTCTTGATCCCTAAGGGAAGATTTGAAATTGTTTGATTTGTAGCCGGTTCAGGAAGTAAGCTGCAATTGGCTGAAAGTGAGTAAGACTTGGATGTACTGATAAAAAAGGGGCCACACCCCTCTCTCTCTGGCTAAGCCAACTTGAAAGGTGAAATCACTGCCCTCCCCCCTACGTGGGATCAGACACCCAGGGGAGTGAATCTCCCTGGCAACGTGGAATATGACTCCCGGGGAGGAATGCAGACCTGGCATCGTGGGACGGAGAACATCTTCTTGACCAAAAGGGGGATGTGAAAGGAAATGAAATAAGCTTCAGTAGCAGAGAGATTCCAAAAGGAGCCGAGAGGTCATTCTGGTGGGCACCCTTACGCACACTTTAGACAACCCTTTTTAGGTTCTAAAGAATTGGGGTAGCTGGTGGTGGATACCTGTAACTATCAAACTACAACCCAGAACCCATGAATCTCGAAGACAGTTGTATAAAAATGTAGCTTATGAGGGTGACAATGGGATTGGGAAAGCCATAAGGACCACACTCCAGATTGTCTAGTTTATGGATGGATGAGTAGAAAAATAGGGGAAGGAAACAAACAAACAGACAAAGGTACCCAGTGTTCTTTTTTACTTCAATTGTTCTTTTTCACTTTAATTATTATTCTTGTTATTTTTGTGTGTGTGCTAATGAAGGTGTCAGGGATTGATTTTGGTGATGAATGTACAACTATGTAATGGTACTGTGAACAATCGAAAGTACGATTTGTTTTGTATGACTGCGTGGTATATGAATATATCTCAATAAAATGAAGATAAAAAAAAAAAAAAAAAAAAAAAGGGCCACAGTCCCTGGGAGGCTTTGGATAAGATGATGGCAATTAACTAGGAGGAGTGTCTCAATACAGTATTCTTCATTGTCCTTGAGTTTGAAAGAGTTCATTAAAATTTTAATCATGGGGGAAAGTTGTATGCTAAATAAAAATGGTATTTGCAGAAGTGTCTGAAAGAATTTGACCATTATATTTTCTTTGGATCATTTATAATATGTTGCAGAATAATTGATACTATTTAATTATGGCCATTCTAGTAAGTGTGAAATGTTACCTCATTGTGGTTTTGATTTGCATTTCCCTAATAGCTAGTGATCTTGAGCATCTTTTCATGTGCTTTATAGCCATTTGTATTTCCTCTTTGGAAAAGTGACTCTTCAAGTCTTTTGCCCATTGTTAATTGGGTTGCTTGTCTTTTTATTGTTGAGTTGTAGTATTTCATTATATATTCTTGATATTAAACCCTTATTGGATATGTAGGCTGCCTTTTCACTTTCTTGACAAAGTCATTTGAAGCACAAGAGTATTCAATTTTGATGAGATCCCATTTGTCTGTTTCTTCTTTCATTGCTTGTGCTTTGGGTGTGAATCTAAGAAACCACTGCCTGTTACAAGATGTTGAAGATGCTTCCTTACATTTTCTTCTAGGAGTTTAATGGTCTTGGCTCTTATATTCAGGTCTTTGAGTTAATTTTTGAGTTAGTCCATTTTGAATTCACTTTTGTATAAGGTGTGAGATAGGGGTACTCTTTCTTTCTTTGGATATGGAAATGCAGTTCTCCCAGCACCATTTGGCTGCTCTGTTCCAGTTGAGTGGGCTTGGCACCCTTGTCAGAATGAATTGTCCATAGAAGTGAGGGTCTGTTTCTGAAATCTCAGTTCAATTCCATTGGTCAGTATATGTGTCTTTATGCCACTACCATGCTGTTTTGACCACTGTAGCTTTGTAATACGCTTTAAAACCACAAAGTGAGTTCTCCAACTTTGTTTTTCTTTTTCAAGGTGTTTTTAGTTGTTTGGGGCCCCTTAACCTTCCAAATAAATTTAAAAATTTGCTTTTCCATTTCTGCAAAGTAGGCTGTTGGAATTTTGATTAGGATTGTGTTGAATCTATAAACGATTTTCGTAGAATTTACATTTTCACAATATTTAGTCTTCCAATCCATGAATATGGAATATCCTTCAGTTTATTTAGGTTTACTTTGATTCCTTTTAGCAAAGTTTTGTAGTTTTCTGTGTACAGGTCCTTGACCTCCTTGGTTAAATTTATTCCTAGATATTTTATTCTTTTAATTGCTACTGTAACTGGAATTTTTTTCTTGATTTCCTCCTCACATTTCTTATTACTAGTGTATAGAAACATGGTTGATTTTTGCTTATTAATCTTGTATCCTGTCACTTTGCTGAACTCGATTTTTAGCTCTAGTAGCTTTGTTGTAGCCTTTTCGGGACTTTCTGTATATAGAGTCTAGTTATCTGCATATTGTGTCAGTTTTACTTTTTTCTTTCCAATTTGGATGCCTTTTATTTCTTTTTCTTGCCTAACTTCTCTAGCTAGAATTCTAACACAGTGTTGAATAACAGCAGTAACAGTGGCATCCTTGTCCTTATTCCTGATCTTAGAGGGAAAGCTTTCAGTCTTTCACCATTGAGTATGATGTTAACTACGGGTTTTTCATATGTGCTCTTTGTCAAATTGAGGAAGTTTCCTTCCATTCGTATTTTTCAAAGAATTTTATCAAGAAAGGATGCTGGATTTTGTCAAATGCTTTTTCTGCATCAGTCAAGATGATTATGTGACTTTTTCCCCTTCAATTTGTTAATGTGGTGTATTACATTAATTGGTTTTCTTGTGCTGAACCACCCTTGCATACCTGGGATAAAACCCACTTGATTATGGTGTATAATTCTTTTAATGTGCTGTTAGATTCTATTTGCAAGTATTTTGTTGAGGAGTTTTACATCTATATTCATTAGAGAGATTGATCTGTAATTTTTTTTTTCTTATAGTATCTCTATCTGGCTTTGGTATGAGGGTGATGTTGACTTCATAGAATGAGTTAGATAGTGTTCCCTCCTCTTCAATTTCTTGGAAGTGTTTGAGCAGGATTGGTATTAATTCTTCTTTGAATGCTTGTTAGAATTCACCTGTGAAGCCATCTGGACTTGGGCTTTTCTTTATTGGGAGGATTTTGATGACTGGTTCAGGCTCTTTATTTGTAATGGTCTGTTGAGGTCTTTGATTTGTGTGTGTCTAGGAATTTGTCCATTTCATCTAAGTTGTCTAATTTGTCGGCATACACTTGTTCATAGTATCCTCTTATGATCTTTTTTATTTCTGTGGAGTCAGGAGTAATGCCCCTCTCTCATTTCTGATTTTATTTATTTGCATCTTCTCTCTTTTTCTTTGTCAGTCTAGCTAAGTGTTGGTCAATTTTTTTGATCTTCTAAAATAGCCAACTCTTGGTTTGTTAATTCTGTTGTTTTTTTAATTCCCAATTTCATTTATTTCTGCTCTAATTTTTATTATTTCTTTCTGCATGCATGCATTGAGATTAGTTTGCTGTTCTTTTTAGAGTTTCTCCAGGAGTGCAGTTAAGTCTTTGGTTTTAGCTCATCTTTTTTAATGTTGGCATTTTGAGCTATAAGTATCTCTCTAAGCACTGCCTTTTTGCATCCCATAAGTTTTTTTTGTTTTTTTTTTTTTAATCTTCATTTTATTGAGATATATTCACATACCACGCAGTCAAACAAAACAAATCGTACTTTCGATTGTTTACAGTACCATTACATAGTGGTACATTCATCACCCAAATCAATCCCTGACACCTTCATTAGCACACACACAAGAATAACAAGAATAATAATTAGAGTGAAAAGGAGCAATTGAAGTAAAAAAGAACACTGGGTACCTTTGTCTGTTTGTTTCCTTCCCCTATTTTTCTACTCATCCATCCATAAACTAGACAAAGTGGAGTGTGGTCCTTATGGCTTTCCCAATCCCCTTGTCACCCCTCATAAGCTACATTTTTATACAACTGTCTTCGAGATTCATGGGTTCTGGGTTGTAGTTTGATAGTTTCAGGTATCCACCACCAGCTACCCCAATTCTTTAGAACCTAAAAAGGGTTGTCTAAAGTGTGCATAAGAGTGCCCACCAGAGTGACCTCTCAGCTCCTTTTGGATTCTCTCTGCCACTGAAGCTTATTTCATTTCCTTTCACATCCCCCTTTTGGTCAAGAAGATGTTCTCCGTCCCACGATGCCAGGTCTACATTCCTCCCCGGGAGTCATATTCCACGTTGCCAGGGAGATTCACTCCCCTGGGTGTCTGATCCCACGTAGAGGGGAGGGCAGTGATTTCACCTTTCAAGTTGGCTTAGCTAGAGAGACAGGGCCACATCTGAGCAACAAAGAGGCATTCGGGAGGAGGCTCTTAGGCACAACCATAGGGAGGCCTAGCCTCTCCTTTGCAGCAACCGTCTTCCCAAGGGTAAAACCTGTGGTAGAGGGCTCAACCCATCAAACCACCAGCCCCCTATGTCTGTGGTCATGTTAGCAACCATGGAGGTGGGGTAGGCGAATACCCCTGCATTCTCCACAGGCTCCTCAAGGGAGCACTACATCTTTTTTTTTCCCTTGTTTTTCTTTTTTTCTTTCTTTTTTTTTTTTTTTAACTTTCCCTTCTTTTTTAAATCAACTGTATGAAAAAAAGTTAAAAAGAAAACAAACATACAATAAAAGAACATTTCAAAGAGACCATAACAAGGGAGTAAGAAAAAGACAACTAACCTAAGATAACTGCTTAACTTCCAACATGTTCCTACTTTACCCCAAGAAAGTTACCTAATATAGCAACATTTCTGTGAACTTGCTCCTACTATATCCATCAGAAATTAACAGACCATAGTCATTCCTGGGCATCCCCAGAACGTTAAATAGCTTATCTGTTCTTCTTGGATTATTGTTCCCCCTTCCTTAATTGCTCTCTGCTGCTAGTTCCCCTACATTCTACATTATAAACCATTTGTTTTACATTTTTCAAAGTTCACATTAGTGGTAGCATATAATATTTCTCTTTTTGTGCCCGGCTTATTTCGCTCAGCATTATGTCTTCAAGGTTCATCCATGTTGTCATATGTTTCATGAGATCGTTCCTTCTTACTGCCGCGTAGTATTCCATCGTGTGTATATACCACATTTTATTTATCCACTCATCTGTTGAAGGACATTTGGGTTGTTTCCATCTCTTGGCAATTGTGAATAATGCTGCTATGAACATTGGCGTGCAGATATCTGTTCGTGTCACTGCTTTCCGATCTTCCGGGTATATACTGAGAAGTGCAATCGCTGGATCGAATGGTAACTCTGCATCCCATAAGTTTTGATATGTTGTGTTCTTGTTTTCATTCGTCTCCAGATGTTTACTGATTTCTCTTGCAATTTCTTCTTCAACTCCCTGATTGTTTAAGAGTGTGTTGTTTAGCCTCCTAATATTTGTGAATTTTCTGGTTCTTTCCCTGCTATTGGTTTATAGCTTCATTCCATTATGATCAGGGAGAGTGTTTTGTATAATTTCAGTCTTTTAAAATTTGTTGAGAATTGTTTTGTGACCCAGTATGTGTTCTGTCCTGGAGAATAATCCATGAACACTTGAGAAAAATGTATATCCTGCTGTTTTGGGGTGAAATGTTCTACATATGTCTGTTAGGTCTAGTTCATTTATCCCATTGTTTAGGTTCTCTTTTACCTTATTGATCTTCTGTTTAGATGTTCTATCTGTTGAAGAGAGTGGTATGTTGAAGTTTCCAGCTATTATTCTAGAGACATCTCTTAATCCCTTCAGTGTTGCCAGTGTTTGCCTCATGTATTTTGGGGCATCCTAGTTAGGTGCATAGCTACTTATGTTTGTTATTTCTTCTTCATGGATTGCCCTTTGTATTAATACATAGTGTTCTTTTTCATCTCCTGTAACAGTTTTGCATTTAAAATCTATTTTGTCCAATATTAGTATAGCTACCCTAGCTCTTTTTTGGTTACTGCTTGTGTGGAATATCTTTTTTCAGCCTTTCACTTTCCATCTATTTGTCTTTTGGGTCTAAAATGGGTCTCTTGTTAACAGCATACCGAGGAATCATATTTATTTATTCATTTTGTCAATATATGTCTTTTTATTGGGGAGTTTAATCCATTAACATTCACTGTTATTACTGTAAAGGCAGTAATTACTTCAACCATTTTATCCTTTGGCTATTATTTGTCATATCTTATTTTTTTCTCTTTTTATTCTTTTAGTTACCCTTGCTGATAATCTTCATTTCCACACTCTCCTCTAAGCCTCTCTCTTCCTGTCTTTTCTTTTCAGCCTGCAGAAGTTCCTTTAATATTTCTCTAATATTTAATAGTTCTCTTATTAATGAACTCTCTCATCTTCTGTTTATCTATGAGTATTTTAAACACTTTCTCAGTTTTGAAGGGCAACTTTGCTGGATAAAGAATTCTTGCTGGTTTCTGTATCTTGAATATATTGTACTGCTGCTTCCTTGCCATCATGGTTTCTGATGAGAAATTGGCCCTTAGCCTTATTGCATTTTCCTTGTATATGATGAATCGCTATTCTCTTCCTGCTTTCAGGGTTCTCTCCATATCTTTTGTGTTTGACATTCATAATAGTATGTGTCTCAGAGTAGGTCTGTTAGGATTTATTCTGTTTGGAGTGCGTTGTGCTTCTTGAGTATGTATATTTAGGTCTTTCATAGGACTTGGGAAATTTTCAACCATTGTTTCCTCAAATATTCTTGCCTTTCCCTTTTCCTTCTCTTCTACTTCTGGGACACCCATGACTGTATGTTTGTGCACTTTTTACTGTCATTCAAATCCCTGAGATCCTGCTTAATTTTTCCCATTCTTTTCTCTATCTGTTCTCCTGTGTTCTAGCTTGCTGATTCTTTCTTCTGCCTATTCAAATCTGTTGTTTTATGCCTCTGGTATATTTTTAATCTGTTCTATTATGTCTTTCATTCCCATCATTTCTGTTAATGTTTCTTTTTATATTTTCAAATTCTTCTTTATGCTCACACAGTCTTAATACTTTTTATCTCTTTAGCTGTATTTTCCTTCATCTCTTTGAATTGATTGAGATTTGTTTCAACATCTTTGATTAGTTGTTCCAAATTCTGTCCCCTCTGAAGTTTTAATCTGTTCCTTTGACTGGGCCATATGTTATGTTTCTTAGTATTTCTTGGAATTTTTTGCTGGTGTCTTGGCATCTAATTATGTTGATGAGTTTACTCTGGAGGTCAGTTTCTCTCTCTTGCCCATGGTTTTCTTGCTGTTTGGCTTTGTGCTAAGGCACTTAACTTTAACACTTGGTCCAACTTATTATAGACCTTTGGAATAGCTCATGCTTACCTGATCAGATTTTTTCAGCTCTTATTCATCTGATTCTTGTCCTGGATATATGGTACAATTTTTGAGATTGCATTATTTGTGCAATTGTTTCAGCCAGAAGAAAGCTTCCTTTCCTCTGTTCCTTCTTTGGGAATGTTGATCTGTCTAATGTTTTTAATTAAAAAAAAAATTTTTTTTTATGAACTTTAACATATATACTTAATAGTGATAACTTTCAAAGTATGATTCAACAAGTAGTAAATTTCAAAGTATGTCATGGGTCACAGTTCTACAACTTCAGCTATTTTCATTATTGTAAAATGTATCATACATACAAAAAGATACTAACTTTTGATGTACAGCTCACCAAGCAGTTACATAGGTAATTTCAAAAATTGTTATACGTTACAGTTCCACAGTCTCAGTTCTTTCCCTGTTATGCAATATAAAATATATACAGAAAGGTGAAGACCTTCAAAGCACAATTCAACGAGTAGCTATAGAGCAAATTTCAAAGGATACTATAATAGGTTACAGTTCCATCATGTCATTTACCTTCTTCCAGCTATTCCAGCACCCTAGCATCTCAAATATGTATATATTTACATAAAGTTTCGGTATTCATAGACCTTTGTGAAATCTTGTTTGTTGCTACCCCTTACTCTCACTTAATCTCTTTCTCCATCTTCAGGGGTGTCTCGGCAGTGAGCACCCTAACTTGTTCATGTTGAAAGGAGGTGTCTACAGTATGGGGAAGGGGGCTGTGCTGGGCATGGTCCCCCCTTTTCTTGGGGTAGAGCCGCCCTTCAGCAAACTGTTCCCCACAGCCCTGAGAAGGCACTGTGTCTCTAAACCGTCCCTACTTCCACCCTATTGGGAGAGAAGTTGAAACAGAGGTTACCAGCTGCTTTTTGTCCTGGGCTGGTTGAAAGCGTAGCTACCCTCAGAGCCAGGACCCAGGGTTTTGAATTCGCTAATCAAAAGCTGCAATTGGTGCTCAACCATACCCCCTCCTCCCCTGTTCTTGAGGAAGAGGACTTTCATTTGCAATCGGGGACCGGATCCTGAGGTGACATGCTGCAAGAGAGGGGCATGGGCACCATTCTCTGCAGTGTGGAGAGTTTTAGTCGTAGCTTTTCATCACAGGTTATCAGTCTCATCCTTTCTGTCTTCCCTGGATGGTGTAAAGTGTTCTGGTCTCTGGAACCCCTGAACAGTTGTTTCAGGCAGTTCCTGGCTGTTTACTAGCTGCACTGGAGGATGAACTAAGTTTTGAAGCTCCTTATTCTGCCCTCTTACCTAGAAACCAGGGTTTTCTTGATGACAGTTCTTTTATCTGTCTCCTCCTTCCAGTGCCTAGCACAGTTTCTGACACATGGTTGTGTTAAGTGAATGTGTATTGTTGAGTGAACGTGTATATTATGGAGACGGGGTAGTAGTTTGATAGGAGCTATTGGGAGATCTGGGTTTTAATCATGGTTCTTCCTTTGATTTTCTCTGTGATCTTGGGTAAATATATTATTTGTTCGTCTTATTTCTGTAAAATATAGTATCCAGCAACCTCACAAGACACTTCAAATGGTTAAGTGAGATCCAGAGGTCCTCATTATTAGAACTCCCAAGGTACCAGATTGATGCAGGGGAGCAAACTTCATCACAATGTGAATATATTCACTAATAAACTGATCTCTTATAGAATTATTCCTTGATCAGATATTCTGGCTCCCTGTCCCAGCATGACAAATCTGTGGCTTTTTGGAGTGTGTCTTTTTTGATTCTTGGAGAATACTTGTCATTAGAGTGTAAATGCCTAGCTAATCGATTTCAAGGTAAAATTGCATATGCAAAACTTGCTTGAATTAAGAGTGTGGAGCAAAGGATAAATAGGGATCTTGAAGTTAAATTTAATAAGCAGGAGAAATGCTATCTGGATGATAGTCAAGTAGGCCCCTCAAAA
The DNA here is from genome assembly GCF_015220235.1 of Choloepus didactylus. NCBI lineage: Eukaryota > Metazoa > Chordata > Mammalia > Pilosa > Megalonychidae > Choloepus > Choloepus didactylus. Next base: position 88,986,412 of record NC_051309.1, on the reverse strand, counting down.
AGAGAATAACTTGAATTTCAAAGGGTTTAGAGGTTTTTGGGAAAGTTGATGAAATCCTTAAATATTTTAGCAGAAAGACCTTTTGTATGATCATGTTGTGTACATCAAACATAGGTTGTCATTGTTACCATACCATTTTTTCAGAAGAACCCTCTTCTTCCCAAACTCTACAGTTGATTTGCTCTTTGTTCTTCCTAAGAAGTGCAATTATAAACTAAATTTTTGTAAATAAGTGTAAAAAAAAAAAAGGAAAGTTTTGCATTTTGTTTTGTTATTTACCATGAAATTTTCATCCCTGTTTTAAGTGAATTCAGTTTAAGTGGCCTTTTTCTGTTATCAGTTATCCTCAGGAATCAAGAATTTCCTGTATGAATGTTGCCTGAAAAGTATGTAATGCCTAACATATAAAATTATAGTAGTTATTATAAGTGATGAGCATTTTATGAAATTTTATCTTCATTGGTAATTTCTTTTCTTGACATAATGATTGTTGGAACTTTGGGCTCATCTCACAGGTATTAGCTTTGGAAACCAGAACAGACAGATATATTATTTTAGAGAGGCCCAAAACTTTAGGGTGGTCATCTAAAAACACTTGATGTAGATTCATTTAGTTTATATAGAATTAAATTGCTCAGTTATGATGTAATTCAGACAAAAAACAAAAACAAAAACAAAAACACAGCATCCAAAGAAATGTTCAACTGAAATTCACTAAGTGATATGTCAGTAAATTAAATTGTCAATGTATTACGAAGAAATTGGAAAAATTAATTTAAAATATTTTTAAAATTTGTAAATGTCACATGATTTACCTTTCTAAAAGAGAAATTAGGTAAACTTTGGCATTATTATCAAGAAAAGTGGCTCAAGCTGCTAAGTGCTAGTTTCCTATTTTTGTCTGTTTAATCCCTTTTTTCTTTCTTTTCATTTTTCTCTTTCTCCCTCCCTCTCTCCCTCTGTTCTTTCATTCATCTCTGTAGCTGAATGTGTAGTTAAATCATAGTATCTAAAGATTAGAGGGGATTTTAGAGATAATTTAGTTATCCATCGCCCCTACTTCTTAGGTGTTTGAAGTCCATATTTAGCCAGTGGATTATCCAGCATCCACTTGGTACACCTTCAATGACTAGAAACTCACTCCTGTCCAAACAGTCCTTTCAACTGGAAATTTTTGTTAAAAGTTCTTTCTTAGAGCTGAGCTAAAATATTTCTGTTTCTGTGCTTTAGGGCTAATGCTGCATCTGATGGGATACAGATTGGTTCTAATCTGTCAACATGACAGCCTAGATCAATCAGTATCATCTTGGTTTTCCTGCCATAATAGAAGTTTCCAAATGTGGGAAAGCTTAATAAAAAAAAACCCATGTTTTAGTTTTCATTCATACTTCATAATTACCTATATGTCCATTGCAGATTGGAAAGGCGGCTCTTCTTATCATAGTCACTTGGGGACCCAGACTGACAGAGGAGCCACTGTCTCAAATGTCCCAGAAGAAAAGAAAACTCTGGAAGGTCTTGCCTAGGCAGTAAATGCTCTTACCTAGAAAGGACACACACCACTTTTACTCATAATTTTTTGACTAGAACCAGTCACATGGCCCCAATCCAACCACAAGGGGGACAGGAGGTGCTGTTCAATCACATGCCCAGAATAGAGAGAAATGCTTGGTGAATGACACTAATGACTATCATGCAATTTCACACATTTGGAGATCTGTCATGTCTTTGTATTCATTTCTTGCCTAGAGTAAAATTCCTAGTATTTCTATTCATTGTAATATGATTTCCAATTCTTTAAGCCCTCCAGATACACTAGAGTTTTTCTGTGTTGTTCTGGAAGGGAACATGTTATTCCTGATGGGATCTAACTAGTACAGCTAGAAGAAACCTTTTTTTTTCTTTCTTAATGGCAGTCTAAAATCAGTGTTAAAGCAGACAGTGCTCAAGTAGTTCAAAAACTTATCTTTTCTGCCGGTATGGATTTAAATTTTATCCTATATGGCTTTAGTTCAAAGAGAAAGAGAGCTCTGGTATAGTAGAGTATAGAGATTAAAGTTTTGAGACTTGGGTTTGAGTGCTGACTTTTCAGCTATTTTACACAGGGCATGTTGTTTAGTTGTCTTGATCACATTTTTGTGATAGATAGAACTTAACAGAGTTGATGAGAATGTAAGTGAAAGTGTTTTTGTGGACTTTATGTAAAATGATATTAAGATATTAAGTTTTAAGAAGAAATACTGTTTTGTTTTATTCTGCCTAGGTTCCCCACAGTTATGTTGATACGTATGAAATAATGAACATATGCACTATAGTCTTGTGGGTATAGATCATCATCACATAAATTGTTATAATGTCATTGAAAAAAGTCAAACTGATGTGCTGCCTCTCATTTGCAGGTAGGGTTCTTTCACAAGCTACTCCTGGGACTCCGTCAAAGACCATAACAATCTCTGAAAGTGGTGTTATTGGATCAACTTTAAATTCTACAACACAGACACCAAATAAAATAGCCATCTCACCTTTGAAATCGCCAAATAAGGTAAAAACAAACAAACAAAAAAGTCACAAATGCCAACTATTGTGGTTGATGCCTTTATTTTCTTACTGGTCTTTTCAGATACTTTAGATTCAATATATTCCCTAGCAAGTAATAGGCATTCAGTGAATACTGGATGAATTTAGTAATTGAGGATAGTTGACAATAAACCTTACTTTAAACACATGATAATATAATAATCATCTTGCATATTAAGATGATTTCCATGGCTCAGATGAATATGGATAAAACAAAAATCTTTTGTATGAGTACGTTTTGTGTAAGTGTTCAGTCTCTCTCCAGTTAGTATTTTTGCAAGATTACTGTTCTTTGTGTAAGATGCATATGTAGTGATTATTATATAAATATAAAATGGTAAATGTAACCTTATTATTATTTTAAATACTTGATATTTTCTGCTTGGGCTGCATGAGGCCGTTCTGAGCTTTATGGAAATCTGAGTTTTGGCTCTGTAATAATACCCAGAGTATTAGAAATTGCCATTAGAAGATAGTAACCATATTAATAGTGTTTTTTTAAGTTTAAGTACAATTCATTAAAGGCATTTAAAAGCTTTTCATAATTTGTTTTCATCTTAAGGTGGCAAAGTACCTATCATTTTACTATTAGATCAGTAAGTAGTCTTAGCTCACTTTCCTAAAACATACAGATGTCACTTTGCCAGAATAACTTCTTTTTTTTTAAGCAGTTTTATTCATGCACCCACCATACAATCCATCCATCGTGTACGATCAGTGGCTCTTGGTATAATCAGAGATGTGCATTCATCTGCACAGTCAGTTTTAGAACATTTTCCTTGCTCCAAAAAGAACAGCCCCATACCCCTTATACTCCCCTGTTATTGACACTTGGCATTGGTGTGGTTCCTTTGTTACAATTGATGAAAGAATATTAAAATATCACTGATAACTATAGTTCATAGTTTGCATTAGGTGTATTTTTCCCCATATACCACCCCATTATTAAAACCCTGTAATAGTGATGTACATTTATTCTAGTTCATGGAAGAACATTCTTATATTTGTACTACTAACCACAGTCATCGTGCACATCAGGGTTCACTGTGTTATACAGTGCCATGTTTCATCTCCTAGCTTTCCTTCTATTGACATACATGACCCTAAACTTCCCCTTTCAGCCACAATCACATGCACAAATCAGCGCTGTTAATTATGCTCACAATAATGTGCTACCATCACTTCTATCCATTTCCAAACATTGACAATCAACCTTATTAAAAATTCCAGCATAACATTTTGAAAAAAGTGTGTTTTAAAAGACACATTATTCAGGTCGGAAAGCCAAGCATTATTATTCTGTAAAGTTCTACCATTGTGGGTCTGGAAACATACTGCCCTTTATATACCCTCTTTCTTCCTTAATTTGTTATTATTTGTAAGTAACATTTTTACATTTTTTATAAATCCAGCTTTTAGGTTTTCTTTTAATGTAATTTGAATATAGTGTTTAAATCTGATGCCTCTTACAATTTATTAAAGTGAGATTCTACTTGCAAAATAATATTGATAATTATTTACCTAAGTGGTTGAATTCAATAGATATTTCAGTGGCTACTATGTGCATGCATAGTGGTGGGCACTGGGAATAAAAGCATGAATAAGATAAAGTTTTTAATTTTAAGAAGTTTACAGTATAATAGAGGAGTTAATGGTCACAGGTGGATCGATGAGCTCTGCTATGTGTATCAAGGAAGGTTTATCCAAAGGAGGCAGTTCTTGAAAGGTCTTAACAGGTGGCTGGGACTTAGCTGTGGAGGAACAATGGGGGCTTTCTGGATTGAGGTAATACTTTACTCAAAAGTATAAAAAGCGTTAATACCACTGAATTGTACACTTGAAAGTGGTGCAAATGGGAAATTTTGAGTTGTGTATATGTTACCACAATAAAAAATTGGCATAAAAAACAAACATGATGACTACATATGAGAGTCTTAGGGAGGGGAAGAATTTGGGATGATTCCTAGATTTCTGACTTGAATAACAGGGTAGGTGGTGGCCCTGTAAACTAGTGTGATGGCTATATGGGCTATTCCTGATAGCACACAGTTAGGATATAGCTTTATGTTTCTCCAGTCTTTGCTTTTAGCCATTCCATTTTCTATTTTCCTTCCCTGCTTCTTGAGAAAAAGCTGCTTTTAATTATAAAAACAAACCTTATTTTGGTGATAAGGATTTATAGGTGTGAAAAGTTCAGGTGAATAAAAATTACTTTATCTAATTTAAAGCTTCTCTCTCCCTCAACTCAGGCCTATTCCTGGCTCAGGAACCTATCATGGAGAAAAGGAGCATCTTCAGTTTCTTCACTCTTCTTCCACCTTTCTGCTTTTGGCTTCTTATTGGAAGGAGGAGTAGTGGAGAAGTACAAAATTTTATGTGACAGGGGCTATCGTAATCCAGCTGCAGGTACCCTCTCTATGGCAGGTACCCTAATGTGGTCTTTAGAATTGTGTGTTAAGGTGGTGTTTTGGAGGTCCTCCTGTGGTATATCCACATTGCCTAGTTCCCTGCCATTGGTATGGTTCACACTCCAGGTACCTGTTGCAGTCTCTCCTTAGCTTTTGCTTCCTGTTACTGCTGTTGCTGCCTCTCTTACTCCAGGAGGCACTTGTCTTTGGTAGGGTCCCATCAAGATGCCATAAGGCTTTCTGCAGCATCTACTTGGCCATTTGGAAACCTTTAGAGCCCAATGGTAGAAGCACAGCTTACCTGACTGCTGTCCTCTCTGTCCTTGCTTTGCCATTATGACAGCTCTGTCCAACTTCCTATTTCAGAATTCTCCAGGTCAGAAACAGTTTCTTTGTTCATATGTGCCCTAAACTCCTGGGGGTGTTTCAGGTTCTCCTAAGAACTCTTTCTTCATTAAATTCTGATGGCTGGACCAAGATTGGCTTAAGAGTTTCTGTATCTCAGTAAGTTGCCAGCCAAAGATTGAGATGTCAGTTTCTTCTTGTAGTTATCACCAAGTCTTTCCCAGAAGTTTTTTTAGAATACCTCTGCCTTGTTCTCATGTAGGTATAAAGCTCTGGCATTCTTTATGTTATGAATTCCCTTGTATTTCTAATATTTTTGTTTAATAGGCAGGTGGTGGGTAATAGAATTCTATCTTTTAGTTAAAGTCTGACATGGAGGTCATATCCCTCTCTTTAGAGTGTGGTGGAGTTTACCATTTGTAGTTCTCATTGGGACTTCACTTCAGCCAAATTCTGAGACATAAGAAAATGTCCCATTATCCTATTGTATTAGAGGAGGAATATAGAAGGAATAGTAAGTTTGGACAAAGAGATACTGTTTGGTTCTTGGACATGTTTGTCATTGAAGTACCCACTAATTATCCAGAGATGGGTGCCCGATAGGAATAGGCAGATGCTAAAACTGTCAATATAGATGAGATCACCCAGAGAGCATGAGGTTTTATGTTAAGTGAAAAGAATAGCAGGACTGAACCATAGAACATTAAGTGTTAGTAGAAGAAAAGGAGCCAATGGAAGAGAAGGAATGGTAAAAGGAAGTAGGAAGAAAATTTAAAAAGAGTGTGAAGAAGAAATAATTTTAAGTGTTTCAGGAAGGTTACTAGCCACCATTTCAAATGTCATGGAAAAGTCAATTAAGACTAAACGGTAAGGATTTGCAAGAGATCTCCTTGCTCCCATTGATAGGGGTAAAAAGGAAACCCCAGGCACCCACAAAATCTGATCATCCCTCTCAGCTTTCAATCTGCCAAGACTTTATTTATTCCTGTTTATTTTGGTTACTACCAAAAGCCCTAGACTACAAGATCACTTTTCCTCTCCCACATGTAGTCCCTTTAGAGGCTTTGGCCATTCTCTGTGCGCTTCTTCCACCCATCCTCAACTCTTTTTTTTTTTTTTTTTAACTTATCAAAAATTTTTTTATTTGCCATTTTAACCATTTAAAAAAAAATTTTTTTTGAGATTGTTCACGTTACCATACAATAATCCAAAGATCCAAAGTGCACAGTCAGTTGCCAATGGTACCATCATACATCTGTGCATCCATCACCACAATTAATTTTTTTTTTTAATTTTAGAATGTTTTCATTACTCCAGAAAAGAAATAGACAGAAAAAGGAAACTCAAATCCTCCCATACCCCTAACCTCCCCCACTCCATTACTGACTCATAGCATTGTTATAGTACATTTGTTAATGTTGATGAAAAAATGTTAAAATACTATTGATGTAGTATATAGTTTGCAATAGGTATATCTTTTTCCCTATATGCCCCTCGAGTATTAACTTCTAGTTATAGTGTCATACATTTGTTCTACTTCAAGAAAGAGATTTCTAATATTTGTACAGTTAATTATGGACGTTGCCCACCACAGGAGTCACTGTTTTATACATTCCCATCTTTTAACTTCTAACTTTCCTTCTGGTGACATACCTGACTCTGAGCTTCCCCTTTCCACCACATTCACACACCATTCAGCCCTGTTAATTATTCTCGCAATATGCTACCATCACCTCTGTCCATTTCCAAACACTTTAAGTTCAACCTAGTTGAACGTTCTGCTCATAATAAACAACCACTCCATAGTGGTTTAGCCTCGTTCTACATCCTGGTAACTTATATTTCATGGCTATGAGTTTACATGTTAATTAGTTCATATCAGTGAGACTATACAATATTTGTCCTTATGTGTCTGACTTACTTCACTTAATATAGTGTCCTCAAGGTTTCTTCATCAACCCATTTTTTTTAAGACGGTTTTGTTCACACATCATACGTTCTGTCCTAAGTAAACAATTGGTGGTTCCCTGTACAGTCATGGATTTATGTATTCACCACCATCACCACTATCTATATTAGGACATCTCCATTTCTTCCACAAAGAAGGAAGAAAAGTCAAAGAAGGTAGAGAGACTAAAGAAAAAGAGAAAAGAAAGAGAAAAAAAAATGAAAACAAACAAACATGACAGCTAGGAAGCAACAAAAGGAAAGATAGCATTAAACTAAAGTAGAATAAAGAGTCAGACAACATCGCTGATGCCAAGAGTCCCATACCCCTCCCTTATGTCCCCCTCTTATATGCATTTAGCTTTGGTATATTGCTTTTATTACATTAAAGGAAGCATAATACAATGTTTCTGTTAATTATGATCTCTAGTTTGCATTGATTGTGTTTTTCTCCCAATACCACCCTATTTTTTTAACGCCTTGCGAGGTTGACATTCATTTGTTCTCCCTCATGTAAAAACATATTTGTACATTTTATTCCAGTTGTTGAGCACTCTAGGCTTCACTGAGTTATACAGTCTCAATCTTTATCTTTCCTCTTTCCTTCTGGTGTCCCACATGCTCCTAACCTTTCCCTTTCAACCATATTCACAGTCATCTGTGTTCAGTGTACTTACATTGCTGTGCTACCATCACCCACAATTGTGTTCCAGACTTCTCACTCCTGTCTTTTCCTATCTGTCTGTAGTGCTCCCTTGAGTATTTCCTGTAGAGCAGGTATCTTGTTCACAAACTCTGTCATTGCCTGTTTGTCAGATAATATTTTAAACTCTCCCTCATGTTTGAAAGACAGTTTTGCCAAATATAGGATTCTTGGTTGGTGATTCTTCTCTTTCAGTATCTTAAATATATGACACCGTTTCCTTCTTGCCTTCATGGTTTCTACTGAGAAATCCACACACAGTCCTACTAAGCTTCCTTTGCATGTGATGGATAGCTTTTCTCTTGCTGCTTTCAGGATTTTCTCTTTGTCTTTGACATTTGATAATCTGATTATTGTGTCTTGGCATAGGCTTATTCAGATTTATTCTGTTTGGGGTATGCTGCACTTCTTGGATCTATAATTTTGTGTCTTTTCATAAGAGATGGGAAATTTTCATTGGTTATTTTCTCTATTATTGCTTCTGCCCCTTTTCCCTTCTCTTCTCTTGGGACACCCATGACACGTACATTCATGCATTTCATGTCGTCATTAAGTTCCCTGAGACATTGCTCATATTTTTCCATTCTCTTTCCTATCTATTCTTTTGTGTGTAGGATTTCAGGTGCCTTGTTCTCTAGTTCCTGAGTGTTTTCTTCTGCCTCTTGAAATTGGCTGTTTTATGTTTCCATTGTGTCTTTCATCTCTTGTGTTGTGCCTTTCATTTCCATAGATTCTGCCAGTTGTTTTTTTTGAACTTTCAATTTCTACCTTATGTTTGCCCAGTGTTTTCATTATATACTTCATCTCTTTGCCATATCTTCCCTAAACTTTTTGCATTGATTTAACATTAGTTGTTTCAATTCCTATGTCTCAGTTGAAGTGTAAGTTTGTTCCTTTGACTGGGCCATAACTATGTTTTTCTAAGTGTAGGTTGTAGTCTTCTGTTATCTAGGCTTCTGGTTTCCTGGTTACCCCAGTCAGGTTTTCCCAGACCAGAACAGGCTCCGATCTCAGAAGGGGGCGATACTCAGTATCAGGTTTCCCTGAGGGTGTGTCTTAGAAGATTGACACACTCTCTGATGCCTCTAGCTGCTGTGCTTTTCCTAACCTGCCCAGCAGGTGGCATTTGTCAGCCTGTCATTCCTCACTGGTGTAAGAAGGTGTGACACACAGTTTCTGTTTTGGCTCTTTTGCCCAGTCTCTAAGGTCTGATTCTGAATGGGAGGCCGGTAGTAGGGCTGGGCATCACCCCCTTCCTCTTAGGGAAGATACACTGTTGAGGGAGTGATCATCAGCATTTAAATAGGTTTTTTGTCTCTCTGAGTCTGCTATCTCCACCTTTGTCTGGGTCAGAGCACTGTGAACTGAAAATGGCTGTGGCTTTCTCCACTGACAGAAAGCCCCCCTTCTGGGCCAGTGCACGGCGCCCCCAGCTTCACCCACAGGCCAGAGATAGCACCTGGTCCTCTGGGCTCCCCCTCCCGGTACAGAGAAGTCCTCCGTTTCTTTAGGGTTGGTTGCCTCTAAAAGCCTCTGTATGCTTGTTTGGGATTTGTAGTTTGTATTGAGCAGTCCCCGTTTGTTAAGTACAACACCAGTTGGAACTGACTGAGGTATATTCGCTTGTCAGAGAGTGCTGCTCTCTTTCACAGTGAGGCTTTGCAGTTTGGGCTGCTGTGGGGGGAGGGTGCTCCCAGCTCAGGTCTGCAGTTTTTACTTACAGATTTTATGCTGCGATCGCAGGCATTCCTCCCAATACAGGTTGGTGTACGATGTATGGACAGTCATGGTTTTCCCCCAGCAGGTTTTCCAGATTATTTAGTTGTTCCTGGTTGTTTATTAGTGTTGCAGGGGGACTAACTAACTACCGCTCCTCTCTATGCCGCCATCTTCTTCTGTCTCCCTTCTTTAACCATTTTTTTTAATCTTCATTTTATTGAGATATATTCACATACCATGCAGTCATACAAAACAAATTGTACATTTGATTGTTCACAGTACCATTACATAGTTGTACATTCATCACCTAAATCAATCCCTGACACCTTCATTAGCACACACACAAAAATAACAAGAATAATAATTAGAGTGAAAAAGAGCAATTGAAGTAAAAAAGAACACTGGGTACCTTTGTCTGTTTGTTTCCTTCCCCTATTTTTCTACTCATCCATCCATAAACTAGACCAAGTGGAGTGTGGTCCTTATGGCTTTCCCAATCCCATTGTCACCCCTCATAAGCTACATTTTTATACAGTTGTCTTCGAGATTCATGGTTTAACCATTTTTAAGTGTGCAGTTCAGTGGCATTAATTTCACTTACATTGTTGGGGTATCATCACCACCATACATTACCAAACTGTTTTACCATCCAAGTACTGTATCCATTAAGCTATAATTCTCCATTCCCCACCCCCCCCCAGCCCCTGGTAACCCCTGAACTGATACACTTTTAAAAGGAATCAATTTGTGGACTGTTTATTTCTTCTTTCATTGGTTAGGCATTCTGGTAGTTGGTGACATTTTAAAAGTAATCTTTTTATTTTTGAATAGTTTTAGATTTACAGAAAAAATTGTGAAGATAATACAGAGTTCCCATAAGTATCACACCCGATTTTCTCTACTGTTAATATCTTACATTACTATTTTATATTCATCACAATTAATAAACTAATTTTGATACATTATTAGCTGAAGTTCATACATTGTTCAGATTTTCTTAGTTATTCCCTTAGTTTTTTTAAACTATCAAAAAATTAAAAAAAAAAACATTTTAAAACAAAGGAATAAGAAAAACAAATAACCTAAAATAACTATATTGCTTCCAACATGTTCCTACCATACCCAAGAAAATTTATGAACCATAATCATTCCTGAGCATTCCCGTAACATTAAGATTACCGTCAATAGCTTCTCCATTCCCTCTTTTTTTTTTTTTTAATCATCATTTTATTGAGATATATTCACATACCACGCAGTCATACAAAACAAATTGTACTTTTGATTGTTTACAGTACCATTACATAGTTGTACATTCATCACCTAAATCAATCCCTGACACCTTCATTAGCACACACAGAAAAATAACAAGAATAATAATTAGAGTGAAAAAGAGCAATTGAAGTAAAAAAGAACACTGGGTACCTTTGTCTGTTTGTTTCCTTCCCCTACTTTTCTACACATCGATCCATAAACTAGACAAAGTGGAGTGTGGTCCTTATGGCTTTCCCAATCCCACTGTCACCCCTCATAAGCTACATTTTTATACAACTGTCTTCGAGATTCATGGGTTCTGGGTTGTAGTTTAATAGTTTCAGGTATCCACCACCAGCTACCCCAATTCTTTAGAACCTAAAAAAGGTTGTCTAAAGTGTGCGTAAGAGTGCCCACCAGAGTGATCTCTCGGCTCGTTTTGGAATCTCTCTGCCACTGAAGCTTATTTCATTTCCTTTCACATCTCCCTTTTGGTCAAGAAGATGTTCTCCATCCCACGATGCCGGGTCTACATTCCTCCCCGGGAGTCATATTCCACGTTGCCAGGGAGATTCACTCCCCTGGGTGTCTGATCCCACGTAGGGGGGAGGGCAGTGATTTCACCTTTCAAGTTGGCTTAGCCAGAGAGAGAGGGCCACATCTGAGCAACAGAGAGGCATTCAGGAGGAGACTCTTAGGCACAAATATAGGGAGGCCTAGCCTCTCCTTTGCAGCAACCGTCTTCCCAAGGGTAAAACCTGTGGTAGAGGGCTCAACCCATCAAACCACCAGTCCCCTATGTCTGCGGTCATGTTAGCAACCATGGAGGTGGGGTAGGCGAATACCCCTGCATTCTCCACAGGCTCCTCAAGGGGGCACTAAATCTTTTTTTTTTTTTTTCCTTGTTTGTCTTTTTCCTTTTCTTTTTTTTTTTTAACTTTCCCTTCTTTTTTAAATCAACTGTATGAAAAAAAAAGTTAAAAAGAAAACAAACATACAATAAAAGAACATTTCAAAGAGACCATAACAAGGGAGTAAGAAAAAGACAACTAACCTAAGATAACTGCTTAACTTCCAACATGTTCCTACTTTACCCCAAGAAAGTTACATAATATAGCAACATTTCAGTGAACTTGTTCCTACTACATCCATCAGAAATTAACAGACCATAGTCATTTCTGGGCATCCCCAGAACGTTAAATAGCTTATCTGTTCTTCTTGGATTATTGTTCCCCCTTCCTTAATTGCTCTCTACTGCTAGTTCCCCTACATTCTACATTATAAACCATTTGTTTTACATTTTTCAAAGTTTACGTTAGTGGTAGCATATAATATTTCTCTTTTTGTGCCTGGCTTATTTCGCTCAGCATTATGTCTTCAAGGTTCATCCATGTTGTCATATGTTTCACGAGATCGTTCCTTCTTACTGCCGCGTAGTATTCCATCGTGTGTATATACCACATTTTATTTATCCACTCATCTGTTGAAGGACATTTGGGTTGTTTCCATCTCTTGGCAATTGTGAATAATGCTGCTATGAACATTGGCGTGCAGATATCTGTTCGTGTCACTGCTTTCCGATCTTCCGGGTACATACCGAGAAGTGCAATCGCTGGATCGAATGGTAGCTCTATATCTAGTTTTCTAAGGAACTGCCAGACTGACTTCCAGAGTGGCTGAACCATTATACAGTCCCACCAACAATGAATAAGAGTTCCAATTTCTCCACATCCCCTCCAGCATTTGTAGTTTCCTGTTTGTTTAATGGCAGCCATTCTAACCAGTGTTAGATGGTATCTCATTGTGGTCTTAATTTGCATCTCTCTAATAGCTAGTGAAGCTGAACATTTTTTCATGTGTTTCTTGGCCATTTGTATTTCCTCTTCAGAGAACTGTCTTTTCATATCTTTTTGCCCATTTTATAATTGGGCTGTCTGTACTATTGTCATTGAGTTGTAGGATTTCTTTGTATATGCAAGATATCAGTCTTTTGTCAGATACATGGTTTCCAAAAATTTTTTCCCATTGAGTTGGCTGCCTCTTTACCTTTTTGAGAAATTCCTTTGAGGTGCAGAAACTTCTAAGCTTGAGGAGTTCCCATTTATCTATTTTCTCTTTTGTTGCTTGTGCTTTGGGTGTAAAGTGTAGGAAGTGGCCGCCTAATACAAGGTCTTGAAGATGTTTTCCTATATTATCTTCTAGGAGTTTAATGGTACTTTCTTTTATATTGAGATCTTTGGTCCATTTTGAGTTAATTTTTGTGTAGGGGGTGAGGTAGGGGTCCTCTTTCATTCTTTTGGATATGGATATCCAACTCTCCCAGCCCCATTTGTTGAAAAGACCATTATGGCTCAGTTCGGTGACTTTGGGGGCCTTATCAAAGATCAGTCGGCCATAGATCTGAGGGTCTATCTCTGAATTCTCAATTCGATTCCATTGATCTATATGTCTATCTTTGTGCCAGTACCATGCTGTTTTGGCAACTGTGGCTTTATAATAAGCTTCAAAGTCAGGGAGTGTAAGTCCTCCCACTTCGTTTTTCTTTTTTAGAGTGTCTTTAGCAATTCGAGGCATCTTCCCTTTCCAAATAAATTTGATAACTAGCTTTTCCAAGTCTGCAAAGTAGGTTGTTGGAATTTTGATTGGGATTGCATTGAATCTGTAGATGAGTTTGGGTAGAATTGACATCTTAATGACATTTAGCCTTCCTATCCATGAACATGGAATATTTTTCCATCTTTTAAGGTCCCCTTCTATTTCTTTTAGTAGAGTTATGTAGTTTTCTTTGTATAGGTCTTTTACATCTTTGGTTAAGTTTATTCCTAGGTACTTGATTTTTTTAGTTGCTATTGAAAATGGTATCTTTTTCTTGAGTGTCTCTTCAGTTTGTTCATTTCTAGCATATAGAAACATTACTGACTTATGTGCATTAATCTTGTATCCCGCTACTTTGCTAAATTTGTTTATTAGCTCTAGTAGGTATATCGTTGATTTCTCAGGGTTTTCTAGATATAAGATCATATCGTCTGCAAACAATGACAGTTTTACTTCTTCTTTTCCAATTTGGATGCCTTTTGTTTCTTTGTCTTGCCGGATTGCCCTGGCTAGCACTTCCAGCACAATGTTGAATAACAGTGGTGACAGCGGGCATCCTTGTCTTGTTCCTGATCTTAGAGGGAAGGCTTTCAGTCTCTCACCATTGAGTACTATGCTGGCTGTGGGTTTTTCATATATGCTCTTTATCATGTCGAGGAAGTTTCCTTCAATTCCTACCTTTTGAAGTGTTTTTATCAAAAAGGGATGTTGGATTTTGTCAAATGCTTTTTCAGCATCTATTGAGATGATCAATTGATTTTTCCCTTTCGAGTTTTTAATGTGTTGTAATACATTGATTGTTTTTCTTATGTTGAACCATCCTTGCATGCCTGGAATGAACCCCACTTGGTCATGGTGTATGATTTTTTTAATGTGTCTTTGGATTCGATTTGCAAGTATTTTGTTGAGGATTTTTGCATCTATATTCATTAGGGAGATTGGCCGGTAGTTTTCCTTTTTTGTAGCATCTTTGCCTGGTTTTGGTATTAGATTGATGTTAGCTTCATAAAATGAGTTAGGTAGTGTTCCATTTTTTTCAATGTTTTGAAAGAGTTTGAGTAAGATTGGTGTCAGTTCTTTCTGGAAAGCTTGGTAGAATTCCCCTGTGAAGCCATCTGGCCCTGGGCATTTATTTGTGGGAAGATTTTTGATGACTGATTGGATCTCTTTGCTTGTAATGGGTTGGTTGAGGTCTTCTATTTCTTCTCTGGTCAGTCTAGGTTGTTCATATGTTTCCAGGAAATTGTCCATTTCTTCTACATTATCCAGTTTGTTGCCATACAGTAGTTCATAATATCCTCTTATAATTTTTTTAATTTCTTCAGGATCTGCAGTTATGTCACCTTTTTCATTCATTATTTTGTTTATATGGGTCTTCTCTCTTTTTGATTTGGTCAGTCTAGCTAGGAGCTTGTCAATCTTGTTGATCTTCTCAAAGAACCAACTTTTGGTGATATTTATCCTCTCTATTGTTTTTTTGTTCTCTATGTCATTTATTTCTGCTTTAATCCTTGTTATTTCTTTTCTTCTACTTGGTTTAGTATTGGTTTGCTGTTCAATTTCTAGCTTCTTCAGTTGATCCATTAGTTCTTTGATTTTGGCTCTTTCTTCCTTTTTAATATATGCGTTTAGTGCTATAAATTTCCCCCTTAGCACTGCTTTTGCTGCATCCCATAGGTTTTGGTATGTTGTGTTCTCATTTTCATTCGTCTCTATATATTTAGCAATTTCTCTTGCTATTTCTTCTTTAACCCACTGATTGTTTAGGAGTGTGTTGTTTAACCTCCAGGTATTTGTGAATTTTCTAAGTCTCTGATGGTTATTGACTTCTAATTATATTCCATTGTGGTCAGAGAATGTGCTTTGAATAATTTCAATCTTTTTAAATTTATTGAGGCTTGTTTTATGTCCCAGCATATGATCTATTCTGGATAAAGTTCCGTGAGCACTAGAAAAGTATGTGTATCCTGGTGATTTGGGATGTAATGTCCTGTAGATGTCTGTTAAATCTAATTCATTTATCAGATTGTTTAGGTTTTCAATTTCCTTATTGGTCTTCTGTCTGGTTGATCTATCTATAGGAGAGAGTGATGTGTTGAAGTCTCCCGCAATTATTGTGGAAACATCAATTGCTTCCTTTAGTTTTGCCAGTGTTTCTCTCATGTATTTTGTGGCACCTTGATTGGGTGCATAGACATTTACGATTGTTATTTCTTCTTGCTGAATTGCCCCTTTTATTAGTATGTAGTGGCCTTCTTTGTCTCTCAAAACATCCCTGCATTTGAAGTCTATTTTATCTGAGATTAATATTGCTACACCTGCTTTCTTTTGGCTGTAGCTTGCATGAAATATTTTTTTCCATCCTTTCACTTTCAGTTTCTTTGTGTCCCTGTGTCTAAGATGAGTCTCTTGTATGCAACATATTGATGGTTCATTTTTTTTGATCCATTCTGAGAATCTATATCTTTTAATTGGGGAGTTTAATCCATTTACATTCAACGTTAAAACCGTGAAGGCATTTCTTGAATCGGCCATCTTATCCTTTGGATTATGTTTGCCATATTTTTCCCTCTCTCTATTAATATCCTTTATTGTACCCATACCGAATCTCTTTAGTACTGAACCTTTCTCCAGGTCTCTCTGTCCTGTCTTTGTTTCTCTGTCTGTAGGGCTCCCTTTAGTATCTCCAGTAGGGCAGGTCTCTTGTTAGCAAATTCTCTCAGCATTTCTTTGTCTGTGAAAAATTTAAGCTCTCCCTCAAATTTGAAGGAGAGCTTTGCTGGATAAAGTATTCTTGGCTGGAAATTTTTCTCACTCAGAATTTTAAATATATCGTGCCACTGCCTTCTTGCCTCCATGGTGGCTGCTGAGTAGTCACTACTTAGTCTTATGCTGTTTCCTTTGTATGTGGTGAATTGCTTTTCTCTTGCTGCTTTCAGAACTTGCTCCTTCTCTTCTGTGTTTGACAGTGTGATCAGTATATGTCTCGGAGTGGGGTTTTTTGGATTTATTCTATTTGGAGTTCGCTGAGCATTTATGATTTGTGTATTTATGTTGTTTAGAAGATTTGGGAAGTTTTCCCCAACAATTTCTTTGAATACTCTTCCTAGACCTTTACCCTTTTCTTCCCCTTCTGGGACACCAATGAGTCTTATATTCGGACGTTTCATATTATCTGTCATATCCCTGAGGTCCATTTCGAGTTTTTCAATTTTTTTCCCCATTCTTTCTTTTATGCTTTCATTTTCCATTCTGTCATCTTCCAGGTCACAGATTCGTTGTTCAACTTCCTCTAGTCTTGTACTATGAGTGTCCAGAATCTTTTTAATTTGGTCAACAGTTTCTTTAATTTCCATAAGATCATCCATTTTTTTATTTAGTCTTGCAATGTCTTCTTTATGCTCTTCTAGGGTCTTCTTGATTTCCTTCATATCCCGTACTATGGTCTCATTGTTCATCTTTAGTTCTTTGAGTAGCTGCTCTAGGTGCTGTGTCTCTTCTGTTCTTTTGATTTGGGTGCTTGGGCTTGGGTTATCCATATCGTCTGGTTTTTTCATATGCTTTATAATTTTCTGTTGTTTTTGGCCTCGTGGCATTTGCTGAACTTGATAGGGTTCTTTTAGGGTTTGTAGACCTATTGAAGTCCTTATCTCTAATTTATCAGATCTACAGCTTCGTGGAGTACACTTTCTCTAACTAACCAGCAGGTGGCGTCCACGAGCCACCTGTTCTCCACAAGCCAGTTCTCCCCTGCTTAGCCTTTTTGGTGAGTGGGGGAGTGAGTCTTGTGTGGCCCAATTGGTGTACCAAGCTTGCGTGTGTAGTTGGTGTTGCCTGCCCTGTATGTGGGGCGTGTTTCTGGGCAGTCGGGGAGGGGCGGTGGCCCTAACAATGAAATCTCCCTGATGATCCTAGAGTTTTAAAGCTGCTGCAATAGTCTAATCCTTCAGTTCAGTCCTGCCACAGTTTGTCTCTGCCACTGACCCACAAGTCTTTGGTATTGGCGTATGGCTCCTGAGACTTGCAAGTGGGCCCCTCTTCCAGGCTGTGCACCCCGGGTCCTCTGTTGAGGGATGACTGTGCTATGTCACAGGTGAGTGCCGTCCCCCCAGGGCAGTTCTGGGCTGCTGGGCTGTGTAGGGAGGCTCCCAGTCTGCTCAAATGATGGCTGAATGGGGCTTTGTTAATTCACACTGCTCCACCTTCCCAGCTCTGGGACATTCAGCTGAGGTTGCAGGGAAGGCTAATGTCCACGCCCAGTTTTGTGGTGTGTGCCTGTTATTTGAAGCACTTCCGTCACACTGGGTTGTCTGGGGCAGCTCTGGGCTATGGGTCTGGCGATGGGCAGGAGTGTTTCCTGTCCACCAGGATGGTGGCTGTGAGCGGACACCCCCCTTTTCTTGGGAAGTTGTGTTGTTTAGTGAATTTTCTCAGCCACTGGATTATTGCCTTTTGTCTCAGAGCTCTCTTAGTTCTGCTCTTGACTTGACGTGCCCAAATTGCAATTCTTTGAAGCTTTCTGTATTGAGCTTCTTAGAGTAATTGTTTTAGAAAAAGCAAAAAGGATTTAAAAAAAAAAAACGGACCTCCTCAGAGATCTAATGGGTTATTGAAATGCTAATAGACAAAGCAACCAGGGCCATTAAGGAAAGGTGCACAGGGCAGAGAGATCAGCTTTGCTTCGGGATTTGCATATGCGCCTCAAGGCCTGAGCTCCGCCCTTCCCCTTTCTGTGTTCACCAGAACTCCAAAAATCCTCTGCTTTTATTTTGGAGTTTTTCGTGTTGTTTTTTTTCTATGCCTGTCTCCTCTCTGCTGGGCTGGCTGCTCTCAGAGTCTCTGGTGTCTGGTCTCAGTCTATCTATGGTTGGAGTTTGAATCAGTAGAATGAGTTTTCGATAAGAGCAGCCACTGCAGTTCTCCCTTCTCCTTCCCGGAGCTGACAGCCCCTCCTCCCCCGGGACTGAGCCTGGCAGGGAGGGGCGCGGGACCCCTGGCCGCAAAAACTTACAGATTTCGCTGATCTCAGCAGTTCCACGTTTTCATGAGTGTTGTATGAAGTATGCCCAAAGACAGATTGCTCTGTGGTGTCCAGTCCACGCAGTTCCTGGCTTTTTACCTACTTTCCTGGAGGAGTAACTAAAACTTACAGCTCACCAGTCTGCCATCTTGCCCCGCCTCTCCCATTCCCTCTTTACTAGTTGCTGTCTATCTCTGGGTCCCCTACATTCTACAATATAAAATGTTTATTTTACATTTTTCACTGAGTTCACGTTAGTGGTAACATACAGTATCTCTCTGTTTGTGTCTGGCTTATTTCACTCAGTATTATGTCAGGGTTCATCCATGTTGTCATGTGTTTCACAACCTCCTTCCGTCTTACTGCCACGTAGTATTCCGTCGTGTGTATATACCACATTTTGTTTAGCCACTCATGTGTTGAAGGACATTTGGATTGTTTCCATCTCTTGGCAATTGTGAATAATACCACTATGAACATTGGTGTGCAGATATCTGTTCGTGTCACTGCTTTCAGATCGTCTGGGTAAATACCGAGAAGTGAAATTACTGGATCAAAAGGTAACTCGATTATCTAATTTTCTAAGGAACTGCCAGAGTGACTGTACCATTATAGTCCCACAAGCATGAATAAGAGTTCCAATTTCTCTACATCATCTCCAGCATTTGTAGTTTCCTGTTTGTTTAATGGCAGCCATTCTAATTGGTGTGAGATCATATCTCATTATGGTCTTAATTTGCATCTCCCTAATAGCTAGTGAAGATGAACATTTTTTTCATATGTTTTTTAGCCATTTGTATTTCCTCTACAAAGAAATGTCTTTTCATATCTTTTGCTCATTTTATAATTGGTTTGTTTGTACTATTGTCGTTGAGTTGTAGGAGTTCTTTGTATATGCAAGATACCAGTTTTTTTTCAGATACATGGTTTCCAAATATTTTTTCCCATTGAGTTGGCTGCTTTTTCACCTTCTTGACAAATTCCTTTGAGGTACAGAAACTTTTAATTTTGAGGAGTTCCCATTTATCTATTTTTGCTTTTGTTGCTTATGCTTTGGGTATAAGGTTGCTGATCATTTTCTGTCATCTTC
The DNA here is from genome assembly GCF_015220235.1 of Choloepus didactylus. NCBI lineage: Eukaryota > Metazoa > Chordata > Mammalia > Pilosa > Megalonychidae > Choloepus > Choloepus didactylus. The sequence continues at coordinate 88,966,757 of NC_051309.1, read as the reverse complement.
AGTTCCATTAGTTCTTTAATTTTTTCTCATTCTTCCTTTTTAATGGATGCATTTAGAGATATAAATTTCCCTCTCAATACTGCCTTTTCTGCATCCCATAAGTTTTGATATGTTGTGTTCTCGTTTTCATTCGTCTCTAGATATTTAGCAATTTGTCTTGCAATTTCTTCTTTTACCCACCAAATGTTTAGGAGTGTGTTGTTTAACCTCCAGATATTTGTGAATATTCTATATCTTTCATGGTTATTGACGTCTAGTTGAATTCCATTGTGGTCAGAGAATGTATTTTGAATAATTTTGATATTTTTAAATTTGTCGAGGCTTGTCCTGTGCCTTATCATCTGATCTATCCTGGAGAATGTTCCATGAGCACTAGAGAAGAATGTGTATCCTGGTGATTTGGGATGTACTCTATATGTCTGTTAAGCCTGATTCACTTATCATAGTATTAAGGTTTTCATTTCCCTAACTGGTCCTATGTCTGGTTTATCTGTCTATAGAAGAGAGTGATGTATTGAAGTCTCCCACAATTATTGTGGAGACATCTGTAGCTTCCTTCAGTTTTGCCAATATTTTGTCTCATGTACTTTGGAACCCCTTGACTGAGTGCTTAAACATTTATGATTCTTATTTTTTCTTGGTGAATTTTCCCTTTTATTAGTATATATAGTGTCCTTCTTTGTCTTTTATGACATCATTGCGTTTAAGGTCTATTTTATCTGACATTAGTAGTGCCACCCCTGCTTTCTTTTGGCTGTAGCTTGCATGGAATATTTTTTTCCATGCTTTCACTTTCAGTTTCTTTGGGTCCAAGATGAGTCTCTTGTAAACAACATTTATGGTTCATATTTTTAAATCCATTCTCCCAATCTACATCTTTTAATTGGGGAGTTTAATTCATTCATATTCAGTATTAGTACTGTAAAGGGAGTTCTTGAATCAGCCATCTTATCCTTTGGTATTTATCTGTCAGATGTATTTTTTCCTTCTCTCTCTTTATTTCCTTTAAGGTACCCTTACTAAAACTCTTCAGTTCTGTGCCCTTCTCCAGACCTCTCTCTCCTTTCTTTTTTTTCTGAGCCAGTAGGCTCTCTTTGGTAATTCTTGTAGGGTAGGTCTCTTGTTAACAAATTCTCTGTGTTTGTTTGTGAAAATTTTACACTCTCCCTCAGTTTTGAAGGAGAGCTTTGCTGGATAAAGAATTCTTTGCTGGCAATTTTTCTCTTTCAGAATTTTAAATATGTCATATCCCTGCCTTCTCGCCTTCATGATGGCCACTGAGTAGTCAATACTTAGTCTTATGTTCTTTCCCTTGTATATGGTAAATCACTTCTTTCTTGCTCCTTTCAGAACTTTCTCCTTCTCTTTAGCATTAGACAATATGATCAGAATATGTCTCGGAGTGGGTTTATTTGGATTTATTCTCTTTGGAGTTCTTTGGGCATCTTTGAGTTGCATATTTATGTTGTTTAGAAGGGTTGGGAAGTTTTCCCCAGCAATGTCTTCAAATACTTTTCCTAGCCCTTTACTCTTCTCTTCCCCTTATGGAACACCAGTGATTCTTGTATTTGTGCACTTCTTGTTGTCCATCATTTCCCTGAGATTCATTTCAAATTTTTTGATTTTTTTCACCATTCTTTTGTGCTTTTCATTTTCTGTCACCCAGCTTCGAGTTTGCTAATTTGTTCCTCTTCCTCTTCAAATCTGGTGTTACCTGTCTCAAGAATATTTTTAATTTGATCACCAATGTCTTTTATTTCCATGAGATCTATTTTTAAATTTACTCTTGCATCTTCTTCTTTATGCTCTTCTAGGGTCGTCTTCATGTCCTTTATTTTAGTGATGATATTGATGTTCATGTGTACTTCTTTGATTAATTGCTCCAAGTTTTGTGTTTCCTCTGGCTTTTTAATTTGGACATTTGCGTTGTCCATATCTTCTGTTTTCTTCATATGCCTCATAATTTTCTGTTGTTTTTGGCCTCTTGGCATTTACTTATTTTGCTAGGGTTCTTTTAGGATATGCAGGTTTATTTGAATATTTATCTATATTTGACAGAGTTATAGCTTGGTGGAGTGCACTTTCCTTGACCTACCAGCAGACGGTGCTCTTGAGCCACCTCTTACCCTCAAGCCAGTTCTCCCCAAACTTCATCTGTGCACTGAGTCGAGGTTCAAACCATGTGGAAGTCCAGTTAGTGCACCAATTTTCCGTGCAGTGGGGACCGCCAGCCCTGTGGGTGGGGGGCATGTCCTGTGCTGTTTGGCAGGGAATCTACTTCAGGAAACAGTTGTCCCGGCCATTCCCGGGGCTGCAGGTGGAGTACTTTGGGGCTGCAGTGCTCTGCATCTCACCTTCCAGCTCAAATGCCCCACAGTCCCTCTCTGCCATGCGCCCAAGAGTACCTGGGATTGGCGGAGGGCTCCTGGGACTTCCATGCAGTGGCCTTGCCTTTAGGCTGTGCACATTGCGGGCTTCCATGGAGGAAGTGTGGACGTTGTCACAAGCCCGCCAAGTCCTGAATTCCCTCAAGGAAGTTCTCAACCTTGGAGCTGTAAAGGGTTGTATCCCAGCAGCTGCAAAGATGGCTGCATGGGGTGTGGAAAGCTACTCCCTCCACAATTGTCTGCTTTCTCCAGCATCCATTTCCTGGCACGGGGGCTCTTGGCCCCAGGTCTGTGAAGGGTTATCACCCATGCGAGGTACTGAGGAGGGTGCCCGGGGCATGGAATGCTACTCCCCTCCGCGCTGTCAGCTGGCTTCAGCCACCCATTCCTCAGTGGCATTCTGGGCCACATGCTCTTCCGTTTTAAAATGCAGCCTCTTGGTTTCCATGTAATCACTCACTATTGGTATAGAAGTCCCTGCCCAGTTGGTGGAGCACTGGAACTGCAGTTCTCAAGCACTTTCTGTCTTTTTTCTAGTGTTTTTCACAGAGGAGAATTTTGTTCTGTCTCTCCTAATCTGCCAACTTGGATCCCCTGTCCTATGGATTTTCACAAATGCATAATGTCATGTATCCGCTATTATGGTATGATACAGAATAGTTTCACTGACCTAAAATCTCTTGTGCTCCATCTATTCCTCCCTCTCACTCTTTCCTGAACCCTTGGCAAACACTGATCTTTTTAATGCCTCTATAGTTTTGCCTCTTCCATAATGTCATATGGTATCACAATGTATAGTCTTTTCAGACTGGATTCTTTCACTTATCAATATGTAATTAAGGTTTCTCTTTGCCTTTTCATGGCTTGGTAGTATGTTTGTCTTTGTTGCTGAATAATATTCCATTGTATGGATGTAGCAGATTATCAATTCACCTCTTAAAGGACTTTTTGATTGCTTCCAAATTTGGGCAATTATGCATAAAGCTGCTGTAAACATTCATGTGCAGGTTTTTGTGTGGACATAAGTTTTCAGCTCATTTGGATAAATACCTAAGAGCTCAATTGCTAGACTGAATGGTATGCCTTTGTTTAGCTTTGCAAGAAGCTACCAAACTATCTTCCAAAGGGACTGTAGTTTTTTGCATTACTGTCAGCTTTTGAGTATTGTCAGTGTTTTGGATTCTAGCCTTTTTAATAGGTATGTAGTGGTATCTCATTTCTGTTTTATTTTGCAACTCTGTAATGACATGATGCGGAGCTCCTTTTCTTATGTTTATTTCCATTTGTGTATCTTCGATGAGGTGTCTGTTCAGATCCTATGTCCATTTTTTAATTAGGTGGTTTTGTTGAAGTTTTTGAGTTCTTTGTATATTTTGGATACAAGTCCTTTATTACATATGTTTTTGCAGATATTTTCTACTAGTCTGTATCTTGTCTTTTCTTTCTCTTAACTATATCTTTCACAGAGCAGCTGTTTTTAATTTTAATTAAGTCCAATTTATTTTTTTCCTCCATGGATTATACTTTTGGTGCTGTATCTAAGAAGTCATTGCCAGACCAAGGTCACCTAGATTTTCTTCTGTGTTATCTTGTAGAAGTTTTATAGTTCTGTGTTTTACATTTAGGTCTATTTTGAAAGTTGTAAAGTCTCTGTCTAGATTCATTTTTTTGCATGCACATGTCCAGTTGTTCTAGCACCGTTTGTTGAAAAGACTTTCTCCATTGAATTGCCTTTGCTCCTTTGTCAAAGATCCATTGATTTTATTTATGTGGGTCTATTTCTGAGCTCTCTATTCTGTTCTTTTGATTTGCCTGTTCTTTTACTAATACCATAGTGTCTTGATCACTGTAGCTTTATAGTGAGTCTCAAAGTGTCAGTACTCCAACTTTGTTCTTCTTCAGTATTGGGTTGGTTATTGTGAGTCTTTTCCTTTTTCATATAAACTTTAGAATCAGTTTGTTGACATCCAGAAAGTAAATTACTGGTGTTTTGATTGAGATTGTATTGAATTTATAGATCAAGTTGGGAAGAATTGACAGCTTAATAGAAAAACTTCTTATCCACAAAGAAGAATTATCTATTTATTTACTTCTTTGATTTCTTTCATCAGTTTTGTTGTTTTCCTCATACAGAGTTGGTACACATTTTATTAGATTTATACCTAGTTATTCATTCTTTGGCGCTAATTTAAATGACATTGTGTTTGTTTATTTTTTTTTTACATTTAAAAATGTTAATGGAAATTAATGCATAAACAAATTTAATTTAAAATAATGTTAAGGGTTTATCTGATTTACAGAATGACAATAACAATTTGGAGATTAAGAGCAAAACTCCATTAATGTAAAAGCCACTGGCTCCTATCTAGCACAGGAGCAACAGATTTGTTTCAGTAGTTTGAAGCACTAAAAGATCTTAAAACGGATATAGAGAAATAGACGTATTTCTGTATATTAAATTTAAATATGTAATTTTATCCTCTGATAAGCCAAACCAGAATGTTACTTGTTATGTAGTTTTTATGTAGCTTAACAGATTACATTAAGCAATCCTTTGTTTAGTAATCCTTTGTATAAATATGTCTCATATATGTAAAAATGTTTTTTCAAATCATACATACTTCTATTTCTTCATGTTTTATTTGTAATAACAGTTTTCAAACTTTGAATATTCTCTTTGATTTGATATATCTGTACAAGGAAAGTAAGATAAAACATTTAATAAGATTAAATAGATCTGATTTGCAAAAATTGATATCTGACATTTAGGTGCTCTTGCAAAGAGTACATAGGACATTTCTGTAGGCGTCAAAAAGGTGAAATCTCTTTAAACTCAGATTTCAAATTTCCTCTAATTTAAGGATTCTAACCCTGGAAATATTTTCAAGTTTTGATTTCTAGATACAATAGGTATTATATACATGCACACATATACACACACACTTTTTCCTTAAACTTTTATAATTTCGTATCTTTTCAGCAATATAATCAGATTCAGCATGATGATGTCCTCACAGAGTCTGTAGAAGTCCTCTGTGCAGGATTTATGTCAAGGTTTCTAGTGCACCATCTTGAAAAAACCAGTTTAAGATAGTGTACTGCTATGCTTTAGTGGGATTTCCTATAGGTTTAGGATCAACCATATAGGAAAGTAGCTGTTATTACTTGAATGGCTTCAAGGAAAAAGACAATGGTTGGCACAAAATCTTGTAGCCAAAAATAGGATATCATAGTGTTGATAATATTATGGATAAAGAAGTTGCAAATCCTTTTAAAATATTATCTGCATACTTAATAACAGCAGCTATTACAAGCCCTTCCAGTGCCTGAAGAATTACTACTATCCAGGTCAGTCAGACTACGTTTGCTGCCTTTGTAGACTAGTAAAGTGCAGGCTGTTATCTTCAAAAGTTCAGCAATAGTCACTGCAGTAGATAATGAGGTCACTCCTATTTTAAAACCCTAGAATAACACATTCTTAGAACCATATTGGTAGTCTGAAAGTCCAGTATTCCCAAGAAAATATCTTTTAGGTTGGCAGACATTGTTTTATCTTCACGTGCCTCCGGAGCAGCTGGGTGGGCTGCACGCAGGCTGCAGAGTCTGCCAAGCCTCCTGGGACTGCTGACCTGCAGCGTCGCCTACTCCTGCCACTTCCCGGAGTTATGGTTTCAGTTTCAGATTCCAGTTGCTTATTGCAGGTATATAGGAGAGCAATTGACTTATATATTAACCTTCTGTGGTGCAACTGTACTACCTTTGTAACTACACCCATTTTTCAGCAAATAAATCTTGAGTTCAGTCCTACGCAATATTCATCAGTAGTTTGCCCAAGACAAATATTTTGGCAGATTTGCCTGAAGGCGATTGTATTAGGGTTCTCTTGGGAAACAGAATCAATGAGAGATGTCTATGAATATAAGGTTCATAAAAGTGACTCACGCAACTGTGTGTATGCATGAGTCCAAATTCCGTAGGGCATTCAGCAAACTGACAACTCCAATGAAGATGTTCGATGAACTCCTCAGGAAACGAACTGGCAGCTTTGACGAACTCCTCAGGAAATGCTTTGCTGATCAGCCGAAGAAGTGAAGGTCCTCTGTCTTGCTTAAAAGTCATCAACTGATTGATTGTATTAAATCCAGCCAACTACATTCTCTCATTGTGGAAGACACTCCCTTGTTGAGTCATCAGTCACAGCTGCAGTCAATTGACTAATGATTTAATAAACCAACCTGTTGGTTTATTAACCAGCCACAGATGTCCTCGCAGGAATGGTTGGGCCAGCGCCTGCTTGACCAGACAGCTGGGTGCCATGACTTGGCCATGGGCCAGCGCCTGCTTGACCAGACAGCTGGGTGCCATGACTTGGCCAAGTTGACACATGAACCTAACCATGGCAGCGATCTACTCTTTTAGATGTTCTGAAATATACACCTCTTTCAAGCCAGATTTGTTTTATTTTGCAGTGATGCTGAAAGCTTATATTGTGGATCTTACTACAAAGTTGTTTTATCTAATGTGAGAATGTTACCTGGAAGCATTGTTCTGTCACATGATGTATTTTATGAGGTCCTTTTTGAGATGTGTCTATGATGTTTAATATCAAAGATGGATGCATTTAACAGTTTTTAAAAAGTGTCTGTTATGGAAAATTTTAAATATACACAAAGATAGAGGAAAGAGTATAATGAATACCCTTGTAATCATCATCCAGCTTCATCAGTTAAACATTTTACCATTTTTATTTCATTTATCAATTTTTACCCCCCTTTTCCCTGGCATTTTATATTTTGTTCTTTTTAAAATATATTAAGGTATAATTTACTTACAATAAACTCTATTTTTAAAGGGTATAACTTGATGAATTTTGACATTTATGCTTGTGTAACTGACATTATGGTTTTAGTTAATTTTTATCCTCACTTTTAGTAATTAAGTGCATTTCTAACTTTTTAGATACTCCTAGTGAAACTTTGAGAACCCTAGAAGTTTATTGTTTGGAAATCTTAAAGAAATTACAACAGTTCCTCTAATAAACATTAGCTCTATTCAGTGTAATTGTACTTATTTTCTTAAAACTGGTAAAAATTGAGGAGTGAGAAGTCTAAAGAAATGTAGGTTTCAAATTACTTTTGTTTCATTTGGTTTGTTTTTATCTCATGAGCATTGTGAGTGAAGTAAATGGCATAGTTTCCTTTTCCATGTTGATTGATAAAAAATTTACAGGCAAATTTGTAGCCCACCTGTAGAAGGTAATAAGGTTATGGTTTGGAATTTTATTCTCATCCCTGGATCTACGTAGTTCATGCTTTATGTTTGTTTCTCCTGGATCATGCAGAGTCCTTATGGTACTTGAATTCCATTTAATCACTATGCCAAATCAATGCTGTTGTTAGGCATTTTCATTTGGTTTATATTTTATATCCTAGATAATATTATTGTTTCATAATGTCAGTGTTTGTTTATCTACATTTGTTCTCACTTCTTCTCTGTTTTCATTTCTTCTCATTTTTCTTTGCATCTCAAAGCATTCATCCAGGATTATTATTTTCCTTCTGCCTGTATTTTTTTTTAGGGTGAGTGCTGGTGGCAAATTATCTCCTTTTGTTGTTGTTCTGGAAATATTTTTATATCACCTTCATTTTTTTTTTTTTTAATTCAGTTTTATTGAAATATATTCACAAACCATACAGTCATCCATGGTATACAATCAACTGTTCACAGTATGATCATATAGTTATGCGTTCATCACCACAATCTATTTCTGAACATTTTCCTTACATCAGAAAGAATCAGAATAAGAATAAAAAATAAAAGTGAAAAGAGAATACCCAAACCATCCCCCCATCCCACCCTATTTGTCATTTAGTTTTTACTCCCATTTTTCTACTGATTTTTTTTCAATTCTTTAACTTTGTTTATCAAAAAATTAAAAACAAACAGGCAAACAACAACCAAAAAAACCCCACAACATTTCAAACAAAGGAATGGATTAAGGAAAACAAATAACCTAAAATAACTACCTTGCTTCCAATATGTTCCTACCATACCCCAAGAAAATTAATAAACCATGTCCAAACAGAGGAGTAAGAAAAACAAATAATCTAAAATAACTACATTGCTTCCAACATGTTCCTACCATACCCCAAGAAAATTAACAACCCCTAAGAAAACAAAGGAATAAGAGAAAAAAAAACCTAAAATAACTCTTATTGCTTCCAACATGATCTTACTATATCCAAGAAAGTTTACAAACCATAATCATTCCTGAGCATTCCCATAACATTGAGATTACCCTCCATAGTTTATCTGTTCTTATTAGATTATCATTCCCCCTCCACTAATTGGTATCTCTAGGTCCCCTACATTCTACAGTATAAAACATTGTACATTTTTCACAGAATTCACATTAGTGGTAACATACAATATCTCTCTTTTTGTGCCTGGCTTATTTTGCTCAGCATTATGTCTTTTTTTTTTTTTTTTTTATCTTCATTTTATTGAGATATATTCATATACCACGCAGTCATACAAAACAAATCATACTTTCGATTGTTCACAGTACCATTACATAGTTGTACATTCATCACCCAAATCAATCCCTGACACCTTCATTAGCACACACACAAGAATAACAAGAATAATAATTAGAGTGAAAAGGAGCAATTGAAGTAAAAAAGAACACTGGGTACCTTTGTCTGTTTGTTTCCTTCCCCTATTTTTCTACTCATCCATCCATAAACTAGACAAAGTGGAGTGTGGTCCTTATGGCTTTCCCAATCCCCTTGTCACCCCTCATAAGCTACATTTTTATACAACTGTCTTCGAGATTCATGGGTTCTGGGTTGTAGTTTGATAGTTTCAGGTATCCACCACCAGCTACCCCAATTCTTTAGAACCTAAAAAGGGTTGTCTAAAGTGTGCATAAGAGTGCCCACCAGAGTGACCCTCTCGGCTCCTTTTGGATTCTCTCTGCCACTGAAGCTTATTTCATTTCCTTTCACATCCCCCTTTTGGTCAAGAAGATGTTCTCCGTCCCACGATGCCAGGTCTACATTCCTCCCCGGGAGTCATATTCCACGTTGCCAGGGAGATTCACTCCCCTGGGTGTCTGATCCCACGTAGGGGGGAGGGCAGTGATTTCACCTTTCAAGTTGGCTTAGCTAGAGAGACAGGGCCACATCTGAGCAACAAAGAGGCATTCGGGAGGAGGCTCTTAGGCACAACCATAGGGAGGCCTAGCCTCTCCTTTGCAGCAACCGTCTTCCAAAGGGTAAAACCTGTGGTAGAGGGCTCAACCCATCAAACCACCAGTCCCCTATGTCTGTGGTCATGTTAGCAACCATGGAGGTGGGGTAGGCGAATACCCCTGCATTCTCCACAGGCTCCTCAAGGGGGCACTACATCTTTTTTTTCCTTGTTTTTTTTTTAACGTTCCCTTCTTTTTTAAATCCACTGTATGAAAAAAAAGTTAAAAAGAAAACAAACATACAATAAAAGAACATTTTAAAGAGACCATAACAAGGGAGTAAGAAAAAGACAACTAACCTAAGATAACTGCTTAACTTCCAACATGTTCCTACTTTACCCCAAGAAAGTTACCTAATATAGCAACATTTCTGTGAACTTGCTCCTACTATATCCATCAGAAATTAACAGACCATAGTCATTCCTGGGCATCCCCAGAACGTTAAATAGCTTATCTGTTCTTCTTGGATTATTGTTCCCCCTTCCTTAATTGCTCTCTATTGCTAGTTCCCCTACATTCTACATTATAAGCCATTTGTTTTACATTTTTCAAAGTTCACATTAGTGGTAGCATATAATATTTCTCTTTTTGTGCCTGGCTTATTTCACTTAGCATTATGTCTTCAAGTTTCATCCATGTTGTCATGTTTCACGAGATTGTTCCTTCTTACTGCCGCGTAGTATTCCATCGTGTGTATATACCACATTTTATTTATCCACTCATCTGTTGAAGGACATTTGGGTTGTTTCCATCTTTTGGCAATTGTGAATAATGCTGCTATGAACATTGGCGTGCAGATATCTGTTCGTGTCACTGCTTTCCGATCTTCCGGGTATATACCGAGAAGTGCAATCGCTGGATCGAATGGTAACTCTATATCTAGTTTTCTAGGGAACTGCCAGACTGACTTCCAGAGTGGCTGAACCATTATACAGTCCCACCAACAGTGAATAAGAGTTCCAATTTCTCCACATCCCCTCCAGCATTTGTAGTTTCCTGTTTGTTTAATGGCAGCCATTCTAATCGGTGTTAGATGGTATCTCATTGTGGTCTTAATTTGCATCTCTCTAATAGCTAGTGAAGCTTAACATTTTTTCATGTGTTTCTTGGCCATTTGTATTTCCTCTTCAGAGAACTGTCTTTTCATATCTTTTGCCCATTTTATAATTGGGCCGACTGTACTATTGTCATTGAGTTGTAGGATTTCTTTATATATGCAAGATATCAGTCTTTAGTCAGATACATGGTTTCCAGAAATTTTTCCCCATTGAGTTGGCTGCCTCTTTACCTTTTTGAGAAATTCCTTTGAGGTGCAGAAACTTCTAAGCTTGAGGAGTTCCCATTTATCTATTTTCTCTTTTGTTGCTTGTGCTTTGGGTGTAAAGTGTAGGAAGTGGCCGCCTAATACAAGGTCTTGAAGATGTTTTCCTACATTATCTTCTAGGAGTTTTATGGTACTTTCTTTTATATTGAGATCTTTGGTCCATTTTGAGTTAATTTTTGTGTAGGGGGTGAGGTAGGGGTCCTCTTTCATTCTTTTGGATATGGATATCCAACTCTCCCAGCCCCATTTGTTGAAAAGACCATTATGACTCAGTTCAGTGACTTTGGGGGCCTTATCAAAGATCAGTCGGCCATAGATCTGAGGGTGTATCTCCGAATTCTCAATTCGATTCCATTGATCTATATGTCTATCTTTGTGCCAGTACCATGCTGTTTTGGCAACTGTGGCTTTATAATAAGCTTCAAAGTCAGGGAGTGTAAGTCCTCCCACTTGATTTTTCTTTTTTAGAGTGTCTTTAGCAATTCGAGGCATCTTCCCTTTCCAAATAAATTTGATAACTAGCTTTTCCAAGTCTGCAAAGTAGGTTGTTGGAATTTTGATTGGGATTGCATTGAATCTGTAGATGAGTTTGGGTAGAATTGACATCTTAATGACATTTAGTCTTCCTATCCATGAACATGGAATATTTTTCCATCTTTTAAGGTCCCCTTCTATTTCTTTTAGTAGAGTTATGTAGTTTTCTTTGTATAGGTCTTTTACATCTTTGGTTAAATTTATTCCTAGGTACTTGATTTTTTTAGTTGCTATTGAAAATGGTATCTTTTTCTTGAGTGTCTCTTCAGTTTGTTCATTTCTAGCATATAGAAACATTACTGACTTATGTGCATTAACCTTGTATCCCGCTACTTTGCTAAATTTGTTTATTAGCTCTAGTAGGTGTATCGTCGATTTCTCAGGGTTTTCTAGATATAAGATCATATCATCTGCAAACAATGACAGTTTTACTTCTTCTTTTCCAATTTGGATGCCTTTTATTTCTTTGTCTTGCCGGATTGCCCTGGCTAGCACTTCCAGCACAATGTTGAATAACAGTGGTGATAGCGGGCATCCTTGTCTTGTTCCTGATCTTAGAGGAAAAGGCTTTCAGTCTCTCACCATTGAGTACTATGCTGGCTGTGGGTTTTTCATATATGCTCTTTATCATGTCGAGGAAGTTTCCTTCAATTCCTACCTTTTGAAGTGTTTTTATCAAAAAGTGATGTTGGATTTTGTCAAATGCTTTTTCAGCATCTATTGAGATGATCAATTGATTTTTCCCTTTTGACTTCTTAATGTGTTGTAATACATTGATTGATTTTCTTATGTTGAACCATCCTTGCATGCTTGGAATGAACCCCACTTGGTCATGGTGTATGATTTTTTTAATGTGTCTTCGGATTCGATTTGCAAGTATTTTGTTGAGGATTTTTGCATCTATATTCATTAGGGAGATTGGCCGGTAGTGTTCCTTTTTTGTAACATCTTTGCCTGGTTTTGGTATTAGATTGATGTTAGCTTCATAAAATGAGTTAGGTAGTGTTCCATTTTCTTCAATGTTTTGAAAGAGTTTGAGTAAGATTGGTGTCCGTTCTTTCTGGAAAGTTTGGTAGAATTCCCCTGTGAAGCCATCTGGTCCTGGGCATTTATTTGTGGGAAGATTTTTGATGACTGATTGGATCTCTTTGCTTGTGATGGGTTGGTTGAGGTCTTCTATTTCTTCTCTGGTCAGTCTAGGTTGTTCATATGTTTCCAGGAAATTGTCCATTTCCTCTACATTATCCAGTTTGTTGCCATACAGTTGTTCATAGTATCCTCTTATAATTTTTTTAATTTCTTCAGGATCTGCAGTTATGTCACCTTTTTCATTCATTATTTTGTTTATATGGGTCTTCTCTCTTTTTGATTTTGTCAGTCTAGCTAGGGGCTTGTCAATCTTGTTGATCTTCTCAAAGAACCAACTTTTGGTGATATTTATCCTTTCTATTGTTTTTTTGTTCTCTATGTCATTTATTTCTGCTTTAATCCTTGTTATTTCTTTTCTTCTACTTGGTTTAGGATTGGTTTGCTGTTCATTTCCTAGCTTCTTCTGTTGATCCATTAGTTCTTTGATTTTGGCTCTTTCTTCCTTTTTAATATATGCGTTTAGTGCTATAAATTTCCCCCTCAGCACTGCTTTTGCTGCATCCCATAGGTTTTGGTATGTTGTGTTCTAATTTTCATTCATCTCTATATATTTAGCAATTACTCTTGCTATTTCTTCTTTTTTTTTTTTTTTAATCATCATTTTATTGAGATATATTCACATACCACGCAGTCATACAAAACAAATTGTACTTTCGATTGTTTACAGTACCATTACATAGTTGTACATTCATCACCTAAATCAATCCCTGACACCTTCATTAGCACACACACAAAAATAACAAGAATAATAATTAGAGTGAAAAAGAGCAATTGAAGTAAAAAAGAACACTAGGTACCTTTGTCTGTTTGTTTGCTTCCCCTACTTTTCTACACATCCATCCATAAACTAGACAAAGTGGAGTTTGGTCCTTATGGCATTCCCAATCCCACTGTCACCCCTCATAAGCTACATTTTTATACAACTGTCTTCGAGATTCATGGGTTCTGGGTTGTAGTTTAATAGTTTCAGGTATCCACCACCAGCTACCCCAATTCTTTAGAACCTAAAAAAGGTTGTCTAAAGTGTGCGTAAGAGTGCCCACCAGAGTGATCTCTCGGCTCGTTTTGGAATCTCTCTGCCACTGAAGCTTATTTCATTTCCTTTCACATCCCCCTTTTGGTCAAGAAGATGTTCTCCATCCCACGATGCCGGGTCTACATTCCTCCCCGGGAGTCATATTCCACGTTGCCAGGGAGATTCACTCCCCTGGGTGTCTGATCCCACGTAGGGGGGAGGGCAGTGATTTCACCTTTCAAGTTGGCTTAGCTAGAGAGACAGGGCCACATCTGAGCAACAAAGAGGCATTCGGGAGGAGGCTCTTAGGCACAACCATAGGGAGGCCTAGCCTCTCCTTTGCAGCAACCGTCTTCCAAAGGGTAAAACCTGTGGTAGAGGGCTCAACCCATCAAACCACCAGTCCCCTATGTCTGTGGTCATGTTAGCAACCATGGAGGTGGGGTAGGCGAATACCCCTGCATTCTCCACAGGCTCCTCAAGGGGGCACTACATCTTTTTTTTTCCTTGTTTTTTTTTTAACGTTCCCTTCTTTTTTAAATCCACTGTATGAAAAAAAAGTTAAAAAGAAAACAAACATACAATAAAAGAACATTTCAAAGAGACCATAGCAAGGGAGTAAGAAAAAGACAACTAACCTAAGATAACTGCTTAACTTCCAACATGTTCCTACTTTACCCCAAGAAAGTTACATAATATAGCAACATTTCAGTGAACTTGTTCCTACTACATCCATCAGAAATTAACAGACCATAGTCATTTTTGGGCATCCCCAGAACGTTAAATAGCTTATCTGTTCTTCTTGGATTATTGTTCCCCCTTCCTTAATTGCTCTCTACTGCTAGTTCCCCTACATTCTACATTATAAACCATTTGTTTTACATTTTTCAAAGTTCACATTAGTGGTAGCATATAATATTTCTCTTTTTGTGCCTGGCTTATTTCGCTCAGCATTATGTCTTCAAGGTTCATCCATGTTGTCATATGTTTCACCAGATCGTTCCTTCTTACTGCCGCGTAGTATTCCATCGTGTGTATATACCACATTTTATTTATCCACTCATCTGTTGAAGGACATTTGGGTTGTTTCCATCTCTTGGCAATTGTGAATAATGCTGCTATGAACATTGGCGTGCAGATATCTGTTCGTGTCACTGCTTTCCGATCTTCCGGGTATATACCGAGAAGTGCAATCGCTGGATCGAATGGTAGCTCTATATCTAGTTTTCTAAGGAACTGCCAGACTGACTTCCAGAGTGGCTGAACCATTATACAGTCCCACCAACAATGAATAAGAGTTCCAATTTCTCCACATCCCCTCCAGCATTTGTAGTTTCCTGTTTGTTTAATGGCAGCCATTCTAACCGGTGTTAGATGGTATCTCATTGTGGTCTTAATTTGCATCTCTCTAATAGCTAGTGAAGCTTAACATTTTTTCATGTGTTTCTTGGCCATTTGTATTTCCTCTTCAGAGAACTGTCTTTTCATATCTTTTGCCCATTTTATAATTGGGCTGTCTGTACTATTGTCATTGAGTTGTAGGATTTCTTTGTATATGCAAGATATCAGTCTTTTGTCAGATACATGGTTTCCAAAAATTTTTTCCCATTGAGTTGGCTGCCTCTTTACCTTTTTGAGAAATTCCTTTGAGGTGCAGAAACTTCTAAGCTTGAGGAGTTCCCATTTATCTATTTTCTCTTTTGTTGCTTGTGCTTTGGGTGTAAAGTGTAGGAAGTGGCCTCCTAATACAAGGTCTTGAAGATGTTTTCCTACATTATCTTCTAGGAGTTTTATGGTACTTTCTTTTATATTGAGATCTTTGGTCCATTTTGAGTTAATTTTTGTGTAGGGGTTGAGGTAGGGGTCCTCTTTCATTCTTTTGGATATGGATATCCAACTCTCCCAGCCCCATTTGTTGAAAAGACCATTATGGCTCAGTTCGGTGACTTTGGGGGCCTTATCAAAGATCAGTCGGCCATAGATCTGAGGGTCTATCTCTGAATTCTCAATTCGATTCCATTGATCTATATGTCTATCTTTGTGCCAGTACCATGCTGTTTTGGCAACTGTGGCTTTATAATAAGCTTCAAAGTCAGGGAGTGTAAGTCCTCCCACTTCGTTTTTCTTTTTTAGAGTGTCTTTAGCAATTCGAGGCATCTTCCCTTTCCAAATAAATTTGATAACTAGCTTTTCCAAGTCTGCAAAGTAGGTTGTTGGAATTTTGATTGGGATTGCATTGAATCTGTAGATGAGTTTGGGTAGAATTGACATCTTAATGACATTTAGCCTTCCTATCCATGAACATGGAATATTTTTCCATCTTTTAAGGTCCCCTTCTATTTCTTTTAGTAGAGTTATGTAGTTTTCTTTGTATAGGTCTTTTACATCTTTGGTTAAGTTTATTCCTAGGTACTTGATTTTTTTAGTTGCTATTGAAAATGGTATCTTTTTCTTGAGTGTCTCTTCAGTTTGTTCATTTCTAGCATATAGAAACATTATTGACTTATGTGCATTAATCTTGTATCCCGCTACTTTGCTAAATTTGTTTATTAGCTCTAGTAGGTGTATCGTTGATTTCTCAGGGTTTTCTAGATATAAGATCATATCATCTGCAAACAATGACAGTTTTACTTCTTCTTTTCCAATTTGGATGCCTTTTATTTCTTTGCCTTGCCGGATTGCCCTGGCTAGCACTTCCAGCACAATGTTGAATAACAGTGGTGACAGCGGGCATCCTTGTCTTGTTCCTGATCTTAGAGGGAAGGCTTTCAGTCTCTCACCATTGAGTACTATGCTGGCTGTGGGTTTTTCATATATGCTCTTTATCATGTTGAGGAAGTTTCCTTCAATTCCTACCTTTTGAAGTGTTTTTATCAAAAAGGGATGTTGGATTTTGTCAAATGCTTTTTCAGCATCTACTGAGATGATCAATTGATTTTTCCCTTTCGAGTTTTTAATGTGTTGTAATACATTGATTGTTTTTCTTATGTTGAACCATCCTTGCATGCCTGGAATGAACCCCACTTGGTCATGGTGTATGATATTTTTAATGTGTCTTTGGATTCGATTTGCAAGTATTTTGTTGAGGATTTTTGCATCTATATTCATTAGGGAGATTGGCCGGTAGTTTTCCTTTTTTGTAGCATCTTTGCCTGGTTTTGGTATTAGATTGATGTTAGCTTCATAAAATGAGTTAGGTAGTGTTCCATTTTTTTCAATGTTTTGAAAGAGTTTGAGTAAGATTGGTGTCAGTTCTTTCTGGAAAGTTTGGTAGAATTCCCCTGTGAAGCCATCTGGCCCTGGGCATTTATTTGTGGGAAGATTTTTGATGACTGATTGGATCTCTTTGCTTGTGATGGGTTGGTTGAGGTCTTCTATTTCTTCTCTGGTCAGTCTAGGTTGTTCATATGTTTCCAGGAAATTGTCCATTTCTTCTACATTATCCAGTTTGTTGCCATACAGTTGTTCATAATATCCTCTTATAATTTTTTTAATTTCTTCAGGATCTGCAGTTATGTCACCTTTTTCATTCATGATTTTGTTTATATGGGTCTTCTCTCTTTTTGATTTTGTCAGTCTAGCTAGGGGCTTGTCAATCTTGTTGATCTTCTCAAAGAACCAACTGTTGGTGATATTTATCCTTTCTATTGTTTTTTTGTTCTCTATGTCATTTATTTCTGCTTTAATCCTTGTTATTTCTTTTCTTGTACTTGGTTTAGGATTGGTTTGCTGTTCATTTTCTAGCTTCTTCAGTTGATCCATTAGTTCTTTGATTTTGGCTCTTTCTTCCTTTTTAATATATGCGTTTAGTGCTATAAATTTCCCCCTTAGCACTGCTTTTGCTGCATCCCATAGGTTTTGGTATGTTGTGTTCTCATTTTCATTCGTCTCTATATATTTAGCAATTTCTCTTGCTATTTCTTCTTTAACCCACTGATTGTTTAGGAGTGTGTTGTTTAACCTCCAGGTATTTGTGAATTTTCTAAGTCTCTGATGGTTATTGACTTCTAATTGTATTCCATTGTGGTCAGAGAATGTGCTTTGAATAATTTCAATCTTTTTAAATTTATTGAGGCTTGTTTTATGTCCCAGCATATGATCTATTCTGGATAAAGTTCCGTGAGCACTAGAAAAGTATGTGTATCCTGGTGATTTGGGATGTAATGTCCTGTAGATGTCTGTTAAATCTAATTCATTTATCAGATTGTTTAGGTTTTCAATTTCCTTATTGGTCTTCTGTCTGGTTGATCTATCTATAGGAGAGAGTGATGTGTTGAAGTCTCCCACAATTATTGTGGAAACATCAATTGCTTCCTTTAGTTTTGCCAATGTTTCTCTCATGTATTTTGTGGCACCTTGATTGGGTGCATAGACATTTACGATTGTTATTTCTTCTTGCTGAATTGCCCCTTTTATTAGTATATAGTGGCCTTCTTTGTCTCTCAAAACATCCCTGCATTTGAAGTCTATTTTATCTGAGATTAATATTGCTACACCTGCTTTCTTTTGGCTATAGCTTGCATGAAATATTTTTTTCCATCCTTTCACTTTCAGTTTCTTTGTGTCCCTGTGTCTAAGATGAGTCTCTTGTATGCAACATATTGATGGTTCATTTTTTTTGATCCATTCTGCGAATCTATATCTTTTAATTTTGGAGTTTAATCCATTTACATTCAACGTTAAAACCGTGAAGGCATTTCTTGAATCGGCCATCTTATCCTTTGGATTATGTTTGCCATATTTTTCCCTCTCTCTATTAATATCCTTTATTGTACCCATACCGAATCTCTTTAGTACTGAACCTTTCTCCAAGTCTCTCTGTCCTGTCTTTGTTTCTCTGTCTGTAGGGCTCCCTTTAGTATCTCCAGTAGGGCAGGTCTCTTGTTAGCAAATTCTCTCAGCATTTCTTTGTCTGTGAAAAATTTAAGCTCTCCCTCAAATTTGAAGGAGAGCTTTGCTGGATAAAGTATTCTTGGCTGGAAATTTTTCTCACTCAGAATTTTAAATATATCGTGCCACTGCCTTCTCGCCTCCATGGTGGCTGCTGAGTAGTCACTACTTAGTCTTATGCTGTTTCCTTTGTATGTGGTGAATTGCTTTTCTCTTGCTGCTTTCAGAACTTGCTCCTTCTCTTCTGTGTTTGATAGTGTGATCAGTATATGTCTCGGAGTGGGTTTATTTGGATTTATTCTATTTGGAGTTCGCTGAGCATTTATGAGTTGTGTATTTATGTTGTTTAGGAGATTTGGGAAGTTTTCCCCAACAATTTCTTTGAATACTCTTCCTAGACCTTTACCCTTTTCTTCCCCTTCTGGGACACCAATGAGTCTTATATTCGGACGTTTCATGTTATCTATCATATCCCTGAGGTCCATTTCGATTTTTTCAATTTTTTTCCCCATTTTTTCTTTTATGCTTTCATTTTCCATTCTGTCATCTTCCAGGTCACTGATTCGTTGTTCAACTTCCTCTAGTCTTGTACTATGAGTGTCCAGAATCTTTTTAATTTGGTCAACAGTTTCTTTAATTTCCATAAGATCATCCATTTTTTTTATTTAGTCTTGCAATGTCTTCTTTATGCTCTTCTAGGGTCTTCTTGATTTCCTTTATCTCCCGTACTATGGTCTCATTGTTCATCTTTAGTTCTTTGAGTAGCTCCTCTAGGTGCTGTGTCTCTTCTGGTCTTTTGATTTGGGTGCTTGGGCTTGGGTTATCCATATCATCTGTTTTTTTCATATGCTTTATAATTTTCTGTTGTTTTTGGCCTCGTGGCATTTGCTGAACTTGATAGGGTTCTTTTAGGATTTGTAGACCAATTGAAGTCCTTATCTCTAATTTCTCAGATCTACAGCTTCGTGGAGTACACTTTCTCTAACTAACCAGCAGGTGGCGTCCACGAGCCACCTGTTCTCCACAAGCCAGTTCTCCCCTGCTTAGCCTTTTCGGTGAGTGGGGGAGTGAGTCTTGTGGGGCCCAATTGGTGTACCAAGCTTGCGTGTGTAGTTGGTGTTGCCTGCCCTGTATATGGGGCGTGTTTCTGGGCAGTCAGGGAGGGGGGGTGGCCCTAACAATCAAATCTCCCTGGTGATCCTAGAGTTTTAAAGCTGCTGCAATAGTCTAATCCTTCAGTTCAGTCCTGCCACAGTGTGTCTCTGTCACTGACCCACAAGTCCTTGGTATTGGCGTATGGCTCCTGAGACTTGCAAGTGGTCCCCTCTTCCAGGCCATGCACCCCGGGTCCTCTGTTGAGGGATGACTGTGCTATGTCACAGGTGAGTGCCGTCCCCCCAGGGCAGTTCTGGGCTGCTGGGCTGTGTAGGGAGGCTCCCAGTCTGCTGAAATGATGGCTGAATGGGGCTTTGTTAATTCATACTGCTCTACCTTCCCAACTCTGGGACAATCAGCTGAAGTTTCAGGGAAGGCTAATGTCCACGCCCAGTTTTGTGGTGTGTGCCTGTTATTTGAAGCACTTCCGTCACACTGGGTTGTCTGGGGCAGTTCTGGGCTATGGGTCTGGCGATGGGCAGGAGTGTTTCCTGTCCACCAGGATGATGGCTGTGAGTGGACACCCCCCTTTTCTTGGGAAGTTGTTGTGTTTAGTGAATTTTCTCAGCCACTGGATTATTGCGTTTTGTCTCAGAGTTCTCCTAGTTCTGCTCTTGACTTGGCCTGCCCAAATAGTAAGTCTTTGAAGCTTTCTGTATTGGGCTTCTTAGAGTAATTGTTTTAGAAAAAGAAAAAAGGATTAAAAAAAAAAAAAAAAAAAAAAAAAGGGCCCTCCTCCGAGATCTAATGGGTTATTGAAATGCTAAGAGACAAAGCAACCAGGGCCATTAAGGAAAGGTCCACAGGGCAGAGAGATCAGCTTTTCTTCGGGATTTGCATATGCGCCTCAGGGCCCTTCCCCTTTCTATGTTCACGAGAACTCCAAAAATCCTCCGCTTTTATTTTGGAGTTTTTCGTGTTGTTTTTTTTCTATGCCTGTCTCCTCTCTGCTGGGCTGGCTGGTCTCAGATTCTCTGGTGTCTGGTCTCAGTCTATCTATGGTTGGAGTTTGGATCAGTAGAATGAGTTTCCGATAAGGGGTGCCACTGCAGTTCTCCCTTCTCCTTCCCGGAGCTGACAGCCCCTCCTCCCATGGGACTGAGCCTGGCAGGGAGGGGCGCGGGTCCCCTGGTCGCAAAAACTTACAAATTTCGCTGATCTCAGCAGTTCCACGTTTTCATGAGTGTTGTATGAAGTATGCCCAAAGTCAGATTGCTGTGTGGTGTCCAGTCCACGCAGTTCCTGGCTTTATACCTATTTTCCTGGAGGAGTAACTAAAACATACAGCTCACCAGTCTGCCATCTTGCCCCGCCTCGTCAATCACCTTCATTTTTGAAGATATTTTCATTGGGTATAGGGTGCAAGGTTGGCAGTGTTTTTTGTTTTGTTTTATTTTTGTTTTTCCCTTATTGGCACATTGAAAATGTTATTCCACTGTCTTCAGGCTCCGTTGTTTCTGTTGGGAAGTCAGCCATCAATCTGATTGTTTCTCCATTAAAGGTAATAATTTTTTTTTACCTCTGGCTTTTTAAGAAAGAATTTTATTATGTTTTGTTCAGAAGTGGTTTTCTTTGCACTTATCCTACATGTGGTTTTTGGTGCTTCTTAAATCTGTGGCTTGATGTCTTTTATACTTTTGGAACATTCTCAGCTAATTCTCTTCAGCACTCTTTCTGCTGAATTTTCTCTCTCCTCTCTTTTGTAGTGAATTACCTGAGTCTTGTATGTTCTGTTTTCTGAGTCTCTTATTTTTTCTGGACATTTTCTTCTGAACCTTCCGCCAGTTCGCTTAGTCTCTTTAGCTGTATCAAATCTGCTATTAAATTTGTTCATAAAGTTCTTGAATTTTAGTTCTGAAATTACTATTTTGAGTTTTTTGTCAAATATACTTTGTCCTTTTTGTTAGTCCCTCGTAATGTGTTTTAATATTCAATTTTGTCTTCTCTTTCCTTTAAACCTAGTAACTGAAGTTATTTTAAAATTTTATGTATGATTGGGACATACAGTATTATTGTGTTCAACTATTTACTCCCTGCCTATATTTACTTATAGGCCCATGTCCTTTGCCATGGAATCTTTTTGCAGGGCTTCCCACTAGATCGAATATACAACCCTGCCTTATTGGGCTTGGTGATATGATATGATTTAGCCAATGAGATGTGAATGGTAGCAAATGTGTGTCTGTTTTAAGCCAAGGCCTTGCAAGGCATCACATGTTTCTTTTTGTTCTTGTGCTTCTGCCATCTACCATGAGGAGAAAAGGTTCCATGATGAGGAGACAGGCAGTATGCAATTGAACTTAGCCTGAAACTTTGAGCCAAGCCTAGCAGAGCTATGACTTAGCTTCAGACCTGTGAACAAGAAATAAATGCTTGTTTTTGTAAGTGATTGAGTTCTGGGCTTGTTTTATAGTATTATTGCAATAGAATCCTGATTGACACAAAAATAAGTCTATGATCTGCTAACTTGTTGGCCAATTTTTTTATCTGCAGTTTGTGTTGGTTCGTGTTCAGGTTGTCTGTGCTCTTGCAGGCTTGGCTATCTTTGATTGTTCAACAAGTGTTTTCTTAAAAAGTGTTTGTATTTATATGAGGTCTTTTATGATTTTTATTTTCTACGAGAATTTTCATTTGCATCCACAGATATCATGGTACACTTGTACTCTGGGATCATCTTAATTCAATTTTGGTGATTTTCTGGACTACCTAGAGGACACAGCTTAGATGGATTATGTGTAGGGTCTGGTTTGCTTTCTCTTCACGTATACTGCCAATTTAAAACATTGGTGGCAAAAGTGAATACAGTTGTTAGATTCACTTTTCTGGATTTCTAGCTTTCCTGAGTATTTGTTAATTCTTCCCTTCCTTATTAGTGTTCTGATACATTCAAACAGATTAAAAAAGATTTTATTTGGTGTTACGGTTTGCTAAAGCTGCCATTATACAAAGTACCAGAAATGGATCGGCTTTTGTAAAGGGGGTTTATTTGGTTACAAATTTACAGTCCTAAAGCCATAAAAATGTCCAAATGAAGGCATCAACAAGAGGATACCTTCACTGAAGAATGGCCAATGAAGTCCAGAACACCTGTGTCAGCTGGGAAGGCAGGTGGCTGGTGTTTGCTGGTTCTTTGCTCCCAGGTTGTGTTTCACCTCCTCTCTCTCAGCTTCTGTGTGTCCTTGCTTCTCCCTCCCAGGGCTTTTCTCTCTAAACGTCTGGGTTTCCTCTCGTAGCTTCTCTAGGGCAAACTCTGGGTTTTGTCTCTTAGCTTAGCATCTACAGGTGTCCCTCTGCCTGCATCTCCAAGCATCTCTGATCATCAGCAAGCATCTGGGTCTGCTCTGGAGCGCTCTGAAGTAAGCCAGTGATCTAATCAAGACCCTGAATGGGCTGGGTCCACAACTCCATGGAAATAATGTAATCAGAGGTTCCACCCTAATCAGTCTGCCCCCACAAGATTGCATTAAAGAATATGGCTTTCATGGGGGGCATAATATATCCCAACCACACATTCAGCTTTTCTAGTTGTCCTCTGTGGGAGGGTTGTTTTGATTTTTCATTACTGAAAGCAGAAATATCATTAAGGAGTTCTAAACAAGATGGTGGTGGTCAAGGTCAGATTTGTGTCAAGATTATTCTGTTGGCAGTATGGAGGGTGCACTTGAGGCCACTGTGAGACTGAAGACCATTATACTGGCTAATCATAATAATAAAAGTTAACTTTATTATAAAATGTACTAAGTGCCATACACTGTTTTTAGCACTTTACATTTTTTGGCTCATTTAAGCTTCACAACAGTTCTATAGTGAAGTAGTGTTAGTATTGGGATTTTGTAGGTGAGGACTTTGAGGCACAGGGAGGTAAAGTATCTTGTTTAGTCTACCTGTTGGTGGCAGAGCTGGGAGCCTATGGTCTATGCCATATATTGTACTACTTCTCAGAAAGTTTGTTGCAGGAATCCAGAGAAGGTGGGCCTAAAAATCAATTAATGGCAGTGAGAATAGAAAGGAACCATCAGATTTATGAAATATTTAGGAGATGAGAACAGTTGATCAGGTAGTAGATAACAGTTGAGTTTAATGTGGTCCTAGGATTTTGTCTTATTTTACATTTAGATGGTGTTTTACTAACCAGGATTGAAAATATATAACAGGAGGAACAAGTTTTGGTTGGTCAGTGAGTTCAGTTTGTGACATGTAAGTTTCAAAATGCCTCATAGTACATATAGTTAGAATTGTCCAATTATTAGGATACAAAATTGTATCTATAGTTTGCATACATTAAATTAAAAACAGCCATGTATATAGGATAAAATATTTGAAGAACATACTTTGTGCGTTTGTGTTTTGTGTGGCTGGACTCTCATTTTTATTTTTTTTCTATTTTATTTATCTAGATTTTCTTTAATGGGTTTGTACTCCTTTAATATTGGAAAAAATAGGCTGTAATTTTAAAAACAAATTTAAAGACAATTTCATTGCTGAACTTTCGGCACCACTGATGTACTTTTTATTGAATTATGATTAATTTGAGATTCTTTGTCTTTTTCCCTAGTTGATTTTTTAGAGAATGTTGAAAGGATTTAACAATTGGAATAATATCCTATTTCTGCTCTGTTCTCCTGAGGAGGTTATTAATTTGGATACCTGGAGTCCCTTGAAATAAAGTAGACTAAGTGATATGATCAAATAAACCCCGAAATTTTAATTACTCACACAAAATAGGGTTATTTCTTGCCCACATGACAATTTTGGGCAGGTAAACAGGTCTGTAGGGTGACCATCTTCCACACTATTATCTGTGTATTCTAGCTTTTTACGTGTCACTTGGTACTTTAGGTGTTAAAAAATGCAGTTTTAACAGTGGTTGCCCAGGGGTTCAGGTTGGCTGGGAGAGTATGAATATAAAGGATAGCACAGATGAATTTCTCTGGGGTGATGGACCAATTTTGTATCCTGACTGTGTTGTGTTACATTCATCTATACATGTGATAAAATAGTGTATATGAAAACTGGTGAAATGCAAATAAAGTCTGTAGTTTAGTTATTAGTACTGTATCAAATGTTAGTTATCTGATTTTGATAGTCTCTGGTTATGTAAGGTGTTTTATTTTGGTGGAAGTTGGGTGAAGGGTTTGTGGGAACTCTCTCTTAGTTTTGCTACTTGTGAGTCTAAAAATATTTTAGAATAAAAAAGTTTAAAAAGATGCTGTTGATACTTCCATTCAGCATACTAATTGAAAAAATACTGAGAGGCAGATGCAGAGCTTTAGTTGCTAAAGATTTCTTGAGGGCTGGATGCTATTTACTTTAATTCAGTCATTTAATAAATATTTATTAAGTGTCTACAGTAAGAGGCAATATGATGTCTTAGGTAAGAGAATGAGCTTTGGAGTTGGATCTAGTTCACATCCTAGCTCTGCTACCTTTTAGCTGTATGACTCTAGAATATTTACTTAACCTTGCTGAACTTTAGTTTCCCCATTTATAACAGACGTTCACATTTATTGAGCATTATACTTTGTGACAGGAGTTATTTGTACTTCATATAATTTAACTCATTTAATCCTCTCAACAATCCTATGAGAAAGGTACCATTTTTTTCTTCATGTTTTCAGATGAGGAAAGAGGCACAGAGAAGTTTAGTTACCTTGCCCAAGGTCACACAACTAGGAAATGGTGGCATCTAGATTAAATCCTGGGTAGTCTGGAGTTTCCTTTTGGTTATACTGACCTTGCTTGTTGCAGACCAACCTTCCCACCAAGAACAACTTAAAAAGCTGAATAAAATATATTTTAAAAATCTGTTTGAAGGCATTGGAGACGAACAAGGGAGCCAGGACTTCAGAGGCCACAATCCTGGAATAAAGGGAGGCCTAAAGAGGTCAGCCTGATGTTCAGTGTGACATTTCCCTGAGGGCATTTGCTGATTTATAAGTTATGGCTGAGAGAATGAGAAGGTGAGCAGAAAGTGGCCACAGAAAGGTTGAGGAGCAGATCTGTCAGTCTTACAAGTCCGAGGAACAAAGATTTGGGTTCAGGCCCCATCAGGTAGGAGGAGCCCTGGTAAACCCCCAAGTCTTTTGGGTTGGGGCTATGGAAGGGTTATATCTTGGGAGAAAGAGTGAACCAGAAATAGACAAGATCTCACAAAGATTGACGCTCAGCTTCAAATCGGTTCAATTCATGCTTGCTTTAAGATGATCTGCCTCTATTCTAACTGGTTGCCAGAAGCCAAAGAATTCTCTCTGGAAGAGTATAACATCACTCAGAGCCTCAAATTATCTCAACTTTTTATAAACAATACTTGGCATTTAATCAAAACTTATCAAACATACCAAGAGATAAGACCAAATTATTCACAACCAAGAGATATACATATTGGAGTTATATCATTCTTTTTGTCTGTTAGTCTTTCCATCCATCCATCCATCCATCCATCTGTCCCTCTGTAATCTAAACATCTGAGAGTAGGTCACATAGATAATGCTTCTCTAACATACAACACTTCCAGGTACATTTCCTGAGAACAAGGACACCCACCAAATAGCCACCTTAAGTACAGCTATCAAGTTCAAGAAATTTAATATTGATATATAAAGTATATAATCCATATTTCAGTTTTTTTCATTTGACTCCATAATGTCTTTTTTTCCCCAGGGTTTTAAGATTTTTTTTTTAAATAACATATACAACCTAAAATTTCCCCTTTTAATCACATTCAGCTATATAGGGGAATTAATTATTTAATAAAATAATACTGTAGAACTAGTTCAAGAATCTTGTCTGGACCTTTGTTTTGTAGAACAGTATGTTATATGTTGGTTAAACACCAATTTGGTGGAGATACCTCAAGAGACTGGTTTGTTCTACTCTGCCTCTGATGTTTCATTTAGCTTTTTTGGGAAGTCACATTGCTTTCTGATTGAGGGAGAGGATTAAAAATGATTGAAATGATTGTATTGATTCAGATTTCATTCACCCAAAAGTGGTTAGTTTCCCTATACAACCAAAATTGGGGTGATTTTAGATTGAATTCTATCACCCACCCGTATGTTTGTTAATACATTTATTGTATTATAAGCCTTTCAGAAATGACTAGACTTAATAAAGGTATAAAATGGGCTTTTCTTTTGTGTGCTTTCTCTTCTAGGACATGTGAATATAAATTTGGTATAGTTAATTTGGTGGGTTGAAATAAAGCCAAATATCTGTATCCACTTTTTCCTATGTTGTATATGGGGCTTAACTGTGGAAGATTTAAAATAATCCTTTTCTTATAAATTTTATCTCATATGAACAATTTTCTGTATAAGTTCTTGTAAATTAAGTAATAATACTTCAGAGCAAGTCATCTGACCTGGAATATGAAGGAAGTAAACTACTAGAGGTGGAAGGTAGAACTCATTTATTTTGATTCACTCCTGTATTCATTACTATTCTTTTCATTTCTCTTTGAACAGGTTGTTCCTTTCAACAGCTTTTGATGAAATAAAGGAATGATTTTTTTACTTGAGTGGTTGTCATAAATTAAAAGGAGTAGGAAAGTTACAACCCAGATTAATGATAGCAATGTTGTATTGTTTAATAGGCAGTGAAATCAGCTGTGCAGACCATCGCTGTTGGAGGCATGAGCACATCACAATTTAAGACAATTATTCCTCTGGCAACTGCTCCCAATGTCCAGCAGATTCAAGTGCCTGGAAGCAAGTTTCATTATGTCCGACTTGTTACTGCCACAACAGCCAGTAGCTCCACCCAGCCAGTTAGTCAGAATCCCAGTACAAACACTCAGCCTCTTCAGCAAGGTTAGTAACCACTTTTTTTGAACAGTAATTAATGCTTTTAACATTATTAAAGAACTTTGGTCCTTCTCTTGCTGAAATCCTGATTAAGTGTGGCATTTCAGCTGACAGTGTAAATCAGCAGCTGTTCAGAAGGCAGTGAAATAGAATCATATTTGTACTATATAACTATACTATTTCAGTCTGTGAAGTTGGTACTCAGTGTGCAGTAATAACAAATAATTATAATTACCCATCAGTTCTTGGTTAGCCATTTTATTGCTGGTTTAAAAACATACAATATATGCCAGTGATCTTAGGTGGGATAAATTTAGAAGAAAAAGTATTTCTCTTTTTTTCTAAACTCTGAAGCCCCTTTATCGAGTTTGGGTGAGTTAAAATGATAAATAGACAAGGTATAAAGGATAAATAAGAACATTATATCACTTTCATCCTTTGCTTAGTATTTAGTATCTGTAGCTGCCAATAAAATGTCCTGTTCTTTTGCTCAGTTGTATTTTTTCCTAGAGGATATTCCTAACCCTTTCTACCACCAATAAATACACACAGACTCACACACATAAGCTTTCTCCATATTTACCTACTCTAAAAAAGATTAACTGGTGTGAAATGATCAGGATACGACAAAAAATCTGGCCATTTATAGTTTAGGGTATGATTTTTCCCTTGGAAGATCGCTGGATATTCTGTTGATGTCAAAAAGCAGTTGATGACAAGTGAATGATTTATTATTTACTGGAAGTAAATAAAATTAAAGAGCAGTTGGGTACTTTTTGTTTTTTATTAAGGGGTCAGAGGTTTGGAGCTACCTGTGTAGGAAATGTAGAAGAAAAAACTCATGTATTTATTTTTCAAATTACTAAAGGAGAAAATGGAGGAGGCATGGAGAAAATAGTACTTTGGGGATATAGTCTGTTAAAATTAGACATTTCAGATAATTATATCAGATAATTATGGTTTCTAGTCCTTCTTTAAACTGATTTTAGAAGAGACTCATCATAATGTTCTTAATGAGAGGAGAGATGAAACTTGTGTGTATTGCTGACTAAGGGGGTTAAGTTGCATATTCTCCCCAATGCTTAAACTAGGAGGATACTAAGAGAGGTGTTTCATGTCCAACCTTTTGAGGTGTCTTGGTGATAGAAAGCAGTCATTAGATACAATTGGTTATATTTTATGGGTGTGTGCTTGTGTCCATATAATATATTGAGGATCCATTTTCAGTGTAATGTGAACACTAGTTTACTCGTTAGCAAGAATAAGCCTTTTGTATAAGTAGGAAATGGAGCTGAAGATTCAGGAAGAGTGAAGGAATGGGTTGGGCATTTTGCAATTATGGTGTGTTTACTGGTGCCGCCTTTTCCAACTTTATGTCTGTCTGCCTGCTTCTTTCTATTTCTCTTTTTCTTTTTGTCTCCCAGCTGTCCCTAACCTCCCTGCCTCTTCTTTTATTCTTTCACCTTCATCTTTTCCTCTCCATTATCCCCTCTGTCTTATTGCCTCCTTCACTTCCCTCTCTCTATATGCCCTCTTCCCACCCACCCACCCACACATACTTTACTCCTGTGACTCCCCTTATTTATATATACCTTTCTATCATTTTCTCTTTTGAATTTCTCTCTCCCACAAAAGATCTGGGTATATATAATATACATTATTTCACAGAAATAATGAGTTAAATTTACAGTTTTTATCAGGTAAACTAAATAGTTGCTTTAGTTCACCAAATATACTTAATATGTCTTTCTAAGGGCCTGATTTCCCATGAGGAATTTACTTAAATGCCAAAGAGAATTGGACTGTCTCTTTTATATGGCCCCAAGCCATATAAAAACAATGTTCAAAGACTTCACAATGCTAATTGGTGTGTGATAGCTGGCAATTTAATAGAAGGGCTCAGAAGAATGCTTAGTTACCTCTTCAGAATGTAGTATCTTACCATTTAGGTGAGGGAAGGAATCAAGTTAAGAAATTAAAATACCTCAGATGCTTGCAAGTATTCTTCTGAAGTTTGGAAGGAGGCCATTCTAAAAGCATTGTGCTGAGTTGCCATTTTAAGAACTGTCAGAGACTAAAAGAAAAGATTATGCCAGCTTTTATGAAAACTGCAGTAGTAGTTACTAATGTGGGGATGTGCTTTAAGGTAAGGAGAAGGAGAAATACAGACCTTTGACTTTGTTATGTAATATCAATATGACCCCCCTTTTCTGGGGATTTTTTAGTTTTCTATTTTCTGACCACTTAATTTTATATTTTCTCCATTACCCTGGTTTCAGTTAAAGCTCAACATGCATATGCCAAACCTACAGCCCTCAAGTTTTTTAGCTGTGTGTGTGTGTGTGTGTGTGTGTGTGTGTGTGTGTTGAGGGGGTGGTGTGGGTATTATGTTACCCTTATTATCCAAATAGGAATCATCTAAGTCCCTTGTTTGGTCTGACTGAGGGCAGATCACATCCCTTCCCCATTATTTCTTAGGACCACCAGTAAGTCCTTAGATTCCTCTAGTTATTGTTCTCACTTCAAAATCATTGCTCTGTGCACTTAGGGAACGGTGACCACCATCTTCCTTTCAGGGAGCAGGAGTGAATTCATATGCAACTTTTAATTCCTTATAGTACTGCTGAGACCAGCCTGTAGTGGTTAATATAACTATTAAACCTTGGGGTAACTGAGGAGAATCAAAACAGAACAGGAAAAAATTCCAAATCTGATATTAGATGTCACTGCTCATTCAGTCCATGGTCATACAACTTATTGAGATAATGATTCACATACCATAAAATTCACCCCTTTAAAGTGTACAGTTCAATGGTCTTTTGTATAGTCAAAGATTTGTGCGATCATCTTCTCTATCTAGTCATATATTTTTTTTGGAGGTCTCCTGTTCTTCCCCCCCTCCCACCCATAGCTTGCCAACTTATTGTAGGGGCCTGCTCCCTTTTAGATGAGAGTACCATTTCTCTAATGTTCTCTTTGCTTCCAGGATGCTCAACTCTGTGTCCAGCCATCAGCATCCCCATGCCCACAAAAAATCCAAAATCTATTAATACCTTACTCCCTTTCCTGTCCAAGGAAGTCCATCCTTTTTCTTCTATTGTTCTGGGTACTTTAGATCCCATTTTCTCAATCTTGCTCTTTCAGATCATGTTCCAGGCTTTACCTTTGGATAAATAAAACCTGAAGTGATGTCTCTATTCCTAAATCCCTCCCTTAGACTATGGAAATGGCTGCGGGTAGTTTTAAAAATTGAAGTTCTTTTGGTCCAAACGTATAGGTTTAGTGCCAACCTCTCCAGAATTCCATCACAGCATTTTTTCAGGATCACCTTCCCTTCAAATCAGCTCATCCTTGAATTCCTACTTCTAATAATATTATTATCATTTTCCCAGTCACTTGAAAGCTGCTTACTTTCTCTCCCCTTATAACTACTATTCCTATCATTCAGTAGATTGAAAAGTCATGTTTTTTTTCATTTCTAGCATATCTCTTTGCATCTGCTCTCTTCTTTTCATTCTCATTGCTGTCACCCCAGATCAGGCCCTCATTTTTTGCACAGATTAATGCAGTTTTCTTCTGACTTGTCTTGTTTCTTGCAACTCCATTTATTTTACACACTGCTGCCAGATAAAATGTCTTTTTATGCTGTTCCAACAATATTTCTGTACTTAAAAATCTTTCAAAAACTTCTCATTGCCTACTAAATTAAAAATACAGATTAAATATACAGATTTCTATTAATATTCAAGGTCCTCAACAAAATGTTTGCAATTTGCCTTTTCACCTGTCTTTGCCTACTTTAACAAACTTAGGGTTAAAGGATTCCAAGCAAAGTGATTTTTCACCAACATCATATCAAGATGGATATGACATGTTTCCCAGCATTAAGCCTTTTCATGCTTCTGCCTCTGTAAGGAGGGATACTTGCCTCCTTTGTGTCTGTCTTCAACCTGTCCTTTTATTAGGACCTGTCTCAAACACTGTGTTCTCCATGCATTCTTTTCACATTAGCATCCTCTGCATCAGATGTTTGTACTTGCTTTTTGGGACTCCCACAGTGTTGTGTTTATCTTTTTTAATGATATTTATCTTATTTGGGTACATGTCTAATCTGCCGTAGTAGGATGCAGTCTCCTTGAGAGCAGGTGTCTTGTTCTTTAGTTTCCCTGGAAAACTGTCCACAGTGAAATGTATATAGTAGTAGGACTATAACAGTAATAATAACAAGGGCAAAATAATGGCAGTTAGAATTTATTGAACACTTTTTGTTAGGCACAGCTTTTTATTGACTGTCATGAATTAACATGTTTAATCCTTATGCACTGTAACATAGATACTATTATCATCCCCATGCTGCAGATGGGGATACAGGTAGAGAGTTCAATTAGTAAAAAAGTGGCAAAACTGGAGTTTGAATTCCCAGGGTCTTCTGGCTTCAGAGCCCATATTCTTAACCCTTAATGCTATGCTGCCTTTTAGTAGGTATTCTGTAAATATTGAATTATGCCAAAATGATATTTTCTCTGTCTTGAATAGAAACATAGCAATTTGAAATAATAATCTAGAACAGTGTTGTTACCCAATCTCATTGATGGCAGTTCTTTTATTTATACACTTTGACTGGATATAATAGTGACTGTACAGATCATCTGAATATAGATTGAATTATTTTCAAAACTATGTCTTGAATCTATAAACACTGCTTCATAAAGTAGATAGACTATGGCTATCTTAGATGTAAGATCTGTGGTAGATATGTTAAGGAGTTTTGAAAGGTAACTATCCTGAGAAAGTTTGCTCAAAATAGGAAACAAATGGAATCTTTAAGCTCTTTCATGAGAGTAACTTGGGAGAGCTAAAATATTCTTAAGTGCTGTTTTTCTGTAAAGATTGTGTTTACTTGTGTGCTAAGCAGAGAAATAAATAAAATATTTAGTATCTGGTGGTTTTATAAGCATTATAATTTTTCATTGAAATTCATTTGGCATTATTTCATAAAGCCATGAAAATGCTCTTTTTTTTCTTTCTTTCTTTTTTAAAAGCAAAGCCTGTGGTGGTTAATACAACCCCAGTGCGGATGTCAGTTCCACTTGTCCAAGCACAGACTGTCAAACAAGTAAGTATCATAAAATTTCATTTCTCAATCTCCCCCCAAACAGACAATTTACTTTTTTTTTTTTTATAGACATTTTCCAAGGACAAATTTATTGAAGACATACAGAATACAAAAGGGATTATACCATGCCACATAACATTTCCTACAGAATTTACTTACAATTTTATTGTAAAAATTATACTACAGGGATACTAATACTTATCACTAAACTAGTTTTTTCCTTTTTTTTTTTTTTTTCCTCTTCCACTTTGCAGCTAAACATCTTCAATGTCTTTTCTAGTTTTCATGACAATTTACTTTTAAAATTAAAAGTTTGGATCTGAGTCCAAGAGATTTATTCTGAACTGAGCAGTTGCAACATTTATTTTTGTGATCACTGATAGGCTTTCCTTCTTCTTAGGTTGTTCCTAAACCAATCAATCCAACTTCACAAATAGTTACTACTAGCCAGCCCCAGCAACGGCTTATTATGCCTGCCACACCACTGCCACAAATCCAGCCAAACCTCACAAACCTTCCACCAGGCACTGTCCTGGCACCAGCTCCAGGAACAGGGAACGTAGGTTATGCAGTGCTTCCGGCTCAGTATGTTACTCAGGTATGTGGAAAAAAATTAAGTGATTCTGTTTCAATAATTGGGTAAAGATAATTGGATCTAAGAAGTCTGGTGTTAACACATTTTGAAACTACTCACAAAAGCATCTAACTCAGTATTAAAATGATTCTTTACAAGATCTTGAAAAGTTAACGAAAACTTCTAAGTTTATTTCAGCATATGTTTTGCATTTAGAAATATACAGCCCAAGTCAAATATACAAGTCAGACACTTCAGAGCTGAGAGCAGGTTGATGAAAGTGTAAGATTATGTAGATATAAGAGAAAATAAGTTGAAGTTAAAACCAGCAGAGTTCAAAGGAATTTAGAAAAGACTTAACAGTAATAAAGCTCTCTCTTGCACATGAATATGATACCGCTGACTTGTTCTTGAAAATAGGCTGTGAGATGCATTTCCAGGCAACATATCTTTACTGATATGTCCAAACTCTTACCTGGTCATCTTTAGAGTCAAAGCCACATTGTCCTATTGCCTGACTCTGGTTGGCCATGGTGCTTCCAGGAAATAGAAGTTTTCTAAGCAGTTAAGTTGATTATAGCAGATTATAGGAGAGGGGAGCAGAAACCCATGTGTGTATTAATGAAATTTATTTTTGAGTATGTTATGGGACTACTGGTAAAAATTAATGTTTAGTATTTTTATAATGAACATCTCTTTTCTTATGTTTAAAAATCAGTGTAAAATAGAAAATTATTGCACATGTAATTTCTCATTCTTTATGATTTGTAATGTGATAAATCATCAATAAGATACTTACTTTATTTGCAGGTAGGCACATTGCATGTTTTCCAGCCTATACAACTTATGAACATACTCTGAGGACATTTATTTACGATTTTCTATAAATTTGACATACTCCTCTAGGAAATAATGTCTTATATTATACCCTGTAGTAAAATGTTCAGATTGTTTTCTCCTTTAGTATATTTTTGGGTCTTTAAAAGAGCTCAATGAGAAAGTATGTTTGAATGAAATTCTCCATTTTGTTTTTCCAAAATATTTTAGTAGGTAAATCTGTGCTTGTGACCTATTACATCTGAGAGTATTGTCTATTTTTGCAAATATGGTCTAAAATTTCCTTTCTTTACATGTAGTTACAGCAGTCTTCATATGTGTCTATAGCAAGCAACTCTAACTTTACTGGAACATCTGGTATCCAGACCCAGGCAAGGCTTCCATTCAATGGGTGAGTATTTTGAAAATATGTAAGTTAAGTTGTTAGATCAGTTTGAAAGCAACATCAGACATTTGAAATACAAACTATTTGATGTGTTTGTTTTGTTTTGTTTTGTTCTGTTTGCTCAAAGCCATGTGAACATACCTCTAAAATACTTTTTACTTGGAAATAACTCAAACTTACAGAAAAGTACCAGAATAGTCAAAGAATTCGAAATATCCTTTACCCAGATTCACCAATTTTTTCACTTTTGTTTTATTATTCTGTCTCTCTTGTCTCCTTTATCTGTAATATTTCTACAGGCTTTCATTGTCTTTCATGGTATTGATTTCTTGAAGTATATAAATCAATTATTAATTCCATTAAATTTATCATTTCTCTCATTTTTGTGGTAGGCTTTTTCCTGTACTTTTCCGTATTGATGCAACATTCAGATATATCCTAAACACCTCTCAGGTCTCTGAGATAGACTTTGAATGGAAGAAATATGGATATCCCCACAGAGTCCTTTGCAATGGATGCAAATATAAGTGTTATTTACAATAATGTGAAAACACTGTAGTTATTTATTTTTCTTGAGGGGTGTAGACCATGATTAGAATTCCTGTGTGGTATCTAGTTTACTACCTTAGACTCGAGAGTCCTGAATGTTTTGAAATAGTGATATTGTTTTTTAAATTGTTATGCTAGGTCCTCGTTGTTGTTGTTCTTCTTTTTTTAATTAATAATCTGTTAATTGCTGCCTTTGCAGTATAACCTCAGAAGTAGTATTTAATTACATCATAGAACCAGTCAACCTCCCCACCACAAATTGCTCTCCTCCATTCCCCTCTTTTCTTGCTTCCATTCATAATTGTACCCCAAGAGTTTTGAGGAGAGTTCAACTTTGTTCTCTTAGAAGGAAGAGTATATGGGAGTGTTCTTTAGCAGCTATTGATAACTTTTTTCTTTAATTCCATATAAATGTAAATCAAGCAACATAGCAAACTTTTACTGAAGATTGTTAGAACTTTATTTTAGGAGGATTTGACTCACTGGAGGTTTTTCTAATTTTAAAGTTACCTTTAATTGATAAAAATGTTTATGTTTTTTTGTGTCTATATAGCATAATGCCTTCAGAGTCTGCCAGCCGGCCTAGAAAGCCCTGTAATTGTACAAAATCGCTGTGTTTAAAACTGTAAGTGTTTTTGCTACTGTTAGTTCATTTGATATACTGGAAATGTTTTTAAAAATAAATTTGAGTTAATTTTTAGTTAACTCCATTTCCTAAGTTTGTGTAATTTAAATAAATGTACAAGTGAATTTTGTGCACATATGTAGTGAAAAATACCCTTTCATTCATTTAGAAAGAAATAATTTTAGAGTTTTCATCATCTGTGAGGCACAGGAGTCATAGTTAGGAATGCAGCAGCAAATGAGAAACAGTCTCTTCCCTTAGTATTAATCTTATTTGATCTTATTTATGACCTTTGTACTTGGTTTCCTAAGTAAGATGATGCTCTGAGTAGTTTTTAAAATTGTTGGTGATGATTAATTTGCTTATTATTATTAAACTAAGAGATTTAATGTGAAACATTTAAATGAAAAGCATTGGGATTTATAGGGGGTTTGGAATCCAAAGACGCACTACTGTAGTTCAAGTGAGCAGTTTTCTCTCATGGAATATAGCCATTGTTTTTCCTCTTTAATGATTTGGAAAGAACTTAATTTGGGGGGCATATAAAATCACATAGCTCTTGTGTTGACGACTTACTAGTTGATCTGAGTTCCTAGGCCAGAATTATAGTAATTGGTGACTTAAATGTTGAGCTGTGGTGTGTGGTTGATAATCAGTATATTTTAAATCTTGTAACTTATTTACTCTGAGTACATTTCTAAAATGCTTTACCATATATATAATGCTATTAAATCATATAGTAAATAGTTCTGTTTGGGTTAACAGTGAGTTTTTACCTTGCACTGGTTTTAACATTTCAGATATTGTGATTGCTTTGCAAATGGTGAATTTTGCAACAACTGCAATTGTACTAATTGTTATAACAATTTGGAACATGAAAATGAAAGGCAAAAAGCAATAAAGGTAATTTTAATTATATTTCACTTAACTGACAAAATGAAGAAAATTGTTTTACTAAGAAAATAATTAATTCCCTTTGCAGTGTCTAAGTTTAGTTTATTGTAGTTTAACTTCAATTGGTATTTGATCTGTTTTGATAGGCATGCCTTGACAGAAATCCAGAAGCCTTTAAACCCAAGATAGGGAAAGGAAAGGAGGGGGAATCAGATCGACGTCACAGCAAAGGATGTAATTGCAAACGATCCGGATGTCTTAAAAACTACTGTGAATGCTATGAGGTGAGATGCTTGTTGGGGAAAATAATCCAACCACCTT
Source organism: Choloepus didactylus (assembly GCF_015220235.1). Lineage (NCBI taxonomy): Eukaryota > Metazoa > Chordata > Mammalia > Pilosa > Megalonychidae > Choloepus > Choloepus didactylus. The sequence continues at coordinate 88,929,948 of NC_051309.1, read as the reverse complement.
TTAAAAATAACTCTAGAGAGGACATACTATAAAAGTCCACTTGAAAATTGGAAAGTCACTTGCTGCTGCAGTTTGAAAATATGCAGTTGGCCTGAGGGCCCGTTTGGAGAAGCCCTGCTGTCCTAAGCAGGACTTCAGAGGAGCAGTGCCTTGGTCTTGTCATTACAGCCTAGAGTTTCATTAGCTGATTTACCAGTTTATAGCTTTTCTTGGTTATAATAGCCAAAAATATGCGAATCACAGCACCAATTTATTGATTTTCAGTTAAAAAATTAACTATCAAAGTGGATTGGAAACTCTACAGCAGTGTTTCTCAATTGAGGGGCAGTACTACCCATCCCCCTCCATGGGCTTTTTGGAAATATATGTCAGCACTAAATAGCCTATATTACAGGGGGCAGTCCCATAAGTTAAAGGTTATCTTGCCCAAAATGCCAGCAGTTCCCTCCTGAGGAACACTGCTCTGTGGAAGACAAATTATGTTAAAAAGGTTGCCTTGTGAACATAAAAAAATTAGAAAAGGAGGAATATGGAATATGGCTAGATGAGAATATGAATATGGAATATTACTGACCACTAGGGGGTGATTGCTTCCATTTTCACTGTTCTGCCATCTCACTCAACTGGTTATTTTGATTTGTGGGTCAGGGCAATTTCTCAGGAGAATTTGGTTGAAACTCCACTTTCAAAGATGCCAGGTAAATCATCCCATCTTGCTTCAGACAAAGTTTTATACAGTTTATTATTTTTATTTCAAAAGAAATACAACAAATTTAGTCACAACTGAGAACTCTAGGTTATCAAAAGTGGTTTCTTGGTGTGTCTGAAACTCTTTACTAACCATCTTTTGGGCTGAGTTATTCCTACAGTTGACTCTTCTCATGCATTATATTTTCATTCTTTCAAATTTCATTATGAGATGGAGACCTTATTTTTAGTTTTGGCAGAAGGCCTACCCTTGCATCTGGTAAAGTAACACTACAAAGAGCCACTGGGGCTGTCTTGTAAAGGTTTGTTCTGCTACAGTAGCACATACCTGCAGCCCAATGCCTTCTTCATATAAAATGGTCATATTAAAGATGATGTGTACTGAATTCTCTGTATAATGAATTCTCTCTTAATTTACTGATTTAAAAGGTCAAATACACCTTGCAAGAATTAAAGAAGCACCATGGAGTAACATTTTGTTAGTTATAAAATCACTGAGTGAAAATTGCATATAACCAATATTAATTTTTAAAGTATCTTTAAAAATTTCTCAAAGTCCAAAAAACAGTTTTTTATCCAGTGTTGGAAAAGATGACTATTTCTTTTATATGAACACCAGGCTAAATAGTTGTTTTGTGTTCTTCCTATCATACAAATGTATTCATGAATATGTAAAACTTAACATACAGACAAAAGTTGTTTTTTGTTTGTTTTTGTTTTTTGGTAAGCTATCAAACACAGTCCACAGATAGAAGATGGAAATTGATGTAAAGCTGGGTAAGAAGGGCAAATCCACCTTTTCATGTACATGGCATTGAATAGTCATTACATGCCAGGCATATGAAGTTCAAACACAGGTGAAATAATCATGTAATTAAATTGGTTAACGAATCTATGAATTAAAAGAAATGGAAAGGACTGATTGAAAAGTGCTAGAAGAGAGAAGTTTTGTTTATCTATTATAATAAAATCCTTATTCGAAACACACAATATCTAATAACCTAATTTGTCATTCCAAAATTAATGGACCAAGAAATGGAAAAAGTTGAAATACACTAAACTATGACTAGCAGTGGCTAATTGACTATGAATTCGCTGTGATGTCTGAAGGGTTTTGTTGAATTGTTGGTCTTTTGATGCATTGGCTCTTTGGTCCATTTGGTCTATACCTGGACAACCCAGTCATGTCTCCCTTTCTTGTTCTTTTTGGGACATGTAGATTGGACGGGTGGCTTTCTCCATTATTTAAATGATTTCATCTTTTCTTGTGACTGCCCCCCACTCCCATTTTTTTTTTTTTTTTGCCACAGAGGATGTTGAATTAGCAAAGCTAATTGGATGCACTGTCATTGTAATTTCCTCCTCCACTCCTGTTAGACATTATTAGTACCTTTCTTAATGATTCTTAAAACTTAATCTAAATTATTAATGTCTCTCCCCCTCCCCCATATCAGTTATTTTATCTCTTTATTAGTAGATGCTTATTAAGAGTTAGATTCTTAGACTGGCTCACAGTAACCCAATTTACCCAAAATGTATATCCATTCCTGTTGTAAATGGAATTTATTGGCATATTGGAAGAAAAGAGCAGAATAAATGTGTTCATAATATTGCCCATTTATCTTCTAGTTAGGTCTTATAAAGAGAAGGGACTATAGAAGAAAAATGCAGCTGAGAAAAGATGCCCAGATTCACCAGGAGTCAGGAAAATTTGAAGAACAATGAACTTTCACTCTCCCTTCCACCCCAAAAGATTAGTAAATATTAAAAAGAGCTGTAGCATCCATTGTTGGAGGGAATTGCTGATGAAACTGTGAAGTGTTACAGCCTTTGGAAAAAGCCAACTGGCCACATCTTTTAAAATTAAAATACATGCACCCTTTGATCAGCAAGTCCAATTTTAGAAATCTATCCCATAGAATTAAAAGCACTAATATATACAAAAGTTTTTTTACTCCTTATTTGTGATACCAAAGAACTGGAAACAAAATGAATGTCCATCCATAGGGGAATGAATGCCTAAATAAAGTGTGGCACATCCGTATCAGGGATCCATACTCTGCTGTTAAATAGAATGAATTCAGACTGTGCCTGATGACTTGGTGGAATTCCATGAGATATCATGATGTGAGAAAATGCAGAAAAATGGGTGTATGAAAATCCCATTTAATATGTGTATATATGTGGGCCTGTATGTTCTAACATATATAACATTTAACATATTTTTACATGAAAGGACGCACTGGTTTTATATGGGTTATTGAAGAGGTTGAGGAATCTGGGAGAGGGAATGCAAGGAGGGAAGTTTCCATAATAAAAACAGCATCTGTGAAATCTCTTTAAGGTGAAATTGTGTGAGTTTACATAAATGGGAGATTACCAACATGTGGTTGGATGCTGGATGACCCTTATTCCTAAAATTATTTTAATGTATCACTCATATTCTTTATAAAGAACATTGTTTCATATCAGGAGGAAAATTTGTATTCATAGTGGAGAAAACAGTGTACAAGCCACTCTCAGCCTTAAGAATACCTCACATAACCACATGAGTAGTTAGCCTTTCTAGTTTTGTCAGCAGGTATTTCCATCTAATCTTATGTCAGTTGACCAGATGGTGAATCTACTTACAGTAAGTATTGTGGTTTTTGGTTTTGATTTGGAAACCTTTCTTTTGTAAATCTTTTAGGCAAAAATAATGTGTTCCTCAATATGCAAATGTATTGGCTGTAAGAATTTTGAAGAAAGCCCAGAAAGAAAGACATTGATGCACTTGGCAGATGCAGCTGAAGTAAGGGTACAACAGCAAACAGCAGCGAAGACTAAGTTATCCTCTCAAATTTCAGACTTGCTTACTCGGCCAACACCAGCTTTGAATAGTGGAGGAGGAAAGTAAGTCAATATTTTAATATCTTTTATGGTATGACTCAAATACTCATCTATGGTAAAGTTGTTTCCTTTTTTGGCCAAAATGGAATTCATACTTTTGGTTGTTGCAAACTTGATTTTTGTATTTTCTTTCCGTCTTTAGTTACTTGTTTTAAAGGAATTTAAAGGTAACAGTAAAACCACTGTCAGATAATATTGCACAATTCTAAAATTCACAACAATACTTTACTTCATATTTGAGGCTTTTTATATTTCATCATTTACCCTTTCTTGCCATCTCTTGCCTTTTCTGTGTTCTGGCAGCACTTTTCACATCCCTATTAGATATGTATTAGAGATATATATCTCACTATATTAATAAAGTTCCTCATGGTTTTATCTGTCACTAGCTCAGAGCTCTGGAATAGAAAAAGCAAGAGCTTTAAAGTCAGGCTGGTCTAAGTTTAAATACTATCTGTGCTACTTACTACTTTGTGAATTAGACACACACTTCGTTTCTTTCAGCCTCGGTTTTCTTATCCTTGAGGTAACCCTAACCAGGTGGCTATAAGAAATCAAGCTTTTACCCCCAGTGGTTGGCAGGACCTGATGGCTGCATAGTTGGCTGATTTGATTAGAAAGTTTGTTAGAGGTTAATCTGAGGTATTATTAAATGGAATGAGCCTTGCAAATGGTATATTATTTAAGGTGCCTAAATTGAAATAAGATCCCATGTTTATAAAAGGCTTTATTTGTACAATATACTTCAGATAATAGTTCTAAAGAACTGTAACAACTGGAATATAATCAACAGAGTTTTCTTGTATGAATAAAGGGGAATTGGGCAGACACCTTTAATGGGAGTTATGAAAAGGGATCCTTTCTGGGCGTCTGCTTTTAATAATCCTTTAGATTATTAAATTGAATCTCCATGTGGAAAGTAAAAAAGATATTGCTTAGCAAAATATTTGCAATTTTTGAACTTGGAAAAATGTTTACACTATTATGAAATGAAAAGGAACACAAAATTATAAGCAATAATTATTAAATCTGTATTAAAAGAAAAAAACATAGTTGTACCAGCATATGTTAACAGTCTATTCTTAGGTGACAGAAACCTTGAGTTTCTTTTCTTCTACTTTTCTATAGTTGCCAAATTATGTTATAATGAGCACTTTGTCTATATAATATTATTATACAGTATTATTGTAATATTAACATGGTAATATTAATATTTTCTAATTGAAAGCCCTTCTTTGTACGTTAAAGAATTTGATACAGCCTGTGGTAGCCTGAAACCTCAATTATCTTCTCTTGTCAGAGTGGGCCTTAATTTCAAACTCCCTTTATTCTGTTTTTCAGCTTTTCTGTCTTCTTCTGACAATAGCTAATGATCCTGGATTTGCAGTTTATTGCTATCAGTGACTGCTTACTTACAGGTTGTTGAATTAGTGGTTAGATTAAGTTGCCTGATTAAATCTCTAAAGGCTTTACGACTTGACTTGCTTACAGTAAGCAAGCCTCAGGATGGATTGCTCTAATATAGTACTCAATAGTTCAAGTCTTTATAAATGAAAACTCTGTGTATATAGAACAACCTTTGGTTTCCTTATTTTTTGTGTGTGATAGAAAAATGCCAATTTTTGGTGTGTTTTTTTTTGTAAGTTTTGTTTTTTTACAAACAATAGTAGGAATATGGTAAAGTGCTCATTTTCAATGTTGCTCAAGAAATAGTGCTTTAAATTTCCAATATTCATTCATTCAGCAAATTTTATGGAGTGTTTCTATGCGAAAGGCACTGGAGAAACAGCAGTAAGTAAAAGAAGACCGTACTCATGAAATTTACATTCATGAGTGGGAGGACTTTATAGAAACTTTAGTCTACATGTAGAATTAAATCTGTTACTTAATCAGAGGGACTTGTCTAGGCAATATGTATTTTATGTGAAATGCTACATTTCCTGAAATATATTTTTAAAACATGATCAATAATAAAACCAAACCTAACTTTTTAAAGCTTCTCAGGATGTGCTTGTACTCATTGTGCAAGTTATGTTTGATATGCTGATGAATCATGAAAGTGCCTATAGAGATTTCCAGATGAAAGTGTCACATCTACTTTTACTGCTGTTCAACATCATCTTTCTTTTTTTTCCTCTCAAAAATCATTTCAGATTGCCATTTACATTTGTAACTAAGGAAGTAGCTGAAGCCACCTGTAATTGCCTTCTTGCCCAGGCAGAGCAGGCAGACAAAAAGGGGAAATCAAAGGCAGCAGCTGAACGGATGATACTTGAGGAATTTGGACGATGTTTGATGAGCGTCATCAACTCTGCAGGAAAAGCAAAAAGTGACCCTTGTGCCATGAATTGCTAACTCTTGCACAAAAGACTTAAATGGAACTGTACAGAAAATTTAAGGTGCCGGGACACTTGATTTTCAGAAGATAGTTTAATAATTACTGTATTGTTAATTCAGTCCTTGTTTTAAGAGATTTGAAATTATAATATTGAAAGAGAAGAAATTTTAAATGAGGAAGGTAGTACATTTTAAATCTTAAGCTGTCTGCTTATGCCCTTCTAAATTGAATGTTTCTTTATTGTATTACATAGATTTTTAATTTGCTTGGGTTTCTTAAGAATTAGATGTTCTATCATTCTGATTCTATTGACAAAGATCATTTAAAATTATTCTAATTTATAATGTATGGTGGTGTATGACTTCATTTCAGTAGAAGAAGCCAAAGAAGCATCGGTATTACCAGTCATTCTTTGGTACTAGACCTAGAATATGTAAGCAGATAGAATGTCTACGTAAACAATTCTTATGAAACATAGTCAAATGACATTTTGTGTTTAGAAAACACTATCTTTTTAAGAAAAATCACCATTTTAGGGCGAATTCTGCCTCTTTGGGAGTGTTAGAAGGGGAAGAAATCCATAGGCACACTTTTAAAATAAAATATTTTGTTTTTAAAAACATTTATGTAAAATAATAAGGGACAGTAAACTAAATTTCAGAGGATGGACAATGTGTTTCTATAGTGAGGAGTCACTAACAAGTGCTTCAGGACATCTCATTTTCTTTCAAAGAGGTGGTATGTATTTGAAACAAGTTGTTAGTCAAAGTGATTACTGGGTACTATTAAAATGGAAAGGTGCATCTGAATAGAAGTAAACATTACTTACTATATGGTGATAACATGGAATCTTGCATAATTATCAACTATAAAATTTGGCTTGGATGGAGAATTAAAGAATATTGAAGCTGGAAGAGATGAATTTAGGAAAAGATTTTTCATCTATAGAAACCGTTCCTTTTATAGACTTTTGAACTAAGAAGTTTCAAACAATATGTGACTTTCGATTTCCTGAAGTGGGCCTCCTAACAGAGCTTTCAAAATTGTAGTGGTATTTTTTTTTTATACAAGGAAAGTTTAATATGGCCTTATTTTTAACCAGTGCTTTGGTAAGGTGAAGCTATGCGTGTTTTCATATAATTACTAAAATAACCTGAATCATTTTCAATAATTCAGAATTCAAAAGCTTTATGAATTTAAGAGTCTGTTGTAATAGGACTTTGATTTTATGAAAAGAAAAACCATGTTGGAATTCACGCATTTTGTTAGGTACCTTAATACTCAGTAATTATTAGTATGATTATTACATTTCCTAAAAGGAAACTATAGGTTTATGTATTAAGTGTGTATATATGTTCATATGAACACACAAGATGTAGGCAATAGAAATTAAGTAATCCAAAAGAATTCCGTTAAAGTATCTTCCTTTTGAAATCTGGATTTACAAAATTCTAGTGCAGTAACTTTAAATGTAGATAGTGCAGACATTCTTAGCACCTCAATCTAGTATGTTCAATTAAAATTTGTATAAATGTAAATTAGTGTAAGAGGATAAACTAATATCTAATCAAGTTATTTTTCAAAAGATTGCAATACCTTTTTGGTCTAAACCTAAACTTCTTTGTTCATTTTGTACATATTCTGTGTTTAATTCTAATTGCACCTTTGTGATGTTGTATTTATATACAGTGTGCAGAAAATGTTTGTGACATTTGGATTACAATTGTAGATTATGTATGATGGCATTGTTTAAGAATGTTTTGTTTGTAAAAATTTGAAGGTGCAATCAAATGCTACTAGTTTTTCTGATTTTCAAGAAGCTAAAGTATTAAGCCTTTTTCCTTCCTGTGTAGTACTTACTAAACAACTTCTTTTTGTATTTAGACATTTGCATCAAATTGCTGAACAAGGTTAATAGCCACATTAATTCAACAATTTTAAAAGACTATTTGGGGAGGGTTGGGTATATAATTTTTTAGCTCTCTTTACATCCCAAAGTAGAAAGATTAAATTTATATTTACTAGAGCTATTCAAAGAATACACTTTTCTATATTGTAAAAACAGGACAGCAAAGTAAATCATAAGGAAAATAAACATTTATACTATTCTCTAAAAAGTTTTGCATTTTTTCTTTAGTTTAATAACACCACTTTAAACCACTGAGCATGCAAGAAACCTTTAAAAATATGATTTTCAAGTAAATTTGATGTTACTTTTGAAAGCACACAACAAAAACAGTCAATAATTTTGCCCAATCTCATTAATATAAATTGCTTTGAAGAACGTCTCCCCCCCCCCCCCCGCCATGGGTTTCTTTTAAGAATAGAAGCTCAACCCAGTCTTTCTTTTCTTTTAATGTGTGATGTTCTTATAATAAGCACCTTCCTTAGTTCCCTTTTCTCTCAAGAACTAAAAACAACCTGTAGAGCTTACTTGGACTATCTGGGAAACAGAACCTCAATGTTTCAGGCAATGCAAAACAAGTAGAGCAGCGACTTGGTGGGGTGGGGTGGGATGAGGTGGCACATACTGCTTTAGCTTTCCCATTCTGTCATTTTCTCACAGTCTTATGTAAAACGTGAATTAAAAATCCCTTTAGAAAAGTTTTCTGTTTTTTATTATAACAATAATAGAAAAACTAAGAACATGAACATTTAGTTTAGACTGGGACCTCCAGCCCTACCATTGATCATATTGCATCCTTTAAGCATTCTATGTAGAATTCTGAAGTGGCCACCCAAAGGAGAGGGAAGCCAATATGCTAAAAAGTATTATCGGAGTTACTTTCTATTATGTAAATTACTTCAGGCTTTTTTTTTTTCTTGTTAGAACTTCTTTAATGTGTGTTTTTTTTATTATCTATTGTCCCTTGTCTCTAATTCAGTTAACTGGAGGCCAAATGTGAACTTTTAATGATCCAAGTGAATTTATAAGATAAATGTTATAAAAAGGCTTATCTTAAAATTAAAAAAAAAAAAGCTTTCTAAATAGTAATTCTTATGAAAGCATTTAAGGCATTCTTTTCACTCAAAGGCAATTAGAAAACAGATATATTCAGCATAATGCCTATTGTCACAGAGGCTTTAAAGTAACTCTGTATTATATTAGCAAATGAAATTTGGCAATATATAGAGAGGATAATAATATGTCATGACCAAGTGAGGTTTATCCCAGGAATACAGTTGATCCAACATTGAAAAAAGCAATATATTTAACTGTATCAACAGAAAAAGAGGAAAAACCATATAATTATCTCCAAAGATGCAGAAAAGAACTGTGAATACATTAAACAACCCTGAATTGTACATTTTATAAGGGTGAATATTGTGGTTTGTGGATTATATCTTAGAATTTGTTTTCAAAAAAGATACTGATAAAATTCACCCATTTATCATAATAAAAACTCAGCAAACTAAGAATAGAAAAGATCCTCAATTGTATAAACTGCATCTACAAAAAGCCTTATACTTTATGTTAGTATACTTAATTTTTTAGTATCTTTTCATAGGGGAAAAGATGAAATGCTTTTCCGCTAAGACTGGCCACAAGTCAAGGAAAGATACCTTCTTTCACCACTCCTATTCAACAATGCATTGAAGGTCCTAAACAGTGCAATAAGGCAAGAAAACAAATAGAAGACCCTTAGATTGGAAATGAATAAATAAGATTATCTCTATTTACAGACAATGTGATTGTTCTGTAGGAAAACCAAAGAATCTTTAAAAAGCTACTAAAATAAGTGAGTTTAGCAAGACCAGTATGCAAAAATCAGTTGTAGTTCTTCATATTTGCAATGAACACTTAGAAACTGAAATTTAAAAATTACAATTTAGAATAGCACCAAAAAAAGAAAAAAAACATGAAATCCAACAAAAACATGTACAAGATATGTATGCTGAAAGGTACAAAACAATGATAAAAAAAAAAAAAGAGGTTTATCATGTTCATGGATTGGAAGATTCAATATTAAGATGCCAATTCTCCCCCAATTCATATATAGATTAAACACAATTCCAACCAAAACCCCAGACATGAATGAGCTGATTCTAAAATTTATATGGAAAGTTAAAACAACTAGAACATTCACAAGAAAAAAAATGTAAAAAGAACAAGTTGGAGGACTCCAGCCTGATTTCAAGACTTATATAAAGCTACAGTGATCAATATGGTTGGTGAAATGATAGACCCATGGATCAAGAGACAGAATAGTGTGCCCAGAAATAGACCCACATATAAATGGTCAATTTTTGAACAAAGGTACTAAGGTAATTCAGTGGAGAAAGGATGGTCTTTTTTAACAAATGGAGCTAGAGTATCCATGTAAAACTATGAATCTGAATTCAGGCTCATCCCTCACACAAAGTTAACTGAAAATGGATCATAAACTAAGTGTACAACCTAAAATTATAAAATCTCTAGGGGAAAAAAAAAAAAAGGAAAAGCCCTGTGCCCTTAGGTTAGGCAAAGATTTCTAAGACAAAACCAAAAAAAGTATGAACTGTACAAGAAAAAAAAAATTGATAATAAAATGGATAGACAAGCTTCAGACTGGGAGAAAGTATCTGTAAAACATCTGATAATGTACTTGTGCCCAGACTATATAAAGAACCCTCAGTAAGAAAACAATCACTTTCCAAAACATGGACAAATGACTTGAAGACATTTCACCTAAGGAAATATACAGATGATAAATAAGCATACAAAAAGGTGCTCAGCATCATTAACCAATAGAAAAATGCAAATATAAAGCCATAATATCACTACATACCTAATAGAATGGCTAATTCAGAACAAAACAAAACAACAACCTGACAATAACAAAAGTGCTGGAGAGGAAGTAGAGCAACAGAAACTTTCATATTGCTGGTCAGAATGCAAAATGGTACAGTTGCTTTGCAAAAAGTTTGGCTGTTTGTTAAAAAGTTACTTACATGCTTACTATTTGATCCCATGGTATGGATATACCATGTTTTATTTATCCTTAAGTTGATGAGCATTTGGGCTTTTTCTGCTTTTTGGCTATTATGAATGCTGCTGTTATGAAATTCACGTACAAGTTTCTGTGTGGACACATTTTCATTTCTTTTGGATCTACCTTGAAGTGGTATTACTGGGACATATGGCAAAGTTATGTTTAGCCTATTGAGGAACTGCATTTGCACCATTTTACATTCCTACCAGCAGTGTATGAGGGGTTCAATTTCTCCATATTCTTAATACATTTTTTTTATTAGTCATCCTAGAGGATGTAGCGAAGTGGTATCTCATTGTGATTCACACTTCCCTGATGGCTAACGATGTTCAGCATATTTTCATGTTTATTGGCCATTTGTATATTTTCTTTGAGAAATGCCTATTCAGATCCTTTGCTCTTTCTTAAATTGGGTTGTCTTTATTATTCAATTATAGTAGTTCTTAATATATTCTAGATTTAAGTCCCTTTTCAGATATATGAGTTAAAAAATTTTTCTCCCATTGGGGTTGCTTTTCACATTTTTGATGTCCTTTGAAGCACAAAAGTTTTAATTTTGATGATACCCAATTTGTTTTTTCTTTGTTTGCTTGTGCTTTGGGGGCATATCTAAGAAACCATTGCCTAAATTCATGTCATGAAGATTTACTCTTTTAAGGGTCTAAATGGTGGGTCTTACATTTAGGTTTTTGATCAACTTTGAGTTCAGTTTTTTTGTATGTGATATAAGGTAGGGGTCGAATTTCATCTTTTGCAGTGTGGATACCCAGCTGTTCCAGAACCGTTTGTTGACAAGTAAGAAAAATGCATTTTAGGGGAGAATGTTTTCTTTGACGAAAAAAAAAAAAAAGGACAAAGATGCAGGGTAGAAATTATAACTAAATTACACTAATTAAATAGGGATAATTTACAGAATTATTTCATTATAAAGCACATATCAAGGAAATCTGATATCAAACTTGAGGCCCCTTTCAAAAAAGAGCAATTAGCTGTCCTAAAGGCATGGAAATATCCTTATTTTCAACATTTACACACCCCTTTTTATCCAGCACTTAAAGGAATAATGCAAAACACTGATTTTTAAAAATACAGAATATCAGGACATTAGTCAAATATAACACCCAAGAATATTAGACACTATGGATGTGAACCTAGTTTTAATATCAGTTACAAAACTTGTTATTTATTTAAGCAAGAAATTAAAGGTGGTGATTTACAAAAAGGCTTCCTTTAAGATTTATCCTGAATGTCTAAGCTCATTCTATTTTGCAAACAAGACATAAAACACAATATTCAGATTTCTCAGGAATAGCTCTTGTATAAAATCCAGTATATCACTGGCTACATTTCAGAAATTAAGACTTTATTTGAGGTAGAATAAACAGAAATATATCAAAATAATAGTTTTAAAAGGGAATTCTGGTTAATAAATCTCAACTTTTACCTAGTCGTTAATCTTTTGCAATTGTAAGTATTCCTATTAAGTATAGTCTGTGAACATCTATTCACTCAATGAAGAGTAGATGTTTTATATACACAGGTGAATAATGTGCTCTTGTATCTTCTATCCACTAAAATACTCCCTTTTGTGAAAGTCATATACCTTTGTTTTTCTATTCATCTCTTCATATCTGAAGGTCACAGAATGTAGAAAATTGTCTCTAGTATGTTTACATCTTCAGATTAAATTTCTGAAAAAATTGCATACTTAAGAAAAGTTTCATATCCATTGACTTAGGTGACTATCTTTTTCCAATTTACTAATCATGTGCTATGAAATCCCATTATTCATTGAACATTGAAAATATATTTTGTTATTTTAGTCTCCCTGCAAACAAGAGTAGGCTTCAGAAGAAGTTGGAATAACAGTTCTTCCTATTCTGATGAACACTGAAATTTTCCAACAGGAGCCAAGTGAGTATCTACCTTATTATATTATTCAAAAATATTTCAAAGTCCAAAAACAATGAATTGTGATGTTCATGCCATGTATGTTCTTCCCAGACTGCATTCCTCAGCTTGACTGCAATATAATGAACCACCTCATGGCTCACGAACTTACCTACTGTCTGGCAAAGCTTAAGTACTTTTCGTATTTTAGGGTAAAAAGGAATAAGCGGATCTTTGTGGTATTTGATACTCTGCTTTAGTTTAATTTTCAAATCAGAACTCAAATTTCATAAAAATTATTTTCAAGGTTCTATAGGTATTCTGTCAAAAATCCTTCAGAGCCATTAACCAAAGTTCTTTTAGGAAATGTAGTCTATTTATAAAAGGAGAAGATGTTTTTGGTCACTTCTAGCTGTTGTTATTCTTGTTTTTATAGCAGACTGAATAAGTTAAAAGTCTCTCCAGTCACTTAGTCTCTTAATAGTGAATTGAAAAGTAGCATAAGTTGGCTAGTCTTGACTTACTGCCTTCATTGTAGGTAACTCTGAAATGTGGCAAGTCATCCCAAAGTACAAACAGATTTTATGATATTCATAACTAGAAATTCTAATAAGTCAAAATTGCAAACTTGCCCACTGTGCAGAGTGGTCAATTTATAAATAATGGCAAGATGGACTTAAAAAAAAATCCATGTGACCATTTTCTTAATCAAAATTTTAATATATTTTAGAATTCTCATTTGAATGGATATCCATTGTTACTGAATTTATTGGTTTTAGTAAAATTTGAACATTTGTAATCTTGTAAAGATGACCACCGTTTCCTTGATAAAGTTTTCATTTCAGTTCTTTCTGAATGATGTTTTAAAGGGTACTGAGCTACATCTTTAGCTCGGATAGCTAAGAAACACATTATTATATCTTTTAGCAACTTTACAAAGTGATTGCTGACACACACTTCTCCATCAAAGAGATGCTCATCTAAATCTACAAAAAGATAAATATGGCTAGAAAGTTCACATAATATTTTCTGTTGAAGATACAAGTACATCTGTTTAGGAACTATTTCATGAATTGCCATTCTTGAATGGGTTCTTACAACTCGCTCACAAATGTTTATTATCCGACATAGACTTTCTGAAGGGAAATGCAAACCATTCTTCTTTTTGACACATAACAGTGACCCAATTTTAAAGGCTTTGAGATCTGATGCATACAGTGCAGTGATACATTCCTCACAAGTTAAAACAGCTGTTAACTCAGTAGCAATATAACCAGTATAATAGGTAAGATTTTGCCTATGATCTGACAGGTCTAGTAGTGCCTCACTCAGTGAACAATTAGACCTGTCTTGGCAAATGACCTCCTTATGAAAAAGGGCCTTTATTATACTACCACCATACTCATGCTGAATTGTCCAAAGGGCCAAGTCTGTCCTTCGAGCAATTGAAATGTCAAGGATGCTTACTTCACTGAGAAAAGCTTCATCTTGAAATCTGTATCTGGTCTCCAACTTATGGTAAGCTTTCTGGAATGCCATACAGGTAGGACTAGAACTGGTTACTAAAACCTGTCTAAGCATCTTTAGAAATAATTCCAGATGATCTTGACTGAATTTGTAAGTCAAAAGATAGGGAAAAGGCATGACCTTTGGGAATACATAATTTTGGTAGAGCCACTTTAAGCTCTCAGCATTCAGCAAAAATCCCAGGAATCCTAATTTTCGCTTACCTTTAATTATTTGATTATTGCTAGCATCAGATAATGTAACAAAAATAGTCTTGGCCTCAATTAACACATGGTTTATTTTACCGTAAGTTTCAGGCAACAGAGGTCCTTTAAGTCCCTTTCCGTAATAGTTCCTACTATTAAAAACATCAAACAGATTGTTAATTAAGCGTAGAAAATGGATGGTACCAATACAGTTTTGAAAAGGAGGCAAGCCTAATGACAGCAAACATTCTAATGCACTGGCTACACTCTCACTGAAGAGTTGGGCAGCACAATTCATTTTCAGTACATGATTTTTCAAATTTGGAAATTTACTTGGGATTCTTTCCAAACTTGATAATTCCTGTTCCTCTAGTTCCACTAAGTCCACAAGGTGTTGCCAATGTGCCATGCCATTAATAAACTGAATGCTTTGAAAATACTGAAATGCATTTCTTATTAATCTAAGCAAGTGGCAAGAATCAAAAAAGTATGCAATCTGTTGACTAGAAGATGAAGGATGCTGAAACGTACACTTCATGTTGTCTCCATCAATATGTATCCCCAAGGCTTTTGCCATTTGGACACTGTGAGCAGTAGCATCAGATGTAACAGCCAGAACTGTGATCCCTATGTCACTAAGTTTGCCGATAGTTAGACGAAGCAGCTGAGCTTGCAAATATCCAGATGTCCTATTTACAAAAAAATAACCAAGAGGTGTTCTCCAATGACCAAAAGTACCCACTGCCATTAACAAAATAGTTTCTGAGGCGAGTGGTGTTTCATCAGCATCAAGTTTGCCAAGACCAAAGTCCATAAACCCTTGCAAATGGTGACTGCTGGGGTCCCACTGAAGTTGTTGCTTGAGAGATATACCCTTTATTATCAGTGAACAATATTGATACAGCTGGTTTCCATTCTCTACTCTTTGTTGAAGAAAGGAAAAACTGTCGCTGTTGAAACCTGGACTGGGTTTGCATTTGGATAACCAACTGGAAAATATAAGAAGTATAAAATATAAAATTCAAATGAAGAACTGAAAAGAGAAAATGCCTTAAGATGGTATTAACATAGCCTCAAATCCTTTTAGAAATAAAGCCTGGTATAAGTGGCCAAATTCTACAGACATTTTCAAGTATACATTCATATGGTGATTATACGATAATAGAGAAACTTAGAAACACAAAGAAGTATTTTAAAATTCAAACATACCTCAAAACAATTTTAAAACATATTTCATAATGCTTGAAAGCAAGATGTAATCTCAAGAACTACCTGTTTGGCTTCAATCACTTCTGAAGAATGTATGAAAATCAACTACTACACAGTTTGTTCTAACTGATGTGTTTATAATGTAGATGATAAACCAGTCTTACCTGTAAATTCACTGAATTGAAAAGATTGTTGAACAGGAAGGAACTTATGAGAACTTCTAGTATATTGACCTTATTTCACAGATTAGGAAACTGAGACAGATGGAGAGGTTAAGTGACTTGGTCCGTATCATGCTACTAGTTATGTACAAACCTAAAACCTAGCTTTCCAGTGCTTGTTTACTAGCCCTTACAGCCTCAAAATTATACTGTGAAGGAAAATTAAGGTGTCTGCAACTCTTTGCCTTACACAAAGGATCTATTACTATCTTAGGAGTTCTTTCATGGTATCACAGACCTTCCCAGACTGCTAATTATTCTGTTCTATTACTATTAATGTGTGTCTTTAAAATTCTTCGCACTTACTTCTAATTTACCGCTTCTAATTTGTTGTAGAACAGGAAAAACAAAAAAAAAAAAAAAAAAAAAAAAACCAGCCAAATTAATAACGGTCTAAAATAAGATTAAATGGATTCTGAGGGAGGGACTGGGGTACTCATTTATAACTAAACTATACTTTTATAATTCAAATGCCTTGGTTTTGGTTACATTTTTGAATTTTTGGCTATATTCCAGGCAGCCAGCCAAGGTTCCTTCTTAGGCAGCAGACCCTGATTTAATCAAGTTAATGTACTTTCTTAAATATTACAGGACAGGGCATTCCAGATATTTTTGCTGCAACCTGCAGGTTTCATAAATAAAACCCACCCTTATCATGTGCCATTTACTTTCACATACATATGAAATATACATTATGTTTATATAGTTTATATATAATATATACATTTATGTATACACACAAATTTTTCATGCCAATTATGACTCACTAAATTGATTTCATGATTCACTATTGGATCACCACCTTCAGTCTGAAAAACAGTTTTGGGATACAAAAATGCTTGGCCCATAAGTAGCTTATAATCTATTTAGGAGAGAAATATAAGCATATTTATCAGTTGTTTATATTTTAAAACAGGGATAAATAGTAAGACAATCAGTAAACAATAACAGTGGCTCTCTCCCAGGGTTCTACATATAACCCACTAGTATGATGAAAACCATTCACAAGTGTGTCACCAATTTTTACTCAATTGTTTAAATTTTGTTTTTGTAAATTAGGATTCTCAAATGAACACTAAAGATTCTGTGTTGTACAGGCAGTATGTAATGAAACCACGTAATGCCTCTATGTAAAAGTTTTCAAGGGGTTTAAGGAAAAAAAAACACTTATGTTCTGACTGATTTTTAAATAAACATCTAAATGGTATCTTAATGTCCAGAGCTATTAGAATGGTGTCTTGGACATCAGACAGAAAGATATGTGGGCCTGTTGATTCATTTTTAAAAGATTTTATAACTCAAGGTACATCCAAACCAAGTTTTTAAGTTAAAACTATAGAGAAATGATTGATTTTTCTTTTAAACTGTTCTCCCTTTCAAAACGAAAATATTTTTTTCTGATTGTAAAAAATGACATTTTTTTTAAAGCCAAATAACATAGAAAAGTGAAAAGAAGTAAAAATCACAGTTAATATTTCAGGGACATTCTTCCAGGTATCTTTATATATACATACCTAAACATAACTTTCAAAAATTATACTGAGCCAATTTTTTTTCACTTAATAGTAACATTATAGACATTATTTTACATGTCCTTACCCTACAGCAACATTTTAAATGTGTATATGGTATATGTCACAGTATAGTTAAACCATAATTTATTTAACCAACTTGTACTGAGGGACACTGAGGTTGTTTCCATGGTTTAGACAATATAAACAGTGTACAAAATGTGTGTGTACATGTGTACACATCTGCATATTCATGTAATTTGTGTAATCCTAGAAGTAGAAGCAGAGGCAAATTATGCATTATTGGCAAATAAACTCAATTTTAATAAGAAATTAAAAACAAAATTTGGACCTCTGGTGTACATAATTGAGTTGATCAATTTAAAATTATTACATATTCCCAAACTGTTCTTCAGAAAGGTCACACCAGTTTTAATTTACATTCCTAACAACATGATATTTTAAATTAAGCAAGACCTTAGCTTAGGGAATGATTATAAAGTCAACTGGGTGTTTTAAAACTCTGCATGGGAAAAATATAAGCCTAAAGATTTATAATGCTGAGCTTTCTAAGTGTTAGCTCCTCCCACTGCTTTGTTCACTTTTGAATCTCTCACATTATCTAACCATAAAGGGAGGTGATTTACTAAATTACAGTGAATTCCAACATAGAAATTTAGAAAGGGAGGAAATACAAACAAGAAACTACTATGCCACACTTTCTATCTTTGAACAATGAACTATATGTTATTAATTATAATAAAGAAGAAGAAAGTATGGCATCATTTCAAAGGACTTGTGAAAACAAAATGTTCTGACATTAAAAGCACAGCTCTGGGAAGATTTTGACCTTAAACAATTCAGGGAGAACTGAAAAAGGATCGAACCAAAATACAGAGAAAATCAGAGGGGACTGATAGTAGCTGAGAATTAGAGAAAGATGGATGACAATGAAAAATGAGTGAGGTACCTGTCTAAACCAAGGGTTTTTAAAAATTTAGATCTGGCTTAGTCCATCATTGCCTAATTGTTTATCATTGAATTGTTTCTCCACCATGGCTGACAAAAAACAAAGAATTTTTGGCCACAAATTTGATGCGATATTTCCTGTTATTCATTTTTCTGGTCTCTGAGGTGACGATTCTCATATTTTCTCTTCTCTCCCCAACTTCTAATGTCTCCTGCCCCAAGTCTCAGCTAAAAATGTTGTTTATTTCACTGAGAAAATAAAAACAATCAGATAAGAACTCAGTTTCCCACCACCAAATCTGTTAACCTATTGAATCTGTGTCTCTCTGCCTTTCTTCCTGTTTCAACAGATGCACTGTCCCTGCTCCTAATTAACTCAGGTCTCCCACCACAAGAGTACTGGATGTTATCTCTTGGGCCTAGTCAGGGATTTTACTCCTGAAGTAATTCTTTCTCTTGTGCATCATCAATTTTCTTCTCTCCATTGGGTCATTCCCATCAGCATGCAAACATGGTAGAATTATCATCTCAAAAAACACCTTCCCTTAACCCAGGTTCCTGTCTACCGACAGACCCATTTTTCTGCTGCTCTCCTTTACAGCAAAACTCCTTGAAAGAGTCCATAATTGTCATCTCTCCTTCTGGCTTACCTCTCCACCACTCCACTGCACCTGCTTTTGTCAAGGTCATCAACGACCTCCATCTTGCAAAATTCAGTGGCCATTTCTCTGTCCTCATCTTACTGGATCTCCCAGCAGCATTTGAAATAGTTGACTACTCTCTCTTTGAAATACTTTCTATACTCGGCTTCCAGGCCATCACAATCTCCTGGTTTTCCTCCTGCCTCACTGGCTACTCCTGCTCAGTAAATATTTATTGAATAAAATCAATATAATGATTATAAAGATCTAATACTTAAGCATAACTGTTTAAAACAGATATAACTAAATTTTCTAATGGGAAAATGGATGGAAATGTAATCAAATACTAATATGTTCAACCAGCCAGATTTTTTAGGATAAAATTTAGGTAGGATTAATGTATTAGAATAATCTATGACCATTAAAAGACATGAAGTAGGTCATCTTTTGTAATAGAAATGTGTCTACAAAAAAAAAACACACACACAAAAAAACCCCAAAATTCACACATATATACTCATACACCACACACACACACACACACTCCAATTTTTTTGATAAACAGATGAATAGATTTCTTTTAAAGGCTGCCAGGATATATACCAAATTGTTAACAGTGACTACCTTGTGAGATTAGGGTAAGGGAAGTATTATAAATGTTTTTTACTTTCTACTAATTATATACTTACATACTGTTTGAAAGTTTTATAACAAGCTATAAGGTCATAGCAAAAGTTACAAAATGCAAAATGACATGAAGAGAGAAAAAATCAGCATGAGCTGGAATTGCCAAGGAAGATTTAATCTAGGAGTTGAGGCATAACTATTGGAAATGAAGAAAACCTTGGGGGTAAAAAAAAGAGAAGTCACATGAAATGTCTCACATAAACCAAAGTTAAAACCTGGCTCCATATTTGCCATGCAAAGGTTTTTGGAGCTAATTAACAATGCTTTGTAAGGGTGGGGAGAGGGAAGTATGAGCAATTTATAAAATGTTTATATATTAAAAGAAATGTGGAAAGAATAGTAGGAAAAAAATTTCTCTTAGCAGAAAGTGGACATTTATAAATGAGTATATTTAACCTAAATGGTAAAAATCAAGTATGCAAGGGAGTAAGTAAACTTTATACACAGGTGTTCATCTCAGTATTGTATGAAATAGCAACTACAACCAAAAAATTGAAACAATAAAAATGTCCAAGAGTTGAAAAATGCCAGTTAAGTAGGGTACAACGCTGATATTTTATAGCCATTCAAACTTGTTATAAAGAGCTAATAATAAGATGGATAAAAAGGCTTATATTATAAAGTGCTAAAAGGCAGCATGGAAATTTATATACAAAAAATCATAACTATGTAAAACCTAGTAAATCTAAGCACAGAAAAAAGACTGGAAGGAAACAGCCTAAATGTTAACAGTAATTGTTTATATATATTATAGAAGGACAGTATATTATTTTTTTCCTTTTCTCTCACTTCTAAATTTTTTATTAGTATGATTTTAATAGTATATGTGCAGGAAAATCCTCATCCAGGTTTTTAGTCTATAAAACCCATGACTGAAAGCAGTAAAAATTAAGAATATTAACTTAAAATACTGCTATAAATTCACTGGAGGTGTTATTTGCGTTAAAATAAGAGAATTTTAAATATATCTATGTATTTTGACTACAAATCCTAGAAAATTATTTATCAAAATCTGTTCCCTAGGTAACCTGCATCGGCGTCAACTGCAGTACTTACTAAAAATACGCAAATTTCTGTGCTTTGCCTCAGATCAATGGTATCATTCCTGAACATTCTAGATTTTCCATACTAGTCAGGATATTAAAACTTCTGAAGTGTACTAACAGTCCAATATTTCAGGATTCAATTTTATCACCCAGAGTGTCTCTAACATCTGGAAGGTGCAAAATATTTGTCAGACTATATGCCTTTATTTTTGTTGTTGAAAATTCAGCTGTTGTAGTAACCTGTAAATATCACTTAGAATTTTTTAAAAGAGAAAATGAACCAATGAACAAGAGTATGAATATTAATAACCTTAGTGTATAAAATGCAATAAAAGAAAATAAGTATTCATTTTATTTAGTATCTAAAAAAAAGTAATTCACTTACGTTCTGAGGATAGAAGAATGAGGTAACTTAAGAATCTTTCTTACGTAATCGTAGACTTTGCTACCGCACAAGTAGAGTGTGCATGCAAATTGTTTCATTTCTGTAGAGTACTCAGCTGTTTCTCTCCAGTTATACAACTCCCATTTAAAATCTGTTGAAATAAATTTTTTTTTGTTGATAAAAATATGTACAGTAACATTTTCATGGTAGATTATAGCATTTGAATATAAAATACACTGGGCACCAAAATTCAAATGTAAATACAATTTTAACAGAATTTGTTCAGAGATTAATATCCAATCGTAGGACCTCTTGACTGATTTTCCTGTTCATCTTGGATCATTTCACTAAACAGAGGGAAGAGAAAAGGTTTAACTTGAACACTGTGTTTTATTATTCACTGTCAGCCTGAGCAGAGATTTTTAGAGGAAAAAGAAAGAAAATTAAATAACTGGATAAAATTAAGTCTCTGGATAATGAAGACATTTGTTTTATTTTGTTCCCTAGTTACTATTTATCCAAGGACAAAAATTAGATATAAGAAACATTTCTGGGGATACGGTACTTCAGACTGCATAGATGATCTTGTCTGTCATTGGGAGAGACAAAAAAACTTCTGGTTCTGGTGGAACCCTGATTTATTCCTATATTCCCCTCTTTGAAAAAAAATATTCTCCTCTTTTGGAGTTACCTACCCTTTTCTGACATGCTTCTCTTTTCCTAAAATGTAAGTCCAAAATTCTGCAGCTTCTATCAAAAAAATAATTTGGCAATTCTTAAATTGCCCCTCTTAAAGTATCTTGGTGCACAAAGAGGATTACATAGTCTTTTGTTATTGATTTATATATCCATGGAATATTTTTTAAAAATTCAGAGACTCATATAATTTCCAAGCCCAAAGGGATTTTGCAAATCATCTAGTTCAATTCCACTGCAAAACTTTGGTAATAAACTATGTAGCTATTAAAAATTGTTTGCAAAGAATCTGTAATTCGTTAAGTGCTATTATACCAAGTAAAAAAGAAAAATATAAAACTGTATAAATGATCTTATTTCTGGGTAGTGGAATTATGAGCTATTTTACCATTTATATGTCTTTGCTTTTCCTATACTAAACACATTACTTTTATAATTGGAAAACTCAAGTATAAAGGGATTTTAGCTATTACTTTTCTTTTTGCTTAGGCTAAAAGCCATAAACGTTTTCAGAGGCAATAGCAAAGTAAATATTTAATGAGATTTCAGAAAAATAAAGAGCTACTTTGTAAATATTATAAGTTATTGAGGGAAATACCTGAAAACTGTGCTCGTAGAAGACACTCTGTTTCTTCAGAAAGTAGTTTCTCTTCTACAAGTGCATCAATTAACCGTAAGCCCCTTCTCTTCTTGATCAGCCTGTAGTTTTTTACAGAAATAAGTCTTTTTTTGGACACTTGTAACATTTGTTGCACCTCAGCCAGTTTCTCTGCACCTATAGTCAAAGGTGTCCTCAAACTATAGTTATGATCCTCGGTAGCAACCTCTTGAGAATTATCTGGAAGTGGCTGTTTTAGGATTTTCTGCCTTGCTTTACCTTTAAGGTGTGCAGCTTGAGGAACCTATAACAGAAATATAGAATTAGGGTTATTTTATAAATTATCACACTTTAGATTTCCTATAAGTATACCACTGAATGAAAAGCACTCACCTGGAAAATGTAGAGAGTTAGTTATGAAAGAAAAAGTCATATTTTTTAAATGCATAATCTACAGGATGACGTAAACAGGTTTTATTGCTTCTATATAGAAATATTAACATGATGCTGAAAAGTTTCTGAAATGACTAAAGTAACTAGGGAAAGGTAGTGGTAATTTGGGAAGGTTTCATGGAAGTGAGTTTTGGGTAGTTCTCTGAAGGAGCGATAACATGACTTAATGGAGGGGACAGGGAAGTTATTTGTGCAAACAGAAGGCATAGTAGAAAAAGCATGGGCTTTGTAATTACGACTGACCTGGGTTTGAATCCCAGTACCATCAGTTATTAGCTGTCACTTAACCTCTATTATCCCTCATCTCATCTGTAAAATGTGGATAATAATACAAGGTTGTTTTGAGGATAAAATAAGGTAATTTATGTAAATCTCGAAGCATGAAAGCAGGTCAGTTAATCACATATACAGCAGCTAAGTATGTGTGGCTCAAAAAGAGAATTCAGGGCAGTTAGAAATAAACAAATCAGATAAGAGTTTAATAAGCTCTTAAAATTTATAATTAATTGAGTTTATATTTGGCATTAACTACATATTTTTGAATAGGGGAATGATATGAACAACACCAAAGGAAGGAGACCCCAATGAATGAGGAGTTAATGCTAGTGTCTGGATCTAACAGATGGATGACTACTGGGAATGTGCAGAAATTGACTGAGCCATATGCCAGGATTGTAGCTAAGAGATGAAAGGATAAAATTAAAGTAAAATAAAAGAATTTAACACCAATACTGGTGACTAACTCATACGAAGTCTCCTATTTTCTGTGTACTTCTTCTATATCAATGCTAATAATTAGGTACACTTGGTCAAGCGCATTAACATTACTGGGTGTAGCTAAAAAAAGAGTAAATAATTTCCAAGTATTATGAAGGCTGCCTTGGATTTAACAAATGGCCTAAATTCTAAAACCATTTATATCCAGTAGTTGATCTTTCTCATTAGTTAGGAACCTTGATATATGTTGAAGACAATTTTCATTTATATATCTTACTTGTTTAAAGGTTCCAAAGCACTAACACGATGTTTAGATTTTACAAAAGCACACACAAATGATTTCTTTTCTAAGCATTTGAAATTTATCAATGGATTTATTTTAAGACACAGGTATTTTGGTGTGCAAATTCTAGCTATAATGTGAGCTATTTTAATTTTTGAAGGCTCTATAAAATTTAGCTTTGTTTTCACCTAGATTTAAGTACCTTGTATAGAGAAACTGATGGCACAGCTCCTTTTTTCAGCTTTCTTCTCATTCCATATGACTCAAAGTCACTTTCTTGAAAATGTTTGGAACATAGTATAGCACCTGGTCCTGGGATCCAAATCTTTTTGCTTCTGGGGTCCACACGATTAACAGCCCTTATCCATTTTGACCGCTGTATGGTATCAGTTGGAAATCTATAGCAATAATATTAAAGTTCCATTAACTTGAAAATATTACAGTAATACTACATTACTATTTTGTATATAAACCCACTTATTATTTAACTGTTTTATACAAATAAAAAGTCCAGTCAAAATTTACTTATCTGATACCATTTTTCAAAGTTGACTATTTTGAAGCCAAAGGTTAAATATATAAGTGATTAATTTGTATGGGAGCAATTCTCATATTAAATGTCCCACCATATTCTGTCTTCACTGCCTACACTTAACAGAAGAATCTGCTCAAATTTGACTGGTTAAAGAACATGTGTAGTTTTTTGTCCTTTCCTGTGGTGATTTTAAAACATGTCCACAATTTCTTTGTTATGCCTTTCTTCAGGCGGTAGAGCTTAATACCCTCCCTTTAAGTGCAGGCTGAACTTAGTGAATGCTTCTGAGGAACAGAAAAAAAATGGAACAATGAGCAACAAGAGGCTAAAGTATAAAAGGCATGGAGGCTTCCTCCTTGCTCTCTCTACTGAAGGGCTTCCCTGGGAGAAGCCATCTACCATGTCATAAGCAATTCTATGGTGAGGCCCACTTGGCCAGGAACTGAGGCCTCCAGTCAAAGGCCATGTGAGTAAGCTTTTTTGAAAGTAGATCCTTCAGCCTTGGAGGATGACTGCAGCCCTGGACAAAATCTTTTTTGTTTTCCCAATGCAATTTTATTGAGATATATTCACATACCATATAACCCATCCAAAGTATACAATCATTGGCTCACAGTACTATCATCAAGTTGTGCATTCATCGCCACAATCAATTTTAGAACATTTTCATTACTCCAAAATAAAGAAAAAAAAATAAAAAAGAACACCCAAAACATTCCATGCCCCTTATCCTCCATTATATATATATATATATATATATATATATATATTTGTCTTTATTTTATTACTTATCTGCCCATACACTGGATAAAGGAAGTGTCAGTCACAGGGTTTTCACAATCATACAATCATAAGATTAAAAACTATATAGTTATACAGTCATCAAGAACCAAGTCTACTGGACATTATAGTTCAACAGAGTCAGGCATTTCCTTCTAGCTCTTCTAATACACTAGAAAACTAAAAAGGAATATCTATATAACGCTTAAGAATAACCTTCAGACTGACCTCTCGACTCTATCTGAAATCTCTTTGCCACTGAACCTTTGTTTCATTTCTTTCCCCCCTTTTGGTCAAGAAGGCATTCTCAATTCCATGATCCTGGCCAACATCTTGACTGCAACCTTATGAGATACCCCGAATCACCCTGCTAAAGCCACTCGTGGATTCCTAACCCTCAGAAATTGTGAGATAATAAATGAATTTTGAGGTAATTTGTTACATAGTGATAGATTGCAAGTACATTTCCTATATTCAATTTTCCTGTTCTCTTTTTGAAGGCACCACTTTTTCCTAGCCTTGAAAGCAAAAATTACCCTGTATTCTCTTTCACAATTCTAGCCAAATTATTATTTAGAGATGGCTGGGGGAAAAAAAACTTGGGAAATTAGTAAAATGAAAGTCCCAATACTGCTCTTTCTGTATCTTCCTCTTTGATCTTCGTAGACAGATCATTAGTAGTTGTATGCCTTTTATATATTTAAAATAATTCAGGTATCAAAACCTAGTTATGAGAGAACGGGGACTGGTGAAAATTTTAATTGTTAGAGTAATAATATAAGAGCATGGTAAAACATAATTATAAGATACTCTCTCAATCACCTAAAGAACACTGAATTGGAAAACCTATATTCAAACAGTAATTACTTTTTATCAGCTGTCAGGTATTAGATAAATGTCTCAATCCTTGTGTCTCCTGACAGAGCAGCAGTGAGTCTGCAAGAGGAAAAAAACACACTCAAAAGCACTTTGTAAACTGTAAAGCACTATCCAAAGTTTGTTCTTTCCTAGGAACAACTAACTCCACTTCCTGGACTTTCATTTTATTGTTCCATGAAGATGATGCTACATGATAAACAGAGACTGGACAGGGAATTGTTTTTCCAATAAAGGTGAGACAAATCTCTTTTCACTGGGTTCTTTTCTTAACTAATGGCACAGGTTTATGAGAAAGCTTTTCCACGTTGGGTGTAGTCTCTAACCATGCAAACAACCGTCAACAGTTGGCTGGTCCAACAAGTTATATTACTAGTCTGATCCTCTAAAGCAAAGCTTCCCAACTGGTATGCCTGGTGAGTATAACTACTGATCACCGTAGCCAATGGGGTGGCTGGAGCCCTTGAAGTGGTTACTTCCAGCCATCCCCAAACAGCGCTGTAAGTTTGCCCCAAAGTACTAAACAGATATTTTCTACGTGTAAAATGTAGTGAAATAGGTTGGGAAATACTGCAGTCTAACGGGTGTGATTAGAGTTCTGGATAACAATAAGCTGATAATAGTAATTGATACAACTTTTAAAGTATGTACCTTGTACTATATACATGTTTTGAAGACTCAGTCTTACAAAAACTCTGAAAGGTAAGTTTTTATTCTCTTACAGAAGGTGAAACCAAGTCCAGAACCAAGTAAATAAACAACAGAAAACAGCCAGTTAAAATGGAAGCCACGTCTCCCTAGTCTAAAACCATCTCTGGCAGAAGAAAAATCCCAAACCAATCATCATCTCATACATACAATAGTGAATTGGTTTATACTGTACTAGAATAACATTTTCTTTCTTCTGTTGGTTATGCCTTTTTATAGTACTGGTGGGAATTTACCTTTAACTCTCTGCATATCAAACATTTTCCAGAAAAGCTGCCAACAAAACCCTTTCTACAGTGATTACCTTTAAGGAGGGAGAGAAGAGATTATGGGTTAAGGTTTTAACTGTACCTGTAACTTAATTCTGTTCTAAAGAAAAAAAAATCTAAAACAAATAAGCAAAATGTTAACATCTGCTTAATCCTAGTGGTGGGTACATAGGCATGTTATATATTATTTTCCACCTGTTAGTGTGTTTGAAATTTCATACATAAAAGTTTAAAAATAGAATTCATTGTAACAAGACAAAAAAACTTCCAATTTTCACAAATATATTTCTGTGGTTATGAAATGAACTAAGTTTCTTAATCTTTTATTGACACCAATAAAAAGGGAATGAATTAAAGGGTCACTTTAATTTTTAACTTGTCAGTCCCACTTTGCATTAGCCATTTGTGCTTCTGATAGGGCACCAATGTTCTCCCAATAATGGCTTAAGAGATTTTTGATTAATTCTTTTCATCAGAGTTCCTTGCCTGTAATCTTGCAATGTCTTTCGCAACTCTGGTTATGGTGTGAGGGGTTACTGAGGAAGGCTTCACAGGAGATACAGAGCTAAGAGGTCTATTTGCTAGATCAAATAGGAGTTTGCCATGCAGACAGCGGTCACTCAAAAGAAGATTCAAAAACACATAGGTATAGAGGCGGGGCAAGATGGCAGACTGGTGAGCTGAATCTTTTAGTTACTCCTCCAGGAAAGTAGGTAGAAAGCCAGGAACTGCGTGGACTGGACACCACAGAGCAATCTGACTTTGGGCATACTTCATACAACACTCATGAAACGTGGAACTGCTGAGATCAGCGAAATCTGTAAGTTTTTGCGACCAGGGGACCCGCGCCCCTCCCTGCCAGGCTCAGTCCCATGGGAGGAGGGGCTGTCAGCTCTGGGAAGGAGAAGGGAGAACTACAGTGGCAGCCCTTATCGGAAACTCATTCTACTGATCCAAACTCCAACCATAGATAGACTGAGACCAGACACCAGAGAATCTGAGAGCAGCCAGCCCAGCAGAGAGGAGACAGGCATAGAAAAAAAACAACACGAAAAACTCCAAAATAAAAGCGGAGGATTTTTGGAGTTCTGGTGAACATAGAAAGGGGAAGGGCAGAGCTCAGGCCCTGAGGCGCATATGCAAATCCCGAAGAAAAGCGGATCTCTCTGCCCTGTGGACCTTTCCTTAATGGCCCTGGTTGCTTTGTCTCTTAGCATTTCAATAACCCATTAGATCTCTGAGGAGGGCCCTTTTTTTTTTTTTTTTTTTTTTTTTTAATCCTTTTTTCTTTTTCTAAAACAATTACTCTAAGAAGCCCAATACAGAAAGCTTCAAAGACTTGCAATTTGGGCAGGTCAGGTCAAGAGCAGAACTAAGAGAGCTCTGAGACAAAAGGCAATAATCCAGTGGCTGAGAAAATTCACTAAACACCACAACTTCCCAAGAAAAGGGGGGTGTCCGCTCACAGCCATCATCCTGGTGGACAGGAAACACTCCTGCCCATCGTCAGCCCCATAGCCCAGAGCTGCCCCAGACAACCCAGTGTGACGGAAGTGCTTCAAATAACAGGCACACACCACAAAACTGGGCGTGGACATTACCCTTCCCTGCAACATCAGCTGATTGTCCCAGAGTTGGGAAGGTGGAGCAGTGTGAATTAACAAAGCCCCATTCAGCCATCATTTCAGCAGACTGGGAGCCTCCCTACACAGCCCAGCAGCCCAGAACTGCCCTGGGGGGACGGCACTCACCTGTGACATAGCACAGTCATCCCTCAACAGAGGACCCGGGGTGCACAGCCTGGAAGAGGGGCCCACTTGCAAGTCTCAGGAGCCATACGCCAATACCAAGGACTTGTAGGTCAGTGGCAGAGACAAACTGTGGCAGGACTGAACTGAAGGATTAGACTATTGCAGCAGCTTTAAAACTCTAGGATCACCAGGGAGATTTGATTGTTAGGGCCACCCCCCCTCCCTGACTGCCCAGAAACACACCCCATATACAGGGCAGGCAACACCAACTACACACGCAAGCTTGGTACACCAATTGGACCCCACAAGACTCACTCCCCCACTCACCAAAAAGGCTAAGCAGGGGAGAAGTGGCTTGTGGAGAACAGGTGGCTTGTGGATGCCACCTGCTGATTAGTTAGAGAAACTGTACTCCATGAAGCTGTAGATTTGATAAATTAGAGATAAGGACTTCAATTGGTCTACAAATCCTAAAAGAACCCTATCAAGTTCAGCAAATGCCAAGAGGCCAAAAACAACAGAAAATTATAAAGCATATGAGAAAACCAGACGATATGGATAACCCAAGCCCAAGCACCCAAATCAAAAGATCAGAAGAGACACAGCACCTAGAGCAGCTACTCAAAGAACTAAACATGAACAATGAGACCATAGTACGGGATACAAAGGAAATCAAGAAGACCCTAGAAGAGCATAAAGAAGACATTGCAAGACTAAATTAAAAAATGGATGATCTTATGGAAATTAAAGAAACTGTTGACCAAATTAAAAAGATTCTGGACACTCATAGTACAACACTAGAGGAAGTTGAACAACGAATCAGTGACCTGGAAGATGACAGAATGGAAAACGAAAGCATAAAAGAAAGAATGGGGAAAAAATTGAAAAAATCGAAATGGACCTCAGGGATATGATAGATAATATGAAACGTCCGAATATAAGACTCATTGGTGTCCCAGAAGGGGAAGAAAAGGGTAAAGGTCTAGGAAGAGTATTCAAAGAAATTGTTGGGGAAAACTTCCCAAATCTTCTAAACAACATAAATACACAAATCATAAATGCTCAGCGAACTCCAAATAGAATAAATCCAAATAAACCCACTCCGAGACATATACTGATCACACTGTCAAACACAGAAGAGAAGGAGCAAGTTCTGAAAGCAGCAAGAGAAAAGCAATTCACCACATACAAAGGAAACAGCATAAGACTAAGTAGTGACTACTCAGCAGCCACCATGGAGGCGAGAAGGCAGTGGCACGATATATTTAAAATTCTGAGTGAGAAAATTTCCAGCCAAGAATACTTTATCCAGCAAAGCTCTCCTTCAAATTTGAGGGAGAGCTTAAATTTTTCACAGACAAACAAATGCTGAGAGAATTTGCTAACAAGAGACCTGCCCTACTGGAGATACTAAAGGGAGCCCCACAGACAGAGAAACAAAGAAAGGACAGAGAGACTTGGAGAAAGGTTCAGTACTAAAGAGATTCGGTATGGGTACAATAAAGGATATTAATAGACAGAGGGGAAAAATATGACAAACATAAACCAAAGGATAAGATGGCTGATTCAAGAAATGCCTTCACGGTTATAACGTTGAATGTAAATGGATTAAACTCCCCAATTAAAAGATATAGATTCGCAGAATGGATCAAAAAAAATGAACCATCAATATGTTGCATACAAGAGACTCATCTTAGACACAGGGACACAAAGAAACTGAAAGTGAAAGGACAGAGAGACTTGGAGAAAGGTTCAGTACTAAAGAGATTCGGTATGGGTACAATAAAGGATATTAATAGAGGGAGGGGAAAAACATATACGACAAACATAAACCAAAGGATAAGATGGCTGATTCAAGAAATGCCTTCACGGTTATAACGTTGAATGTAAATGGATTAAACTCCCCAATTAAAAGATATAGATTCGCAGAATGGATCAAGAAAAATGAACCATCAATATGTTGCATACAAGAGACTCATCATAGACACAGGGACACAAAGAAATTGAAAGTGAAAGGATGGAAAAAAATATTTCATGCAAGCTACAGCCAAAAGAAAGCAGGTGTAGCAATATTAATCTCAGATAAAACAGACTTCAAATGCAGGGATGTTTTCAGAGACAAAGAAGGCCACTACATACTAATAAAAGGGGCAATTCAGCAAGAAGAAATAACAATCGTAAATGTCTATGCACCCAATCAAGGTGCCACAAAATACATGAGAGAAACACTGGCAAAACTAAAGGAAGCAATTGATGTTTCCACAATAATTGTGGGAGACTTCAACACATCACTCTCTCCTATAGATAGATCAACCAGACAGAAGACCAATAAGGAAACTGAAAACCTAAACAATCTGATAAATGAATTAGATTTAACAGACATATACAGGACATTACATCCCAAATCAACAGGATACACATACTTTTCTAGTGCTCACGGAACTTTCTCCAGAATAGATCATATGCTGGGACATAAAACAAGCCTCAATAAATTTAAAAAGATTGAAATTATTCAAAGCACATTCTCTGACCACAATGGAATACAATTAGAAGTCAATAACCATTAGAGACTTACAAAATTCACAAATACCTGGAGGTTAAACAACACACTCCTAAACAATCAGTGGGTTAAAGAAGAAATAGCAAGAGAAATTGCGAAATATATAGAGACGAATGAAAATGAGAACACAACATACCAAAACCTATGGGATGCAGCAAAAGCAGTGCTGAGGGGGAAATTTATAGCACTAAACGCATATATTAAAAAGGAAGAAAGAGCCAAAATCAAAGAACTAATGGATCAACTGAAGAAGCTAGAAAATGAACAGCAAACCAATCCTAAACCAAGTACAAGAAAAGAAATAACAAGGATTAAAGCAGAAGTAAATGACATAGAGAACAAAAAAACAATAGAGAGGATAAATATCACCAAAAGTTGGTTCTTTGAGAAGATCAACAAGATTGACAAGCTCCTAGCTAGACTAACAAAATCAAAAAGAGAGAAGACCCATATAAACAAAATGATGAATGAAAAAGGTGACATAACTGCAGATCCTGAAGAAATTAAAAAAATTATAAGAGGATATTATGAACAACTGTATGGCAACAAACTGGATAATGTAGAAGAAATGGACAATTTCCTGGAAACATATGAACAATCTAGACTGACCAGAGAAGAAATAGAAGACCTCAACCAACCCATCACAAGCAAAGAGATCCAATCAGTCATCAAAAATCTTCCCACAAATAAATGCCCAGGGCTAGATGGCTTCACAGGGGAATTCTACCAAACTTTCCAGAAAGAACTGACACCAATCTTACTCAAACTCTTTCAAAACATTGAAGAAAATGGAACACTACCTAACTCATTTTATGAAGCTAACATCAATCTAATACCAAAACCAGGCAAAGATGCTACAAAAAAGGAAAACTACCGGCCAATCTCCCTAATGAATATAGATGCAAAAATCCTCAATAAAATACTTGCAAATCGAATCCAAAGACACATTAAAAAAATCATACACCATGACCAAGTGGGGTTCATTCCAGGCATGCAAGGATGGTTCAACATAAGAAAAACAATCAATGTATTACAACACATTAACAAGTCAAAAGGGAAAAATCAATTGATCATCTCAATAGATGCTGAAAAAGCATTTGACAAAATCCAACATCCCTTTTTGATAAAAACACTTCAAAAGGTAGGAATTGAAGGAAACTTCCTCAACATGATAAAGAGCATATATGAAAAACCCACAGCCAGCATAGTACTCAATGGTGAGAGACTGAAAGCCTTCCCTCTAAGATCAGGAACAAGACAAGGATGCCCGCTGTCACCACTGTTATTCAACATTGTGCTGGAAGTGCTAGCCAGGGCAATCCGGCAAGACAAAGAAATAAAAGGCATCCAAATTGGAAAAGAAGAAGTAAAACTGTCATTGTTTGCAGATGATATGATCTTATATCTAGAAAACCCTGAGAAATCGACGATACAGCTACTAGAGCTAATAAACAAATTTAGCAAAGTAGCGGGATACAAGATTAATGCACATAAGTCAATAATGTTTCTATATGCTAGAAATGAACAAACTGAAGAGACACTCAAGAAAAAGATACCATTTTCAATAGCAACTAAAAAAATCAAGTACCTAGGAATAAACTTAACCAAAGATGTAAAAGACCTATACAAAGAAAACTACATAACTGTACTAAAAGAAATAGAAGGGGACCTTAAAAGATGGAAAAATATTCCATGTTCATGGATAGGAAGGCTAAATGTCATTAAGATGTCAATTCTACCCAAACTCATCTACAGATTCAATGCAATCCCAATCAAAATTCCAACAACGTACTTTGCAGACCTGGAAAAGCTAGTTATCAAATTTATTTGGAAAGGGAAGATGCCTCGAATTGCTAAAGACACTCTAAAAAAGAAAAACGAAAGTGGGAGGACTTACACTCCCTGACTTTGAAGCTTATTATAAAGCCACAGTTGCCAAAACAGCATGGTACTGGCACAAAGATAGACACATAGATCAATGGAATCGAATTGAGAATTCAGAGATAGACCCTCAGATCTATGGCCGACTGATCTTTGATAAGGCCCCCAAAGTCACTGAACTGAGCCATAATGGTCTTTTCAACAAATGGGGCTGGGAGAGTTGGATATCCATATCCAAAAGAATGAATGAGGACCCCTACCTCACCCCCTACACAAAAATTAACTCAAAATGGACCAAAGATCTCAATATAAAAGAAAGTACCATAAAACTCCTAGAAGATAATGTAGGAAAACATCTTCAAGACCTTGTATTAGGCGGCCACTTCCTAGACTTTACACCCAAAGCACAAGCAACAAAAGAGAAAATAGATAAATGGGAACTCCTCAAGCTTAGAAGTTTCTGCACCTCAAAGGAATTTCTCAAAAAGGTAAAGAGGCAGCCAACTCAATGGGAAAAAATTTTTGGAAACCATGTATCTGACAAAAGACTGCTATCTTGCATATATAAAGAAATCCTACAACTCAATGAGAATAGTACAGATGGCCCAATTATAAAATGGGCAAAAGATATGAAAAGACAGTTCTCTGATGAGGAAATACAAATGGCCAAGAAACACATGAAAAAATGTTCAGCTTCACTAGCTATTAGAGAGATGCAAATTAAGACCACAATGAGATACCATCTAACACCGGTTAGAATGGCTGCCATTAAACAAACAGGAAACTACAAATGCTGGAGGGGATGTGGAGAAATTGGGACTCTTATTCATTGTTGGTGGG
Organism: Choloepus didactylus; assembly: GCF_015220235.1. Taxonomy (NCBI): domain Eukaryota; kingdom Metazoa; phylum Chordata; class Mammalia; order Pilosa; family Megalonychidae; genus Choloepus; species Choloepus didactylus. Next base: position 88,895,822 of record NC_051309.1, on the reverse strand, counting down.
ACTGTATAATGGTTCAGCCACTCTGGAAGTCAGTCTGGCAGTTCCTTAGAAAACTAGATATAGAGTTACCATTCGATCCAGCGATTGCACTTCTCGGTATATACCCGGAAGGTCGGAAAGCAGTGACACGAACAGATATCTGCACGCCAATGTTCAAGCAGCATTATTCACAATTGCCAAGAGATGGAAACACCCAAATGTCCTTCAACAGATGAGTGGATAAATAAAATGTGGTATATACACATGATGGAATTCTACGCGGCAGTAAGAAGGAACGATCTCCTGAAATATATGACAACATTGATGAACCTTGAAGACATAATGCTGAGCGAAATAAGCCAGGCACAAAAAGAGAAATACTATATGCTACCACTAATGTGAACTTTGAAAAATGTAAAACAAATGGTTTATAATGTAGAATGTAGGGGAACTAGCAATAGAGAGCAATTAAGGAAGGGGGAACAATAATCCAAGAAGAACAGATAAGCTATTTAACGTTCTGGGGATGCCCAGGAATGACTATGGTCTGTTAATTTCTGATGGATATAGTAGGAACAAGTTCACAGAAATGTTGCTATATTATGTAACTTTCTTGGGGTAAAGTAGGAACATGTTGGAAGTTAAGCAGTTATCTTAGGTTAGTTGTCTTTTTCTTACTCCCTTGTTATGGTCTCTTTGAAATGTTCTTTTATTGTATGTTTGTTTTCTTTTTAACTTTTTTTTCATACAGTTGATTTAAAAAAGAAGGGAAAGTTAAAAAAAAAAAAAAAGAAAGAAAGAAAAACAAGAAAAAAAAAAAAGATGTAGTGCTCCCTTGAGGAGCCTGTGGAGAATGCAGGGGTATTCGCCTACCCCACCTCCATGGTTGCTAACATGACCACAGACATAGGGGACTGGTGGTTTGATGGGTTGAGCCCTCTACCATAGGTTTTACCCTTGGGAAGACGGTTGCTGCAAAGGAGAGGCTAGGCCTCCCTATGGTTGTGCCTAAGAGCCTCCTCCCGAATGCCTCTTTGTTGCTCAGATGTGGCCCTGTCTCTCTAGCTAAGCCAACTTGAAAGGTGAAATCACTGCCCTCCCCCCTACGTGGGATCAGACACCCAGGGGAGTGAATCTCCCTGGCAACGTGGAATATGACTCCCGGGGAGGAATGTAGACCCGGCATCGTGGGACGGAGAACATCTTCTTGACCAAAAGGGGGATGTGAAAGGAAATGAAATAAGCTTCAGTGGCAGAGAGATTCCAAAAGGAGCCGAGAGGTCACTCTGGTGGGCACTCTTACGCACAATTTTGACAACCCTTTTTAGGTTCTAAAGAATTGGGGTAGCTGGTGGTGGATACCTGAAAGTATCAAACTACAACCCAGAACCCATGAATCTCGAAGACAGTTGTATAAAAATGTAGTTTATGAGGGGTGACAATGGGATTGGGAAAGCCATAAGGACCACACTCCACTTTGTCTAGTTTATGGATGGATTAGTAGAAAAATAGGGGAAGGAAACAAACAGACAAAGGTACCCAGTGTTCTTTTTTACTTCAATTGCTCTTTTTCACTCTAATTATTATTCTTGTTATTTTTGTGTGTGTGCTAATGAAGGTGTCAGGGATTGATTTAGGTGATGAATGTACAACTGTGTAATGGTACTGTGAACAATCGAATGTACGATTTGTTTTGTATGACTGCGTGGTATGTGACTATATCTCAATAAAATGAAGAGAAAAAAAAAAACACACATAGGTATAAAATAACCACCTGAACATTACTGGCTTTTAAAGCATTGAAAAAGGTTAATTTGGAGGATTGAGAGAGATGGAAACAAGCCACATGACAGATAGCAGTGATTTAAAGAAAGCTCATTGACAAATTGTTGAAAGTGGCTGAAGTACTTTAAAAAACAGGGGTACTTAAAATGTTAAAAATTTTAATTAATTTTCTATTGTTAAGATGTAACCTCCTGTATAATCCCAGAATGAGCAAACCCTTCAAACACAGGATTGGGGCAGAGTCCAGCAAAGAGAGCTCAGGGCTAGGGTGAAGGTATGAAGGTAACAGAGACATGGAGAAGCATACACAGCATGGAACTAAATGGATGTGAAAGAAACCAGAAATCTAGAAGAGGAAGATGGGCATGTGTATATGGCAGTTGAAAGGGAAGTACAGAAGTAGTAGAGAATGGTTAGAGATGCTTGAGAGGTGGCTAGGGGCCAGATCACAAAAGGTCTTGTAAGCTAATAAGCTTTAGCTCAGCAGCTACCAAAGTGCTCTGCAAGCACCCTGCTTTCCACAGGATAGCATCTACTGAGATTTGAAGAGAATATTAGAACCTATTTTTAAAAATTGTTTGCTGCATCCTTTTTAATCTTTCTGTTTTATAATGTGTAATCACACAATACTGCATATATATAATTTATAAATTATACTATATATAACAGGGGCATGTACTCACATTTTTTTATGGCGAAAACTCCAGGATCAAAAAAGTTTGCAGACAGCTGCTTTAGGCAATGATGGGTTGACTAATTCTCTCCTTCCCATATTACCTTGGTGCTGAGCCCTAATTTCAGATCTATACTACCTTCTTACTAGGACTACTGTCCTAGTATTTTAAATCTTTTCCTGTCTCTATTCTTTCCTACCTTCCTTTACATCTTTCTGGGTGTCAGGAAAGCAAAGATGATTCCCTGAAAGTGTTCATATATAGGTGTGTTAGTTTAATTCAGCACACGTGTATATGTACACAGAGGGAAAGATTAATTTAGGTTAGGGGAGGGTGTAGAGGGAAAGATTAATTTAGGTTAGGGGAGGGTGTATGAAGAAAGGCTTCACAGAAGAGTTTGAAATCTGTCTTTCAGACACTAAGGGACCCCAAAGGATTAAAATCCTTCCTTCAGGGAAACAGCATGAAAAACTTTGAATTTTAGAAAAATAACCTTTAAGAAATCTGGAAAATGAAGGAGGAAAAAACAAGGCTGGAAAACCATAGCAGACTATTGCAATAATGACATCACATTTTTTTTTTTAATTAAGCAGCTAGTCTTACTTTTTACCTCAATATATAAAACAAATAAAAGCAATAAATGAATTCTTCCCTATTTGAGGAACCAAGAAAGAAGGACAGTAAAAACTGAAAAAATTGTTAAAAAGGGAAAAGCAGGAAGAAAGAGCGTGTCAATGAAACCAAGGAATAGGAGAGTTTAAAGGAGTAGTTAACATAATTAAAAGTTAAAAACAAGTATATTAAAAACTCTAGACTTGACAAGATCATTGGTAACCTTTTGTCAGGGCTATCCCGGGAGGAGACAGAAAAAGAAACAATTTTCACAGGTTAGGTAGAGAAATCAGCTCTATTGGGGGTGGGGTGGGGATCAAAGACTACAAAAGGCTTACTAACACAGTACAAACTCCTTAACCTGGCAGTTAATTTTTTTCATAATTCGTCTCCAAGCTATCTTTCTTCTACTCTACATATCTGTTCTTTCCATGTCTTTACATTTTTCTATGGTATTCCCCAACATAAGTGCTATCCCCCTTTCATTCTCACTTCCACCTTCTTCTCCCGCAAATCTAGCCAAGGTTTCAGGTTCAACCCAAACACCACCTGTCCCATAAAGCTCTTTTTGATCTCATAAACGTGCGTATTTTTTTAACTGTCTACACCTACACCTCATTACCTTAAAAAGCGACCTCTTTTTGAAGCACATCTCTTTTTGTCTGTGAAGCTGTTTTCCCCACTTTTCTCCTTTCCCGTTGCGTCTTGAGCATTGATTTGAATGACCTACGCTAGTCTGGACTACAGATGTCGGTTTAAATTAGTCTGAAATTTTGCCTCATTCTTGAGCCAAATGAAACTTCCTTGATCAGATCCAGCCGGAATCGGACTAGCATTGTAGAGCTTGGCTAAGATTACTGAACAACTTGCAATGTTAGACCGTACTCTGGTCTGTACTTATGCCCTCAAGCAAGCGGCACTCTGATGGGAGAGCATGCTTTCAACAGAAACTGCCCTCTTTTCTCGTCTTCTCACTTTCAATACGACCACCGAGAGAATGCAAGAGTCCTTTCATTTTCCAAGAGTAACTAATTAATATCCAGTGGGCAAGATGAGGGCAATAAGAACTATCAATTTGGAGGCAAACACTAAACAAGATAACGTATGGGAAAACCTTAGTTGTCAAAGTTAGCCAGTATCCCTCCCACGTCACGTTACGTCACGTCGACGGCGCGACGGTCTGCACGGTCCCGCCCCACCCTGGCCTACTCCCTGGCCAGGCGCTCTTAGGAGTTAGACTGCTCGGAAGTTGCTCTCACACGCACTGGTGGAAGGAGAGGCCACGCTCCCGGCTCAGCACGGTGTCCCGGGTGCTGCAACCCACTGCAGAACAACTTCGGGTCATCTCGCTATGTGAGCCTCCACTTTCGAGGTTTTCGCGACAGCACAGACCACGGTAAATTTAGCTCCGCCCGTTGACTCTGCGGATACGACCTTTATTTATCCAGTAAGGCGGGCTCTTGAAGCGCAGGCCTTCCTCCCTTCCTCTCCGTGCACGCTGCGTTTTTTGCCTTGGCCAATCACAGGCCACGTCGTGTCTCCGCAGCCAATCGGAAAGTCCAGAGACGGTAAGACGAGCACTTGGCCGTTCCTCCCGCGTTGTTCGAGGTTGGTGGGTCAGTTTTGTACTGATGAGCTCGTCTTTCTGTTGTTTTCACTTGCTCTGGCTTAATCCGGTACCATCAGCCCGTTTTGAGGCCGAAGCTAAGAATGCAAAGCAGGGTCAGGACATAAATGGAGGCGAATCCTGCGAGATGCTGGTTTCCGGGTGCGTTTTCTGAAACCGGAGGATATGAGGGGAAGGAGTTTGAGGGAGAGGGATAAATGTGGTGTTCTAGAAATCTTGAAGATACAGTCGGACAGAGAAATAAAAGATATACTGAGATGTACGTCATTTCCTTGCCTTTTTTTTTTTTTTTGGTAGCCCTCTGATGCGAAGATAATGGAGGAGCTTTTGGTAAGGTGACCTCAGAGGAATTTGAGAATCTAATGTGAGAAAATGTCGACTCGTAATTCAACGAAACCTTTTCTGCAAAACACCTTGCCGCAGTGGAATTCGAAGGGGCTAAGGTAAGGTCCTTGAGGTCTTTGGAGAAGCTCACGGTCTGGTGGGGACTCGTCAATAGTAGTAATAAGGAGGGCAGGAGGAAAGGACAATGAAGTGGTTTTGATTGTGTGTGTGTGTGTGTGCGTGTGTGTGTGAGTGAGAGAGAGAGAGAGAGCGCGAGCCTCCAAGAGTGAAAAAGATCGTAGAACAATGTTGAGTTCCTTACATACGAAGCGCGAATAGTTTTAACTGAAGAAAACTGGGCCAAGTAGGGCATTGTTTCTATTTTCAGTCTTTGAGGAAAATCTCCTGTGTGTAGGGTTGGAGTTTCCTTAGAGAAAACGAGAAGTGCTTTTAATTTTTTCAGTTCCTCTAGTTCACAAAATAATTCCGCCATTTCCGTGTCAAACAAGATTGTTTCTTTTCTCCAGCAGTATTTTTGTTCCCTTTGTCCAGATTTTTCAGCCATAAAGATTCATATCAACAACAAGATAAGGTATTGCTTGTCTACATTTAACTTATCCATTGTACTATTATAGTATGTTTATAGTATATCCATATATCTTATCTGGGTAAAATTAAAAGTCCTTTTCCTTATGTAGTTTTCTTAAAAGTCACATGACCTAAGAATAGTCTCTGAATTTTCCCTGGGGGAAGTGCAGGGAAAATGATTGCTTGGCTGTAAGATCTGCAGAGGTTAGGAACTGGATTTAAATCAGTAAGTTGATTAAACTGTTAGAGCCTTTTCTAGTACTAAACCACTTGAGACCTGAATAAGGTTAAATAGAAATAAAAAGCAATTTCAGTTATCTTAAAGGAAGAACATTGATTGGCTTATTTTTTTGGTAACAGCTTTATTGAGATATAATTCACATACAATTCACTCAATTAAAATGTACACTTGAATGGTTTTTAGTATATTCACAGAGTTGTGCAGCGTCACCACACTCAATTTTGGAACATTTACATCACCCCAAAAAGAAACTCTACTTATTGTCAGTTACTTTCCATGTCCCTGTCTCCCTAGCCTCTGGCAACCACTGACCTACCTTTCATTTCTCCTGGGTATATCCCTAGGAGTGGAATTCTGAGACATGTGGTAACTCGTTAACTTTTTCAGGAACTGCCAGACTGAAGTTTGTCTGCACCATCTTAAGTTCCCACCAGCAGTGTATGAGGATTCCAATTTCTCTACATTCTCCACATTTGTTAATTTGTGTTTTTGATTATAACCGTCCTGGTGGGTGGGAAGTGATGTCATTGTGGTGGTTGCCTTATTTTTAAGTTCCCAAACTCAAAAAGAAAGTCGCCAGTGGGTGCTCCTTGAGTACAGAGACAGTGTCTAAGGTGAATATGTCTCTATATTCCTTACACTAATAGATACAAGTGTTTCTGTTATAATGTTGTGTATGTGTTCCTAAAAAAACCAATTGAACAAAAAACCTCAGGTTAAGCAAAATTGTGCCTAAAAAATGGGACTCATGGGGAAAATAGAGTGGGATTAGGGTAGGCTACTTAAAATATATGCAATTTGATGGAACACTAAAACAAGAAACAGTGATTAGTACCTGCGTTACTTAACCCCCAGGTTAACTTAAAATTAATACTGCCATCGTGGGTATTAATATACTACGGGTGAAGGTGGAGCTCTGAGCTCATGGTGCTGCAGTATAACTTCAGAGCCCAGTGGAACTGGGAAGGAAGCTCCAGGTACAGGCATTCATTTTTCATTTTCTTGAGATATGTGGAAAGTACGGCTGCTGCTATGCTAGCTCAGCATCTGAGGTGAGGGTGTTTTTCTCTTCTGCTTAATTGGATTCCAGGTATTGTGGCTGCCTTAGGAAAGATGAAACCATGTGGCTTTAATGTTATTCTGAAAACATTTTTCTAATTATTAATTGTAAAAGAATTACTGAAAACTACCTTCTAACAGAACAAATTTACTTAAATGTTTGTAGACTAATTAAATGAAAAGAACCAACTCTAGAGAAGCCACAGGAGTCACTACCTAGATATTAGTGTACTTCTGGGTGGGGGGATATGTAATCTCTAACAGATGGGACCATTTTTTGATTTGTACTAATGTATCTTTACATTTGTTGTATAAGTTTTATATGCTCTTTTGTTGTTGTTCACTTTGTTTTTTATTGGTGGCACTGGGGTTCTTAATTTACTTTCACCAATAGCTTCATATCCAGTGATTAAACCTTTTCACTGCTGTTCACATAATGAACCGTTGTGATTATTGAATACTTAAATGAGGATATGTAACGCTATGTTAAAGATAATGTCATTTGCAAAAAGTGTGGGCCATTGCACAAAATATTTTAAAATAAAATGTCTTTTCAGGAATTTTATTCTTGGAGATGTTGGAAAAAGATACCTGGGTCTGGAAGATAATTACTTGCAATATGCAGGAGAGGTATTGTATCTTTTTGTTTTAAATGTATTAAGTGTACTTGAAATAGTAGCAGCAAGTTGGAAATGAAGGATTGTCCAAGTGAAAAGTGAATGTATATAAAGGCTTTGGAGCAATCTAATTTCCTATTGTAGGAAAGCTCATTACCTGGTCTCTTGGGAAAAAGTAAATAATAGCTTAGGCTTATTGAACAATTACTACATGCTAAACATTTTGTGTATGTGTGAATGAATATATGTACGTGTTTATATATGATATATGTAGTATGTGTTTCTATAATACACAAGTGTGTAACATAGAAGTATATTAATATATAATAGATATTTTAAACTTTCTTACAAAAATCCTATGAAAGCAGAGGTGGAGTTCTGCTTTCTAGGACTGGTGTCTTGCTTGTTGAGCACCTACCATGTGTTAGATTCTTGGCTTGTTCTACTAAAAGATTTTATTTGATGCCTTGATATAAAGAAATGTATTTTTAGCAACTGATTCATTCTTGCAGAATTTTTCATCCTTTGAGTTTTCTTTTTTGGCTTCAGAACGCCTTTGGGTTTTACAGTTATTGGTGACCAAATTCAGACAGTCCTGAATCAAATGATTTTCCAAAAATTTCAGAACTTTTCAGCTAATTCATAAGTTGTACATTTTACTGTTTGGATGTGGTTTATTGCCACATGACAACCCCAAAATTTAGTAGCTTAAAATAACAATCACTTATTATCTTGCAGTTTCTCTGGGTCGGAATCTGGAAACCAGGCTGGGTGGTTCTGACTCAGGCTCTCACAAGGTTGTGTTTATCTAATGGCTCCACTTTGGGGGATCAGCTTTCACACGCTCATTTAACAGGATTTGAATTTCTTGTTGGCTGTTGGCTAAGTGTTCACTTGAGTGTGTTTGCAGCATGGCAGCTGACTTTCCTCAGAGTGAATGATCTGAGAGAGAGAGATCAAGATGGAAGCTTCAGTCTTTTAAAATTTAGTCTTGAAAGTGACAGATTATCACTTCTGTTGGTCACAGACCAATCCTGGTACAGCTGTAGGAGGGAAACTCCCGGAGTGTGAATACCAGGAGCCTGGGGATCATTGGGGGCCATCTTGGAGGCTGACCTACCACGCCTTGATTGAATACTCTTTTTAACACTGTTATAGTTTATTGAATCAAGAGATGTAATATTTGACCCAGGTAAATGGAAGTATAACAGCATATATATCCAAATAAGTGCTCTTTTCTAAGGTGCATGGTTTCTTGTTATTATAAAGAATGCTACCTTGATACATATGTGTTACTTATGTGATACCACATAAAATACTTCTGTATTCCTTTTGGAAAATTTCTAGGTAGTTTATATGAAAGCTTAATTTATAGTGCTAGAATATTATACCTTGAGAGTATGTTTTTGTTAGACTCTTTACCCTTCCCCCAATTCCTCCTAAGTGAAATTAGGTCCACTTGTCAGGGTAACTGAATGGAACTCGATTCTAGCTAGGAATTGGATATCCCTACTCCTAATACTTTGGGTGCTGACTACCTTGCAAAGGTTGAACCTTCTCTTTAGGGCTTTTCAAGGAATACAGTCCAATTTTTTATACATAGCTATTCATATTTACCTTTGGATGGAGATAGATGTGTAATAGCAATGGAGCAGTTTGACCTTTTTCCCCAAAGCTTGATTTCATCTAACATGATAAGTATACTTTGCTAAATATCTCTCCTGCCTCCTTAATCAGGATTTTACACAATTTTTTGGATAATTCAGAATTGGCATTTACAGATGATGAATCAGCACCCAAATAATTGGCACCTTAGAGATTTCTTGACAATCATAATAATTTTTTTTTACCTATTCTAAAACCCAGCTGGTATACTTTCCTGTCTTTCCATTAGATTACAGATACAGATGTTCCAGATTTTCTTTTTCTGTTGCTACTACTACTGCTTTGTTACAGGTCTTCTTGCTTCTCTATTCTTTTCTGCAACTTCCTCATCCCTTTAACCATGGACTTCTGCTATTCCTTTATGAGCAAAATATAGCTTGTCAAACAATCAGAATGTTCCTAATTGGCAGAATGCTAATTAATTAGTGCCTGAGACTTACAATATTTTGTGTCTTTTTCCCTTTCGTCACTGCTCAAAAGTTGTTAGCAGAGACACATACCCTTTTCCTTTAAAGTTTTAGTGCTTCTGATAGTTGGAACCATCTTTGAAAATAACAAAGACATTACCTACAAAGCAAAACATACCCAGTTTTGGAATATTAAGGTATAATTTTGTCACACTTGATGGCTGGGGAAAAGATACCTCCCAATTAGAATGAAATAGTTAATGCAAAGCAGATACAATAATATCCTTCAATTAATCTATGTTCTGAGTTTTTTTTTCTGATCATAGTAAATTAGAAGTTTTATCTGTACTACATTAGAGAATTGAAATCATTTATAGAAATGTACATTTATTGTATATTGTTTAAAGGGGTAAGTAATGAAAACTTTGACTAGAGCTTAAGTTCAAAAGAGAACCAAGTATAAGTGTCCAATGATAAAAACTTTTTTCACTGCTGTTTACATCACGATTTGTTGTGATAAATGTACATGGATGAGGACATGATGGAAAAAAAGAGTCGTTAAGTCTTTATATGATGGTTTCTGTAACTGATTTGCCTGTTTGGATGTTTTCCCTTTTAGGAATAAAATTGAAGAGTGTTTTTCTTAGAAAACATCATTTGTCAGATTTATCTGACCAAGAATTCCAAGAATTTGAAGATTTATATAATAAGGTAAAGAGTTTATAAATTGATTAATTTTTTTAGAGAAGTGGAGTTTACAGAAAAATCATGCAGAAAATACAGAGTTCCCATATAAATTTACTAGTTTTGATAAAGTAGAAAAGGGCAGATCTGACCAAAACTTCAACATTTATCTGAGCATAAAATGTGGATATTTTACTGTGGATTTTGAAATTTTCCCCCTGATCTTATGGTTTCAAAGAGAGTATAAATATGATTTCAAAGATGATAATGTTCTAAGTCAATTGATTCAATTTAAAATAAGCAATGTGGGAGTGCTTAGAAATAATGATGTAATGCTTTCAGCTCCTGAAACTTACAGATCATATGTTCCCAGGGTTTAGATTTATGGTTATTCCATAAATAATTCTCAGATATCTCTGTGGATCACCATCCTATAACTTAAGCTTTGTTCAAGAACAGTAGATAAGAAGTTGGTAGGAAGCTGGTAATTGTGAATCTAATTCCAGTTCTGTCAATGATGTGTTATCTCGGGTTATTTCTCAAATTTGAGGAATATATACACCCTTTGTAAAAAGGGAAAATATTCTTCTGAATACTCACTGTTGACTTAAGCTAGTTTCTTATTTCTAAAATTTATACAAACATAAAAGTTGACATAAACTCTTTGTTTATAGCCCTTAATCAAAAGATTTACAAAATAAATGGATTAAAAAACAATAAAACTGAAACTATTAATGGGACGAATGCTGTGGTTTTGTGGAAGTGTAGACATGGTACTGATTGGTATGGAACAAATTGTATACACATAACTATCTGTGCCTTGTGATGATTGTTTTGTCTAGAACTCTGCAGACTTTTCTTGTGCTCAAGATTATTAAAATGGAATGGTTGGTGGGGGCTAAATTCTCAAATAATAGTCTTCACACTATCTGCAAATCCTAATTTGAAGAATTCTGGATTCCTTTATCTCCAAACATTCTTCTACCTCCAGTGAGTAATTTAGTATCTTGAAACTAGCATTCCAGGGAGAATCCTTCAGTTATGATTCGATCAAGGGGTAGACTTGGCTAGTAGGTTTTTATATGGGTTTAAACTTGATGATTTTATGACCTCTAATACAAGTTTTTGTTTGTCTGTTTGTTTGTTTTTTCTTTTTTTCTTTTCCACATACAGGTAGTCAGATACATGGTTCCAATATGCATGAACATCAGTTACCATAGTTAAGTTAAATAACAACAGTCTGCTAAAAACAGAGTTAAAATTTCAGTTACCCCACAGTGCTGTGAGTAGCATCAAGTACAAACTTTGCTGCAAGCTCTTTTGTCCATAAATTATGCAAATAACAGATGTGCATCATGATCGATGGCAAATCACATTAATTCCTTCAAAGTCCGCTGGTGCTTGGTCACTGAGCATCTGTTACTCAGTTCATGTACATACAACAGTGTGTAGTCACTTGGCCTTGTCTTACGGTGGTAAATCCATGTGACATTTTACAAAAATGGATGATAGAGGGAGTTGGTCAACAAAGATGATGGGACCACGAAGAAACGCAAAGTGATAATGCTGGAAGTGAAATTGGATGTGATTAGAAGATTTGAAAATGGTGATAACAAAGCCAAGATAGGAAGAGACCTAGACCTGCATGAAGCTACAGTATGAACCATGTTGAAAAAGTCCAATGAATATAAAATACAAGGTAAAGTAGCTTTAACATATTTTAGCATAAATTGCACTAGGAACAAGAAGCCTCTCATGGTTGAAATGGACAGTTTACTACAATTTTGAATTGAAGACTAGTAGAAAATAAATCCCCATCAGTTTGACTAGCATTCAGATCAAAGCATTGAAGTTAGACGCTATGTTGAAAGAAAATGGTTAATTACAAGAAGACTGAAAAATAACATTTTACTGCCAGTAGAGGCTGGTTTCATTGTTTTCAGAAGTCAGCCTGAATTGATTAATGGTAAGCTATCTGGTGAAGCTTTTGGCTCAGATAAGGATGCTGTGGTGAAATGTGCCCCCCAATTCCAAGAATTACAGGCAGTCCTTGCTTTGCACAGTAGTACAGGACTGCATTGTGCAAAAAAATATGCAGGATTAGAATGGAATTGAAATGGAGTTACAGAAGGTATAGTTGACCGTGGGAATGTTGACACTACTGCTGTTCAAAGACTAGATATGCAGCCAGAGGAACTTAGTGATGGTGACTTACAGGCATAAGTGAGGAAAGTGGTTGTGACGAAAAGGATGAAGTTGTCTCAGAGGAAGTGATCCTGGCAAGAAACTTCACATTACAGGAACTCTTGGGGACATTTCATGACCTTAAAGTGCAAAGGATAAAATTTTGGAAGCTGATCCAAACTTAGAAAGGAGTATAACAATTTGCCATGTCATCGAAAAGATGGTAGGTCCGTATCTTAAGGTACCTGATAAGAAGAAGGCAAGCACTGTTCAAATTACTCTTGATAAATTTTTTTACAAAGAAATAAAATTTTAATTCTCTATGTTTCTTAAGTTTTAAATTCAGCATACTAAATAGTTTACTTTTTTTTTTTTTTACATTGATAATAGCAGGAGAGTTTTTAATGTTTTGACGTAAATTTTTAAAAGTCAAGAACAACCATAAATATACAAGTTAAGTTTGTGTAGTCAAAACTTAGGACTGGACTGCCCACACTTAAAACAATCTAGAGAAGCTTCACATAAATACATCATGTCTAGAAACAGCTAAGTTTATCCTTACAGTAATCAGTAAATCAACATCTACTTTTCATATTACCTTTGTGTGCTATTAACTCAAAGTTTCTGAATAAAAATTTGTAATACTGAATATTGGACTTGGGTATTAATCCATTTGTAGGCAAAATCGTAGAGTAGGAGGTGAGAAACTTTCTGTAAAGGACCATATAGTAAATATTTTAGGCTTTGCAGGCCATGTGGTCTGTTGGCAATTGCTCAGCTCTGCCAGTTGTAGCAGAAAAGCAGCTGTAAACAATAGTAAACCATTGTGTGTGGCTGTGCTCCAATAAAACTACGTAAGTTTGAATTTCATCTAATATTCATGTCCCAAAATACAGGCCACTGACCCCTACCCTTAAGGAAATGGTGGTGGTGATGGGGGGGGATTGGGATTGCATGTAGTTTGCTGACTCTTGGAATAGAAACATGCAGTTGAACTGTAAGATTGTATTAAGTGGTATGAGGGAATGTAACCACTGCTTTTTGATTTGGGGCAACGTTCTAATAAACCCCACCTTCAGATAACAGCAGGTGGTGTTTGGAGGATAGGACAGTTAACAAGTAGAAGGCCTTTTAAAACACGAGAAATTAATCAGCATAGTGGGCTAGTAATCTGCTTGAGCTGGTCTGTTGCAATCCTACAGAAATAAAACTTTTTAAATTGAAGGGCACATTATGTGGAAGACAGTATTGGGAAGCGTGCATTAAAGGTACAAAAGTGTTCCTACCCTCTAGTACTTACACAGGAGTGTTTGCCGTATTTAACTTATCTGTACAAGAAAGACATTCTGGTGACGGCTACTAGAAAACGCTTTAGGAAAGAGTCGGTTTTTAATGAAGGGATCATAGAAAACTGGTCTAGAAATAGAAGTCCTGGGTTGGATCTAAGTGCCATTTCAGCAACTCATTTACTTGTGGCTTGCTTTGCTGTAAAATTCCACCTAAGCTTTATCAGAAAAAACGGACGACGCACCTAATTAGATGCTAGTTTCTAGTGAAACCTACTAAAAGTACCAGTGACCAAGGATGACTGTTAATAGAACTGGAATATCCCTCACCACATCCGTGCCTCTCTGGAGTAACATATCTGCTGTTTTAGGCCCCCGTATACATTCAAGACAATTTTAGGGAGAAGTAAACCTACGTCCACAAAAACTTAGGAGTATAGCCAAATAGTTTTATTTTAAGCAAGTCTTCTCAAAATGCAATATGGTAGAATACCAAGTAAACAGTTTTAAGTACCAAGTCACAAGTTGCAGATACTCCAATTGCCCTTGAACCCGTATTTTGCAGGTCGGCGGGTGTAGGGAGTGTTACTGGGGTTGCTGACGCCAAACGACCAGTGCTACGTGGCGTTCTTGCAAACAGCGGCCATTCTCGGGCTTGTGGCAACACTCAGCAGGGTCTTTCGTCTTCTCTTAGCTCTGGCCCTCACCTGGGCATCCTGCACATCGTCACACAGGGACAGATCCCTAGCCTCCAACGCGCGGGGGAAGACAGCTCCCGTCTCCCCGGCCTGTCGCTGCTCCCGGAAGTGCCGTGGCGGGCCGCGCGCTGGAGCGGCAGTGGCATGGCGTTGCTGCCGGAAGTGTCGGCTGGCGGGGCAGGCGGGGCTGCGGCTGCCACGTTGGAGCGGAACGTGGAGGTGGCCCCCGGCCGGGGAGGAGGGGCGCCAGCGAATTCTGGGAGAGTCCGACGGGCGCTGAGCTAACGCAGGAACCGGTGACCGAGGGTCCCCGCCAGGTGAGTCCGCCCCTTCCCCTCTCTTCACAGACCCCCAGGCCTCAGGATAGTGACCGAGCCCAAAGCCGGAACTCCGGCCTCTGTCATCGCCGGCTCCCGTCGGCCTGAGGCCCGGTCTCTGTGGCGGCGCGCGCTTGGTCTTCGTTTCGGCCCGGCCCGACAATGCCTGGCTTCGGAGCTGCTTCGGGAATCAGGCCAGTCCGCATCCGTAGATGTTTCCACGGCGGACCTGGAGCTCCCCTAAAGCTCGTGACGAGATGTCCTGCCTTGGAGTCTCAGCCCGGGCGGTTGCTAGGGTCTGAGGAGACCTTCGGACCCTTGGGCACAAAGAAGTGCAGTCCCCAAGAGCAGGGTAAAGAAACAAACCTCAGGATTACTTTGGTGGACTTTAGTTTGTTTGGGATTGTTTGTTTATATTTGAGCTGTTGCCAGATTTAAGGTCCGTACTTTTGAACTGAAAGCTAATGTTTAACCAGATTGGGTCATTTTAAAGGCAATAGTCGCCAATCGCAGCCTATATTATATACTTCGCAGGAAGTCTAAGTATTTCGTGTATTGCTGGTAAGTTGTTAGAGTAAGGGGTTAAATCACGCACTGGTTGTAAAAAATCAAAACTTTGCCTTTACTTGTGGGCATTATAATTTTTTGTGTGTGAGCTCGAGAAACTAATTTTACATAGATCTTGCTGAAGTTGCCAAGCTGTGATGTTCTGTGACAAATCCTTCCTCTTAAACCACGTTTTCTAACAGAAAACAGAAATTTGGTTGTCTTTTTTTCAGCAAGTGTGACTGTATTTAATCGGCAATTATAGGTTCATCTTTGTATCATATTCTACTATGCTTTCTGTACATACCGATTATTCTAGAGTTGGCCAAAGCAGATTCCTTTTTTTAGTGGTTCTTCTCTGCCTTTCTTTTCCATCATCTCATAATTTACAGCTCTGGAAAAGGTTTGTAGACTGAGAACTTTTGGATAATTTGAAGTGTCTCTGCAGTTGTACATTTCTGTTACATCTATCCCCAGTTATTTGGGAAATAGGAAATTTGTGATGGATTTGAAATTATACTGCTTAATTTTATATAAGCAGGTTCTTTTCTGAAACTAATAACCTAAGACTAGAAATATATTTATAAACTGTAAAGAGCAGTGATTCTTAATCTTTTGGGAATCCCCTCTCTTCTGAGAATCTAATGAAAGTGTTGGATCATCTTCCTAGAAAAATGTGTAGACATGCACACGTAATGATTTTGTATGTAAGTTCATGGGGTTCAGAAATTCTAAGTTAAAAACTCTTTTAAGGTAATACTATTAAATTAAAAAAAATCTTTTTTCAGAAATGTCATTCTTAGATTAATTCAGGTCAAACAGTTTTTTTTGTTAGACTGCAGTAATTTAGACACCATTTAGTCCAGTGACCAGTATACGGTTGCTTTCTTCTTTCATTTGGTTTTAGATGAGTTGGATGGGAGCCTAGAGTATTGGTACTACTAAATAAATCCTCTGGAATAAATGTCCCCATTCATAATGAGATATTCCGCTCACAAGATGGATTTTTTAGGACTCAGAAGTTCTGATTCTCTTACTTCTTACTTTGAGTGTATCGATCCACTCTAGACATAGCATTGAAGGTTGGTTATTTTTTCAAAGAATAGTACTGTTGGGTTTTAGTATTGTGTCACAAAATTAGCATTTTTAAAATTGAGCAAAAAGAAAAAGTCATTACATGCAGTTATTGTGGAGAGAAACTTGAATGAAAAATAAGTTTTCTTGTCTGGAACATAAATATTCTTCAGCAGGTGTATTCTTCAGGATTGATTGAGATAGACATTTTAAATTGCTACTTTTGTAGTAGCTGCCATTTATGAGCATATATTTACTATGGGCTGGACACTGTTGTAAACACTCTTTGTGTACTACTTGTTTAATTCTCACAACCGACTGTTATTTTCCTTATTTTACTGATGGGGGAGCCAAGAAAAACATAAAATTAACATGCCCAAAGTCAGGTAGGAAATGGTGAAGCTGGGATTTAAACCAAGGGTGTTTGGCTCCAGCCTATGCTCTTAACTGCTATGCTATAGATAATGTCTTGTAGATGGCTTATGGAAACAAACTACTGTCCTCAGGGTTTTTTAAAAAATATTTTCATACTAATTATATTCTGTTTAAAATATTCTTGACTGAAACAAGCCTGCATAGTATGAATTTTAATCATATATAATGAAAAAAAATTACTAAAGCTTTTAAAGCAAATCTCACTTGCAAAGTGCATATGGTTTATTTGAAACCCTCTTACTTCATATTTGCAAGAAAATTACAACTAAAGAAATGATCTTTTCAAAAGAAGGAAATATACATGCATCCAGGTGAAACTGCATTCTCATAGCATTCTTAGTAGTTTGCGAATGATTGCATTAAGTAGATTATGCTACACTTCTTAGTTATATTCAGACCATGTAAGGTCTGACCATTGGTCTAGGCATTGTTGTAGTGATACTTTTTTTTTTAACAGATGACATTGAAGCCTTGTGTTCAGTGTAGGTTAATAACTGGAACTGTTTCTGGTGGAACATTGAGTACCAAGGCCAAGAATTACTTTTATAAAAGCTTTGAATTCTCTCTTAACCATTTTATGATCTTGTAAATTTGTCTCTCTTTCAGTAAATGTTACACATTAACTAAGCATTCATGAATTAGGTAGCCCTTGTACCTTTGCTCTTAGAGAAAGTATAAGTCTACTCAGTTGTTTTTTATATATGTAGCTATTTTGTTTTTTAATATTAGAAATTATTCTGAAGGCATTTTATAAAGCCTTTGAAAGTTATCACTTATGTATATATGTTAAATTTCACAATAAAAATGTATCATAAAAAAATTAAGGGAAGTGGGGAGTGGAAAATTGGTGGTAGAGTAAGTTTGTGGATTGCCTCATCTGTAATGGCTGGGAAGTCAAAGGATATGATTTTAAAGCTGACAAATCAATTAGTAGAAATATATTTAACAGTTCAAAAGTAAACACTAAGAAAGATAATGCTATTGACTATGATTGTGTAGTGTCAGAGAGGTAGTAAGATTATACAGACTAATTCCATTAGTGCTCAAAATAAGGAGTCAGTAGTTACTATGTAAAGAATTCGAGATTTAAGGCTAGTAAATTATTTAAAATTACAGTTACAAAGATAAAACTATAAAAATACAAATATTCTTATCAGAAAAATTATAAATACACACAACAAAGTGAAAGATTTTTTTTTTTAACTGCAAAACCAAACAGCAAAGTGTGATAGAACAAAGACTAAACACATCTGTCACCAGTAAATTGTCAATGCTTTAATCTTTAATAGATTTTCAAATTGGATCACAAAGCAAAACTTGCTTCTATGCTATATTCAAGACAGATAGTGAAAACAGTGGTTCAAAAGTTGAAAAGGGCAAAGGTATACATGTAAAGCCAAATAAAAAGAAAGCCGGGGTACTGATCTTAATATGAGGCAAGGTGGAATTCAGGCCAAAAGGCATTACTTTAGACAAAGAAGTAGACAAAAAAGAAGGCTACAGGAGACCTAAATAATAAAATGAGTAAGGTAGATTTGATTACTGTATATCAAACTCTGGACCCTGAAAATAGCACCCCTTCTTTTCAGGTCCCATGGAACATTCACAAAAACTCACTATATATTAGGCCCCAAAGAAAACTTCAATAAATTTCAAAAAGTAGAAATAGTACAAAAAAACCACAATGCAGTAAAAAATAAAGGCCCATCCACCTGGGTATTAAAAAACCTCATAAACCACTCTGAGGTCGGTGGAGAAATACAACGGGAAATTGTAGACTGTATAGATGATATCAATAATGAAAACACTAGGAATCTATGCAGTGCTCAGAAAATTTAAAACCTTAAATATTTAGACCAATAAAGAAAGAATAAAAATGAGTCAGTCAAGCATTTGACTCAAAAATTAAAAATAAAAGAACAAAATAAACCAAAAGAAAATAAAGGAAGGAATTAATAAAAATAAAAGCAGAAATTAATGAATTTATTCTGTAGAAAAACAAAGGATTATCAAAGGAAAATGAGATTTACCAAAAATGATCTCAAAAGATAGAGATAATTTAAACAAATGAATTTCCATAGAAGAAATAGGGAAAATTATCAAAAGAGCAACTCCCCCAATAAAATATCAGACCCAGATATTTCACAGGACAATCCTCTTTAATACTTAAAGAACTAATAATTCCAGTACTGCTAATGAAACTGTTACAGAGCATAGAAAAAAAAGGAAAATTCCCATATGTTTTTATGAAGTAATTAAAACACTGATATCAAAACTTGAAAAAGATTGCACAAAAGAGGAAAACTATAGACTCAATCTCATGACTATAGTAGCAAAACTCGTTTAAATAAAATCTAGCAGGACACTAGTAGAAAATACATCATGATTAAGAAGTTTGTTCCAGAATGAAAAGATGGTTCAATATTAAGATTTTTCTAAAGAGAAAAATCATGTGTTCATTTCCAGTTGCCAAATGAAAAGCAAAATAACTTAATAAATTTCTCTAATTTTCAATATTGAACGTTTCCAACAGATGACGCCTAAACCAATCTGATGCACTGGTACCTGGGAATTACTAATGTTGTAGTACTTTGTTCAGTATTTTTTCTGCATCAAGTATGTTTATACGTTCTATGTTACATGTTCAATATGTTCTATGTAAAATATTTTGTTCTTCAGGATGAAGTTAAAGGAAGTGGATCGCACTGCCATGCAGGCATGGAGCCCTGCCCAGAATCATCCCATTTACCTAGCTACAGGTAAGTTCAAAAGAGAGCAAATAGTATGAATACTATTTCTTCTCTTCTACATGTGTCATATTACTACTAGCTCTTTAAGATTTAGCTCCAGCTTCATTTCTCAGAAGCCCTCTTCTTCTCTAGCAAAATAACTGCCATCCTACCTATCCACTATGTTCCCATAGCACCCTGTGCATCATACTGTTGATCATGATATATTAACTATATAGTCTTTCCCCCTCCAAAGGGATTGTATTGTGTTCATCTTTATTTCTCCAATATTAAGCCCAATGTTTTACATGTAAAAGAAATTAATTTGAAATGAGTGAAGAGCAATTTTGATGCTAGCACTTTCAAGCAAGAAGAGTTGGGATTATATCATTTATATGACCATAAGCAGATATAGTAAATCATGGGGCTGGTTTTTTTAGAGAGTGTTTAAAACAACTACAAGCTTAAAAAATAATCTGCGTTATCTACCCTTACAAACGTCATCTCCCAGGCCTGTTTATCTGATCGATGACATACATTCTGAAATTTCATCTGCTAATGCAGCATTTATGAGAAAGAAAATTGAAAAGCATCCTTGTCATTTCTATTTTGTACAGTTTTCTCTGAGTCTTTTATTTTTGTGTGTGTAATTACCGTAAATTTATTTTCTATAGGAACATCTGCTCAGCAGTTGGATGCAACATTTAGTACCAGTGCTTCTCTTGAGATATTTGAATTGGATCTTTCTGATCCATCCTTGGATATGAAATCTTGTGCCACATTCTCTTCTTCTCACAGGTATGAAGTTCAGCATTAAATTCATATGATTATTTAATTATGTGGTGTTGTAGTTGATGCCTAGTGTTTCTATAATTGGGCTGTTATTAGAAACTACAGGGAATGCAATCAGTGACATGAAATATTTTGTGAAAACTTATGTATTATGAGTGAATTTATACTAAAATAAAAGAAGCATATATTTCTATTGATTTTATTATTGCCGTTATGTGTAGGGTAGAAAACAAAGGCTCTAGTTTCTAGTATTTTTTTTTCATGGTACAGTACAGTTACTGTTTTCCATCTTCTTTATCTCACCTATTTACACAAAAAGTTAGCAATGAGTGAAAAAAGGACTAGTTGGAAATATACTAAAATGTTAATGGTGATTATCTCTAAATGCTAAGAAATTTTTATTTTCTTCTTTGTGCTTATCTATATTTAAAATTATATTTTACAGACAATGTTATTGACGTGATTTCTCATATGGTAGGTCTTTGACAACCTTTCCAAGTATTTATGCCTTATTGTCATGCAGAGAAAGGACATGTTTAAGTGACAAACTAAGCTTTATTGCCTAGTGGCTTGGCCCATTGTGGTAATAAGATTGTACCTTGGCTAACAGAATACACCTTGAAACATGAAGTCTCATGTGACCGCTCATATTCTTCAGAACCCATTGTGACAGGAACCCCAGATACCTTTTGTCTGACAGTTTTTCTGCTCACCACCATCTATCTCATTGTGTACCTTCATGTCACTTTCATACTGTATCTCTATGCCAGACCATGATACTTTATTCTCCATCAGTACAGGTACTTGTCATAAAAGGCATAATTTTGTTGTCGCTTTTCTGCTGTCAGAATACTTTTTTTTTTTTCCCAGAAAAGTTCACACTCTCTTACTATTTAGCAGATTCCTTGTGAGTATTTCTGTAGTAAAATAGAGTTCATTTATTTTTCTAGAGAAGCTTGGTTTTACAGGTAAACCAAAGGTGGCTTAAGAAAGTTAAGTGACTTGCCCAGGGTCTCCTAGTTTCTAAATGGTAAAATGATTCTATTGGTGCACGTATATGTTTATGTATAGGTATAGGTATAAGTATATGTATATGTATATATGTTATGTTTTATATATAAAACATAAAATTTTCCATTTTAACCATTTTGAAGTACAGTTCACTGGATTAATACATTTGTAATATTGTGCTACCATTACCACTTTTCATTGTTAAAACTTTCATCACCCCAAACGGAAACTCTCTGTCCATTAAGCACTAACTCTCCATTGACCCGCCCCTAAATCTCTAGTAATCTCTAATCTGCTTTCTGTATTTATGAATTTGCTGCTTCTAGGTACTTCATAGAAGTAAAATTGTACAATATTTGTCCTTTTGTGTCTAACTTATTTCACCAAGCATAGTGTTTTTAAGGTTCATCCATGTTGAAGCGTGTATCAGAACTTTATTCCTTTTTATGGCTGAATAGTGCTCCATTGTATGGAAATTTTGTTTATCCATTCATCTGTTGATGGTCATTTGGGTTGTTTTTACCTTTTGGCCATTGTGAATAGTTTTATGAACATTGGTGTACAAATAAGTCCATATCTTTTGACACACAAATCAAGTATATTTTGTCACACTATGTTACCTTTACAAAGGTTTTTACTTTCTAAAGATGAATAGACAAATACAAGTGTAAGTATAAATAAAAACTAAAATGCCTTTTTACCAAAGTCATGCGCAATTAGCAGGAGCAGATGGGAAGCACTGGTTTTGGAGCATTTATGAAAGCATAAAGGACTAAATGTTTAATTTTGAATTTTTTTTTTTTTTTGCCTTAAAAAATGAGTTATTTTACTCATTTTATCTTAAAAGGTACCACAAGTTGATTTGGGGGCCTCATAAGATGGATTCCAAAGGAAATGTCTCTGGAGTTCTGATTGCAGGTGGAGAAAATGGAAATATTATTCTCTATGATCCTTCTAAAATTATAGCTGGAGACAAAGAAGTTGTGATTGCCCAGAATGACAAACATACCGGTCCAGTGAGAGCCTTGGATGTGAACATTTTTCAGGTTAGATTTTCATGCTTATTTATAATTCTTAAAATATGTGCAACTCTAATGTGAAATATGTATATGAATTCACTATGCCCCAGTTTTGGAAATGAAAGCTAAAAGCTTGTTCTATGTGGGTTGTTGGATGAGTGCTATTTGAAGAATGGTGGGTTCAGAGTTGGGTAGAGGGTGAATAATACTAATTCCATGGAGGGGATCAAGCCAATAGGTTTAATTGTAGAAGCCTGAAGGTACACTGCCATCTGATTAGATTTTTTCTTTTTAAACATTGGGAGCCCCATAGGTTGGAAGCCTTGCCTTTCACAAGTTTTTGGTAGTTCAATATTTATAACTTTTACCCAGCTGATGCTATGGTATCTGTGTTAATCCACTGTTAATATTTAATTGAGAAATTCTGTATTTATGACAGAGATTACTACTTTATCAAATAATTGGAAACATTTAAATAAGCAAATGTAACACAAATTTTATAAATAGGCAGTTAAGATTCTTTAATTTCCCACTGTTGCCATCATAAACATTACTAAATACTCATTATATAAATGCACAGGTTAATATAGATCTTAAGTTAACAGGCTATTTAACTATAACCACCATAAAATGGATATTATAGTTAGAAAGTTTTAAGTAATTGCTTTTCTTGTTTAGTGGAAAGATAGTTAGGACTTAGAAATACTGAAACCCAAACTTCTTCACTTCTACAGTTTGTGATGTCTTCCTCTTTGATCAGATAGTTCTTTGTTAATTGGCTGTAACATCTATTTTTTGGTAAAAGTACCTGGTATTATAGGTGGCTACTATAATAGAATTCCTCTCTTTTTATAGTTATGTGCCAGTTGATTAGAGAATAATATATGAGAATGAACAGTAAAGAATATAGATTAATATATGATGCTCATTATCTTACTGTAATCCAGTCAACAGTTTAAGGGTCTTTTTGACCCTACAGGTATACAACAGAGATAATCTAGAAATACTGCCACTGGGAACAAAACTGAGTGTAAAGGAACTAGAAGTGTGTGCAGATTTAACACAAGAGATTTTATTAGTCTTATCTTGTTCAGTCTCAGAAGTAGTCTTCTGATTTATTAGAAAATGTCTTTTGATTTATGGTTCAACTATTTGTCTTAAAGCAATGATTCGTGACCTTTGTTGTTTCTCACAATCAGATTCCCTTCCAAAGATGAAAAACCACAAATGATAATGTCTACATGGTTGCATAATTGATTTTTTGAAGAATTTATCTGCATGATTGTTTTTTTAAATGTCTTACATTTGAATTAGTTCTGCTATCAGTAGAAATGTTTTTAGTAAAATAGAATTTTGTATTATAACATGTTTCTCTTTAAAACTATTGAAATTTGCATAAGAATAATTGTGGATAATTATTTCGGAATGATGATTTCATGCATGTGTGTTTTGCTTTCTTAGTAAAATAGAAAAATTGTATGAAGTAAAACTAACAGACCTTTCTGGCTCTGAACTGAATTATTCTCAGTTCACTTAATTATTCATAAATGCTATTTAGTTATTTCTTTATTGCAGACTAATCTGGTAGCCTCTGGTGCTAATGAATCAGAAATCTACATTTGGGATCTGAACAATTTTGCAACTCCAATGACACCAGGAGCCAAAACACAGGTATTACTCTGATTTTGATTAAGAAAGCTGAAGGAAAACTAATGAAAAGTAGTTCTTCTAAGTGTATTTATTTCAGTTTTAAGTTTTTTCACATAAAATGTCTATGTTTAATATCATTGTTTAGATGTCATTTTTTTCTGTATAGTAAATTATTAACAAATATGTTCCTTATTTTAGTAAGTCCTTTATTCAACAGCAAATATTTATTCAGCACCTAACACCTGACAGATACTGTTCAATGTACTAGGACCACTCCAGTGAACAAACGGACAAAAATCATTAGGAATTTTCATAGATATAATTATTTTTTGTACTCTGTATGATCGCCACTCTATATTTTAACTATATCCAACCTTAGAATAAAAATCATAAAGTGGAAAAGGAAACTTCTTTTAAAAAATCACAGTAGATTTTTTTTTCTTATGTATTTCCAAAAGGATGTGTAAGATGAGTCCTCTGCTTGCTTCCTTGAATTTCATTATGTTGTATAGACTGTTCACTTTAAGTACTCATAACTAGCCCTAACATTTTGGCAATAGGAAAGGTAACGTAATGGTAGCATATGGTCTGCCATTTTTCTTATGTTCCAAGCCTTAAATTTTGCTCTGCCTTATTGTATTGTTCATCATATCAACCATCTATTTTATGGTCTATGACTTCCTTGTGGCAGTTGCAAAATAAAGAAACATTGCTAGGTTTATAATAGGAACGTAATAAGTGCTTGTTGAATGGGTCAATATTAAACAAGATACAATATTTGAAATGCCATATACATGGATTTTAAACTATATTGTACATTTTGAGAATATAAAGCAGATGTGTGGAATGAATAGATCAGATTTTTAACTAAACCATTTTTTTAAATGAACAATCAGATTTTGCAGTTAAATTTGATTAAAATAGAGAAATGGTTGTTAATAGTTTATTCCTTAAAGCCCCCAGAAGATATCAGCTGCATTGCGTGGAACAGACAAGTTCAACATATTTTAGCATCAGCCAGTCCCAGTGGCCGGGCCACTGTGTGGGATCTTCGAAAAAATGAACCCATCATCAAAGTCAGTGATCATAGTAACAGGGTAAGTATATGATTGATTTGTGATAAACGTGTTTGCATTTCTGGTGGATGTATTCCTATATTGTTTGGCAGAGTTGGCAACAAAATTTTTGTAAAGCCATACCCCGGCTTTGCATTGAGTGTTATGTTGGAATGAAAGGTTTTTACCATGGGAAAATAAAAAAAAAATCCCAATAAATGATGTTGGGTATTACTAATAGTGACAAGGTTAGTTAATAAGGGAGCTTAATCCACGATAAAGTGATTGTTTTGCTTTGTTACATGTTTTAAAGCATTATAGCAACTTTTCAATTCATCCTCAGCTTTTTCTAGAATGTACAATTTTCCTGCTGAGAATTTTATGACTGAGTTTGTAGTCTCCAAACTCCTGGCTTCGACTCTTTACTTGATTTAGATACTTCTGAGTAAGCACTGCAGTGTACCACGTTAAGTTCTTAACCCTGAAAATTTCATAATATTCTGTCATCAGGTGTGTTCGGTTTGCTAATGCTGCCTTTTTTGCAAAATACCAGAAATGGATTGGTTTTTATAAAGGGGGTTTATTTGGTTACAAAGTTACAGTTTTACAGCCATAAAGTGTCCTAGATAAGGCTTACAAAATAGGGTAGCTTCACTGAAGGATGGCTATTGGCGTCCAGAAAACCTCTGTTAGCTGGGAAGGCACGTGGCTGTCGCCCGCTTACTCCCGTGTTGTCTTTCAAAATGGTGTTCTCCAAAATGTTGCTCTTGGGGCATTTTGTCCTCTCTTAGCTGCAGCTGCTTTTCAAAATGTCACTCTCAGTTGCTCTGAGTTCCTTGTGTTTGTCAGCTCATTTATATGGCTCCAGTGATTTAATTCAGACCCACCCTGAATGGGTGGAGTAACACCTCCCTGGAAATTATCCAATCAAACATTTCACTCACAGTTGATTGAGTCACATCTCCATGGAAACACTCACAGAATTCCAATCTAATTAATAGTAATGTCTGCCCCCACAAGGTTGCATTGTAGAATATGGCTTTTTCTGAGGGACATAATATATACAAACCAGCACAGAGGTAAATGACATGGTGGAACTGTAACCTATAACATCCTTTGAAATTTGCTCTATAGCTACTCGTTGAATTGTGTTCTGAAGGTCTTCGTCTTTCTGTATATACCTTATATTGCCTAATGGAGAAAGAACTGAGACTGTGGAACTGTAACCCATAACAATTTTTGCAATTACCTGTATAACTGCTTGTTAAGCTGTACATCGAAAGTTAACACCTTTTTGTATGTATGATCTATTTTACAATAATAGAAATAGCTGAAGTTGTGGAACTGTGACCCATGATATTCTTTGAAATTTGCTGTCTAACTACTTGTTGAATCTTACTTTGAAATTATCACAATTATGTATGTATGTTAAAGTTCATAATAAAAAAAATTACCAAGAAAAACAAAACAAAACCCCCATGCATATCCAGGCACAGGGACCCACTTGTAGAACACAAGCAGCTAAGGAATGCCACATACAAAATGCCTTAATGGAAAAAAAAGAGACTGTGGCACAACGGTTGGTGAGAGAGGTGCACACACACAGTCCAGTTTCTATTTGCTCGACCACCTAAACACAAAATGGACCTTTCTGGATTGACCCTATCTGGCTCCGCGGGGTGGATAACTCTAACAGGGAAGAAATCTGAGGTAGGAAAGCCTCATGGGAAAAAAGGGGGAAACGGGGGAGACTGAACTGCTATACGATAGGACAGAACCCAGAACTGAAAAGTGTAATGAAAGGGGGGCACTGAGTGAGGGAGAGAATTTAAACAAATTATAGGAGCTGGGGATAAAATTCTGCACAGAAACAAACAGAATATATCAGGATATCTGGAGAAGGAACAGAGGAAAGGAAGCTTTCTCTTGGAGGTGAAACAATAGCACAAAAAAGGGCAATCTTAAAAATTGTACTGTGTATCCACGGCAAGAATCAAGTGCAGAAGAGCTGAGAATGTAAGAACAATTAAACAAGGACTACCCTAAAAGTCCAGAATAAGTTGGACCAAGCATCAAAGAAGAGCCACAACACAAAGTCAGTGAAAAATAAAACCCTAGGCAAGTGGGAGAAACTGGCCTTCGGAGTTAACACATCAAAACAATCAGATGCCCAGATATGAGCAAAAAATTGCAAGCCGTACTAAGAAACAGGAAGATATGGCTCAGTCAAGGAAAAAATTAAAACTTCAAAGAAGACACAATTTGGAACAGCTGATCAAAAGAAGTTAAAACAAGTCTCCGAAATCAGTTCAAGGAGATGGAGGAAAATATAGATAGAAATAAACTGAAGGTGAATATAGAGCTAAAGGATATGAAGACAATGTTTGAACAAAAAGAAAGTTTAAAAAAAGACATCACAAATTATGGGGATGAAAGACACAACAATGGAGATTAAAAATACACCAGAGGCGTACAACAGCAGAATTGAATAGGCAGAGGAAAGAATCAGAGGATGAGAAGAGAGGACATCGAAATCTTATAGTCAGAAGAACAGATAGAGAAAAGACTAGAAAACAAATTGAGCATTGTCTCAGGGACTTGGGTTACAGCATGAAGCATACAAACATATGCATGATGGGACTCCCTGAAAGAGAAACGAAGGCAAAAGGGGCAGAAAGAATATTTGAAAGACATAAATATACTTGTTCAAGAAGTGTAGTGTACTCCAAACAGAATAAACCTTAACAGACCTACTCCAAGACACATACTAATCAGAATGTCAAATACCAAAAATAAAGAGAATTCTGAAAACAGCAAGAGAAAAGTGATTCATCACATACAGGGGATCCTCCTGATTTCTCATCAGAAACCATGGAGGCAAGAAGGCAATGGTATGATATATGAAAGAGGAAGACTCCCGGCCAGAATTCCTTACCTGGCAAAACTGTCCTACAAAAATGAGGGAGAGGTTCAAACATTCACAGGTAAGCAGAAACTGAGAGTTCATCAGCAGAAGACCTGACCTACAAAAATTGCTAAGGGGAGTTCTTCCACTTGAAAGGTAATGACAAGAGAATGGCTTGGAGTAGTGAGAAGAAGTGAAGATCTTCAATAAAGATAATAAATGTATAAATGCAAAACCCAATAATACTGTTGTATCCTCATGATATAACTCTACTCTTTAATTCCTGTAAGGGTCAGAATACAGTTTAAAAAGAAAAAAAATTGTATTTCCTGATAATGGTCACGCAAGATATATAGGGGTAATGTGGGACAAAAACAACATAAAGGGAAATGGAGGAATATGGGAGCAGAGAATGTATACGCTATTGAAGCTGAGTTGGTATCTTTTCAGATTAGCAGGTGTACATGTAGGTTGTGTAATACAAACCCCTGAGTACTCACAAAAAGTATTTTAAAAATATACGGAAACACAAGTGAGATAGGTATAAGTCAGATACATCACAAAAGATCAACTATACGGAAAAGGAGGCTGCAGTAAAGGAAAAGAGAGACAAAAAAGATATGTCATACTAAAACCAAAGGACAAAATGGCTGAAGTATGTACTGCCTTTATAGTAATGACATTGAATGTTAATGGAATAAACTCCCCAATCAAAAGACA
This sequence comes from Choloepus didactylus, assembly GCF_015220235.1. Classification (NCBI taxonomy): domain Eukaryota; kingdom Metazoa; phylum Chordata; class Mammalia; order Pilosa; family Megalonychidae; genus Choloepus; species Choloepus didactylus. The sequence continues at coordinate 88,867,139 of NC_051309.1, read as the reverse complement.
GATTGGCAGAATGGATTTTTTTAAAAAAAAAGCACGAGTCAACTATATGTTGTTCATAGAGGCTCATCTTAGAGTTAAAGATAGAAATAAGTTGAAAGTGAAAAGATGGAAGAAGATAATCCATGCAAATAGTAACCAAGAGAACTAGGGTAGCTCTACTAATAGAAAAAATAAACATTAAATTAAAATCTGTTGTGACAGAGAACACCATATATTAATAAAAAGGCCAATCCACGAAGGCAAAATAACAATAATAATTTATGCACCTAACCATGGTGCCCCAAAAATGCATGAGACAAACACTGGTTAAATTGCTGGGAGAAATAGACAGCTCTTCAATAATAGTTGGAGACTTCAATATTCAATAAATCACTCTCATCAATAGATAGAACATCTAGGCAGAAGATCAGTAAGGAAACAGAGCTTGAATAATACGATAAATGAACTAGACCTAACACATATACAGGACATGATACCCTGAAACAGCAGAATATACATTCTTCTCAAGTTCATATGGTTCATTCTCTAGAATCTGCCACATGTTGGGTCTCAAAACAAGTCTCAATATATTTAAAAATGTTACACAAAGCATCTTCTCTGATCACAATAGAATAAAGCTGAAAATCAATAACAGGCAGAGAACAAATATTTGAAGTTAACATGCTGTGAATCAGTGAGTCAAAGAAGGAATTACAAGGGAAGTCAGTAAGTATCTTGGCACAAATGAAATAGAGATAGCATATCAAAACTTATGGGATGCAGCAAAGGCAGTGCTCAGAGGGAATTTTTTTTTGTCCTAAATGCTTACATTAAAAAAGAAAGGAAAAAAAAAAAAAACTAAAATTAATGATCTAACTGCATACCTGGAGGAACTAGAAAAAGAACAGCAAACTAACCCCAAAGCAAGCAGGACAGAAATAATAAAGATTAGAGTATAAATAAATGAAATAGAAATTAAAAAAAAAAAAAACAATAACATTAACAAAACTAAAAGTTGGTTCTTTGAAAAGATCAATAAAATTGACCAACGCCTTAGCTAGACTGACAAAAAGAAGAGAGGACACAAATAAATAAATCTGAAATGAGAGAGGGGACATTACAGCTGAACCCACAGAAAAAAGGATCATAAGAGGAAACTATGAACAACTGTATGCAAATGAAGTAGACAACCTAGGTGAAATGGCTGAAATTCTTAGAAACACATGAACAACCTACACTGACTCTAGAAGAAATAGAAGACTGCAGCAGATCAATGACAAGTAAAGAGATTGGATCAGTCATTAAAAGCCTCTGACCAAGTAAAGCCCAGATCAGATGGCTTCACAGGGGAGTTCTACCAATCATTCCAAGAAGAATTTATACCAATCCTGCTCAGACTCTTCCGAAAAATTTAAAAGGAGGGAACACTACCAAATCATTCTATGAGGCCAGCATCACCCTCATGCAAAATCAGATAAAGATACTATGGTAAAGAAAACTACAGACCAGTTTCTCATCAATATAGATGATCTGGAAAAATCCCCAGCAGAATACAAATTGAATCGAACAGTGCATTAAAAGAATTAAACACTATGATAAAGTGGATTTTATCACAGGTATGCCAGGGTGGTTCAATATAAGAAAATCAATAAATGCAGTACATCACTTTAACAAAACGAAGGGGAATAAACTACATGATCATCTCAATTGATGCAGAAAAAAAAAGCATTTGACAAAACCAGCATCCTTTCTTAATAAAAACACTTAGAAAAATAGGAGTAGAAGTATTTCCTCAACATGATGAAGGGTATGTATGAAAAACCCACTGTTAACATCATACTCAGTGGGGAAAGACTGAAAGCCTTCCCTCAATGATCTGTAATGAAACAAAGATGCCCACAGTCACCCCTGTTATTCAACATTTTACTGGAAGTTCTAGCCAGAGCAATTAGACAAGAAAAAGAAATAAAAGGCATCCAAATTGGAAAGAAAGAAGTAAAATTTTCTCTATTTGCTAATGACATGATCATATTTATAGAAAGTCCTGAGAAGTGTGCAACAGAATTACTAGAGCTAATAAATTCAGTAAAGTGACAGGGTACAAGATCAACATGAAAAACTCAGTAGTGTTTCTGTATACTAGTAATCAGCAATCTGTGGTAGAAATTAAGAAAACCATTCCATTTACAATTGTGACTGCAAGAATCAAATATCTAAGAATATATTTAACCAATGATGTGAAGGACTTATATATGGAAAACTACAAGACTTTGCTAAAAGAGATGAAAGAAGATCTAAATAAATGAATGGAAGGACATACCATGCTCATGGATTAGAAGACTAAATACCGTTAAGACTTCAAACGAAAATTATTTACAGATTCAATGCGATTCCAGTCTATATTCCAACACCCTACTTTGCTGAAATGTAAAAGCCGGTCATCACATTTATTTGGAGGGGCAAGGGGCCCTGAATAGCCAAAACCATTTTGAAAAAGTAGAACAAAGTTGGAGGATTCACACTTCCTGACTTTAAAATTTATTACAAAGCTACAGTGGTCAAAACAGCATGGTACTGGCACAAGGGTAGATATAATGACCAATAGAATCAGATGAGTTCAGAAATAGACCCTCACTTCTATAGCCACTTAATTTTTGACAAGGCTGCCAAGTCCCCTTAATTGGGAAAGAATAGTCTGTTTAACAGATGGTGCTGGGAAAATTAGATATCCATATGCAAAAAAAAAAAGGAGTACCCTCATTTCACACCATGTACATAAGATTAACTCAAAATGGATCAGAGACTTAAATATAAGAATCAGGATTATAAAACTCCTAGAAGAAAATATAGGGAAGCATCTTAAGTATCTTGTGTTAGGCAGTAGTTTCTTAGGTTTTATACCCAAAGCAGAAGCAACAACAACAAAAAATAGATAAATGGGACCTCATCAAAATTAAAAACTTTTGTGCTTTGAAGGACTTTGCAAAGAAAGTGAAAAGGCAGCCCACTTAATGGGAGAAAAGAATTGGGAACCACATATCTGGTTAGGGTTTAATATCCAGAATATATAAAGGAATCCTACAACTGAGCAACAAAAAGACAAACACCTCAATTTAAAAATTGGCAAAAGACTTGAATAGACATTTCTCCACAGAGGATATACAAATACCTAAAAAGCACATGAAAAGATGCTCAACATCATTAGCTATTAGGGACATGCAAATCAAAACCACAGATACCATTTCACACCCATTAGAATGGCTACTATTAAGACAGAAAATTACAAGTGTTGGACAGGATGTGGAGAAATAGGGACACTCATTCATTGCTGATGGGAATGTAAAATGGGGCAGCCACTGTGGAAGACAGTTTAGCAGTTCCTCAGAAATCTACATATGGAATCACTATATGACCTGGCAATCCCACTACTAGGTATATGTTCAAAAGAATGGAATGAAGGGACTTGAACAGATATTTCTCCATTGATGTTCATGGTGGCAATATTCACAGTTGCCAAAAGATGGAAGCAACCCAAGTGTCCATCAACCCATGAATGGAAGAAAATGTGTTAAGTACATACAATGGAATGCCATTTAGCATTACAAAGCGATGAAGTTCTGATTCATGTGACAATATGGATGAACCTTGAAGATGTCATGTTGAGTGAAATAAGCCACATAGAAAAGCAGTTATTGTATGATCTCACTGATATGATAAGTAGAATACGGAAGCTCATAGAGTCAGAATCTAGAATATGGCTTATTTGGGATTGGTTTGGGTTAGAGAATGGGATGGGGAATTAATGGTTAAATTGCACAGAGTTTCTGTTTGGGTTTTTTGCAAGGTTTTGGTAATGGATAGTGATGCCGGTAGTACAACATTGTGAATGTAATTACAACACTGAATTATATATGTGCATGTGGTGAAAAGGGGAAATTTTAGGTCACATGTATGTCTTCCTAGAATAGAAATTTGTAACAAAAGCATATGACTGTACAACACAGTGAATCCTATTGTAACAATAATTGTAGTTAATACTACAATTATAAAAACATTTTTTCGTGAACTATAGCATATGTACCACACTAATGCAAGGTGTTAGTAATAGGGTGGTATATGGGAACTCTGTATTATGTTTTCTGTTCATATTTCTGTAAACCTACAACTTGTCTAAAAAAATTAATTCAAAAAAGAATAAGGAACCATGGTGGGGAAAATCTCTTCGAAGAATATTTCTTGAGGATTTTGTTTCTCTAATGAAAGTGAAATTTTAAGACAATTTCAGTAGAATAAAGCATACAGGGAACATCTCTGTCATCTTCTGGAACATTTAATAAGATACGAACTTTCAGGTAATTCTCAATAGTATTGTTAATTTATCCATGTAAAAATTTAAATGGTAGTTGCTGTTTTAGACATTTTGCCTGAAGTAGAAGTAGAGGAATAGTGTTTGTGTTTCTTAATTGTTATCTCTTTAGTTTCCTTTTCCTGAAAAAATTACAGTTTAAATTTGGGTAATATCATTTCCCTAATTACAGTTTTAGAAAAAACTTATTTTTGGTGTAGAATTATTCTGGCCCACAATGGTTTTGTATGTATCAAATAGCTAGATGAAGTGAAAACACACAAATAGCCGACTTCCAAGGCTGTTTAGTAAATTTCAGTAGTTCTCGTTACTTTTTAAAAAATGAACTGGCCCTGAGCTCATGTTTTTTGCAGAGTCCTCAATTTTCATTTTGGGTTTTCATGATGTGATATGTTTGATACAGTGTGAGCCTTAACTATCTGCAGATGCATTGCTCTGGGTTGGCGTGGCATCCTGATGTTGCTACTCAGATGGTCCTGGCCTCTGAGGATGACAGGTTACCAGTGATCCAAATGTGGGATCTTCGATTTGCGTCCTCTCCACTTCGTGTCCTGGAAAACCATGCCAGGTATAATGTGGCTATCCCAGGGAACTTGATTTTTTTTTTAACTGTATTTACTTACAACTTTGAATTATCAGATAAATTTGTTTGTGTTCTTTTTAGTTTGTTTTTAAATTTTAGGGAATCTACTTTGTCTTATAAAGTTAGTGTAAATGGTTTGTTTTTATATTATGTTTTATTTTAAGCAATAGTTTGTCATACCAAAAAAAATGGTGGCGAAATCATAGCATAACAAGATGAAAATGAGTTAAAGATTTTTCCACTGCTTATTTCAAGTAAGTAATAAATCAGAATTTCAGTGTATCATAACACTCTTGGGCAACCATGACATTTATTATACAAAGTTGATCTTTTGAGGGTCATCATACTTATAAAAATGAGTCTCCCAAAACATTTGATGTCTGGGAACAATTGAAAAGTTTGTTTTACTTATAAGTTTTTAATTTTAATTTGAAAGCAACATTTTTGAGAAACTTAATGGTTCATTCTACTTTCCATCTTAATATATTTGTGTTTGCTCTGTAAATCAATTGGAATGTTCACGTAATAGTTTTAGTACCATTAAATTTAATTTGGCCTGTTTCCTATCATTGATTCTCAGGAATCCAGGGGAGTTTATGCATATATGTTTAATATTTTAAAATAAGTAACAAATCCTTTGTAAGATTATAGTACTTGCTAAGTACTTTAGGCTTTTTTCTTTTTTCCTTTTTAGGTGCATATAGGCTAAAGCTTTAAATATATATTTTTTTCTCTGTGTACAGTGATTGCACATTAGGAAGTCTTAATGAGTCTTAAGGTTTGTAGCCTCTCTTTCACCTACTTTTAAAATAGAAGAGTCTCGCTAAAATGTAATCCTATTTAGGTGTTAAACATGCTTCCATCAGCTTTTTAGTAAAGAAAGGATGATTTGGGGAAATTTAGTATTTTTCTCACATTAGATAAATTTTTATTCATTCATTCAACAAATACTTATTAAGCATGTACTCTTGTTAAATAATGTGAGTTTTTGAAAGGTGCTACTCAGACAGGGAGATCTCAAATCAAAGTAAGAGTCTCAAAATGGTTAACAAATTACATTGGTTTATAAAGACATATATGGGATTTCCAAAGGGGAAGTTACAATAATTGGTTGACATTTAGGTTCCTTATTATAATAAGGAGGGTCTTGCAAAGTGGGGAATGATCATAGATTAGTTATTACAGTGTATTTGTCTTATTTCTGATAGGCTATTTCTATTGACAGAAACCAGCTTATTTCCAGTTGTTGCTGAAACCACAGTTTTTGTAGGTTACAAAAATTGTTTTTTTCTGTATTTTTTTTCTCGAAAACCCTGCTGTTATTTTTAACCTTCTTTGGAAAGTTGTTGTGACTTCTTGGAAACGGTGTTGCTCCCGGAAACACCAGTTTGGGTAGCCAGTTTATTTTACGTAACACTCTGTACCATATTCTGTACTAGGATTCAGTAATACAGTAGAAAATATCCCTGCCCTCATGGAGCTTACGTGGTAGTGGGAGGATAACTAACATTTAAATAACATGCTTGATTAATCATCATACCAACTGTATGATATAGGTGTTACAGTTACCCTGTTTTAAGATCAGAAATTGAAATGAACAATGTTAAGCATGCTCAAGGTTACATAACTAATCAAGTGGTGATGCTGACTTCCAGCCCAAACAGTCTGATCTCAGAGGCTATGCTTTTAACACTGCACTCAATTGCCAATTTTAGGGGTGGTTGAGATTTAGAAAGATATGCCAACCTCTCTAGTTCTCAGTTTTCTGCCTCTGTAATAAATCAGAGTTGGATTATATGATTTTTAAGGTTCCTTCCAGCTCTACAGTTTTGTGATTTTTTTTTTTTTTTTAAATACCTAGAGAGAACCTAAATGTCCTTTAAGATGTAATGTGAAATGTGATACAGGTTTCTTTAAAAGTTACTATTCACATACTTTGAAATTTTTGACATGCATCCTCTTTATTTGGATTCTGAATCTGGTGTGGGAAAGGGTGGTTATAAAGGACACTAGAGGCAATTGGGGAAATTTGAATATGGGCTTATATTAAATGACAAATGTAAATGCTTATAAATGATAAATATTTTGAGTATGTAATCATATCGTGGGTATAGGGAAATGATCGTATCCCAGGAGATTATGTGGGAGTGAAGTGTAATGATATCTGCAATTAAATCTCAAATGGTCAATATGTATATGTGGAGAGAGAGAAAAAAAATAAAGTAAATGTGGCAAAATTAGTAAATCTAGGTGAGGAGTATAGGGTATACATTCATAGTCCCCTTGCAATTTTTTTTTATTTTTTTAAATTCATTTTTATTGAGATATATTCACATACCATGCAGTCACACAAAACATACATTCAGTTGTTCACAGTACTATTATATAGTTGTGCATTCATCACCAAAATTAATTTTTGAACATTTTTATTACCACACACACAAAAATAATAAGAAAAATTAAAGTGAAAAAGAACAATTAAAGTAAAAAAGAACACTGGGTGCCTTTTTTTTTTTTGCCCCCCTTTTTCTACTTATCCATCCATACACTGGACAGAGGGGAGTGTGGTCCATATGGCTTTCCCAATCACATTGTCACGCCTTTTAAGCTACATTTTTATACAATCGTCTTGAAGATTCATGGGTCCCCTTGCAATTTTTACAAAGGTTTGACATTTTTTGAAAATAAGAAGTTGGGAACAAAAGGCATTCTTAACCCAAATTATTCCTTTCTCCTACAGTATTTTCTTGTTTCTGAGAGGACTTAGGTGGCAAGAAGTGTCATTAAATTAAAAGCTTTTGGGGGGGGGGGCTACCACTAAATATGCACATTGATAATAAGACATATCTTTATTTTGGAAATTTGAAAAGGTTAAGAAATGTGCATGAAAGGAGTACTTCTCTTATAATACAAGATTGAAAATGTAAAGAAAAGGAGGAAATGTGAAATAGTCAGATTTCCCACCCATACATAGATAAAAGCATTTTATTATACATATCTAATTTATTTACATATACATAATCCCATCTGTTTAAATAATTAATACAATTTATATGACATAGTTACATTTATATGATTTTTATACAAATGCATAATCCATGCATATAGTTAATTTTTTGTTAGTTGTGAATGCCATAAGACAATAAGAAATAAATTTCTACAAATAATTTTTAATATCTATACAATTTCCTAGCAAAAGGTGATCTCTAACTTATTATTATACAAACCATGTTGTTGGACATATAATTTGTTTTCATTTTTTGTTATCATATCCTGGGCAAAATGAACATTCTGCATCTTTGCATTTATCAAAGAGCATAAAAATTACTAAATTGCCTTTCAGAAAGATTGTGTTAAACTATACTATTGTCAGTAGTGTGTGAGAGTATCCAAAGCCTAGAAAAAAATAATTTGAAATTTGGATTCCTGAAGGTTGAAAAATTCTTATCCCTTTGTGTTTTTTAATAGGGGTATTTTGGCAATTGCTTGGAGCATGGCAGATCCTGAATTATTGCTGAGCTGTGGAAAAGATGCTAAGATCCTCTGCTCCAACCCAAACACAGGAGAGGTATAGGGAAGAAATGTTTCTAAACCTTTTAATCATTGTAGTATCTATTTTTATCTAAGCAAGAAATTTTTCGTACATATTCTTTAATATATTCTTTTATAATTAAGGACTTGTGAAAGTTACTGGAGCTATGTATGAAATGTTAGGGCAGAGATTTTACCAGGAATATTATCTAAGCTCAGCTATTTCAACCAGAAAAAAAATCAGTCATTAAATAGTATATTTGAAATTATTAATTGGTTCCACATTTCCAATACAAGGAGTTTACCTGAATCAGAAATAGTTTATTTCACATGTAGTGTGTGGAAATCAGTCTTCGGGGTAGGACTGTTTGAGGTTTGGGTCCTATTCTTGCTTTACCATTCTTGAAAGTTCTCTTTGACTTTTGGAAAGCAGTAGATAAAGTTTTTCATATCTCTTCTGAGTGGTGAGAATGTAATACTTTATATATAATACTTACTTTATAGTGTAACAATTGTTATATATCCTGCCCATAGAAATTCTGCCTTATTAAATAAACATGTTGTATTAACGTAATTTTTTTTGCTTTGGCTTATGGGCTAAAAAGCTTTCTTAACTATTACTTATACCATTCTTCTTAATATTTGAATGGTTTTCCTCCCTTTCAATATTGGGCAAGAGAGCATTGATTTTTAATTACAGCTTTGATTCTTGACTTTTGCATTTTCTATGTTAATGTGGGTTATTGGCAACTACTTATGATATAGCTTTATTAATTACCCTGGTGGAATACTATTAAAAATATGGAGTATCTTCAGTAGTTTTTTTGTTTGTTTGTTTTACTTTTTGGTTGTTTTTTTGTTTTAAGCTTTATTGTGGTAACATGTTCAACACAGTATCTTCCATAAATTTATAACCTATGCTGTTAAAATGAAAGCAATCACTTGAGTTATTTGGTTTCTGGTTTAAAGTTTCAGATACAACCATGTCTGCAAGAATATGAAAACATTAACATTAGGAGAGATAAAAGAAAAAAATTTAAAATAATAATATATTTCACCTCAAGACTTGTAGACTAAATAAAAAAATTGCGTTTTGTACTTTGCCTTAACAAGGAAGCTCAGAGTTCATGAAAATAAGTGTCTGTTTCTTAGTTATATAATTTGAGAAAGTGAAATTTTGTGTGTGATTATTTGTGTATGCTTGGACGTTGAAGGAATAAATATTTAGTGCCTGCTACAACTTAAAGATTCCGGTCAACCAAGACAGCAACGTAGCATGCTCCGGGGTTCTGCCCACCCCTTAGAATCTTTGAACAGCTAGAAAAACTGGCAGAGTCATCTTCCTCTAAGAAAGGTAGAGGGTTGCACAGTGAGTGTGGAATTAAGAAACCACAACTTAAAACCAGTAGGAGAAAGTGGAGGTACACTTGCTGAGTACTCCCCCCGACCGCCAGTGCAATGTGGAGCCAGCCTGTGCTTTCATTCTGCGTCCCTGGCCTTGTGTGAGAGGGAGTGGGGTAACCCCTATGCACATAATGCAGTACCTGTATGTTGGTGCTGGTCTATTGTGTGGCAGTCTGAAAGACTTAACCAGGACACTACTCTCTGATTTATCTTCCCATAACTTGCCCTGCAAACAGAAGCAGCTTGCAGTTAGCTAAATCAGTGTGAGACACAATCAAATCAAAGTGGCCTGGGGCAGAGGATTACTGGCTTCATTACTACCTACCCCACAGAAACAAAAAAGATTATAAGAGGACCCTATGGGACAATTTTATGCCACATATTAGATAACCTATCCGAAATTTCAGGACAAATTCTTAGAAGCATACAAACTACCTACACTAACTCTCAAATAGGAATAGAAGATCTGAACTGACCAATAACAAGTAAAGAGATTCAGTCACTTACCCAAAACCTTCAAACAAAGTATAGCCCAGGACCACGTGGCTTCACTGGTGAATTTTAGCAAATATTCCAAGAAAAATTAACTCTAATCCTGCTCAGACACTTCAAAAAAAATTGAAGAGGATGGACCATTCCATAATTCATTCATTAAGGCCCCCATCACCCTAATACCAAAACCAGATAAAGATATCACAAGAAAAGAAAATTACTGACCAATACTTCTCATGAATATACCTGCAAAAATCCTCAACAAAATACTAGCAAACCTAATCCAGCAGCAAATTAAAAGAATTATGCACCATGATGATGTGAGATTTATCTGAAGAATGCAGGGGTGGTTCAACATATGAAAATCAGTTAATGTAATACACCGTATTAATAGAATGAAGGGGAGAAAACACATGATCATCTCAGTTGATTCACAGAAGTCATTTGACAAAATCCAGCAGCTCTACTTGATAAAAACTCTCAGAAAACTAGGAATAGATGGAAATATCCTTAACAATGTGAAAGAGTATATATGAAAAACCTACTCTGCTGACATCGTACTCAGTGGTGAAAGACTGAAAGCTTTCCCCATAAGATCAGGAACAAGATAGGATGCACACTGACATCATTGTTATTCAACTTTGTATTAGATTTTCTAGCCAGAGTAATTAGGCAAGAAAAAGAAACAAAAAGTCTCCAAATTAGAAAAGAGGAAGTAAAACCTTCCTATTTGCAGATGAAGTGATCCTATATATACGAAATCCTGAAAAGTCCACAATAAAGCAACTAGAGTTAATGAACAAGTTTATCAAAGTAGCAAAATACAAAATCAACAGGCGATTATCAGTGGTGGTTCTGTATACTAGTAAAGAAGAACCCAAAGAGGAAATCAAGAAAAAAATTCTGTTCACAATAGCAACTATAAGAATAAAACATCTAGGAAGAAATTTAACCAAGGATATAAAGGATTTGTACATGAAAAACTACAGATCATTCCTGAAAGAAGTTGAGGACCCAAAGAAATGGAAGGACATTGTATGTTCATGGATTGGGAGATTGTTGGGATGTCAGTTCTACCCAAATATATATATATATATATATATATATATATATATATATTTTCAATGCAATTCAAACAGCTTTCTTTGCATAAGTGCAAAAGCAGATCATCAGATTTATATGGAAGAGTAAAACCATCTTGATAAAAGTTGGAGGACTCATACTTACCAATTTTAAAATCTGTTAAAAAGCTACAGTCATCAAAAGTGTGGTATTTGCACAAGGACAGACATATAGAACAACAGAATTGAACCAACAGTTGAGATAAACCATCATATATGGCCAACTGATTTTTGTAAGGGTGTCGGGTCCACTCAATGGGTAAAGAATAGTATCTTAAATAAATGGTTGTAGGAAAAATGGATAGCCATGTTAAAGAGAATGAAGTGGACTCCTGCCTCATACCATAAACAAAAATTAACTCAAACTCGATCAATGATCTAAATATTAGAACCCAAACTATGAAACTCCTAGAAGAAAACGTAGGGAAACATCTTTAGGAACTTGTGTAGGGCAGTGGTTTCTTAGAGTTTATACTAAAAGCATGAGAATCAAAAGAAAAAATAGATAAATGAGACTTCATCAAAATTGAAGACTTGTATATATGAAATGCCTTTATCAAGAAATTAAAAGGCAGAGCTAAGATGGCGGCATAGAGAGGAGTGGAAGACTGTTAGTCCCCCTGGAACAAATCATAAAGAACCAAAAAACTAGTAAATAACCTGGAATAACTGTGGGGAGACAAATGTGACTATCCGCTCATCATCCACCAACCTGAATTGGGAGGAATGCCCGAGATCGCAGCATAAAATCTGCAAGTAAAAACTGCGGACCCGCACCGAGAGCCCCTCCCTCATGGAAGCCTCGCGGTGCTAGAGAGCAGAACTCTTTGAACAAGCGCCTGTACCTCAGCCCAGCTCCAACTGGAGTTTTAATGTTAACTGCTCAATACAGACAGTGAATCCTCAACAAGCAGACAGAGGCTTTTGGTGACAACTGACTTTGGGAGAGTCAGGAGTCATATCTGTCTCAGGACAGGGAGCCCAGAGGATCGGGTGCTACCTCTGGCTGACAGGTGAATCTGGGAGCTTTCTGTCCCTTTCTTTCTCCGTGGAGAAAGCCTCAGCCATTTTCAGCCCACAGTGCTTTGCAGTAAAGAAAGCCTCTGCAGCACTTTGACCTGCAGAGTCAGAGAAACAAAGAACTTATTGATACGCAGATGACCTCTCTGGAGGGGGCATAGCTTCCCAAGAGGAAAGGGAGGGGCCCAGCTCTACTGCCTGCCTTACCAGAACCAGACCCCAAAGCCTGGGGGAGGAGAGCCATGGGCCACACCCCTTACACCAGTTGGTGACACGCTGGCACGTGCACCTGCCAGGCAGAAAAGCAAAGGGTTTGTCAGTCCTCTAAGAAAAATCATCAGGGAAATACATTTCCTCTTTCTGTGACCTGAGCCTGTTCTCATATGGGAAAACCTGATTGGGGTGGCCTAGGAGGTCAGATGCCTAGACAACAGAAAACTACAACCTACACTAAGAAAAAGGAAGTTATGGCCCAAAGGAACAAACGTACACTTCAACTGAGATACAGGAATTTAAACAACTATTGCTAAATCAGTTCAAAAAGTTTAGAGAAGATTTGGCAAAAGAGATAAAGGCTATAAAGAAAACACTGGGCATACATAAGGCAGAAATCAAAAGTTCAAAAAAACAACTAGCAGAATCTATGGAAATGACAGGCACAACACAAGAGACGAAAGACACAATGGAAACATACAACAGCAGATCTCAAGAGGCAGAAGAAAACACTCAGGAACTGGAGAACAAAACACCTGAAAGCCTACATGCAAAGGAGCAGATGGAGAAAAGAATGAAAAATATGAGCAACGTCTCCGGGAACTTAAGTATGAAGCAAAGTACAAAAATGTACATATCATTTGTGTCCCAGAAGGAGAAGAGAAGGGAAAAGGGGCAGAAGCAATAATAGAGGAAATAATCAATGAAAATTTCCCATCTCTTATGAAAGACATAAAATTACAGATCCAAGAAGCACAGAGTACTCCAAACAGAATAGATCTGAATAGGCCTACGCCAAGACACTTAATAATTGGATTATCAAACGTCAAAGACAAAGAGAGAATCCTGAAAGCAGCAAGAGAAAAGCAATCCATCACATACAAAGGTAACTTAATAAGACTATGTGTGGATCTCTCAGCAGAAACCATGGAGGCAAGAAGGAAGTGGTGTGATATATTTAAGATACTGAAAGAGAAAAACCGCCAACCAAGAATCCTATATCTGGCAAAACTGTCCTTCAAATATGAGGGAGAGCTCAAAATATTTTCTGACAAACAGACAATGAGAGACTTTGTGAACAAGACACCTGCCCTACAGGAAATACTAAAGGGAGCACTACAGAGTGATAGGAGAAGACAGGAGTGCATGGTTTGGAACACAGTTTTGGGAGATGGTAGCACAGCAATGTAAGCACACTGAACAAAGATAACTATGAACACAGTTGAGGGAGGAAGGTTGGGAGCATGTGGGACTCCAGAAGAAAGGAGGAAAGATAAAGACTGGGATTGTGTAACTTGGTGAAATCTAGAGTATTCAACAATTGTGATAAAATGTACAAATACGTTCTTTTACGAGGGAAAACAAGCAAATGTCAGCCTTGCAAAGTGTTAAAAATGGGGAGGCATTGGGAGAGGGATGCAATCAGCGTACACTAGAGACTGTAACTAACAGAATCATTGTATTATGCTTCCTTTAATGTAACAAAGACGATATACCAAGGTAAATGCAGATAAGAGGGGGAAGAGGGGAGGCGTGTTAGACACTTGACATGGGTGGTGTTGTCTGACACTTTACTTTGATTTAAGGTTATTTTTCCTTTTGCTGTTCCTAGCTGTCATTTTTTTTCCTCCTCTTTCTTTTTTCTTTTTCTTTTGCCTCTCTACCTTCTTTGACTCTCCCTCCTACCTTGTGGAAGAAATGTAGATTCCCTTATATAGATAGTGGTGAAGGTGGTGAACACATAAATATGTGACCATACAGAGAACCATCGATTGTTTATTTAGGATGGAATGTGTGACGTGAACAAAACAATCTTAAAAAAAAGGGGGAATTGATGACAAAACCTCGAGGGTAATGTACTGAGTGAAATAAGTCAGACACGTAAGGACAAATATTGCAGGGTCTCACTGATAGGAACTAATGATAACATGTAAACTCATAGACATGAAATATAAGGTACCAAGATATAGGATGAGGCTAAAGAATGGGGAGTGGTTGCTTTTATGAACGGAATATTCAGCTAGGATGAACTTAAATGTTTGGAAATGAACAGAGGTTTTGGTAGCAAGGTGTGAGAATAACTAACAGTGCTGGATGGTGCGTGAATGATGTGGAAAGGGGAAGCTCAGAGTCATATATGTCACCAGAAGGCACATTGGAGGTCAAAAGATGGGAATGTATAAAACTGAATCCTATGGTGGGCAATGTCCATGATTAACTGTACAAATATTAGAAATCTCTTCCACGAACCAGAACAAATGTATGACGATACAATTAGAAGTTAATAATAGAGGGGCATATAGGAAAAAATGTATAACTATGGCAAACTATATACTGCAGTTAGTAGTATTTCAACGTTCTTTCATAAACAGTAACAAATGTGCTATACCAATACTACGAGTCAGCAATTGAGGGGAGTTGGTTAAGGATATGGGAGGATTCAAGTTTCCTTTTCTTTTGTTTTCTTCCCTTTTTTTTTTTTTTTTTCTTTTCTTTTCTCATCTTTGGCTTTATTTCTTGTCTGGAGTAATGAAAAGGTTCTAAACATTGAACAAAAATTAAGCATGGTGATGGATGCACAGCTGTATGAGGGTACCAGGGACAACTGACTGTACACTTTGGATCTTTGGGTAATTGTATGTTATGTGAACAATCTCAATAAAAATTTTTAAAAAAATAAAAGAAAATAAATAAGTTTAAAAAAAAAGAAATTAAAAGGCAGCCTACAGAAAATATTTGGAAACAATATGTCTGATAAGGACATAATATCCAATATATTTATATATATATCGTACAACTGAACAGTGAGAAAACAGACAACCCATTTAAGAAATGAAGGCAAAAGACTTGATAAGACATTTTCCCAAAGAAGATATACAAATGGCCTGTAAGCACATAAATAAATGCTCAACAACATTAGCCATTAGGGAAGTGCAGTCAGAATCACAGAAAACAACTGAAGTGTTTTATTGTCATTATGCCAGAAAATTGCACTTCTAGGTATATACCCAAAAGAATTTAAAGGAGGGACTCATGATATTTGCACACCAGTGTTTGAGACATCATTCACAATTACCAGAAGATGGAAGCAACCCATGTGTCCATCAAAAGATAAATGGATAAACAAAATGTGGTATGTATGTACAATGGAATATTATTTGACTGTAAAAAGGAAGGAAGTTCTGATGCATGCTACAATATGAATGATTCTTGAAGACATCATGTTGAATCAAATGAGGCATACAGAAAAGGACAAATATTGTATGATCTTCTATGAAATAATTAGAATATGCAAATTCACAAAGTCAAAAACTAGGCCACAAGTGACTAAGGGGCCAAATTGGGGTGGAGAATGAGGAGTTAATTTTTAATTGTTATAGAATTTCTGTCTCAGATGATGTAAAATTTTTGGTAAAGACTGGTGATAATGGTGGAACAGTATTGTGAATGTGACACCACTGAATTGTATAATTGGATATTCTTTAAATGGGAAATTTTAGGTTACATATATGTTACCAGAATAAAATTTTTAAAAAAAATCCGTAAAGTGTACAACACTAAGTGTAAACCCTGATGTGAACTATGGAGTATAGTTAATAGTTAATAATACTATTATAATGTTATTGTTTTGTCATTTGTAACAAAGGTATCATACTAATGCAAAATGTTAATAATTTTTAACATTTGTGTGTATATTGGGGATTATATGAGAACTCTGCTTGATTTTTCTGTAAACCTACAGCTGCTGTAATAAAAAAAGATTTTTTTAACTCAAAAGCAAATTAGGAATAGACAGGTGCTCATGCATTTGGTCAGTATTATTAATCTGAGAGTGAGTATTCTTGTCTACCAATTTAAGCACAAAAGTATCTTTAACTTAGTTCAGATTCCTTATAAAACGAAACATTTTAAATATGACATGAAGCCCAAATTAAGCTTATTTGACTTATTTCTTAAAACCTCAAAACCTTGTGCCTCTGAGGAACCCTTAATAATTGGCATTAGCAGCAATCATAATTTTGCAAAGGTTTTATATCAGCCATTTTCTACTTTTTAAAAAATTTTCCTGATAAAGAAAGCAAAATTGTGTTATGATTTTGCAACAGGAGGAATGCATGTACTTGCCTTCTTGACTAAAAGCTAGATTTTTCAATGAATTCTTCCCCCTTGAAATTATTTTTAGAACTTTGTCTTCGGATGAAACGTCTAAAAATGGTTGTTTGGGTATTGGGAGGCAAGACACCATTGATCTTTTGGAGTTTAGCACATTGTCTCTGAGTTTTCTGATCTTTCAGATGCATCTACTACTACCATTTCAATAAAAAACAGAAAAACCTTGAATGTAATTAACACCAGTGAATTGTATACTTGAAAGTGTTTAAAATGGAAATTGTTGTATGAATGTTACTACAATGAAAATTTTAAAAAATCAAAAACCTCAGGTTCCCCCCAACCCTGCATTTCTTTATTTTATTATTCAT
The DNA here is from genome assembly GCF_015220235.1 of Choloepus didactylus. Taxonomy (NCBI): domain Eukaryota; kingdom Metazoa; phylum Chordata; class Mammalia; order Pilosa; family Megalonychidae; genus Choloepus; species Choloepus didactylus. The sequence goes on along the minus strand of NC_051309.1, from coordinate 88,849,949 downwards.
CTAACCATACACTGGATAAAGGGTGTCAGTA